>NC_044324.1:67448194-68073194 GCF_007399415.2 Gopherus evgoodei | reverse complement strand
AGCAAAACCCAAATAATTTGCTCTTTCCCCAAACCTGAAGATACAGTTTACTCATAGTATAAATAATAATTTAAAGCAAGAGCAGACCCAGTTCTTCCCTTCTTCAAAGCCACTGACCTCAGTGGCATTGAAGCTTCTTCAACTGAATGTTGCCTCAGATGGCTACTAATGCACAAACACAGTGACTTCTCAAAATTTAGCTTCTTTTTTATCCTCAAATCATTTGATATAGCAGGTTCATAAATTTCACTCACATTTCACATGATCAGTTCTCCTCTAAGTAAGACTTACAGAATAGAACACACTGTCCAGCATTTTCAGTTAATTGTTTTTTTATAATCAGATCATAATTTTTTACTAGTTTGTGAACTGCTCTGAATTTTTACTCTTGAGTTGCTATCTGTGTCATGTGATCGGTCACTTCATTTCTCTGCCCTTTTTCTTGTCTGCACTTACCTTTCACAAGTGAGAGGAGTCACTTTTTCTGTCCACGAGTTGCCCATAAATAAATCAGGCTTTTCAATAATTTGTCCTATGTTTGTAGTTCAGGAAATCTTGTGTGTATAATAAAAAGAACTTCCCAAAAGGTCCATGAAAGCACTTCCATAACAAATAGTCTCACAGGGAGTTAATTTTGCTAGTGACCATGACACTTTGGCTTTCCACAAACATTCTTGTGACTAAACACCTGCCCATCTCAATGTTTGTGAATAGGCCACAAAGGGGTCACAAATGCCAGCAAATAGAATCAGTGGGTTCTAACTGCAAGTATATTCATAAATTCTTTATTGTTGCATACTCACTGTACTGGTCACTCTCTTGATCTTTCTTCATGATTCCTGTATGAACAGCCTTTCATAGCCACTTCTTCTGTTAAGCTATCTCATAATTGCTGATCATATCGGTAAGAATGTAAGTAAAAAAACACATCTAACCGGGGGGTGGGGTGGCAGGATTCACCTCTTAATCTTTAGCTTCCACTGAGAACTGATAAAAACCTTTGTGTTCACTTAAGACAAACTGCACAAATGAAGAGTGATTATTTTCTTGCCTTTCAGAAAAGAGGCCAAAAATATGTTATATGTTTTGATTTATTAAATTTTGACACAGCTATGCATATATCAAAAAAATCTAATTTGATCTAGAGATTGCACGTTTTGTTACAGTCGTGCTAATCCCTGGAATTCATTGCCTAACGTTGTTACAGATTTGTCTCTTTTCCAAGCTGAACAGTTGCAGTTCTTTTTATCTCTCCTTGTATGAAAGCTGTTCCTTACCCCTAATCAGTTTTATTGCCCTTCTTTGTACCTTTTTCAATTCTAATATCTCTTTTCTGAGATGAGGCCATCAGAACTAAATGTAGGATTCAAGTTGTGGCCATACCATAGATTTATAGATATTTATAGGCATTATGATATTTTCTGTCTTATTATCCTATCCCTTTCCTAATGATTCCTAACATTATGATAGCTTTTTTTTAACTGCTGCTGCACATTGAACAAATGTTTTCAGAGAACTATCCACGACGACTCCAAGATCTCTTTCTTGAGTGGTAACAGTTTATTTAGACCCTGATCATTTTGTATGTATAGTTGGGATTATTTTTTCCAAAGTGCATTATTTTGCATTTAGCACTGAATTTCACCTGCCACTGTGTTATCCAGTCACCCAGTTTAGTGATACTTTTGTTCACTTTGCAGTCAGCTTTGGATTTAACAATCTTGAACAATTTAGTATCATCTGCAAACTTTATCACTTCACTGTTTAACCCCTTTGCCAGATCATTTATGAATATTTTTGAACAGCATGGGTCCCATTACAGATCACTGTTTGCCACTTTCCATTGTGAATACCAGCCATTTATTCCTACTTATCTTTGACCAGTTTCTGAGCCATAAAAGGACTCCTTGTTTATTCCATAACTGCCTGCTTTGATTAAGAGCCTTTGGTGTGGGATCTTCTCAAAGGCTTTCTGAAAGCACAAGTACACTGTATCAACTGGATCACCCTTGCCCATTTTTGTTGACCCCCTCAAATAATTGGAATAAATTGGTGAGGTATGACTACTCTTTACAAAACCATGTTGACTCTTCTCCAACATACCATGTTCATCTATATGTCTGATAATTTTGTTCTTTACTATAGTTTCAACCAATTTGCCTGGAATTAGGCTTCCCATCTCACAGGCTATCAGGCTGGCCTCACTCCCAGACAGCTGCCAGAACTGTCCATCATGGAAACATGCATACACAGCTGTGATCAATAAAAAAACAAGCCCAGCTATAAAGGAGGGAGAGCCAAGAGGGAAAGCGAGGCAGAAAGGCCTGGGATAGCCAAGGCCAAAGGCCCTATGCCAGGCTTCCTCTAAGAAACTGACAAGGAGTTTAAGGGCTGATAGACTCCATTTAGGTTAAGAGTTTATGAACTGATCTAACTGTAAGGGAATTGAAGGGGACCAGTTAGGAGAAAACTGCAGAGACTTCACCAAGAGCAGTTGACAGATGCCTATTATATCAATATTCTCATTTACTACCAGGCAGTCAAGTTCATTCATCTTAGTATACAGACTTCTACCATGTGTATACGAGCACTTATACATTTTCTCAATATCTAGTTATCTGCCTTCCTGTGCTTGGAACAGAATGGGACTCTTTTTCATTTTACTGTTCAGAGACACCAACTCTTCTGCTCCGCCCTGAGACACCACCTCCACTCTGCCCCTTCCCCCAAAGCCCACTTCTTCCCTCCTGCACTCTGCCTCTTCCCCCAAGGCCCACCTCTTCCTGCCCCCACTCTGCCCCTTCCCCAGCAACTCCCACCCACTGCCAAACAACTGATTGGTGAGTGATGAGCACCCACTATTTTTTCCCATGGGCGCTCCAGCCCCAGAGTATCCACAGAGTCAGTGCCTATTTCTCTTCAGTTCCTACCTGCTCTTTTTCAGTTCCTATCCTCACCTCTTCAGTAAGCTATAGAGTATCCTCTTTAACAAATACTACCCTAAGGCACAGTACAACTATCAGTGCAATAGGGAATAAGCATAAAACCAAAGTATGCAAATTGGAAAAAAAGCACATTGTAAACTGATACATTGGATATATGATTCCATTGCCAGCAAAGCACTTTTCCAGTATCACCTTCCAGGCAAACACACCTCACCTGACCTGCAACTAAGCCAGGCAACAAGAAACCGGAGGGGGCAGATCCATCCCCACAGTGGCCCTTCCTACTCTGTGGCCCCTGGGCCTCATGACCCCCTTAATCAGTTATTGTTTGGTTATTACAGTAACACCTAGCAGTCCCAAGGAAGATCAGGTCCCATTGTGCTGTTACACAAACAAATAGTAAAAGGCAATTCTACAAGAATTTGCAAGCTAAATAGGCGAGACAGGCAAATAATAGTGGAAAGCAAGGCAAGGGGATGGGGAAGGAGGAAATAATGAGACCCAGAGAGGCCAAGTGACTCCTAAAGTTCATAAAATAGGTCAGTAGCAGAGCTGGCAACAGAACACAGATCTTCTGCTCCCAGTCCAGTCCCCTGAATACTAGATAGTGCTGTCCAGAGAGAAGCCCAGAATTCTACCCTTCCCCCATCGTATTTGGCAATGTGTATACAGGGAGTTGGAGGTGGGCAAGACAAGAGTCTCTCAGGTGACTGGCAGATAGGGAGGACAGCATCCCTAGAGCTGGATGAAATCTGAAATCTAACTTTCTTGTCAAATAAAAGGAAATTGAAACCACTCAGGAAACTGAAATATGAATACTGCTAGCAGTTACCAAACCAGGGCTGCAAAGTGCAGAATCACTAGCAAAACACTAAAGCACACCATCGTAAATTAATCCCACTGACTTCGAGATGTATTTACTTCAAAGAGTGAACCCTCAATTCCTTTCTAGTTTCAGTTTTTAATTTAAAAAAACATTTCTTATATAAAAGTAACATAGTCACCTTCATCTCCTGGTTTTTGCATCAAATCAGCATTTTACATTTTCCTGGATTATTCTGATCATTAATGTTCCAACTAAATGTTATTCATACAAGGTGTTTTGGCAATAAAATTTTTATGCACAGCTTGTGTCTGGAATGTTTAATTTTAGATATGATACCACAAAGAAGGCCTGAAAGATTTTTTAATATTAGAAAGGAGGAAGAGAGGTTGTATTATTCTCATATCTACAGCAGCTGTGGATGGGAGGCAACAATGTCCCAATCTCCTTAAGATGATACAAATGGGAAAAAACTGAAAGACAAAACTTTTACCTTTGGATAAAACAAATTCCCTCACCCTCTGATGTGTAGCATTTGACAGAAGGTACCAGGAGGCAGGCTTCTCAAGTGTGAACGATATATCTAAGTCTTTTTTCAACCACCTACCCTTTACAGCTTACCTTTGAAACACTGTTTACTCCACAGTTACAATAACTCTGCTTCATATTTTGACTCAGCAAGTAGCACATCCAAGAAAGCAATAATGGGATCAATACTGTAATTATGAGAAGGCTGTTCAATATGTTATGAGACTCCCTGTTTCATAAGCATAAATCTGTATATATTCCTAGTTGTCATAGAAATGGACAGTTCTACTGACTCAGAGAAAATAACACTGTGTTTGTGTCAGAACCTTATAAATCACCAAAGAATTTTTGGAAGATCCCTAGTAATATAATACTAAATGCCAAAATATTGAATAGAACTATTGCTAAGACATTTGGATTCTAACTCCAGTAAATATTGAGCAGCTAAAATTCTAAGCACCACCTTGCAAAGTTATTTCAGGTTGTTCAACCCTAAACTTCCAAGACTTACTGAGACTGTATTGAAAAAGATAATGTTTTGCATTTTGATATAGTTTCACTCATGTCATGTATCTGTATTTTTATTCTCCGCACTTCACTGTTAGTAAAGATATTTGCATGAAAAACAGAATATTTGTTTTTAAGGGCTTATCTGCTTCACCTACCCTTCTCCCCACTCCAACACCCTGCCCCCAACCTGAAGTCATCTTCCTGTGTTTAACATAACAGCATTTGTTATACTGGTTATTACTGCAGTAAAAGGATCACAAACAGAGGAATATGACTTCATCTTGCAGTAGATCTGTAGTCTAGAGACTTCACCGCACAGCTGGCAAAGCAAGAGTTAAACTCATCCACTCTGACCAAAGAACCTTTAACGGTGTCTACCTGCAGGCAGCTCAATTAAGAAAGGGTGAGTGAGTGTAGTCCTGGATTCAGCTGTGGCTAATTGTGCTTTTGGGGAAGAAACCCAGAGCTATAAAAAGAAGACTTTGGGTAGCTGTTTTTTTCTGTGGGGTACACTGAGTTAAGATCTACAATTGCCCTGAGATGAGAGGGAACTTGTTTTAGGAAGGTTGTTCTGTATCTATAAATTTTAAGGGGCTTTGCTATGTTTATTTAAGCAAGACCACTGACTCCAGAGTTGTGGGTTTCTTTTTTTTGCATTTGGTTTCTCCTTCCCTGATTTGTCACAGTGTTTCAAAAATGAAATATACCTTGTGTTTTCTTATCCCCATACTGGAAAGAATGGAAATTTATTTGGATTACAAGAATATCCGGAACTGTTATAGTTAATGTTTTAAGAACAAAATTTGTTGAAAGAGATGTAAAACCTTGTGTTTCAGGACTTAACATTTTTTTCACTATGAGTGATTAGAATGAGACCTTTTGGTATTGGGGGGATTATCCTACATCTGCCTGGGGTGGGATGCTTGTAGTTTCTGCTAAAGTATCTGGAATTTGTCACTGTTAGAGAAGGGTTATTGGGATAGATGTAACATGGGTCTGATCCACTATGGCAATTTAGTCTGCCCTGTGCCTCAGTTCCTCACCTGTAAAATGGAGATAAATACTTCCCTACCTCACAAGGGTGATGTAAGGATAAAATCAATTAATGAGCATGAGGTGCTCAGATCCTATCATGATGAGGGCACATAAATACTTAAATAAACAGAATGTATATGAACAGACAATGGCAAATATTGGCCTTGTTCACCCAAAATTAATTTCAGATCTCTCATCCCACAGCAAAACACTTATGAAGAGATTAGTCACTGTTAACCATAGAGGGTGGAGTATTACAAGTTAATGCAAATGACATTCATTGTGCTTCTGTCACTCCCTTCACTCTAGCAACAGTTCTTGATTTCCTTAGCCACTTAGTACGATCAGTTATTTTATTGATATTAAAAACTTCTGTGGCTTAGTTGATGAAATGACACTCCAGAATAGAAGTACATACTTTAAAAGCAGTCTGTAAAGTGTGCCACAAAAGTAGTCTGAAGCCCAAGCTTTTCATATCTACAGTATGACACATTTAACTGCAGTTTAGTCACCAGTATGAGACATAAGTGGATTTTCTTTCCATATGCTGTTTTATGTGGCCTTGATTTAGGACCCAAGTATTGGCTGTCCTCAGGAATGCAAACTATAGTGTAATGTATGCAATGTAATGTAATTTGCACTCTTCAGGTTTACCATAAAATACATCCTTCTGGGTTTGGTAAGATGAATAGAGAACATTATAATTTATTGGAGTAGAAGGGGGCATATAGAGAAGTGTATGAGATTCAATCCACGGGCCACCCAGAGTAGCGAGATTGCCTCACAATGTAACAGGTTACAAATTACTTTGCATTAGTACTTTTGTAACTATTGGAGAAGCCACAAATCAGATTCTTCAGCAGCTTTGCAGCATGATGCCATAATTAAAAGTATACACCTTGTACATTGTGTATGGCTTGACATTAAAATAAGTGACTTCAAGTAAGAGGTGTTTTGAGTTTTATCTAGGGGAATGTATGCCACCTACACTACAAAAACTACTATATAAATGGAAAGGAACATCTATGGGTTTTGTATGTTTATTACTTCTTCATGTATTTACTTTACAATAGATCCTGGAGACCACAACTGAGATCAGGTTGTGATAAAATTCAAACATCTTCATTACGCCTATGAGGAGTTTGAAAACTCACCAGTAACAAATAAGTCCCCACTGTAGTGTATAGGAATTGGGTAGTATCCCGTTAAATAGTTTGTAAGCTTTCTAGTGGTGCTCATGGTCTATGCTGAAGCCACCAGAACCCTGCCATGTATGTATGTAGGTGGGCCCAAGTTGTATATAGTTTGCAAAAACAGTTATTTGGACCCTGCTGTGTCCATGTAGTTTCTTTCATATTATGTTTGTAGTGCAAAGAGCAAAAGGAACACATACAGCAAATCAAACCCATGGCATTGTTTCATTAACACCTTTTTGGATCAGGGTAATCACTATGGTCCAGATCCTCAGAGGTATTTAGGCACCTAACTCTCTTTGACCTGGTTTTGAATCTGCCTGAGCAGCTCTAGTAACGATATAGGTTCTGGGCTAGCACATGAGCTGCTACTATTTTAAGACAGTGAGCTAAGTAAAAAATTCTGTTTAATAGTTACTCTTACAGTATTGTAACTATCTTTGCTGAAGGACACCCAAATTAGTCAGTGAACATTCACAAAACCCATAAATGTAAGTAATATTTAAAAACAAGATTTTCAAAAAGTGTGCGTTCCAGGAACACTTGGAAGGTTTAACCTTCAGAATTAAATCAAAGGAAAGCAGATTTGTTAAGGAGCCATAGCACTTTTACTGCTCTTGAAAAGAAACCAATTATCAGTTGCAGCTTCTAACAGATGGCTTTGATCAAAACTTGTATTAACATTTTGGAAGGTAACGAGTTACAAATTTAATCTCACAGGCTGAGTGAGCCCATTTCCCCTCATTGTTGAGACTTGTTAATGGCATGGATCTGTTTAGAAAACATTTGTTTTCCATTTATTGGTTTACAATTATTTTAAATAAAGAAATTTCCAGAAAGGATTGTTTTACTCCAAGCAGCTGAGTAAAAAATGTGGGTAAATACAACAGCCACAGAAACTTAAAGCTATTGGTAGTTACAAAACAGTTACCTTCACTCACTCTAGAAGATTTTTTAAAATCATACTGCCACCACTACAAAGACTTTGATTCTAATGCCAAACTCTATGCTAATGTTTGGTGATAAAATACTTATTTGAACATATTTAAAACTGTACACTACCAACAAAATATCAAAACAGCTTATATGCTGATGTTGACTTTTCTCGTATCATTACCTTCTGTAAAGATAATATCTCACAGTCCATACCTTTGTTGGTGTAAACTAAGAAGAAAATTAGAGGTGAATCTTCACTTGTCTGATTAACATGTGTCGCAACGCTAAACCTATGCTCAAACATGGCGTCTGTATGGCCAATTGTCGGTCAAAAGGTCACATTGGTACCGTGTGCAACACCGTAATGCCGTGTGCCACTTGTGTGCTGTGTGCTACTGCAGGGCCATGTGCTACAGGTGTGCCATGTGCTACCCTATGGTGCTGTGTGCAACATTACAGTGCCGTGTGCCTATTCTCGAACCTTCTGTCTGCTCAATTGTGGGTCAAGTTAGTGCCATGTGCAAAAGAATAGGGTGTCGTGTGCAAAAAAGTAGTGTGAAGGGTGCAGATCCTGTTTACGTAAAGGGAACGAGCTTGGAACCTGGTTGGTGAAGGAGCTAGGGACCAATCAGATGCTGACATGAGTAAGAGTCATTGAATAAAACTATGTTTCGCACCAAAAACAGCAGGAGTATCTGTGTGTTAGCTGAAAGGCCTGATTACCCTTTCAGCCAGGGTCTCCTCTGGATTTTGCCGGCTCGTGTCATGTCGTTTTTTCTTTTGGATTACTTCTCACCAATTCGTCATGCCCTCAGTGTCTGTACTGCTGGTCAGCTGCACTTGGAGTGTGGTATGTGCATTTTAATTTCTGTAAATACTGTGTTTGCTTAACCTCTTCCCTTTTTTCCCTTCGCTTACTTGGTGCAAAGTTATGTATATAGTATATGAGAGCCAAGTTGTTGTATTAATTGCTATTGTGGTTAGTTGGCGTATTTCGGTTAATGCGTATACAGTTTACTCAGTTTTGTGCACCTGCTTTAGATTGTAGTGAGCAGCTGATTATAGATTGCTTGGTTTCTCGTTGTTGGATGTAAATAGACTGTTTCGAGTTGTGTGTGGTTTTATTCTGATAGAATTTCTAGTTGATAAATTGCCTCTCCCCTGCCCAAGTTGTAACTTATTCCCGTTAATAAACAGCCAGGTGGTTTGAAATTTCAATCTGTCACATTTTGATTTTCCTCTCTCAATCAAATACTTACTTGAACCTGCATTGGTCTCGGACAACATGGTCACTGTGCACACTTTTAAGATACCCTTTGAAGTCACACTATCCGTTTTATTTCTCTGGCAACTCCAAAACCATTGACAATGCTTGTAATCTTTTCCCACTTCATTTTTTCCTGAAGTGATTAGTGCTGCTATTTTTGTTTGTGATTTGGAAATATTTTTTATAACTATGTTGATTTATTTTTTTAAATATATTAACACTTTCCCTCTCCTGTCTAGCTGGTGGGTACATACAAAGGGCTACTGGGAAAACCTATGTTCAGTGGACGACATAGAATATGGAGACTCAAGCTAAAAGGACAATAAACTTTATCTTTTTACCTTTCCTGAGACATATCAATTCTATGTTGATTAATGTTTACAGTTGATAAATGAAGTGATGGGAGAATTTAGAATAAGAATTCTAGAGCCTTATATATTAAAAAGATTGTTGTAATGTGTATTGTTCTGACCTTAAAAGGCACCCTTACTCCTAGTATCTTACTCCACAGGTAGCCCCGTGGGCTTTACTGGAACTACCCATGGGCTAGGAGGGAGCTGAAGAATTTGTCTTTTAGTTTTGGCTTAGAAGAATTGGATGTAACTGGTTTGCATCCTGACTCCAGCTGGAAGGAGAGTCATGGAATACCTGAAGAGACCTCTAAAATCATGAGATTGGCTAACAAATGAGATTTAAAATTAAAAAATGTTGAGGGCTTTTGTATTTATCTTCTGATTTTTGAACCTTCAGGTTGCACTCGGGTCATAGGTAGGCTTTCCTCCACAACCATGAGGGCTGGAAACTTCCTCTTTCCATGAAAGTTAAGAGCCTCACATGATTCTCAGAGACAGTGCTTTAAGAAACACAGCAAATATCATAACACGCAAGAAAAAAATGTGAATTGGCAACACTGTTCACCTTTCCTCTGCGGTGAGGAACCCAGGGTCTCAGGGGCAGTGAGGGGAGAAGCTGGTGGTGTGATTGCACTGAGAAAGATTATTCTAGCACACCTGTCATAAACAGATAGTTAAGGGTTAATGTCTCTTTTACCTGTAAAGGGTTAACAAGGTCAGAGAACCTGGCTGACACCTGACCAAAGGACCAATCGGGGGACAAGATACTTTCAAATCTTGGTGGAGGGAAGTCTTTGTTTTGTGCTGTTTGTTTTGTTCTTTGTTCTCTCTTGGGGCTAAGAGAGGCCAGACGTGAAACCAGGTTTCTCCAATCTTTCTGAAACAGTCTTTCATGTTCAAAATAGTAAGTATTAGCTAGAAGTGGCTGATTAGATTTATGTTTGTTTTCTTTATTTGCAAATGTGTATTTTGCTGGAATGATATTTTACCTCTGTTTGCTGTAACTTGTACTTAGGCAAGGGGGGAAGGAGTCCCTCTAGTCTATGTAAAGCTGAAGCCCTGTAAACATTTTCCATCCTGGTTTTACAGAGAGAGTTTTTACTTTTTCTTTCTTTTATTAAAAGCTTTCTTTTTTTAAGAATCTGATGAATTTTTTTTTTCTTGTGCAAGACCCAGGGGAATTGGGTCTGGACTCACCACGGATTGGTGGGGGAAAAGGAAGGAGGGGGAAAGGTTAATTCCTCTCTGTTTTAAGATTCAAGGAGTTGAATCACAGTGATCTCTCAGGGTAACCCAGGAGGGGAAAATCTGGGAGGGGGAAAGGAGGGGGAATGGTTTATTCCTCTTTGTTTTAAGACCCAAGGGGTTTGGGTCTTGGGCTCCCCAGGGAAGGTTTTGGGGGGAGAGGGAGTGTACCAGACACTGGAATTTCTGGTTGGTGGCAGCGCTACCAGATCTAAGCTAGGAATTAAGCTCAGAAGGGTACATGCAGGTCCCCACTTTCTGGACGCTAAAGTTCAAAGTGGAAATAATACCTTGACAACACCACTACCTGTAAAGAGGCATAGTATGTACACATAGATGGATCTGACTTCCAGCAGATTCTGTGGAATCCACAGGGTTTATGGCCTAGACCAGTGGTTCTCATCCTTTGCAGATGACAGAACCCTTTTCAGGAGTCTGATTTGTCTTGAGTACCCCCAGTTTCACCTCACTTAGAACTACCTGTTTACAAAATCAGATATAAAAATTCAAAAGTGTCACTGCACAGTATTACTGAAAAATTGCTCACTTTCTCATTTTTACCATATAATTATAAAATAAATCCATTGGAAAACAAGTATTGTATTTACATTTCAGTGTGATACGGAGCCTTTTTTTCACTTGTGAGCATCGTCTGAAGCCCAAGCCCTGCCACCCAGGGCTGGAGTTCAAACCCTACCGCCTGGGCTGAAGCGTGCAACTTAGCTTTGCGGGGGGTCTGTGGTTGGGAGCCCCAGGCAATTGCCCTACTTGCCACTTCTTAATGCCAACCCTGTATCTGCAACCCCCCTAAACCCATCTCATGACCACCTGTGGGGCTGCAAGACCCAGGTCAAGAAACACTGATCTAGATGAGTTGAATACACCCTGGAGGACCTCTGAATACCCCCAGGGGTACATGTACCCCTGGATGAGAGCCAATGGTCTAGTCCACTAACTTATTCTGGTGAAGGAGGAGCCCTCCAAGAGAACAAACACAGAAGTGTAGGGATGGAAGGCATGACAAGAGGTCATCAAGGTTATACCCACACACTGAGGCAGGATTAAGTATGCCTATGGGAGTATACAGAGGTTTCTTCCATGCTTTCTGGGATTTTCTCCCCTTAATGATTTTTTTCTGAGAGTTTTTTACTATGCTGAGGTGGGAAGAACTAGCCCCTAAGATATTATTAACTGTAAAAAAAAATACAGAAAAAGAAAAATTAAAGGGAATGGGAGGGCATAGCACAGTGTATAGAAATATAAATCTATACTGCACTATAAATCAAATCATACTCAAATTGCTAAATATTCCATAACACTGGTCTCAAAAATTGTAGAAGTCGTCTGCTTCAGAGATAAAATGTGATATTTATTATGTATTTTGATGTGCTGAATTCAAATATGACAATTAAAACAACTGACTGGCTACTGTTTCTAAGATATTTAAGTTTTTACGTTTTATGTCTATGTATATTGTGTAGATAGTAGAGTTTTAATCATAAATTGTAAACCTAGGTCTTTTCATGTGTTTATGGTTGCTTTACATGATAATATTTCACCTGTCCTGTTTATGTAACACTCTAAAAATCAGCAAAAGGGGCATATAAATAAAATTTATTATGAAACAAAAGGCAAAAAACTATTATATACATACTTTAGTCCTATTCAGTGTCTACTCGGCGCTTCTTGGCTTGTCTTTTGTATTCATTAAATGGAGCATCTCTTGTCACTGTCCAGCAATAGTCTGCAAGCATTGATGGGCTCCATTTGCCCTGATAGCCTGCCAGGAGATTCCACTGCTGTAGTCTGGAGCCCAACAGCTCTGCCTTACTCTTGGGTAGTTCCAAATCCCTGACAAGATCATTCAGTTCACCTTGTGTTATGAGGTGTGGTTCAGAGGAGGAGGATGGGAGAAAATGTGGGTCCTGTGACATGGATGGTTCAGGATCAGAAGTTTCATCCTCTTCCTCTTCCTCATCTGACTGGCCAAGATTTATTGCACAAGCGTTGCAACATATGTGTGAGGCCCACCTCTTGTCCTGATCTCCAATTTTGCAGCCAAAATAAAGGGGATAGGCTTTCTTAACCATAGTGGTTGTACTGCACTTTTGTGATGCAAAAGTCACTTCACCACAAACATAGCAGAAGTTATCTACACTGTTCACACAAGTACGAGGCATCTCTGCTCAATTTGGCTAAACAGAAATGTGTCCCTTTGCAAAATCAAACACTGACAAATAAAAGAGCACCACACTATATGATTTCTAGAGCTGATATAGGGCAATTTGTTCAGCAGAGTGATGTAAGCTTTGTTATGATTGCATCATGCATGACTTCTAGGAATAACAGGATGCAATTCATGTCATGTATGACGCAATACCAGCTTCAGATTGCATCATTCATTGTTTTGCCTCAAAAGCAAGTACTGTCCAAACCCAGTCATAGATTTATTCATCGATCCAGTCAAAGATGTATTTTAGTCATTTCTGGTTTAAATTGAGATCCCTTCCCTTTATAACTCACTTATCCTCTGCCATTCCCAAGTCAAGGGTCGTATATACTGACCCAATAGCATATCTTGAAAACTAGAGCCAATCAACAATTTTAAGCATCATTTTCATTCTCAGTGACCCAGAATTAGTAAAGTTGGACTACATTTATTTCAGAAGCATTTTGGCTGTAGAGCAGTGTAATAAACCAGGTTTCTGAGACCAATGTATCTTTTCTCCTATATGCCACACACTATTCATTTTCCCTTTGCACCTCTGGACTGTTTTTCTCCAGACAGGAGATCCTTTGCAACTCTGCCTAGCTAAATGCTGCTCTTTCCAGTTCCGGGTGTGGGACTGGAGGCACTGTGGCTGTTGCAGTCATTGGATGCATCCAACGAAGTGGGTATTCACCCACGAAAGCTCATGCTCCAAAACATCTGTTAGTCTATAAGATGCCACAGGACTCTTTGCTGCTTTCACTTGGTAATAGGGAATGTAATTAAATTTAACTTCCTTGTAGGGGGGAAATACCAAAGAAGCCCACCACAGTAGCATTTAACTTCAAAAAGGAGAACTACACAAAAATGAGGAAGCTAGGTAAATGAAAATTAAAAGGAACAGTTACAAGAGTGAAATGCCTGCAGGCTGCATGGAAACTTTTAAAAAATACTATAATAGAGACTATATGTATATCCCAAATAAATAAATAAATAACAGTAGGAGAACTAAAAAATGCCACAATGGATGAACAACAGAATAAAAGAGGCAGATAAGAGGAAGAAAGGCATCCTTTAAAAAATGGAAGTCAAATCCTAGTGAGAAAAGTAGAAGGGAACATAAACTCTGGCAAGTTAAGTGTAAAAGTATAATTAGGCCCAAAAAGAATTTGAAGAGCAACAAGCAAAAGACACAAAAACTAACACCGAAATATTTAAGCACACCTGAAGAGGGAAGCCTGCCAAACAATTAGTGGGGCCACTGTACAATCGAGATGCTAAAGGAGCACTCATGGAAGACAAGGGAGTTGAAAAGAAGCTAAATTAATTATTTTCACTGATCTTCACTGCAGAGGATATGAGCGAGATTTCCACAACACAACCATTCTTTTAGGTGACAAATCTGCAGAACTGCCCCAGATTGAGGTTCAATAGAGGATGTTTTGGAACAAATTAATGAATTAAACAATAATATGTCACCAGGTCCAGATGCAATTCACCCAAGAGTTCGGAAGGAATTCAGACATTAAACTGCAGAACTACTAACTGTTGCACATAACCTATCACTTAAATCAGTCTCTGTACCAGACGAGCTAGCTAATGTAACATGATTTTTTTATTTAAAGGCTCCAGGGGCAATCCTGGCCTAGCAAGCTGTATGCAGCCCCTGTATGCAGACAAAGGTCTGAAGTTTGAGTTATTTTAACTTTTTATTAAGGTAAAATTACAACAAAATATTAACATATTAAACTGTATATTACTTATTCAGGAGCAGGCTAATATTCAAAGAGTCTGTCTGGCTTGCTGGCTGGGGAGCCCTCCTCCTCCTCCTCCTCCTCCTTTGAGTATGCTAGAAAGCGTGATCCAATTTTTAAATATCTGTCCTGCAGTTTGCAAAACTAGTTCCCATTTTGAGTGAACAGATTTAGGATATTCATGAACAACCCAATTGAAACTTGGTGATTTTGACTGAATTTACAATGAGGCTTTGAGTTTAAACCAATCCCAAGCACAAAGCAAAACAGGGATGCAAACCCAAAAAATTAAGGAATGTTCACATGGACTTCTGTTTAATTGAATTAGCCTATAATTGTATTTTATTCAACCAAAATTATTAAAGCTAGTTCACCTACAGACTTTATTCATCTGCCTTTGCCTCAGAAAGTACAAAGAAAGAGATTATGGTTAAATTTTCTTTTTGTATGATTAATTATCTATCTTAAAGCAGTCACATGCATTATTTAGCCATCAGCAAACAGAAAGCACTGAACTTCACCCAGCTTTACTGTACTGTGTAAGAAAAGAGATGTATCCCTTTAATAATTGTTGAGCCCTCTAGTGGTGGTCTGTTTTCGAAACACCAGCAACCAGGCAAAGCAGCAGGTTGTATATAGTTAAGCCTTGCAGATTTGTGTATAGTTAATAAACATTACTTATTGAAATCCAGCTGTGCCTGCCTGGTTTCTTCATGCTTTTCTTGTTATGTAAAGAGTAAAAATACAACATATTTTGAGATTACTTTCTATGAGAAAGAGACACGCAGGGAACCTTTATAAATATAACACTATATTTTATTCCTCCACAAGAAGTGCCTGATAAAAAAAAATCCAGAGTTATGCATTAAGAAGAATGAATGCAATTTTCATTAAGGTTACAGAACCTTCAGTGTCATGAATGAGGACGCTCTCAGTTTGCTGAAGTCTGAAGAAATTCCTTCCATACTCTCACGTGTGGGTTTGGTAATTCTTTGCAAATGGTTTGTGCAAATTCTTTAGTAGCTCATGTCATCTCATAGCATTACCATCCATGACAGCTTATGCATAAAGTAAAACTCTGGTTCCTCTTAACATAAACATTTACACGAGAGAGGGAATGTCCTATGTATGTTGTTAACCTCTCTTCTCTCTCTGCACCGCTACTTTCCTCATGTTTAACTTTGACTTTCACATTTTCTGCCTGAAAACAGCCAGTCTCATTTATTATTTTGATTGATAACTCACAAAGTCACCATTAAAGACCTCTTCACTTCAGAGCAACAACATATTAGCCTAGAAGTGCTCCATGTGAGTAATGCATAGTTGATTAATATTGTGTTAGCCATAGCTCTGAGAAGGTTCCAGTTTAGTGATAGTAAATTACATTTCAAATAAATTGGCTCATGAGATTAAAAAAATAGTTTGGTGAATGGAAATAACACAGCTGCTAGTAATATCTGGTGGATATGATATAAAACTTTAACTGTTTATAGGATATGTGGTATCAATTGAAATGCTAAAAACAAACTAGCTCACGATTATTATTTGCCAATTCTATCTTAAATTCTCATTACAATATGTCTGAAGCATCATGTATCCCACAGTGACACGTCACTACGGTCGTGTTAGCTTTTCACTGAATAGAGAGTACAGATATACACGGAGTGCTGTAGTGCAGGGATAAATACTGTAGGGGAATTACCCTGAGGGTTGAAAAACCAGTCATCAACACTAATGTATGAAACTACAGGCTGACAGTATTAGTGTTCATTGAAAGTCACTTTTCAACTCAAGAGAAAAAGCTTCTTAAAAATAGAAGCAAAAACGGAAGAGGAGAGAAGGAAGTCTAAGAATGGCCATACTGTGATGGAGTGGTACTCTGAGCACCATAGCCCTCCCTCTGGCTGCATACCTAAGTCTCCTATACAACTAGTTGTGCAATTATGAGTTTCAAAATATAGGTTTCTAATAGGACTGAAATACTCAGTGTACCGATGTAGCGGGCAGACATTTTGGGTCAGATTCATGGTTGCCTTCTGGCCCTTATGCAGAGTCTGAACAGTGCAAAGTAACTGAAAGTAATCTTTTCTACTCACCTAAGAATTTGCCCAATATAGGGTGCCCTCATTTGGCATAGAACCAGCTTACCAAGATCCTGCACCACCCATCCATTTGGCTGTGCAAGACATTGCGGAGGTGCAGAGCACTCAGAGCTCTGTACTAAGTCACTGCAGCTACTCCATACCTCTGAAAACTCAGGTCATGACTTTATTATTGTGTTTTCCACCTGTGAAAGAGCTTATGTTTCAGGAAGCTACTGAGCTGTACTGGGACTGATTTTCAGAGGTGCTGATTGCATGCAGCTCTCTGAGGTCAGCTGGCAATGCAGGTGCTCAGTAATTATGAAAATCAGGCCTGTAACTGGCTCAGACACCTTCTTAGCACCCCCTGATGGCAAAAGGTCACTATGCAGTGCTCTGCCTCTGTTACTTCTTTTGATGGCTCTTTAAAAACTGCATACTGCCACTCCAAAGATAGTTTAAAACATTTACCTCCTGGGTCCAATTTAGTTAGGCCTTATACAACCTGGACCTCCAGCCCCCAGGTCCAGCTCAGTCTCAATCTCTCTCTGGGTTGGAAGTCAAAGAGGGATCTTCTAGAATCTTCATCATGACAGAGGAAACTCTGAAGCCCATCAGTAAGAAGCGCACTTGAAACCTACATTTTAAATTTAACATAGGATCTGTATTCCCATGTAAACTATTCCTCTCAGAATCTGGAATATAGATGAGTTTTTACAAAGTAAGTGCCTAAAAACAAATTATGGGACTTCAGACATCCCAGTCATCCTACAATCCAGTTTTTTGATGCGTTAAGCATGATTAATAGCTTCCACCAAGAGGTTTCCTGAGCCCGTATAAAAGCTCTAGTTTCCTGAGTTAATGATTAAATATCAAACAGGATTTTATTTGTTGCAGTTAAAGAAAACTATGATGGTCTCACATTGCAATTTTGGGAACACATATTTTAGAAAATAAGTCCCTATTTTGCACACAAAGTGGTGGCTAAAACAATTTTTGAAATGTTCTGTATATTCCAGGAGCCCATCTATTACTAATTGCCCTCACAGAGGACTGGGTCAATATGATACTTATCATGATGACACAACACAGCAAGCAAATTCAAACAAAATATTACACTTAGCCAGCAGAGTCGCATAATTTTCAAGCCCACTTCCGTTGGGATGCCATTATGTAACACTTATTAACTGGATGAGATATCAAGGATTATGGGTGTGCCTTTATAATCTCTTCATTGAAATTGTTCAGATTCTTTCATTGCCAGAATTAGATGTTGTACTTAATCTTGTGGGATTATTTTTATGTGATTTGTCTCTGCACCTTGTTTACAACTCCAAAGATCTCAGCAAGGTAGCTAGTTGCTTAGTTGCTTCCCATGCAAGGACATTTCCTTAGGAAAAGGACAAGATAAGTATTTACCTATATTTACCTATATAGAGAGGAGGTGAGAATTTCTTTCTTTCTCCATTGCCATTTCTCTCAAATAAACACACAGGGCTTCTGCTGAGGTCCCTTTGTGCTGCCAGAGTGGTACAACCAGCCCTTTTCTTCACCTCCAACATCTGTGCTCAGGTTGTTGCCCTTGGCTGTAGCCTCTTTTCCCTTATCAATGGGAAATTGTAGAGTACTGTAGGTAAGTCGTCACTTACTCCTCATTTCTTTGTTGTCATATGATTACAATCCACTCATACATGAAGGCACAAAACTGCCTGCTAAAACAGAAAGTGTGTCTATAAAGGGATACTAGATACATTTTAAAAAGACTATGTATTTGGGAGGGGGTACAAAACAGTGTCAAAGTTCAATTTAAAAAGACTTGTCATCTCTATAGTTTCCAAAAATCTGAGGGCCAAGTTCTTAGCTGGTGTTCATCAGCAGAGCTCTATTAAAGCCAAATGGCTCTGTAAGCTTAAATAACTTGCTTTGTAGTTGATGTTTGCTCCCCTGATGCTTTTTCTTATACTAGTCAACCCTGGTGGTATAACATTAGGGTCATGGAATAGAATCAAAATAAAGTTCATTGGTTTATAGTCTGCACGAAACAAGGAGGGATTGCGTTATAAAAATAAATTACATTAAAATAACTGAAAGTGAGAGAAATGAAGCAAAGTTCATGCAAATCATTCCTTTTTCATTGTTCTGAGCTGTATAGCAATCCAAGAAAATAAAATGTGATAATCACAGTCAATTCCAGACGCAGAGAGGGTGAAGACTTCCATAACTAGAGAAAATACAATGCAGCCAACACTTTTGCTGTATCACATGGTCCGTGGTTTGTCAGTAACCTGCTTGTCCTTTCAGTACCCCTAAAGACATTTCTGTGAAATATTACTCTCAGTAGTTACCGTAGGTGATACACATACTAGGGTCACGTTGCTTGGGGACACTTTCAACTACTCTTGCACATGTATGTTCTCAATTTTTGACTCACATTCTGAGGGGGACTTAATCATACTGGACATAAGGGATTCATGGTCAGTCCCATCATTGGCAGGTGATTCATTTTAGGATACTCTCAGATGAATGGCACTATAAAAAGTGAGATTTTTTGTAATTATTGGATTTACATGTAACTTTTGCTATGTATTATTTGCTAATGGTAAAGTAAAAATACTAAGAGTAAATTTCACAAAAGCATTTGACACTGTGCTATTTAATGAAAGGGGATGCAGTCACAAGCAGCAAGCCAACTTTCATCACACTTTAGTAATGAAAAGTACAAGAGTATTTACAAGTGCTGTTGATTCTTATGAGATCAAGGCCTATACAATGAGCTCATTTTGTATTTTTCTCTGCAATATATTGCAACAATTAGTATACTGCAAATGGCCATTTAAAAATCTTAGATTATAATTGCATGTTTATTGCTCTCAGTTTTACTTGTTTACACTTAAAATGAAATGTTATCAGATGGTTATTTTAAAATAAGACTCCTGCTCTGCATTTTGTTTTCTTTTTGTTTTGTTTTGTTATTAATACATGAGTTTTTTGTATTAAATGTGTCATTCTTTTGTGGTTTTAAAGATCCAGCTGTGATCTCTTTGTTTTTCTTTGTTTAATCTTAATTACAAAGGACTGCAATTAATTTTAAACATAATAAGGAAATAAAACAAAACTGGCATCACAATTGATTTTGACAACTACAATGTCCGGAGCTCTTTCCCCTTCCTTTGAGCCTCAACCTGAGTTTTCCCGAAACTAGTTAGCCATCTGTTCAATGGGATTTCTTATCATCATGCTGGCATTTTTTGCCTTTAGTTTTAAAAGATTGTATTGTGTCTTGCTGTGTGATTTATGACTGAAAGAATTTGCCTGTAGCTATTGTTTCTCTAGGGCAAGAATGTTTAGTTTAGTAACATGTAGTTTTTGGTTAGAGGCTGAAACTTTGGAAAGTCCTTAGCATTAAGTATGTTGAGTGTGAGATTTATGAGAAGTTGAGTGAGGATGTACAGCAAATTGTACTGGCTTTTCTAATATTATTGGTTGAAATGCTTTCATCAAGCTGTTCAAAAATGAAGAGCAATTCTCATATGGATATCATCCCCTACCGTCTGAATTCGCAATGACATAAAGTACTGCAAGAAACTTTTCATGATGCTTTGGAGCTTCATTCTGAAGAAGTCTTACTGATTCAAGCAGCAGCATACTATTGAAAAACTTCAGAAAAGAGGGACTATCTGTTTTTATTAGTGGATATTTATGTGCATTAGGCATTATGGGATTTGTCTGCATAAATTTCCATAAATGGAGATATCAAATGGATGAACAAATCCTGTGGTCCACCCCCACATCCATTTGTTGCATTCACTTGGTGCATCTTGTCATGTACTTAGATTGTAGTCACTTTGGGGCAGGGATGTCTTTTATTTATGTGAATATATATGTAGCACAGTGGGGCCTCAAAGACTGAGTTCTTTAGGTGCTAATACAATACAAGTAATTAGTAACAAACCAGTTCTTATAAAAGAAGCACTGCTTGAACCTTCACCTACCATGCCAACCAAACTGCCTCAAAAGTTTTCTGAGGTTCCATTCAGCTTGATTACATTTATTTTTGTTTTACCCTCTTCAGAATTTTTTTTTTTGAGAGTGGGGAGGGCTAGCAATGGCAGCACAGAAATACCAGAATTCTCATGAGGGAGTCTGAACCAGTGGTCTTGCCAGCCTACTTCCTAAAACCACAAGCTTCAGATAGTCATCCAAACCTTTTGGATATCCTTTTGCGATGACATGACCAAAATGGAACAGTCTAGGCCAATTCGTAACATAATGTAGAGCAACTTAGTTCCATTTGCTTTTGGCCAATTTAGACTGATTGAGGAGCTGGCTCACTATTCACGGTGAGGATGTGGAAGAGATTTATACTGGATAATACCATTACTGTTGTATTGTTGTCTGTTTATACAGCATCTAGCACAAAGGGGTCCTCATTCATGACTAGGGCTCCTAGAAAATCCAATAATACAAATAATTATTAATAACAATACAATATTTCTCTAATACTATATGTGATCCCACTTTATACAACCTAACATCTTACTTCATATTTTGACCACTAAATATCATTCAGTATATGTCTTCATGACTCAAATCTTTCTCCTGCACTGAAAAAATGGTTAGAAAATTATTATTGAAAAGAATTTTGACCAAACAAAGAAAAGATGGACAATGGTTTTTGTTGTGTTTTTGCTTGTTTGGGAGTTTGTTTGTTTAATTTTATGAAAAATATTTTCTAATTTTCAGCCCATCTCTGCTAAACAGTACACCTACTGTATTCACAACCCACTTCAGTGACTAGTGTGTCACACTTCAGGTGCATTTATAAGTCTGTGTCTTGAATCCTGCATGATATTGATGACCTAGAAAGAGAAAGATCTTTATTATCATCAATATATAAAATATACTGTTTATTTGGGAAGTTTTAAAAGGTTTACAGGTCATGGCCAAATAAACTTCAGAAATAAAATGTTGTTCTAACTGATTTAAAAATCAAAAGCAACTTTGGCCCTCTCTCCCTTGGTAGCAGTATCTTCAAGTTAAGCATTGTGTTTCTAAGCTTTCTAGCACCATCATTCTATACAGAAAGGTCACTTTAATAGAAGAGATGGCTTCTAGTCAACCAGGAAACAAAAAAGTATATGTAATTTATATCAATCTTTGCAGATACCTTTCCTAACACAAAAATGTCTGTATATGACACAGTGGGGAAAGGATTTGGATAAACAAATTATCCCATAGGAATGGGCTGTGATGTGGAAAAGTGGACCAGCAATAGTACAATAAAAGAAAATGTCTTTGATACTCTTTCAATGGTACTTCACACCTGGTACCAATGGTACCTCTGGTTAAAAAAATTCCCATAGACCAAATGGTGATAAGTGTAAAAGAATTGTGATTAAAGAGGAGATTTTGTTTAACCATCTTTGGAAAGGTAGAGCCCCCCCCACCTCTGAGTCCTGTTAACTCAGATTCCTCCATCAACACAAGAGAAAAATACCCCTTTCCTGGGAGATCTGAATACATCTACATTGTTACCACATTATTACAATTGCCATTTTAAGAAATGAGAAAGTTCTTGGAAATTGCATATTGTAAAATTGGCAATGACTACAGGTTTTCATATATGGAGGAATATGCCAGGCCGCTCTTAGAAGACACTGTAAAAACATTAAAAATAATTTAAGATATGGCAGATGCCTTAGGGATGATTTTTAAAGCATTGCCTGGATTAACAGCAGAGTTCATTTGATTATTATCTGTTTAAAAGCTTAAATAAATTTGTAATTCAATTTCACATCTAGGCAGTTTCTTTGTATTCAGAAATTTTATATGATGTATCACAAAGCACTTTACTAACAGACAGAAATTAAAGTGGTAACCAAGCATTTCTAAATAATCTTACATAATTGAGGGAAGTCAAATATAATTTGAGAACTCCTGTGTTTTTCTCTTTGAGTTCCTTGGCAGTTCTGTTGGTTAGAGCTTCAGCTGCCATCGTAATCTATACTATGGTGTAATTGCAAGGATATTTTAGCTCCCTTACTCTTGCAGGACAATATATGTTTCTTTTCATCAGTTTTCAAGGACTCTGCTTTCAAATGAATGGAAAATAAGAATATAACTGAGGAACAGAAAATGCAGTCACAAAAATAAAGCATGTTTCTTGAAGATATATGTAGCAGATAGAGGAAATGTGTTTTTCCATTGTGTCTGGTTGTGCTTGGTAGTTTCTGATAATATCCTGAATAAACTTTATTCATTTAGTTAAACTTTATTGCATTATGATTGACATTATTGAGGCCCATTGTATTAAAATTCAATTGTGTATGTGTTATTGTGGACTTGTATGTATATACCTTCTCTAGGAGATTGTGAGCTTGTCAACATTTGAAACGCAACAGTGGCAGAGCTGCAGCTGAATGCTTCAATGTAGTGTAGACACTATCAGTGCCAAAGGGAGGAGTTCCCTCTAGTAAATCCACCACCCCTCTAGGCAGTAGCTAGATTAACAGAAGAATTCTTCCACTGACCTACACTGGGAGTTAGGTCGGCTTAACTACATCATGTGATTTTTCACACCTCTGAGTGACCTAGCTGGGTGACCTAACTTTTTAGTGTAGGCCAGGCCTGTGTAGGATTAATGCACTCTCTGGAAGGTATAAAGAATTTCAAAGGACTTTAGTACCTGAAGAATGCAAATGACCCACTTCAAATCCTCCCTTTTCAAGCTACAGCCTGGGGAGGAAAACCCACTGTCTATTAATTACCTGCTCCTAGAAACTCCAGTTCAGAGACCCCTGAACTGTGTAAAAGGTGAACTAAACATGTTATGAGTGTGCTTATTCTGACCTGAAGCTGTTATGAACTTGTAACCATATGGAATCTCCTTGGATGGGGATGTTGAAAGACTTCCCCTGCCAGAATCCATGTCAGGGCTGGGACCAACTATGGTAAGCTTATTAGCATGTATTTAGGTTCTTCTATTGTTTTCATGTTTTCTATTTAATTGCTTTTACCTTAAGAATAAAATAGGCTTGCATAGGAAGTGCTAGGGTGGTAACTTACATCGCTGCAGCAACTGCACCTGTTAACTGTCTCTAAAGAAGAAAGCAAGCAGGTTCTGCTTGGGCAGCCTGTCCTTTGCTGGAAATAACACAGTATGGACAGGGAACTGTGTAGCCTAGAAATATCCAAGTCAGAAGGAAAAGGGGCATGTGTCCCCCACCTTGGAGGGCAACATAGTGCAGGGGTGGGAGGGCAGAAGCCTGAGAGTGGATGCCCTTGCTGGACCACTGAGGGAAAATACAGGTGCAGTTTCCCAGAACTGTGATTGTGTCAAATAAAGCACAGTACATCCTGCTTTGTAGATTTAAATGTAAGCTCTGTAAAACCTGCAGCCATTTCCAGCCCAAGTAGTCTAATGGTATTATGGTTTGCCGCATTCCTGTGTGAGAAAGAAGGAGATTCATTTTTTAGTAGCTACCTGACTCTCTCCCTGCATCGATTTGTTTTGGAAGTGCCCAAAAAGCAGGGCAAGCAGAGAGGTGAATGTGAGGTAATCAATACCTGTACAGCGTTAATACTTTGGGCATGTTAACAGTGGGTACTCAGAGAGCTACTCAGCCAAATGTAATGGTCTCCATAGCAAAGGGCCTTCAGGGGCAAAATGCATGGTGATATTCAGACATGTTCTTTCATCAATAATGATGTTAAATGCACTCTGTTCATTTGAAAAG
The DNA here is from genome assembly GCF_007399415.2 of Gopherus evgoodei. NCBI lineage: Eukaryota > Metazoa > Chordata > Testudines > Testudinidae > Gopherus > Gopherus evgoodei. Next base: position 68,048,579 of record NC_044324.1, on the reverse strand, counting down.
TCATGCAGAGATCGCCTTAATAATATTAATCAAGCTCTGGCATTTCAGCAGGTCATCTTCATACATTACATATACTAGGGGTCAAATTCACTGTTGATGTAAGAGGACGCAACTCCACTGAATTCAGTGACACACCAGCAGTGAATTTGCACCATTGTAGTTTATTAACAAATGCATTGCACTATTAGTGCTCTAAATATTCTCTCCAACCTACATGAAACTGTAGGATGACTAGATACATCAGCATTTTGAAACTCTGTAGGTTTTGGGTTATGGAGTAGTGAATAATAACTCTATATAAACTACAGTCAACCTGTGGAACTCTTTGCCAGAGGATGTTGTTGAAGGCCAAGACTATACAGGGTTGAAAAAAGAACTAGATACATTCATGGGAGGATAGGTCCATCAATGGCTATTAGCCGGATGGGCAGGGATGGCGTCCCTTATCCTCTGTTTGCCAGAAGCTGGGCATGGACGATGGATCACTTATGTTCTTACATGTCATGCTGCCATGGCTTAGCACTCAGGAGGTGAGTAACAGCAGCATACAGGCTGAAGATATCCTTGCTTTTCTCAGTTTCTCTCCCTGCCTTAATTGTAATCTACCATATTTAATATATTCTAATAATGTGTGTTTTTCCACACTGTCTTGACCTTTTACTGTCATATTCAGAGATCTTTGTAGATTTTATCCTTTGTGTCCTCTCTCCCAATTTGCTATAACTGGAGATGTGTCATCAAGGATATCTCATAAAGTATGAGCATTTTCTCTTGAGTGATAGGGTGGAGAGTACTACAAAAAGAAGCTAAGTGATGCTGGCAATAGGTACCACAAATGAGAAAAGATTCTTATACCATGAAACACAGCAATAGAGTTTAAGGCCAGAAGGAAGCAGCAGATCATTTAGTCTGACCTTCTGTGTATTACATGACCCAATACCACTCAGCACCGACACACTAAACCTGACAATTGAAATGACACCAAAGTACAGGAGATTAGACTATTATGTGCCACAGCAGAGAATAGGAGGGACCTAGGTGTCCCAGTCCCCAAGGCCCCCACAATGGCAGGGAAATGATTAAGTAAGAGATTCCTAGATAATCCCGGCAAGTGACTTGGACCCACCTGCTGCAGAGGAAGGCAAAAAATCCCTGAGGTCTCTACCAGTCTGACCCGGGGGGAAATTCCTTCCTGACCCCACATCAGCTAGACCCTGAGCACATGAGAAGAACCAGTCAACCAACTACCTGAGAAACAGAATGCTTGGTGCCTCCTCATAGCCCCTGGCCCAGCCCGTCAACGTCTCATCTCCAGCCATAGCCATCTTCAATGCTTCAGAGAAAGGAGACAAAAAAATACATTGGGAATCCCTTCTTGGCCCTGCAGATGGCTGGTTGTGAAACCCTGAAGCATGAGTTTTTAGGACCATAAGATATAAACTGGAAGTAAGTCCCAGGATTGTACAACCCTGCCCCCTGTCATCACAAGCAACCCCCATTATCCAATCACGATCAGAAATTTGTCCATCTCTCTCTTAATTGATTAAGTTTCCCCACCCCCCCCCAAGTCCTGGTGTAAGACTGTTCCAGAACCTCACTCATCTGCTAGTTAGAAACCTTCTAATTTCCAGCCTGAATTTGTTCATGGAGGGATGGATGAATGATCCAATCAGATAAAATAAAAAAACCACCTCGGCTTTTTAGCTTATCTTTTAAACCAGAGGAGGAAATCAATACATTTGGGAGTTAGTTGCCTAAATGCCTTTAAAAATCTAGCCATAAATGGCTAAATCCTGGTGCCAATAAAACCAGAGGCAGAACTTAAGATCAAACTAGGATATAATCCAAATAAGCCACCAGCTCTAAGAAAAACAGGCCAAAGACAGGAGACTCCATCTCCTACTGGCATTATATGGCAGCCAAAAATAGGAAGATTAACTTTATGAACAATGTTTTTCCCACCTTCACCTCCACATTTTCAGTCATCAATCAAATAACAACATCCCTTGCAGACCTAACAGTACTTAAAAATTGGCTGCCTATCCACTTGTGTCTTGTTATTTAGTTGCTATCCTGATGTTAGCCAAATGTTTTTCTTAGACTAACAGTATGGGGCAGGCTTTTATGAAGGTGTTGCTTCCTATTGTGTTATTTTCCTCACTGGTGACTGCAGAACTGCGATGCATACTTGATGCTTTTAATGATTTGATTTCAGTTAAATGACCACAAAGATCATTGCCAGGATGACTATCACTGATATTTACACTATTTCTTGGCCTAGTGTCTGCAGATGAACAGATGACATAATAATAGGCATGCTATAAAATGATTGATAGATAATCATTTAGAATGGGAAGTTAACATCGTTACAAAATGTTATAAAAAATAACCACTGTGTTTTCCCAATAGCTGTTGGTTTAACACAAGTATCAAGTCTAATTTTTTTTAAGTCAACAGAAAATGACAATATTACTAAAATTCAAACTTATCCAGACGTGGACCGATCCCCCTCAGCTCATGCTGGAGCAGAGCTGTAAATCAATTCTGTCTCCTGATTGTCTGGAATCAATCTGATTAACTATAGTAGTTGCATCTGAAGAAGTGGGTATTCACCCACGAAAGCTTATGCTCCAAAACGTCTGTTAGTCTATAAGGTGCCACAGGATTCTTTGCTGCTTTTACAGATCCAGACTAACAAGGCTACCCCTCTGATATAGTAGTTTTAAAATTCAAGAAAGGAGCTGGAAATACTATATTTATGTGAAACAGTCTTTGGGTGAAGATGATGCTTTGTCTGCTGTATCAGAAGCCAGAGATGTGACGCACTCCAGCTCCAAATTAAAACATAGGAAGGGAACAGTCCTGTGGTTGAAATAAAAACTAGCACACTAAATACATAAAGAAAGTCACAAGCTATTTACATACACACTTTCTATGGTCTTGCTAATGAGAAGAAGCCTGTAGCTATTTATACCAGATCAATGGCAGATTAAGTTTTTCAACCTTAGGCAAAGACTGATTCTCTATTGACTGGCACCTTCTCTAGTCACTTACACCTGTGTACTTTCAGTGTTAATTGGCTACGAAACACTTGATGATCAATGTGGCAACATCTCACATGCCATTTGCACTCACTTTGCACAGATGTAAATGACTACATAAGGTGTGCAGCAGGGGAGAATCTGTTGCCTTCTGGCCTGCACCATTTTCGTCCATGAAGCAAAGCTCTTGACCCTGATCCAACCCCAGTAGGCTCCCTTCATTCAGAAAATTAGCAATAATTCCAACTCATTCCATTTCAGAATGCCATGCTGTGACCCATATCAAATTAAATCAAAACTAGAACAAGTATATGAAAGATCATCTGTGTATTTCTCCTCTCTCTCTCTCTCTCTCTCTCTCGGACTGCTGGATATTGTTCCTCACTTACTGTTGCCTTGGCCCAACAAACTCCTCATTTAATATAACCCTTCACTAGCTGGCTGCCCTAGCCACTTCTAATCCCATCTCATTCTATCCCTACTGTATAGCCTTCAGCCTAGCTCAAGATCACTGGAAGCAACTTTCAAAAACAGATTTCAGAAAAGCAATTTTTTTACATTAAGGTGTATACCTTGACAAGTGTCTCTTCACTGGCTGCTTCTTTTATTCATTTTTTGTTTTTATTTTACTTTTTTGCCTGTGTTTTGAACTGTTCAGCTACTATATTATACAGGCTACTAAAATTGTATCCTTGTCTTTCCTTCAGAGGAGTACAATAGTCTCATGGTTAAACTCAAAGTGAAAGAAGATTCCTGGTTCTCCCATAAATATGGTTCTCCCTATAGGTCCTGGGCTCTTGGTGTCTCTATTTCCCCAGCTGCAGAAGTGATGATAATGAACATTACCTACCACACAGGTGTGTTGTGAGGCTTAATAAATTAATGTTTGAAAAACATTTTGGAGATCCTTTGAAGGAAGGTATTGGAAAAGTGCCATGTATTTATATGTATATGCTGGTTACTAGTTACAAATAAAGCTTTTCTTTGGCTGTTTTTTTAGTGCCAGTCCACACTTCCCTAAAAAGAGAAAGCAAGCCGGTAAATTGGAGAGAGTGAGTGTGTAAAAGATGCTATCATATTTCATTTATACAGCATATTTGGATTTTATTTCTGTTGTTCAAGAAGTGTATTTGAAGAAGTCAAGAAAAGGTTTCCAAATAGCTTCATCTTTGTAATGTGTCTTCAATTTGCATGAATTTATTGTATGCAGCTGTTTCCTCTAGTGATCTATTCAGTCTCAGCGGGTGGTGTTTGTATTTCCAAGCCTTGTACTGTTTCACTGAACCTAGTGCCTGCAATGGACATGGTTATGGCAATCTCAAGTTGCTTTAAACATACATAGAATGTTATTAAACAGTGCACAAAGCCATGTAGAATATCAGTCTTAGGTAAGTGTGAAGGCACCATCAGTGGGAAAGACATAGCACCATTTCAAAATAATGTCATAACATTTTACATTTATAGAACATCTTCCAATCAGGAGAGTCTTAGAATGTTTCACAAACTATATGCAAGCAGTGCCACTGAACTTTTAAGGTCTTTTTCTTCCATGCCTGTCAATGCTTTTTCCAAAGTCAGATGCTCTATTCCCATGTAACTAGAGGACAAAGCTTTAACATAATCCAAAGATGTCAGAAAAATTCAAACTGAAATAAAACTTCCCAGGGCGATGCTATTGCTAAGGGTTAATTTGATCCTTAGATGTATCAGGGGAATATCAAGTAGGAGTAGGGAGGTGGAGTTACCTCTGTACTTAGCAATGCAATGGTTTCATCAATGCTAAGTACTACACTTAAGAAGGAAAACTCAAATGCACAAATGGGAATAGCTGGCTAGGCAGTAGTACTGCTGAAAAGAGCATGAGGGCATAGCAGATCATAAACTGAATATGAACCAACAATGTGATGCAGTTGCAAATAAGCTAATATCATTCTGGGATAGATTACCAGGAGTGTCATATGTGAGATGTGATAGATATGACAATATCCTGCATAAGCCTTATTGAATTCAGTTAAATGTTATTGAATTAATTTTAATACCTTTGAAGCCCAATGTATTCAAAATGCAATTGTTAGTGTTATTGTGAAGTTGAATGTAACTTCTTTAGGAGGAGGGACACTAACGTAATTCGTCTGGTTATCATCTGTCTGAAGCTTTGCCCCAGGGAAGGGCCCCCTTGTCTGGCTGATTATTCACCCATGGTCTCCTCAAAAGTTCAAACTGGATTCTCTAAAGACCAATAGACAAAGAAAGGACATTGGGAAAAATCACTTGAGTTTATCTGACTCAGGTCTTCCTCCTGATCCTTCAAATGTACAGGACCTCCAGAGTCCCACAGTCCTTAGGGAAGGGTTGGAAGGATTTAGCCTACTGAGGCCCCATAAGGCTGTGTGATAGTTTTGATCTGAAGCTGTTATGAACTTTTGACCACAAAAGAGACCACTTTGTGGGATTTGATAGTCTAATCACCTGCCAGAGTGTCTGGTACAGATGGATCTTTGGTAAGCTTATTAGCATATGAGTAGGTTCTTTTCTTGTTTTTAAGGTTTTCGCTGTTACCTCAAGAATAAAATAGGTTTGCTTAGAAAGTGTGATAACGTATAACTGTAGCAATTACACTGTATACCATGTCCAAGGAGAGAAGTGAAGCAGGTCTGCTTAAGCAGGCTGTCTTTTGCTAGGAATAACACAGTGAAGTCAGGGAACAGGTCAGCCCAGAAATATTCCAATCATGTGGGAGAGAGAGACCACCCAACAAAAGCTAAGTCTAGGGAGCTGGAAACCCAAGAGTGGGTGCCCTAACTGGACCATAGAGGGAGAATACAGACACAGTTGCCCTGAACTGTGACATAAGACACGTGAGGTAATTGTCTCACTCTACATGACACTAGTTAGGCCTGAGCTGGAGTACTGTGTCCAGTTTTGGCCACCACACTTTAGAAATAGGAGAGAGCCCAGAGGAGAGCAATAAAAATGATAAAAGTTTAAAAAACTGGGCAGATTTAGTCCTGAGAAAAGTAGACTGAGGGTGGAGGGAACTGATAACAGCTTTCAAATATGTTAAGGGGTGTTTTAAAGAGGATAGTGATTTATTATTTTCCATTGTCCACTGAAAATAGGATAAGAAGCTATTAGCTTAATCAGCTGCAAAGGAGATTTAGGTTGGATATTAGGAAAAGCTTTCTAACTATAGGGATAGTTAAGCAGTTGAATAAGCTTCAAAGGAAATTTGTGGAATCCCCATTGTTGGAGGTTTTTAAAAACAGGTTAGAGAAACACCTGTTAGGAATGGTGTAGGTATACTTGGTACCACCTCTGCACAGGAAGCCAGAGTCGATGAACTCTCAAGGTCCCCTCCAGCCCTACAGTTCTATGATTCTATGTTTACTGGAATACTGTGGCCATTTCTGGTGTCCACCCTTAAAAAGGGGCATTGATAAATTGTCAAAGAGATATAAATATGATTCAAGCTCTGAAAAACGTATCTTACAATGAGACACATAAGAAGCTAAATCTATTTAGCCTGTCCAAGAAAAGACTAAGAGGTGACTTGATCATGGTCCATATATGTTGACATGGGGACATTTTTTCTGACAGCAGAGAACTCTTTAATCTGGCAGACAAAACCATAAGAGGATCCAGTGCTTGAATGGCTGGAAACTATTTATTTTTCCATACTGATGGTGAGTCTAAATTGTTATTTTACATTAAGGAAACCAACAATGAAAGCCGAGAGTCTTCCCTCTGTGTTCCAGGCTGCATCGGAAATGAATAGAAAATGCCAGCTGCTTCCAGCAGAGAATAGACTTCTAGACATTTAAAGGTGCAGTAGATAAATTATAATGATAAAACAACATATAACTACACACACCACTAGTTGCCTTATATTTTTGAAATCTGTACGCAAGGATGTTACAGGGGTCCAGGAGGGTAATGTGTCTACAGGTATGTTTGATTCTTGACCGGTTCTACTAATTTGAACTTCTATGTGCCTAGGGCCTGATCCAAAGACCGTTGATATATATCCTTAGATTTCATTGGCCTTTGGTTCAGGGCCTAAGCATATAGATATCTAAATTCTTAGACCCAGACCTGATTAGACATACCTCTAGATGCTTCAGAGGGTTTTTGATCAAGCTTCTAGTCACAATTTAGATTTCTGCTGGTGATAAAGTTGCTCCCTAGTAGAAGCTCCACTTAGCCACAATGCAGCTGTGACCTTGCCCATTTTTTTACTAAAACACCCAGATTCAACACTAAAGCCTGAGGCTATGATACTGCTATAAACCTCTGTGTCATCTGTCAGTTTCTGGGAACCCCTTGATCTAAAATAACAACCCTCTACTGCTTGACTTAGAGGACCATGTTTGTTAGTTTGGAGATAGTATTAGACTCTTAAACCTCTTACATGGACCAACCACTAGCAGGGGGACAAAGACAGTCGGCCAGTATGTTCTCCTTCTTTACAACACAGCTCCCTTTCCACAATAGTTACACAGTAACAGAACTGAAGCTATGTAAAGAATGGGGGCATTTTCACTTTATTTTCTCCCTTTGCACACAACAGATCCTCTCTACCCACAAGGTGTCAGGGAATTGGGCTCTGTTCTTTTTGAATCTGTATTTGACCTTCATTTCCCTTTTGTCTAATTAAAGAATCGTGCTGCCTTTATTAGAAATGCTCTTCTTACTTGGTTAAGACTAGATACCGCAGTTTCAGGGGGAAAACACTTTAAGTGCTTTATGCAACCCATATTAAAAGTTGGCTAAAAGAAAATCTGTAACCTTGAGCCCCCCCCAAGTTAAGCTTTTATTTAGTCTCAGCTTTTAAAACACAATTTGGTTTTGGACATCATATCACTAATGTAACATTTAAAACATTGCCACTAAAGAACTTTTATAGTTCTAAATTAGAGCTGCAACTACAAAAAGTAAAAAACAGAGAATACTACTCAGAAAATGTTGCATGCAAAAATGTGTAAGCTGATGTACAGCTGTGATCATAAGCAGTGAAAATTCAAATACTTATCTTTCCCGGTGATTTGCTTGAAAAGATACTTCATTTAGGCTCTATCCTGCAAAGAGTTAGGGCTGGTTTACATGAGAAAAAGCTCTCAGTAGCTGGTGCATACTAGCAGGGGTGGCTCCAGGCATCAGCGCAGCAAGCCACGGGAGGCAGCATGCCGGTTGCTGTGAGGGCGACAGTCAGGCTGCCTTCGGCGGCATGCCTGTAGGAGGTCCACTGGTCCCACAGTTTCAGTGGCAATTTGGCATTGGGTACACTGAAGGCTTGGGATCAGCGGACATCCCACAGGCATGCTGCTGAAAGCCACCTGACTGCCGTGCTTGGAGCAGCAAAATACATAGAGCAGTCCCTGCATACTAGCTACTCCACACTAACACCCTATGTGGCTACTTTTCTGTGTACCAAGAGCTTGTCTACATGGTGCATTAATCCACATAAGAAGTATAAATTCTAGTGCACACTAGCATGTCGCTGTGATGTTAACAGATTAAACTATGACCATGTAGACCATTGTTGCCGCCGCTGTTATATAATTGTAACTAATCTTGTATAAAATGCGGCATGAAGATGTCTATGAAAAGGTTATGATTTGCTGAATATGATTGTGCTATTTGTATGCATGTATAATTTTTGTAGATGAAGTTAGGAGTATTAACTATGTGCCTGTATTTCTAAGGTGTTTGCTTCTGGGTAGCACCACTGACAGGCTGGTAAAGGGAGTGGGAGGCGGTCTGCCAGTGTTCTGGTGCCTGTTGGGGGTTTGTGTTGTGTTGTGTTTCTTGGACTACCAGGTTTTAGGTGGGAAGGCTATGACTGATACAGAGGTAGTAGTGAAAGACACAATGAGGATGACTGGATGTGGAAGCTGTGGCTTGTACATGATCCTTAAAGGGATATCTGAAAAGAGTTTTGTCTGCATGAAGTGCCACCTGATAGAGCTGATGGAAAAATCCGAGGACTGGAGATGCAGGTGGAAACTCTGGTCGAGTTTAGAAGGGGGTTCGAGCAGACGATGGAGCACAGACACGAGGGGGCTGAAGGGATAAGCTCAGACTCTCAGATGGAAGCAGGACCAAAGAATTCTGAGGAGAGACTGCTTGGTGAGGAAAGTGGACAGTGGAAGCATGTGACTAAGAGAACCAGGCAAAGGAAAAAACGGGCCAATGAAGGAGAAATAGAGCTCAGGAACAGGTTTGCAGAGTTGGAAAATGAAGAAGGGGCACAGCAGGTGGTCACTGAAGGAGAGAGGGCAAGGAAAAAGAGAAGAGCTGATAGTCCTACAGGAGGAGGGGAGGAGTCAATGGAGGCAATACCAAATATAAGCCACAGGAGGATTGCAAGGGTGATAGGAATCAGTAGGGACTTGCAGCCAGTGGGTGCAGGGGATAGACCAAGAGAATCACACTGTCACAGGAAAAAGGCAGGTCTACTGATTGGAGACTCCTTACTGAGAAGATAGACAGGCCTGTAACTAGAGCTGATCGGGAGAACAGAAGGGTGTGCTGTCTGCCGGGTGCTAAGATACAGGATGTGGACCTGAGGCTGAAAAGGATCCTAGCAGGAGCGGGAAATATCCGTTGATTGTCCTTTCATGTGGGAACGAATGCTACAGCTAGATCTTCGCTGCGAATGTATCAAGGGAGACTATCGCCCGGACTGGGATAGACGCGTAAGGAAAATCGAGGCGCAGGTGATCTTCAGTGGGATTCTATCGGTTCCTAGAGAAGGGCAACAAGGTGTAACACAGATTATGGCTATCAACAGATGGCTCAGGCAGTGGTGCTATAAGGATGGGCTTTGGGATGTATGGCACTGGCAAGCATTCATGGACAGAGGACTGTTCTCTCGGGATGGACTTCATCTGAGTAAGGAGGGAAATAGACTTCAAGGAGGCTCACCCAACTTATAAGAGACCTTTAAACTAGGAATTGGGGGAGATGATTGGGAGATGTCAGGTAACTCCACGCTGGAATTTAACCTTGAGAGTGAAGAAAACAAGTAAGAGGGGATACAACTGTGGACAGAAAGAATTGACATAAGAGGGAAGGGTAGTGTAGATGCCAGACTAACAGGTGATGCTGCTGGTGGTTAGAATGTCTGTGCCTAACCGAGTAAAGAATGTCAGCGAAGCCAAACGGCAAAAATTAAGATGTCTCTACACTAATGCGAGGAGCCTAGGTAACCAAATGGAGGAACTAGAGCTACCGGTGCAGGAAGTGAAACTGGATATTATAGGGATAACAGAAACATGGTGGAATAGTAGTCATGACGGAGTACAGGTATTGAAGGCTATGTGCTGTTATGAAAGACAGAAATAAAGCAAAGGTGGTGGAGTAGCATTGTACATCAATGATGAGGTAACTATAAAGAAATAAGAAGTGATGGATATGGACAAGACAGAGTCTGTCTGGGCAAAAATCACACTGGGAAAGAAAGCTACTAGAGCTCCCCTGAGATAGTGCTTGGGGTGTGCTGCAGACCGCGGGATCTGATTTGGATATGGATAGAGACCTTTTAAATGTTTTTAATGAAGGTAAACACTAATGGGAAATGTGTGATCATGGGAGAATTAACTTCCCAGATATAGACTGGAGGACAAGTGCTAGCAAGAATAATAGGGCTCAAATTTTTCTGGATGTGATAGCGATGATGCTTCACCAAGCAGTTGAAGAACCAACAAGAGGGGATGCCATTTTAGATTTGGTTTTGGTGAGTAGTGAGGCCCTCATAGAAGAAATGATTATAGGGGACAACCTTGGTTCGAGTGATCATGAGCTAATTCAGCTCAAACTAAATGGAAGGATAAACAAAAATAGATCTGGGACTAGGGTTTTTGACTTCTCAAGGGCTAACTTTAAAGAATTAAGGAAATTAGTTAGGGAAGTGGATTGGACTGAAGAACTTGTGGATCTAAATGCGGAGGAGGCCTGCAATTACTTTAAGTCGCAGCTGCAGAAACTATCAGACGCCTGCATCCCAAGAAAGGGGAAAAAAACCAGAGGCAGGAGTTGTAGACCAAGCTGGATGAGCAAGAATCTCAGAGAGGTGATTAAGAAAAAGCAGAAAGCCTACAAGGAGTGGAAGAAGGGTGGGATTAGCAAGGAAAGCTACCTTAGTGAAGTCAGAACATGTAGGGATAAAGTGAGAAAGGCTAAAAGCCATGTAGAGTTGGACCTTGCAAAAGGAATTAAAACCAATAGTAAAAGGTTCTATAGCAATATAAATAAGAAGAAAACAAAGAAAGAAGTGGGACCGCTAAACACTGAGGATGGAATGGAGGTTAAGGATAACCTAGGCATGGCCCAATATCTAAATAAGTACTTTGCCTCAGTCTTTAATAAGGCTAATGAGGAGCTTAGGGATAATGGAAGGATGACAAACGGGAATGAGGATATGGAGGTGGATATTACCACATCTGAGGTAGAAGCCAATCTTGAACAGCTTAATGGGACAAAATCAGAGGGCCCAGATAATCTTCGTCCAAGAATATTAAAGGAACTGGCGCATGAAATTGCAAGCCCATTAGCAAGAATTTTTAATGAATCGGTAAACTCAGAGGTTGTACTGTACGATTGGAGAATTGCTTACATAGTTCCTATCTTTAAGAAAGGGAAAAAAAGTGATCCGAGTGACTATAGGCCTGTTAGTTTGACATCTGTAGTATGTAAGGTCTTGGAAAAAATTTTGAAGGAGAAAGTAGTTAAGGACATTGAGGTCAATGGTAATTGGAACAAGTTACAACATGGTTTTACTAAAGGTAGATCATGCCAAACCAACCTGATCTCCTTCTTTGAGAAGGTAACAGATTATTTAGACAAAGGAAATGCAGTAGATCTAATCTATTTCGATTTCAGTAAGGCATTTGACACGGTTCCACATGGGGAATTATTAGTTAAATTGGAGAAGATGGGGATCAATATGAAAATTGAAAGGTGGATAAGGAACTGGTTAAAGGGGAGACTCCAACAGGTTGTACTGAAGGGTGAACTGTCAGGCTGGAAGGAGGTTACTAGTGGAGTTCCTCAAGGATCAGTTTTGGGACCAATCTTATTTAACCTTTTTATTACTGACCTTGGCACAAAAAGCAGGAATGACACAAAGCTGGGGGGTATTGCTAACACAGAGAAGGACTGGGATATCATACAGGAAGATCTGGATGACCTTGTAAGCTGGAGTAATAGTAATAGGATGAAATTTAATAGTGAAAAGTGCAAGGTCATGCACTTAGGGATTAATAAGAATTTTAGATATACATTGGGGACACATCAGTTGGAAGCAACAGAGGAGGAGAAGGACCTTGGAGTATTGGTTGATCACAGGATGACTATGAGCTGCCAATGTGATATGGCCTTTAAAAAAGCTAATGCAGTTTTAGGATGCATCAGGTGAGGTATTTCCAGCAAAGATGAGGAGATATTAGTACTGTTATATAAGGCATTGGTGAGACCTCATCTGGAATACTGTGTGCAGTTCTGGTCTCCCATGTTTAAGAAGGATGAATTCAAACTGGAACAGGTTCAGAGACAGGCTACTAGGATGATCCGAGGAATGGAAAACTTGCCTTATGAAAGGAGACTCAAAGAGCTTGGCTTGTTTAGCCTAGCCAAAAGAAGGCTGAGGGGAGATATGCTAGGTCTTTATAAATATATCAGAGGGATTAATATTAGGGAGGGAGAGGAATTATTTAAGCTTAGTACCAATGTAGACACAAGAACAAATGGGTATAAGCTGGACACTAGGAAGTTTAGACTTGAAATTAGACTAAGGTTTCTAACCATTAGAGGAGTGAAGTTCTGGAAGAGCCTTCCAAGGGGAGTAGCGGGGGCAAAAGACATATCTGGCTTTAAGACAAAGCTTGATAAGTTTATGGAAGGGATGGTATGATGGGAGAGCTTAATTTTGGCAACTGATCTTTGATTATCAGCAGATAAGCATTCCCAGTGGTCTGTGATGGGATGTTGGATGGGATGGGATCTGAGTTACTGCAGAGTATTCTTTCCTGAGTGCTGGCTGGTGAGTTTTGCCCACATGCTCAGGGATTAGCTGATCGCCATATTTGGGGTCGGGAAGGAATTTTCCTCCGGGGCAGATTGGCAGAGGCCCTGGAGGTTTTTCGCCTTCCTCTGCAGTGTAGGGCGCGGGTCACTTGCTGGTGGATTCTCTGCAGCTTGAGGTCTTCAAACCACAATTTGAAGACTTCAATAACTCGGACATAGGTTAGGGGTTTGTTATAGAAGTGGATAGGTAGGGTTCTGTGGCCTGCTTTGTGCAGGAGGTCAGACTAGATGATCATATTGGTCCCTTCTGACCCTAAAATCTATGAGTCTATGAGTCTAACTGTGTGTGATTATTGGGTAAGATCTGTGCTGTATATTGACCTGGGTATGTAGTTGGTCCTTTGGGATCAGAAGAACCTTTTATTTGATGAAATTGGTTTTAAAGAACCATTAATCTCTAAATCTAGTGTTTTTGGTGGTGATACCTAAGGAAACTGCTCTTTTGATGTCTTGTCAGCCAGTGTGGTGAAACAGAAGTTTAGTTTTGTGGCTGGTTTGGTATATCTTAAGGGAGAATAACTGCCAGTCTTGGGGTGTCTCTGCCGTATTTCTCAGGAGTTTGTCCTGAATTTGGTATTCTCAGTTGTGACCCAGGGAAGCCTAGTGACAGTCGCATACTAACTAGCCCATGTGGAACCTTCTGGCATGCACTAGGGAACTTTTAGTGCATGCCAGCAGGGTCCACACAGGCTAGTTAGTGCATAACATGCTAGTGTGCACTAGAATATATATCTCTCTGGTGCAGATCAATAGACCACGTCTACAAACATTAAAAGTGCCTTAGGGTCCATCTACCTGTACATCTGTCGAGTCTCAGAGCCTGGGTCAATTGGCTCAGGTTTACAGGACTTGGGCTGTGAGGCTAAAAATAGCAGTGTAGACATTACAGGGTTTCAGAGCCTGGGCTCCAGCCCAAGTCCAAACATCTACGCAGCATTTTTTAGCTCAGCCCCAGCCCATGAGCCCAAGTCAGCTGATCAGGGCCAGTAACAGCCCTGTCATGGGTCCTCTATTGCAGTGTGGGTGTACTCATCGTGCACTTCCAAAGTGCAGTAAGCTAAATCATACCAGGACACTATTAGTACACAGTAGGAGTGTCCACACAAGAAGCTGGTGTGGAGAAGCTAGTACACTTTAAACTCACCCCCCAAGCTTACTGCACACTAACTTCCCTGGGTAGACAAGCCCTTACAAATGTGCTTAGCTTTTTATGCACTGTGAGGAGTCCCACTCACTGTATAATGGTAAGAGTGTGTATAATTCCCTTTCTCAGGGGAAGAACAGGCATATTGAGAACATCACTAGTATTTTTTCCATATCTTCTACCTTTGGCATGATGTGTTCCCATATTAACAACAGGTGAAAAAAATTCAAGGTGCACTAACGGTGATATCCAACTTCCAAACAAAAGAAGCTGGAGCAGATCCTCAGCTGGGGTAAGCTGGAATAGCTCTATTGACACTAGCTGAGGATTTGGAGAACTATGTAGCACAACCACAAAGATAAGTGACATGATAGTATGTATGTAGGGGACAAGTCCTCAGAGGCTTTCTGCTTCTCTCCAAACTTTTCTCTTTCTATTCAAAGAGACAAAACACTCCTTTTTACTTTAGTAAAATGACTCTGTTTTGGAAATGCTTCTCTATGGTAAAATCTTACAAATCCTCCACCCCATGGCTGTTATCTGATGTGTGGGTTCCTGGCTCAAAAGAGCAGAAAATAAGCAAGGTCAATTAGGAAAATCACTAATACATAGTAAAACTGCCATAGTAAAACTGTGAGTTCTGTGTAGTGAAGTCTGATAGTGGAACCCATATACTTTAAGGAATTTGGTCAGTTCTGTTATTCAGGTTTTTGGCACAGCTCTGCATTAACTGTGCTTAAAGCACTTTAGGACAGCCATAATAGGTTTCCTAGGACAGTAAAATGCATCAGTACGTGTTATCATCATTTGTTTGGAAATAGTAAAGGGCCAAATCAGCTTTCAGCTACATGAATACAAATCTGAAGTAACTCCTTTAACATCCAACTCTGCTCTCATTGTGTAATTCCCATTTTTGTATTAATTTATTCAAGTGAAAGGCTGAAACATTTTCATAGCAAACATTTTAATTTACATCAGCTGTGCTGTTAACCCTAATGGGTACATGGTCAGCCCTGCAAACTTTTCACATTTCTGGTAAATGATCAATAATGATCATTAGATTTCAGACCCACTCAGATCTGGCACCAGCTTTATCCCTCTAGAGAACCCCCCACAAGACTCCAGTAGATCCATACCTCCTGCTTAAGGACAGAGCACTGCTGGCTCAGCAATGAGTGCCTTTACCCAGAGACGTGACTGGGAGCCTTTGATGAAAATGTTACATCAAAAGTTCCTGTCAATAATTTTTGTACATGTTTAAATATGTTGCCATCTTTAAAGTAATTTTCAGTGACACAGGAGTCTTTGAAGTTACAACACATGGCACTTGAAACCTTCCAAGTAGAGCTTAGCCCATATTACACCCCTGGTCCAAGAGCTCTTGTAAAAACTGGTCATTCATATTTGTACCTTCTAAGGAAATATTTGCTGCTTACCCAAACCATGGAATAGTTAGCTTAACCAGTTTGAATAGTATTCTTCTCTGTTCCTGGATTAACACCAAGTTCCCACAGATCAAGGCCTTCTGGTGGTCTGAATTTATGAAACTGTAGTAGCAAACTGCATGTTAAACATGATGGTATAATTGCCTAATTGTTCAAAAGCTGGGGATAACAGGCATCCTATTTATTTTCTGGGAGAACTCTGCTGTGCTGCTGTTTATCTTAGTGCTCACAGACCACAAACTCAAAACAACAGGCCCAGCTGCTTAATGTCAATAATGACCTTCCATTGGTCCCAAATGCATTCGGGAACCCAAAAGGCTGTGGGTCATAGAATGTCATCCTTTGGAGGTTTAGCAAACATCAGCTGTTGCACTGAACTGTTGGAGGTGGATGAATAACTCCACGAATCCCAGCCCAAATGTTTTATTTAGATGTCTTTGAGCGACTCTCAGTCCTTCGCTGTCCATGAAAAACATCAGAGCCCTGTGTAGGGAAGTGGTGGGAGAACACTGAGAAGCATTATCCAAAGTTTCTCCCAGCTGGAAACACATTTTCAGTGGCCACCACACAGCCAGACCATGATAATTTCAGCAGAGAGCACACTATTAATCTTACATTTTTGTTATTTTTTAATCCCATCTCTCACTTTCAAAATAGGTGGAGAGGAGATGTACTTACTAATGTTCTGTTCAAATCCAAATAGGGGAAGCATGCCAGTCTTCAGGTGCAATTTTTCCAAGATTTCACTTTTGTCAGAAAGAGGGAGATTTTTCATTTTATTAACTTTTACTAGGAATTTCTGCTAGTGCTGGGTATATTAAATCCCAAAGTGTGATTTCAACAGTAGTATTGTGACAAAAGATGGACATTCACAACTAACATAGTCATTATACGTCTCTCAATGAAAACTGAAGCAAACCTATTGGTTGCAAAAAATGAAACAAGTAACATATAAACCAACTGCTTGAGTACTTGCAGGAAATACATGCTGCCAGAAACAGGGTAGAAGTTGCACCTCTGCAGTTCATGCGACTTCTGTTGATGGTTTACAATTACTTGCTGCAACTTGCTTACCAAAATGCTATAGCAGTTGTTGAGTCTGGATTTCCATTAGCCACTTTAACAGTTTATATGACTCCATTCCTAGGGAGTACCTGGCTGAGGTATTAGTTGTCTGAATCCACACACCATGTGTAAGAATTTCATTCTTCACAAGAAGTCAGTTGTCCCCCATTCATTTGGAAAGCCTTTTCCATATGTACTGCAGAGTCCAATTTTCAACATGGGATGCCTAAATCAGAGCCCGCAATTCCACATACTTCTTGAAATGGAACTTGATGTGCCCAGATACACACCATACAGGCTAACATAAGCAGTCACATTTGAAAATTAAGCTCATAACATATAGCAACAAGTTTTTAAAGTAAAAGGAATATAGCTCTGTCGCTAAAATTGTGATAGAATGCCTGAAGCTGAAGGCTCTTCAATTCCCAGGGCAATATTTTACACTGTTATTGCTCAACAAAAAAAAAGTCAGTTGTTTTATCACACTTAACTAAATATTATAGTGGGGAAAGGTGGTAATAATAAATCTTATTAGAACAGGTCTACTTAATAGAATGTGCCACTGCAATGCAGTATCTTATCAAATTATAAAATGTATAAAGCTTATTATGTGCAATAATCTACAGATTTGCCAGGCAATAAAACAAAATTATGACAATTTTTAAAATATGACTTTACCCAGTAAGTTTTGACAGAAAAATGCTCCTGGGATCTCGTATTTGTCTGTGTATGTGAGAGACGGAAAAGATTGAGGCTGTTACATTTAGAGAGGAGATAAATCAGAGAGGACAAGTTAGAAATATACAAAGTAATTGAAAGGCATGGAGCAGATGTTTCCAAACTATGATGTGCAAAGCACTTGCTGGTAGTCCATGGAAAACTGGCTGATCACATGATGCTGGCTTCCATTTATTTCGAATTGCTAAACTGCATTAGAGAGTTATAGATACATTAAATGTACATTTTTCAAAAATGCCTACATGATTTAGGAGCCTAAATCTCATTGAAAGTCAAAGTTCATCCATTGCAGCCTTTGTCTACACTCCTGGACCAATACTGAGGTCAAGAGGATGTAGGTCCCAGAAACTCTTTAACCTTAGCTCCTCTCCTTTCAAGGTTAGGGAGTTCTCGTGGTCTCTGCATAAAATTATGAAGACAACAGTCATTTTAATAAAAGCAAGATTTATTAAAAACAGAGAGAAAATGTAATTAAAGCAAAAGAAAGTTTACTTACTATAGCTAGATTTACACTTTTCAAAAGTTAAATTAATAAGGCTTTTTCAGCTTAGCTGATAGCAAAAACAGAAAAGTAAAGAACTTACATCTCATGAAATCAATCCATCTCTAAATGACTGTGGTGGTTTGACCATGTCATCAGGCTATTCCGAGGCAGAAGCACAAAGATATGCTTCAGTTGGATTCCATCTGGAGGGAAGAGAAGGCGTGAAGGACAAAGACACACCTATTGCAGGACAATTGAAAGGATACTTTCATTATGGAGACACCTTATGATGGAGTCAAAATTCTTCCTCTGGACAGACACCGGTGGAAAAAATTAGTTGCCTCATTTGCCACTAAACACAGGAGATTCAAAGACTAAACCAATTGGGCAGTGATAGTATCCCTAGTCTCTGTTTGCCAGAAGCTGGGAATGAGCGACAGGAGATGGATCACTTGATGATCATCTGTTCTGTTCATTCCCTCTGTGGCACCTGGCATTGGCTACTATCAGAAGACAGGCTACTGGGCTAGATGGACCATTGGTCTGACCCAATATGGCCATTCTTATGGTCAACCTGTCAGCACCATGCTGGTGTCTATAAACAACTCTACTAGCAGTATCTAGAGATTGCCTGTAAACAAGCTCCACAATTCATGGCTACTACCCCTGCTTTCAACCAGTTTTCCCCAGTTACCTACACACATAATAGGGTTTGACTTCCTGCTTTCTCTAAGAAATGGGCCACTGAGGATACAAAACTCTTTAATAATGATTAATAGCCATCTTTCAAAGGGTTAAAGAGATAGCTCAAGTACCATCTTTCACAGATCATCTTGGTTGGTTGTATCTAGATTCATTCAGGCCTCTTATTAAAACAAGAAAAATACCCATCTAATATTTAAATATGTTTTAATTGACTCATGGGACTCATTGCTACAAGATAGCCTCAAGGCCTAGAACTGCTACTTATTTTGATTATCTATTATTCTTGTCACACCCAGAGACCCTAATCACTTTCAGGCCCTGTGCATGATGCCATACAGACATAGAAATAGTCATTACCCCTGCCCTCAAAAAGCTTGAAATACACACAGAGGTACTGTATGCAGGTTAGAATAAAACTCCTGATTTTTTTAGTTGATAGAGTAATAGAATACTATAGGTTTTCACATGTTGTTTCTGTTGTGGCCTGGATGCTTAAGAAGAATGTTGTACACTTTTAGATGTACCAAAAATATGAAAATAGGAGTGGCTGGATGACCAAATTGCACAAAAATGTCTAGCTGGTTCATCTTTCTCCCTAGAGGGCACTTACTTCCAGCTTTTTTATACTACTTTCTTTAATACATTACTTAAAGATGACTGTCTGAAGAAATGGAATTTTACAGGATCTGAGAGTCAGATCAGGTTGTGATGTTTGTTTAGGAAAGGAAACGATCCCCAGCTGTATCTGGGATTTTGAATGCTCTGAGTAAAATTCTCCCTGATCCACAGTACAGGCTTGTATTGAATATTCTGCAAACTGAATTCCCATTGACGTCAACTGAAGACCTACACCCAGAAGGAGAATGAAACACACAACAGAGGTCTGCAGTGCAGGTGAAAGATCCTCAGTGTAGATAATGGAATTTAGTGCTATTTAGTTTGAAGCTCTTGTAATACCTCCACAGCATGCCTGTAGCAAAAATAGTGGTGTATTTTTATTAGAAATGGACACAAACCACAAAACTTGGACCCTGATTTGAAACACCCACAAGTTTGAATGCAATCGGATTTGGGGCAAAGGTTATTTTTAGCCTGTAATTTTTTTCATTTTACTGTTCCAGTACTTGGCCTCTCTGGAGCAGAGACTGCCCCTCATACCGATTGTGTTTGATGGTTTTGCAATGTGTGCAAATACTTATTTAGGGTTTAGGATAAAAATCACGAAATCCCTTTTTATTTTTGCCCTCCAGAATGTGACCTACTTCCATTCCATAATAGCCCCTCACAATTTAATTCAATTAAATTGCCTGTGTTTGATTTCTTCCTAATCTGAAAGTCTGAATCTTTTAATGTTGTTGAGATTTGATATCCCATCCTCCCAAATCTCCTTTATTTTCCAAATTCATTCCCTAATAAAAATCCTCATCAGTAAATCAAAGAGTTGTATCATCTTCTCTTTAAGGAGATTCCATCCAGGTTTATAAACCTTAATCTGGACTCTACGTGTAGTAGCAGAGAGTTCTGCATAAACCATTGAGACTAATTGAGGGGAAGGGAAATGTGACAATGCCATTGGTGTTTTGATGTACTCTTTTGTTACCTGCATGCCTTTGTAAACCATGCAGTAATCCTTGATGTAACTCAGACTCAGAATAGTGTACTGTGAGTACTGCTCTCATTTGAGTGGACATAGAATCATAGAATCATGGAATTAGGGTTGGAAGAGACCTCAGAAGGTCATCTAGTCCAATTCCCTGCTCAAAGCAGGACCAACCCCAACTAAATCATCCCAGCCAGGGCTTTGTCTAGCTGGGCCTTAAAAACCTCTAAGAATGGAGATTCCAGCACCTCCTGAGGTAACCCATTCCAGTGCTTCACCACCCTCCTAGTGAAATAGTTTTTCCTAGTATCCAACCTAGACCTTCCCCGCTCAACTTGAGACCATTGCTCCTTGTTCTGTCATCTGCCACCACTGAGAACAGCCAAGCTCCATCCTCTTTGGAACCCCCTTTCAGGTAGTTGATGGCTGCTATCAAATCCCCCCTCACTCTTCTCTTTTGCAGACTAAATAAGCCCAGTTCCCTCAGCCTCTCATCGTAAGTCATGTGCCCCAGCCCCCTAATCATTTTTGTTGCCCTCCACTAGACTCTCTCCAATTTGTCCACATCCCTTCTGTAGTGGAGGGCTCAAAACTGGATGCAGTACTCCAGATGTGATGTCACCAGTGCCAAAGAGAGGGGAATAATCACTTCCCTCAATCTGCTGGAAATGCTCCTACTAATGCAGCCCAATATGCCGTTAGCCTTCTTGGTAACAAGGGCACTGTTGACTCATATCCAACATAGGCAAACTTTAAGATCCAGCTGCGAATATATGTAGAGGTACCATTTACTGTCCTCACTTAGCATTTTATCTGAGTGCCAAGGTCTCTTTCAATTAGGAAGCAGTTACAGGAAAATAGACTCAGCATTGGAATTCAATGCCACTGCTACAGTTTACTGATGGTACATGCTCATCAGGTAATTCCATAACATTGATAGATTGTTTCATTTGACTTGAAATAGGGCAGTGAGGAGAGATGGTGTAAACCTTGCTCTGAGAAACTAACATGCTAACATATCACGGCCATGCCAGTCACAGTGACAGCACAAGCTCATCTGTGCAACACAGAAATGCAGCTGGAAGGCTGAAGATACCCAGTGCAGATTGGCAGGCTGAACCAGCTGCCCATGTACTCAGCAACACTGGGGTTCAGCACAACCTTTCAGCCCGACTACAGAGAGAGATCCTTTCTGTGCACCCATTGCAGCACTCACTAAAATCAATGGAAAAACTATCACAGAATTTAGTGGATGGGGATCAGGCCCAGACAGCTGGACTGCACAGAGCTGAATCACTGGTTGCTGAATTGCTGGGGTTCATCCAAGAAGGGATGGCCACTAACAGAGTCACACCAGTCCACTCCAGTCACTGCACAGAATTCTCTTTCAAAAGGGGCAGGTAGGATGTACAAGTACAAAAGAATGAGTGAAAAAGAGTGGTAAATCTTGAAACATATTTCCTGTACCCAGCAAGGTTTTAAAAGCCTGCAGGAGTAAAAACTGTTGTCATTAGAGAGAAATATGCATGTTACAATCCTGATATACAAGAATTTACACCATCTATTGCTTCAGTACAGGTCAGAAAAGGTGACAGTCAGTCAATGTGAAGCACTGGTTAAAAACCTTTAACAATAAACAAAATGTAGAGTGGACTGTAGCATCATAATGCCACAAGTAGGTCACTATGTTTCAGCATTATTCATTCTCAGGAACAAATTAATATAAACTCCATACCCTCAGCCAAGCATGCGCTAGAATTAGTAAAGTCAGCTATCAACACATCTAGTTACCTTTTAACAGCATCCTGGAACAAGAGTGCTCTGCAACTCACCCCAACAGATCAATAAACCAGCATTGGTATTTGGGCTTAATTTTACTGCTTATAAGTCAGTCCTTGAAACGTTACCAACCAGTAACAGCCACGTAAGACTGTCAGTGTGAAGAGCTCGGCTATAGCAATAATGCCTCTGCACAGAGATGTATGTCATAGGGCTATACATTTATCAGACAAGATTCTAGCTTTGGTTCATCATATATTAACGTGGAGAATCTTAGGCTCAGCAGGCACTAACAAACATTCTCAAAGTGGCTTCAACCACTTTCCATTTCTTGTTTTTGGTACCATGTCAGTGGAATCCATGAATGTGTTGGTTATCAGCAGTTTATTTTAACTGCTCAGTATTATGTGGCTACCCCAATAAGTCTTCCCTGCTGTTTAGTGTGAACAGCACTAGCATCCTCACTGGTTTCTCAAGGTCAGGAGAACTGAGAGGGACAGCTGGAGGGACATTGCCCAGGCTAGATTGCTGTCTTCATGGAGATCCAGAAAGTGATGCTATTATAGTGCTGTTTCTTTACAACCATAGAAGCAGTGAAGAGTCAAACCTGAATTGTTTCCATGACACCCCAATCTCCAGAGAAAGTTTGTTCAGTGTTCAGGGGATTTATGTGGGATTGTAAATTCCTTTCCATAACTGAGTGAGAGAGCATACAAATCTTTTTTGTGCTTAAATGTTCCTCATATACAATGAGCTGGTGCTTTATCACTTGAGTCTGACTGAATATAAATCATTCAGAGATACTGTTAGACATCTAGTGAAATTTATCGTTATTTGAAGAAAAATGGGTGGTATTTCACTTATGCTGAGAATTGTTTTAAGGGAGTATGTCCAGATTGATCAGTAACACCTGAGTTACTGTGAGCGATGTAAAAAAACAGTGCACGTTTGCTATCCCTCTCTATTCCACTGGGCTACAGAAACCAGCATATAACTTTTACATGCACACAGTAGAGATTACCCTTGCTTTTCATGTGTGAAATTCAATTGCTCCTGTGATAGGCTGCCAATACACACCAGATATGGGCTTTCTAGGATGCATTAGACAAAGGGCACTGGGTCCTTATTAGGAAATGTTTAGGTACTGATTCAAGGACTATTTATGAACATATGTTACAAAATGTACAGAAATATGTTTTAAAAGTACTGCTCTAGCATATGGAAGTGTAAATGAATAAGGACAATTAAATGAAGCATTAACCACCATGTGCTGCAGAAAGTGATATGTATACAGCCTTTATGGCTTTGTACAGCCCACAATAGGAAATTTATTTTCATAAGAAATACAGAGAAGTAATATGTGGGTATGCACATAAGCTCACTAGCATTAAACTGGATGAAAAGTACACAGACTAAATGAACTGTGGAGCTATTTTGCACATTTCACAGATTTAAAAGTAACATCAGATGCTAGTTACCAGATCCATTCCCAGGAGCTTTTCATATTGATGCATATGTTTCATTTACTTAGTAGTTCATTAGCACATTGTTTACACAGAACACAATGATACAACAAATGTTTTGCACAAAGTTGTTATGGTGTTAGTTATCCTTCCCCACTCCTCCCACTTAAAGTAATTTAACTGCTGTCATTTATATACTATAGAAACTTCCCAGCAGATACCTCAGTCTTACTTCCCAATTGCCCAATGCAGTTAGAAGTGTGGTCAGTAAAATTCTAAAGTCAGAATGCCAGGAAGATCAGAGAAACTTGATTACTGGCGGTCTTAATATGATCAAATTATTCATATTTTTTTCTAAAATCTGCTTCACTCTAACTCACTATTAAAAATAATTCTACAGTGTGTTTGTAAAATGGTAAATGTAATCATGTTAACACAATTGATTTATCTGTACATCTCATACTGTTACCCTATTTCATTTCATCCATAAGTAAAAATAATATTAATGAATGGCTTGTATTAGGAATGTAAACATAACAGCCTTTCCCCATTGTGGCCATGATTCAGGGGGAAAACAATACAAATAAAATATCATTTTGGCCATTGGGATTTGAATGTGAAATATTGTGCTGAGAACATGAATGACTGGGGATTGCAATGGAGACTTTTGATGCAAATGGGCTCTTCAAAACAAACCTTGGAATTCTTGTTCTGCTCATTGAGCATCATTTCTTTAAAATAAAGAAAAGCTAAATTAAACACTGAAACCATCAGCAGCTATGATCTGAAGCCAATCTGCATCATTACAGCTGGTGGCTTGATGTTTGTAAATATTGAGGAATACAGCATGTGTACTTGAATCACACACAAAAGAATCTATCCATGGAAGAGAAGAAAATAAATTTGATTCTTGCAAACTTCTACTTAGGATACCACTGTACCCCGATAGTCTTATCTGAACATTTTCCTGATTTCATTATTCTCTCCTTCACTAATTTCCTGTTTCCTCAGTGCGACTCTAGGTACTGATCTTGGATACATCCACACATTCCTCATCTGTCCACAGCACTGGCCAGTCTATCTAGACTGCTACATAGTCAGCCAACAGATTCAACACCAAAACCTTGGAATTCGCTCTCACCTGTGTCTAACTGCTGTGCTAATGTATTTAATATTTTCCTGCTGCTGCTCATGTAACCTGATTGGCCCCAATTTGTCTGTGTTTACCAGGAACAAGCAGTCCAGCGGAATGAGTTCAGGGAAATAAACAGTGTGAGTAAAGTCAATGAGTGTAGATAATGTCAAAGTTCTTCTTTTGCTGGTGCTAGTGACAGCCACACATTTTAAAAGCATACTTGAGAATTTCATGGCCCTAAAAATCTCACATTTAACTTAGAAAATAGGGTCAACTTGAGCAGAGAAGTTTTATGCCACCTTTTTAAACCTTTTGAGTGAAATCTTGGCCCCACTAAAGTCAATGGACTTGTTGCCACTGACTTCACTGAGGCCCAGATTTCTTCCTGATCCTTGCAGCCAGGCCCCCCAGCACAAGTCAGAGCAGCCAAAGCAAGGGTCGGCTATGCATATGAGCTTATAGGAGAAGAGCCTAGAGTTCATTCCTGCCAACACTTACTACTGAGCATAATACTTACTGCCATGAATAACCCCAGTGGTAATATTTGCAGTAAAAAGTTAGATATGAAAGAAGAGTGATGATCCCAAGGAGGGACAAGAGGGTACTAAAAAGGATGATGAGTGCTATACCAAAAGTAAATGTGTGGACATATAAAAATAATACATTCATGGAGACATGGCCATTCTTATCTGGTAATCTCCCTCTACAATTGTCAGATAGTTATAAAAACCAATACAGGGAAAGATTAGTAGATTTATGTGGAGCAATACAATGCCTAAATTAAGCCTTAAGGTTTTACAAACTCATAAATTCCTAAGAAAGCTTGTGCTCCCAAATGGTAATCTGTATTATGTTACTAGAGGCTTGGCACAGTTTGACACTCTGTTTACACCAGATATGCAACAATCAATTTGGCTTCCTTTATAAAAATCTGAAAATAAACATGATTTAGCCTTGATAAGTCCAGTTACTTTCTTAAGAAAATTGAGCAACCCAGTCGTGAAATATAATAAAATGAATTGGAATGAAAGTCTTTTGCTGAGTAAGCAGCCATCCGAGCGATAATAGCAGTCATTTTTCTGATATAATGTCAAAATCACAATAAACTATAGATCTTCTATCGCTATAACTCCGGCTCTCAGCCCAACCCCTTCATAGCATATTTCTCCATTTGATTCCCAGATTATGTTTTTCAGAGAATTACAGCAGAAATTTACACAGGAAGGTTCACAAGGTCAGATCTATCATCATTAAACATATTCCTGAACCTCTTGTAGTATCTTCCAAAGCCTCTCTATCTCCACAGCCCACAGTATCAACCATTTACATATCTAGTTGCAAAAATATGCTGTCTTAATAGTGTTCAGCAAATCATTTTTTTAGTAGTGGCAAGATGCAGTTTGTTTATGATAAAAGAATGTAGGAGGCACACATGAAGCCTTTATGATATAGTATCCTGGTGTTGGAAGAGTGGTTCTTCAATGGGGCTGGAGGCTTTTATAGGTGGCCTCTCAATTCATTTGCAGTCTCTGGTCCAATTGGGGCCAATTTCAGCTCTGACAAAAGTGCAACTGGCAAGAGCGTGAGGCGGAGAGAGGAAGATGAAGTGCAAGTAGTCAGGCTGCTGCGGCAGGCTGTGAGACAGTATCTCCCTGCTTATATTTCTGGAGCAGCTGCTTTCACAATTGCAAGTGGGCTAAGAGGAGGAAGAATGGAGGAGCCCTACTCTCCTATCTGCTACCTGGCTGCAGTAGGACACTCTTCAACTGTGTGGCAGGCGCAAGTAAATCTCAGACTTCATTTTTTTGTTTGATCTGAATGGAGTTCAATTATTCCCCTAGTAACAATATATATCAGCATATAAGCAGGATGCCCAGACATTTGACGGCATCATCAGCCAGGTAGGCAGTCAGTAGCCCGCTTTATAAATAAGTCAATGGGCACTCGACAATGATATGCAACATAGTCGGAAGGTGACCAAAGCTGCATTGTGGGTCATTAGAAAAACCCCATTTAAAGAGATGGGTCGCACAGTTGCCCTGTCCTGTTCAAAACAAGTGACCACAGGAGCCTTGGCAAATCAAAACCTTGTGGACAGATGATTGGGTCAGTAGTGAGAGAATGATTAATGACGGTGGTTGCTGATGACTCGTTGTACCAAGAAGATTCCACCATCATTTCCTGTGGTGGCACAAATGACCCTAAAGGGCATCTAGAAGACAGGCGAGCTGGTGGGTGGTTGAAGAGGTCTGCATACAAAAGCAGCTCACTATTCTCATGGATCTTGACCAACAGTTTTCAGCAAAATCTGAAGATGAGAGCTGTCTTCTTGGATTTGACCACCATGTATGACATAGTTTGGCACAGAGACCTTTTGTTTAAATTCTAGAGTTGCCCCACATTGGGTGGTCAAAGTAGTAGAACTCTTTCCCCAAAACAGGCAGTTTAGAGTACACATAGGCAAATGGTGGAGCTCTCAGAAGTATCAGATCTATGGCCTTACTCAAGTCTCAGTTCTTTCAATGATTATTGTTCAATGTGTACATCAACAACCTGCCAGCTACACTCTATTGCAAGTTTATCTGTGGCAATGACATCAGCTGCAACTATCAAGCTCAGTCCTTCTCAGAAATTGACAAGGCCTTGAATGATGATATGAAGCTCCTGGCAGACTACTGTTTTCAAAGGTACCTTCAACCGAGCTTTTTCAAGATGGTTTCTAGTAACAATCAAGATTATTCAGTGGCTTTACCTGCATTCTCACTGATAAATTATCCTAGGCCAAGAAGAAACCCATTATTCCACCATCATATTTAAGGTTGATCAGTTACATTTATTTAATGTGTTTGCAGGAACCAGTTAACCAAAAGATACCCAAGTTACAATTAATGGTCATTCTGACAACAGAATGAACAAAGATGTCATTTCATCTGTGTTCACCCTTATTTGGGTTTCCCCTTTCATCTGCTTGGTCATTCCAGACAATTAAGACAGTTCTTTATCATATTGCCAGATTGCCTTCAGCTTGTTTATCTTAAACTTGATAACTTTCATTTTATTTTTGAATTACTCAACTATAATCTCTCAACTAGATGTAAACTAGTTATTAAGATATGGATGGGGGATTATGGTATGAAGCAGAGTAACAAACAGAATGCTCTTAAATCATGTTCCAGAGAAAAGCTTATTAAAAAGACAGAAAAACTTTTGTTTAGAAATTTTTCTCCCAGTTTGCTGCTAGCAAGTTCCAAAACTTAATTATATCCAAATAAATTCAAGTTAGAATTCAGAGGAAAGCACAAAGTATATAAAGGGCCTGACCTAAAGCCCACTGAAATCAATGAGGGTCTTTCCATTGACTAAAGATCTGTCCCATAGTCCCTGCAGTTCTTCAGAGGCCAGCTAAGTTTATGAATTCAGATCATTCAAATCTTTCAAATCTTCATATTCTATCACACATAATGAAAAAGCCCTTTCATTAAAAAAGTCATTTTCTTCAACATTTTAGCCTTTTACTTGAAATAAACTAATAGATCTCTTTCCTTAAAGCCTCAATAAGAAATTTGACAGATTGTTTTGACATTTATTGCCATACTTGTTTCATCTTTAACTAAGCTTTTAAGCTCTTGTGATGCTTAAACAGTCAGGGTCAATGGTGAACTCTATTCTAGAAATTATGATAACACACTCTATGTGACTCAGTTGCCATCTTGTTAACGCACTGGAGATTGAACTGGGTACTTCCAGAGCTAAAAGCATGAATTATCACAGCTTGAGCTAAAGAGTCATGGAAGATTGATAGCCTCTGAGGACTGAGCATAGAGGCGAAGGCATTATACACTGACCACGGGGTTACGTAGAGCTAACTTGTGTTGTCTTTTCTACCTTTAAAAAAACCTGTTGTGGAGATTTACTAAGTTATTTTGATATGTATCTGACTCAAATAGAGCATTTCAGAGAAAGTGAAATTGACCAAGTTCTGTATTGTACTGGAGTACTTAGGGAAGAAAGAAAGGGAAGAATACCTAGCGCTGGGAAGGAAACAATTTGCCTATTTCATGAAAATATTTGACATATCAAAAAAAGAGCCCTGTCCTTAATTGGGACAAAAAGTTAAAATTTAATGAACCAAAACTCCAGAAAAAATGGTTTGGGTCAGTCAAAACCTTTTGTTTCAATAATTTTGAAATCTTTCATTTCAATTTCAACCATTTTAATTAATTATGTTTTACTATAATTAGCTTATATTTTTAAATAAAAAGTAATTTTGAACTGTAAGCTAGAATTTTGCATTTTTAAATGTAAAAAAAATGTTTTGACAATTGCAAAACTTTTTTTCAAATTTTTTTTTGTAGAGGAATACAAACAGTTTTGATGAATAAGCATTTCTAAAGAAAACAAAAGTTTTGACAAAAAATTCCTAACCAGCTCTAAAAATAACATTAAGAGAAACAATAGATGGAAGAAGAAAAAGACCATATGGGCAGCTACATATCTTGGAGTTGGTAAGTGGGAGGCTAAGGGGCAGGAGACAGAAACTATTAAGGAAGTTCAGAGATGAGGTAACAAAAGTCAGACAAAGATAAGAGGGAGAAAATCTATTGTCACAGAAACAGCGCTTGCCAGTGTCGTAAAAATAACTCATTTAGGCTCAGTAAGAATTTATAGAGAAGAGCTGATTTTCCCCAATCTAATTTACAAAAAAATAAAAATGAAAAAATTGGAGGGGAAAAGTTGAATTACGGATTTGTCTCTATTTATTTTGGAATTCAAATGCCAGGTTCTGCATTCAGTTATGCACTATAAAACCAGAATAACTGCACTGAATTCAATGGAGTTATTCTGGATTTATAAAAGGGTTTATGAGAACACAATTCAAGTGATTTTACAAGTTAGAAAACTAGATTTCTTGTTTGTCTCTGTTCTGTTTTATTCAAATTCTTATACCATGCTTAGTACCTTCCAGAAATGCATTAAACTACGTAACTGGAATTTGCCATGTGATTCCCTTTCTGCATTTTTATCTTCAACAGCAAAATTGTGCACATATTATTATTATTATTATTATATTATATGTGAATTTAAATCTTACCTACAGAGAAACTGGACCTTTTTTGCGTAGTCCAATAATCTTTCAGTTTAGAAGGCAAGAGGCATTTCTCATATGTGTTTGAAAAGAACTGGATTTGGATCTCCACTGGATTTATACTTATGAAACTGGGTGAAATTAGATCCTTTAGCTACAGTCAGAATTTTAATTCTGTTGGAAGTGGCTGTCATAAACAGATAGCTAAGGGTTAATGTCTCTTTCACCTGAAACACCTGACCAGAGAACCAATCAGGAAACCGGATTTTTTCAACTTTGGGTGGAGGGAATTGTGTGTCTGGGGTCTTTGTTTTCTGTCTGCCTGCTTTCTCTGAGCTTTGGAGAAGTAGTTTCTACTCTCTATTCTTCTGTTTCTAAGTGTAAGGACAAAGAGATCAGATAGTAAGTTATATGGTTTCTTTTCTTTGGTATTTGCATGAATATAAGTGCTGGAGTGCTTTGATTTGTATTCTTTTTGAATAAGGTTGTTTATTCAATATTCTTTTAAGCAATTAGCCCTGTATTGTATCACCTTAATACAGAGAGACCATTTGTATTTTTTCTTTCTTTTTTATATAAAGCTTTCTTTTAAGACCTGTTGGAGTTTTTCTTTACTTCAGGGAAATTGAATCTGTATTCACCAGGGAATTGGTGGGAGGAAGAAATCAGGGGAGATCTGTGTGTGGGTTGGATTTGCTAGCCTGATTTTGCATTTCCTCTGGGTGAAGAGGAAAGTGCTTTTGTTTCCAGGATTGGAAACGGAGAGGGCAAGTCACTCTGTTTGGATTCACAGAGCTTGTGTCTGTGTATCTCTCCAGGAGCACCTGGAGGGGGGAAGGGAAAAAGGATTATTTCCCTTTGTTGTGAGACTCAAGGGATTTGGGTCTTGGGGTCCCCAGGGAAGGTTTTTCAGGGGGACCAGAGTGCCCCAAAACACTCTAATTTTTTGGGTGGTGGCAGCAAGTACCAGGTCCAAGCTGGTAACTAAGCTTGGAGGTTTTCATGCTAACCCCCATATTTTGGACGCTAAGATCCAGATTTGGGACTAAGGTTATGTCAGTGGCCAACTGGGATGAAAATTGATATAATTTTTGAAGAAGTAAAAAGTAGCCTTTTTTCAGTTGCTGAGAAGAGTCTTACCTTATAGCCATTCAAGCTGATAAGCTAAGAAAAATGGTGGCATTGTCCTTTTAAAAATAAATCAGTGGTCAACATGACTTCCCCTTAGTTTATCAAACAAAGATCTGTTGGAAAGACAGATATGAAGGCTTGCCCGTGTAATGTGTTCATGATTTCCAGGACTGTAATGGACTGAATAAGTAATTTTTCAAATTACAAGCTATAGTTACACTTACTTTGCGGAAGATACCACAAAAAAGTATACTATGATGAGAAACAACCAATTCTTACAACAGTAATTACTTATAACGGTAATCACAATCACTGCTGCTTGTATCATAGGGTTACATTCTTATTCAGAAATTTAAGTTATAGTAGAGATGAGTTTCCTGTCAACATATGCAGACATTTTCCCCATGAGTAATTGCTGTAGCAACGATGAACCACAATTGGTATAAATATCTTCTGATGCTGTTTCAAAGCACTAAGGTCATAGGTTTTGATTAGTGAGGACGAAAGACAGTCAACTGTTTACCTCTTTTGTAAAGGAGCCTCTCAATGCTTTCTGAGCTAATCGGTATCATTGGCATTTATCTGGCACTACTATTTGTCAAATATCTTTTCTAGGCCTGAAGTGACAAACCCAGAGTTACACTGGCAAAACTTATAGTGTTGATCACTCTCAATTCCCAGTGAGGTCAAAAGTTGCACTTTCCAGCACAGGTACGTGAGACAGAGAAGGTGACAGTCACCAAAAGTGGAAATGAGGCTGGCACCTTAAAAAGCCCTTTTAAAGAGACTGATCAGGTTGGACAGACTAGGTCTTTTTTCATTCCCTCGGTGAGTCATTTAAAAATCACATTTCCTCCCTCCAACCAATCACTGCTTCAGTGACTGATATGAGAGAGAAACATGTGTGTGAAATCATTAATATCTATAAGAAATTAGATGGAGGGAAATTCAAACTTGAGGCCAAAGCATTTTGTCGGTGTTTCTAAATGAATGAGAGGGAAAGATAGGGGAACTGCAAAATAGCTTATCTTAAGCAGAGCAATATTTGGGTTTGAAGGCAAACTAAAAAACTTCAGTGCAAGAAATTTAGTGAACTTGAAGGCTTTCAAATGTTTCATCATGTTGCTATAAGGCTGTTAAAATTAGCTTGTCTATGGGGGAAAAAGTCTAAAAAGTAAGAGGGTTCTGCATATAACTATGCTATATGGACTACCTGTCTTCTATAAATAAACAGGTATGTACCCCTCTCTCTGAATTTAGACTTTGGAGAACCGCAAATTAGAATATTGACAGAAGTATGAATTGGGCTGTGAGTTGTCTCCTGTTCTGTCTCTTTACCATCCTTCCCTGAGTAGGGAAGTCAAGTCAGCTTTGGAGTTGCCTTGTACATGTGGAGCCAAAATTACAAGCCATCAAGAAGTTATTTGTGTTGCTTGTACATAAGGCAGTCCTGATCCATCTGTACTTGGCCTCAGCTCAGCATCTTCTAAGAGGATCATTCATAGTTTTTCTTTGCAGCCTATGGCAAAGATTTATGTTAGACAACAACATGTGGGAAGATGCTGAGAAGTAAAGGGTGCTCCCGTTTTCAGCTCTGCCTATGGAAGCTGGTAGCTTTACATGTCTTCAGGGGTTACCCAGAGCTGCTGAAATGTTTCCAGTTTCTGAAATAACAACCAGAAATTCTTCAACATTGTTTCTTACGAAAGAGGAAATTGTTTACAAGAGTCCAAGTGATCTACTTCATTAACAGTTCAGCCTCTATCCATTATCATTTATAAATAAATCTTGTAGGAAAATGTTCTTAGCATTATAACAGTCAGATACAATGAGCTCATTCAAATATGCTGTGTCATTTTTGCCAGACACCATACTGCGCTGCAAGGAGCAGGAGAAAAGTTCTGTTTGTACTGAGCAGAGATAGCATAGTGTATTTGTGAGTCTAAACATACCATTGAACTGTAACTAAAGTCCGTAACTGATAGTCTGTCCACAGGGCAGCAATATATACAAACAATAATGCAGAGGCATGAGGTGATTATAAGACTTTAATTCCTCTGAGGATCAGTCAATGAATTAAACTAAAAAGGCAAAATATTGGTAATATGTACACTATGAAACCATCAGAATGTATAGCAGGTTCATGAAGTCCATCAATGACTGTTAGCCAAGGTGGTCAGGGACGTACACCCATGCTGTGGGTGTCCCTAAACCTCTGACTGCCAGAAGCTGGGACTGGATGACAGAGGATGGATCCCTTGTTAATTGCCCTTTTCTGTTCATTTCTTCTGAAGCACCTGGCATTGGCCATTGTTGGAACAGAGGACACTGGGTTAGACGGACCTTTGATCTGACCCACTCTGGCTGTTCTTATACTCCAATCACTGTAAGTTATAATCATGGTCTCATAGATTTAATGTACATTTTTGAACACCCATGCAAAAATTTGGAGTAAGCAGTTTTAAGTTAGATGAATGAAGTTTAATGCATTCTATATGGTTTTCAAATTTTTAGCACTTGCACACTATAACACAAACACCTCCATTTTTAAAAATCAAATTTAGCAGCCGATTAGCCCTTAATGAGAATCAAACCTTCTCCCTGTTTTTAAAAAGCCATTTCAAATAATGATTTTATGATGACAGACATTTTATAATTCTGCTCTGGGAAAATACATTATGTAACATTCCATTTGAATTTTTGTGGTTGTCAGAGACAGAATGTCAGATTGAAAATATAGCCTCTGAGAAAATCTATCTGAGTGGTTACTAAATTCAACTCTGCCACAGAGGCTTTATTCACAGATGCCATTTTGAATCCTATATTCTCAAACTGGTGATAATCAAAGACTTTGTATTGTCCCATCTTTTATATATATCTTATTGAGGACAAATGTTGGAAAATTCACTATTCTGTCATTGACATTTAACAGGGGAAAGGCTATTAGATCTTGAGACCTTTCTCTGTTTGGTAAAGTACACTATATTCTCTCATGAGTCTAAGGTAAAATTCTCATTCACCTTAATGGTAGAAGAGATCGGGCAAGACTGAACACTTCTGAAAATCTCACCCTGCAAGTTTTAATCATAGCGAGCAGTGCTCAGGAATTTTGCCCAACAGTTAATAACTCTCCTTGGCTTTGTAATGTTTTAACCGTATGCCCTTTTTAAAAAAATTGTGGTCCATACCCACAGCTGATGTACACCAGCCAAGCATCTTTATCATGCATTGGGAATGGGAGTAGATGAATGGTCATTCTGGTTTCTTACAGAAGACAAAAGGTCAGATGCTGAGCTGGTGTAAATTAGCATAGCTCCACTGAAGTCAAGTGCCAGTAAACACTATAGATCTCTGACCGAATCTGGGAGAAGTTATGACTTATGTGCTGCTCTGTTTAACACATGTGACCCGTTTCATATCAGTGAGCAGAATGCTCACTGATGAGCCTTTCCCTTATGTGTCACTTGATCTTCTTTGTGCCTACTGCTATCGTTTTTCAGGCTTCTTTTAAAAAAAAAAAAAGCTGTAAATAGCCCTATTCTATATAGGGCAGTGAATCTTATAGCTGTCTTGAACTGTATCCAACTCAGAAAAGCAACTTAGGACTTCTGAAAACTTTTAATCTGCTCCAATCAAACCATGTGTTATGACATCATCTGAAAGCCTAAGATATTATTACTTCACTGTAACTCATGCCAAACTATGTCCGGCTACTAATCCATTTAGCATACAGGCTCCTAAGATTTGTCTGAACCAGCAAATCCATAAATGTCTTATGTAAGGGAATATTATTGGAGAAATTGGTTCTGTCCTTGGAGTCTCATCACAATCATCCTACACTACTAGCCAGCTAAGGTCACTACAAAAAAGATTACCTCAGGCTATCACATTTTTATTCACCCAGAATAAAACTTTGTGTTAACTAGGACAGATCAAGGCCTTGATTTATCACTCTATCCAGGCTCTACTCAGAGAAAGAGGGCCTGCAGGCAGCTCACTGATTCAGGGCTGCCCTAGCCTCAGGCTCCCAGCATGAGTTAGGGCTGCTCCTTCCCCTTATCAGGAGTAGGAGAGCTGTTGATACAGTAAGTAGCAATGCTGCCCCTGCAAACTTTCCACCAGCAAGAGTTCCTCTGCTCAGGGGAGAAGTATCCACCAGCTGTCTCTGGACAGTGCAATGCCGCTTTTCACTGCTTACACAGAGCAAATAGCCTCAGTGGAGCAGAGAATCTGTCCTCAGTACTTTCAGAAAGTGAGCAGCACAAATGCTTGGCTAAGTATTTCCTCTCTTTACTGCCCTCTCTGCTTATGGTTTTGTTTCTTTCCATATGGTGCGGTGGGGAGCCCTTGTATTTAACTTACAAATTATGTGTTGGTAGGCATGACCAAATCTCAGAAAGGTTGGATTCAGTTTGTTTAAGCATCCAAAAGTTGCAAATAATTTTGGATAAGCATTGGGACTGTCCAAACTGCTTGAAACTGTGAAATTAGACTAGAAATCTCTCAGGAACATTATTTCTCACAGAATCTTTTAGCTTTTCAAGCTCTGACTAGGAATCAGAAATGAAAAGCCCCTAGGAGACATTTCACAGCCTTAAAGTTTGGTTTAAATTAAAGCAAAGTGTGTGAAGGTCTCAGAAAGGTCTTCTATTTTTTTCGGAATAGGTTTGTCTGGCCCTTGCTGCAGGAATCCTATTTTAGGATCTCCTGGACATATAGACAGAACTAGACAAATAACACTGAAATGGATACTCTTTTAGACACATGCAAAGGGTCATGAAGAAAAAGATACTTGACAGCTAAAGGACATAGGTCTTGCCCCACACAGAAATGGACAAAATGGTTCTTAGTTATACACATTAAGCAGGTCTTTATTCAGGCAAACATTTTTATACTTGACTTCAGTGGAGCTACTCACATGCTTAAAGTTAAGCATGTGCTTATGCTGGATTCAGACCTTAATGCTATACCCAACAAATCATGAAGTCAATATTAGTTTAGAAAAACACAGAAGTAAGATTACATTCTTAATTACAGGAGAAAATAAGGGTCAAGCATAATACAAGAGACAAAGAAATGGGAAATATTAGATGGACCTAGCAATATTCTTTTAACTCATTGATATTCACTTTGTTTTATATTTGTTTCTTTACTTGCAAGTGTTCTGTCTACAAGAGTCTCCTAATGCGTGAAATGTTGTGTTGTGTTTTGTCTTCTAAAACTAGCAGATCTTGCACTGACTATCCTGAGATGTGATTTTTAATTAGGTACTGTACATATAATTCATGCAGTAATATTCTTTTCGAGCTGACAGCAATCCAGCCATAGCTTTAGGCAGTCATAGCTTTTAGTGTTATAGCCAGCAAAGTATTCACTTCCTTTGGCCAGCTTTGACTTTTAAATACTGCAGCATTGTTTAGGGTGCAAAAAAGTAGTATTTACTGTGTAATTTTAATTGAAAAGAGCAAACTATAATCAATAGAGGATGCATTTATTGCAACCATATCCCTTATTAATATGCAGTTTTTCAGCTCCTGCTAACATCTTATTATTTTTCATTATTAGGTAAAAATGGAAATAAGTATTTAATAAACACTTTAAAACTGGCAGGTGTGATAAATCAGTACTATAACACCACATGATTGCTTTTGCCTGTTTAAAAGTCCTGGATGAGCTATTGTATTTGAATAGTATCGGGGTAGCTGTGTTAGTCTGTATCCACAAACACAAGGAGTCCAATGGCACCTTAAAGACTAGCAGATTTTTTGGGGCATAAGCTTTCGTGGGTAAAAAACCTCACTTCTTCAGATATTTAACTTCTGAAGAAGTGAGGTTTTTTACCCATGAATGCTTATGCCCAAAAAAATCTGTTAATTTTTAAGGTGCCACCAGACTCTTTGTTGTGTTTGTATCTGGATAGTGAATATTATGACATAACTTTCCTCATACCAATGTTCTGCCACTACACTCAATATCTCATAATCAAACACACTGTGGTATGTCATACAAGTACTGATGATTGAGTACATTGAGACATTGTGTCTCTAAGAGCAGAGTGTAATATTGAAATTAATGTAATTTTTGTAATCATCTACTCAGTAAATTTACTACAGATTGTTCTCAACTGAAGTCAGATAAATAGAACTAATAACCACCAGATGACACTTTCTGGACACTTTCCTTGTAGCTATTCAGAATCATGCAATCATGGCTTTCAATTTCTGTCAAGAGACTTGAGTCAGTCAGTGAATACTGAAAATGAAGCTGCATCCCATACTAACAAATCAAATCAGCAGCATTTAGACAATCAATGACACTTGTTCACATGAAAACAAAAGGTTTTTAATCATAAGGAACTTTGTACGGATGAGACAAAAGTAGCTTTTCTACTTCTTCTATTAAGTCTCTTGCAAGAAAAGTCAAGTTTCTGCCTGAAATAAGAGGAATTTAGCTAAATCTATGGCAAACAAATTAATAAATCTGGTCTGATGCAAAAAGACATTATTAATTTAAATTTTAGTCCTACATAAGTAAATACAATTTGGCATTCAGTCCCCTGAGACTGATCTGATTGAGCAATGCTCTTTCACACTCCAGAGCGTCAGAAACCCTGCAACAGAAGCCTTGAGAGAGAGACTGATTCTTGCCTGCATATTTATACCTGTCTCTGGAAATTTCCACCACATGCATCTGACGAAGTGGGTATTCACCCACAAAAGCTTATGCTCCAATACGTCAATTAGTCTATAAGGTGCCACAGAAATCTGTCACTTTTTACAGATCCAGACTAACCCGGCTACGCCTCTGATACTAGAAACCTTGAGAGAGTAGCTCCGCTACAGCAAAGATCTAGGCCCAAGCTGTTAGCCACCATACTCCCTGCCAATGCCACTACCAAATTATGAATTCATACCATCCCCACTAAAATGACAGTTTCAACACTGATGATTTAAACAAGTCATCAAAAGTGGTATTAACACTTTTGATAAACAGTGAATTGATCTTTCTATGGTACTTTGCTGTACATGTGTGGATAAGCCATTCTTTTCTACTTGACTTAACAGCTGCTACAGGTCAAAATCACTGTGTCCTGTAAATAAAACAGGCTTCACAGATTTGCATTTTGACACTCCTTACCCTCTCACTTTCTCTCTGAGACTCACAGAACTCCTAGATTGAAATGGTTTTTGAATGCATTTAACCAACAACAAAGAGAGAGAGACAGACAAACAGACATGGAATCTGGAACATGCAGGCATATGTGATTCTTTTCTGCTTACAGAATCACCTATCACCCTCATACATAAGGCATACCACAGAATAATACTTTGTAGTGATTCAGTGCTCTTATCCAAACAATATAGTAGTTCAATCAACATAGACCATGAAGAACATTTTTTTGTCCGACGGGGTAACCACAACTCTATCTACACTTTCTCATTGCCCGTGATTGCCAAAGGTTAGAGCCTTTTGGGATTTGACAGTTTTCCCTGCTTGATATCCATCAGCAGTGTTGAAGTGATCCTGACAGCTCTTCTAGAAAAATGGTAATGATTACTAAAGTGTCATCCTTCACATTTAACCGTGGAATGGCAGATGAGTGGAACAAAGTCGCATGAACTCTCCAAGAATCCACTAGTAAGCCCACATTCAGGCATAACCACGTTATCCACATTACATTAATATATCTTCCCAGCATACTATAATTCAGTCCTGAGCTGTAACTATTTAGGAAAGGCCACTTTGGAGGATAGGCTTAGAATTTAGAATGACCTTGATAAATTTGAGAATTGTTCTGAAATCAACAAGATAAAATTTATTAAAGACAAGTCCAATGTACTACACTTAGGAAGGAAAAATCAAATGCATAACTCAAAATTGGAATAAGCAATAATACTGTAGAAAAGTATCTAGGCATTATAGGGGTTCACAAATTGAATACAAGTCAACAGTGTGATGTAGTTGCAAAAAAGACTAATATTAACAAGAGTTTTATTAATATGAGTGTCATATGCAAGACACAGGCAGTAATTGGCCTACTCTAGTCAGCAATGGTGAGGCCTCAG
Organism: Gopherus evgoodei; assembly: GCF_007399415.2. Taxonomy (NCBI): domain Eukaryota; kingdom Metazoa; phylum Chordata; order Testudines; family Testudinidae; genus Gopherus; species Gopherus evgoodei. The sequence goes on along the minus strand of NC_044324.1, from coordinate 68,009,614 downwards.
CTGAAGAACTGTGTCTGGTTTGGGGTTCAACATATAAAGAAAGATGTGTACAACATGTAGACAGTCCACAGGACAGCAAAAAAGTATAAAAGGTTTAGAAAACCTGACCTATGAAGAAAGGTTTAAAACACTGGGCATTTAGTCTTGAGAAAAGAAGACTGATGGGGCACCTGATAGCCTACAAATATGCTAAGGGCTGTGTTGTATCAACCAGACATGGTACTAACAAACTTCAACAGGACTTTATTTTTAAAGTGGAAACCTCTTTACCAAGCTGCTGCTGCACCCTCTGTAACTCTCACTCTGCCTCCTCAACTCCTTCCCCCTCCTTCCTGTTTCCTGTCCTTTCAGACTCCCAACAGCCAGTGCTCCCAGTTCTAATAATTACAAGCAACATCTAAACACCACAGGCTGTTATAAATAGGATATGATCTACTGTTCTCCATGTTCACTGAAGATAGGACAAGAAGCAATGGCTTAATGTGCAGCAAGAGAGATTTGGATTAGATATTAGGAAAACTTTCTAATTATAAGAATAGTTAAGCGCTCGAATATGTTACCAAGGGAGATTGCAGAATTGGAGGTTTTTAAGAACAGGTTGAAGAAACACCTGTCAGATATGATCTAGGTTTACTTGGTCCTGCCTCAGCATGGGAGGACAATCTAGATGACCTCTCAAAGTCCTTTCCAGCCCTACATTCTACGATTATATCAGTCATGTACAAAATATTATTAATGCAATCATTTTCATTGCATTCTGGCACCTAAACTACACATTAAGAAGAAAGAGGAATTAGAAAGGCAATGAAGCACAAACACTGACATCAGCCTAAAAGAAAAGCTAATTCCAAAAAGGTCTTTTCCACCTGCACTACCTCTGCTAAACACAGAATAGTGTATAATATAGACTCTAAATTGTTAAAATAGCCATGTAACATTAAATTTAATTATGACTGGTGCTTTCAGAATAAATGGCATCTGAGACTAAATAACATCTTGAAGGAAATTGTTACAAGTAAGTAAATGGTTGTATGCACAGATCTTACTGATCATAGTGAGATTGTGTGTGCAGCTCAATATCACACTTTGAAAGGGGATCTGTTGCTGTTTCCCAGCACTGTAAAGCACACAGTGATACCAGAAATCAGGAAGTGTCAGATTTTGTTTACAAGTGCTACAGTTGGAAATATAGCCTTTGAAATCTGCTAAACTGACTTTTTTAGTGTGTTGGAGATATGACTAAGCACTTAATAGTATGGAAGGCCTCTTTCTTCACACAGGTAAACAGTAAAGTTATACAGCATATATTGAAACAGTAAGCTGTTATAACTATGGATTGACATTACTGCAATTCCAAGATTTTAATTGCTCACTGATCTATGATTTTTTTGTGATAGTACCCAGTTTACAAGTGTCCAATATACTCATCCTTTCCTAAATAACACACAAATGGGAAGGCAGCATAGTCTAGTGGACTGAGCAGGGAAGTGGAAATCAGGGATTCTGGGATCTGAGCTTAGCTTGCTTTGTGATGTTAGGTAAGACACTTCTTGTGCCTATTTCCCCATCTTTTAAATGGGAGTAAACTGTTACCTCCTTCACATATGTATTGACAGACATAATTAATGTTTGTATAGTTCTTTGAGATTGGCAAATGAAAGAGAAAATAAAAATTAGTGCTAAACACCATCCTATCCTTTAATTCTTCTACCTTGTCCCAAAAACTTCATCCATTGAAGACAGTTTCTCATAAACTAAAGATAAAGCAGCAGAGGTGAAAAGCTTTTGCTTATATCCCTGGAGTACATGCACTAGTCTAGGAAGCAAGAAATCTAAGGTAGTATCAGCTGAATGAAATTCAGGGAAAAAGACGGTTACTCACCTTTGTAACTGTTGTTCTTCGAGATGTGTTGCTCACATCCATTCCAGTTAGGTGTGCGCGCCGCGCGTGCACGTTCGTCGGAAACTTTTTTACCCTAGCAACTCCAGTGGGCCGGCAGGTCGCCCCCTAGAGTGGCGCCGCCATGGCGCTCTATATATACCCCTGCCGGCCCGCCCGCTCCTCAGTTCCTTCTTGCCGGCTACTCCGACAGTGGGGAAGGAGGGCGGGTGTGGAATGGATGTGAGCAACACATCTCGAAGAACAACAGTTACAAAGGTGAGTAACCGTCTTTTCTTCTTCGAGTGATTGCTCACATCCATTCCAGTTAGGTGACTCCCAAGCCATACCTAGGCGGTGGGGTCGGAGTGAGAAGTCGCGGCCCGGAGCACCGCAGTTCCGAAGGCCGCATCCTCCCTCGACTGCTGGACCAGGGCGTAGTGGGAAGCAAAAGTGTGGACCGATGACCAGGTCGCTGCCCGACAGATTTCCTGGATGGGCACACGGGCTAGGAAAGCCAGCGATGACGCCTGCGCCCTGGTAGAATGCGCAGTCACACGGCCCGCAGGGACATGGGCCAAGTCATAACAAGTCCTGATACAGGACGTAACCCAAGAGGATATCCTCTGGGAGGAGATAGGAAGACCTTTCATACGATCTGCTACCGCCACGAAAAGCTGGGGGGATTTTCGGAAGGGCTTAGTCCTGTCTATGTAGAACGCGAGAGCCCTACGGACATCCAGCGAGTGGAGCTGCTGCTCCCTGCCTGAGGAGTGAGGTTTTGGGAAAAAAACCGGAAGGAAAATCTCTTGGTTGACATGGAAGGCTGAGACCACCTTGGGCAGAAAAGCAGGGTGTGGTCTCAGCTGCACCTTGTCCTTGTGGAAGACCGTATATGGGGGGTCTACCACAAGAGCTCGGAGCTCCGACACCCGTCTAGCTGAGGTGACAGCCACTAGAAAGGCAGTTTTCCAAGAGAGGTAGAGCAGGGAGCAAGTAGCTAACGGCTCAAAGGGGGGCCCCATGAGTCGGGACAACACCAGGTTAAGATCCCAGGTGGGAGCAGGGGGACGGACGTTAGGGAATAAACGTTCCAGCCCTTTAAGGAATCTCGACACCGTCGGGTGAGAAAAAACGGAGCGACCGTCCGCACCCGGGTGAAAGGTGGAGATAGCAGCTAGGTGGACTCGCAACGACGATAAGGCCAGACCTTGCCCTTTGAGGGACAAAACGTAGTCTAATATTTCGGAAACCGAAACTTCCATAGGGCGGAGATTTCTCTCTACGCACCAACAGGAGAAGCGCTTCCATTTCGCTGAATACGTGGCTCTTGTGGACGGTTTCCTGCTGCTCAAGAGCACCTCTCTCACAGGCGTGGAGCATCGCAGCTCTGGGCCAGTCAGCCACGCAGGAGCCACGCCGCTAGGTGCAGCGACTGCAGGTCTGGGTGACACAGGGTCCCGTGGTCCTGGGTAATCAGGTCCGGATGAAGGGGCAGGGGAACTGGGTCGGCTATGGCCAAGTCCAGCAGCATGGTGTACCAGTGCTGCCTGGGCCACGCCGGGGCTACCATGATCACGAGCGCCTTGTCCCTGCGCACCTTCAGGAGGACCTTGTGGACTAGAGGGAACGGGGGAAATGCATAGCACAGGTGGGTCGACCACCGGATGAGGAAGGCGTCCCCTATCGACCCCGGTTCCCTGCCCTGAAAGGAGCAGAATGCTGGGCACTTCCTGTTCCCCCTGGACGCAAAGAGGTCCACCCGGGGATAACCCCACCTCCGGAAAATGGAGAGAGCGACATCCGGGCGAAGGGACCACTCGTGCGACAGGAAGGATCTGCTCAGTCGATCTGCCAGAGTGTTCCGTACTCCAGGGAGGAAGGAAGCCCTGAGGTGAACGGAGTGGGCTACGCAAAAGTCCCAGAGACGTATCGCCTCGTGGCACAGGGAGGAGGACCTGGTGCCGCCCTGCTTGTTGATATAGTACATCGTCGTCGTGTTGTCCGTAAACACGGCGACACAACGACCCTGAAGCTGATGACAAAACGCTTGACAAGCAAGGCGGACCGCTCTCAACTCCCGTATGTTGATGTGGAGCCCCACCTCCTCCTGGGACCACAGGCCCTGTGTCCGCAGGGTCCCCAGGTGGGCCCCCCAGCCCAGATCTGAGGCATCCGTTGTCAGGGATACCGATGGCTGAGAGGGGTGAAAGGGAAGACCCGCACATAACACGGACTGGTCCAACCACCAGCCGAGAGAGTCCAAGACCTTCTGGGGGATTGTGACTAACATGTCTAAAGGTTGCCTTTGCGGCCTGTAACGGCTGATAAGCCACAGCTGGAGAGGCCTCATGTGGAGCCGAGCGTAGCCGGTCACAAAAGTGCACGCTGCCATGTGGCCTAACAGGGTTAGACATGTCCTTACTGACGTCAACGGGGCTGACCGCAAACGCTGAACGATCGCCGCCATGGTCTGGAACCGTTGCAGAGGCAGCGAGGCCCTGCCCATCGTGGCGTCCAAGACCGCCCCGATAAATTCCACCTTTTGCGTGGGCCTCAGAGTGGATTTGTCTGTGTTTATCAGGAGGCCCAGACTTGCAAATACGGCGGTGATCAGGCGGACATGGCTGCTGACCTGCTGCTCCGACGTGCCCCGAATCAACCAGTCGTCCAGATAAGGGAACACGTGGACACGGTTGCGTCGAAGATGCGCCACGACAACTGCCATGCATTTTGTAAACACCCTTGGGGCCGTGGACAGGCCGAAAGGGAGGACTGCAAACTGATAATGAAGAGCCCCCACAACGAAGCGGAGAAAGCGTCTGTGGCGCGGCCAAATGGCAATATGAAAATACGCGTCCTGCATGTCGAGGGCGGCGTACCAGTCTCCCGGATCCAGGGATGGAATAATGGTCCCCAGGGATACCATGCGGAACTTCAACTTCACGAGGTATTTGTTGAGTTCTCGCAGGTCGAGGATAGGCCTGAGGCCCCCCTTGGCCTTGGGGATCAGAAAGTAGCGGGAATAAAACCCCTTGCCTTTCTCGTTTTCCGGAACCGCCTCTATGGCTCCTTTGCTGAGGAGCGTCTGCACCTCCTGTCGAAGGAATTGCTCGTGAGAGGGGTCCCTGAAGAGGGACGAGGAAGGAGGGCGGGAAGGAGGAAACGAAACAAACTGCAGGCGGTATCCCGTCTGCACCAGGTTTAAGACCCAGCGGTCCGATGTTATTTGGGACCACGCCGGGAGGAAAAACGAAAGGCGGTTTGAAAACGGGGGGAAAGGATCCATAGGGGAAACTGCTACAGCGCCCTCGGGCGCACCTTCAAAATGAAGGCTTAGGACCAGGCGGGGGTTTCGAGGAGCCTTGGTTCTGCCCCCCTTGGTTCCCAGACTGCCTGCGCCTGCCGTTCCTGCCGCGGCGCCTGTAAGGGTCCTGCCGCTGGCGGAACTGGGAAAACGGCCTACGGTACGGCTGCCGCTGTGGCCTAAAGGGTCTACGCTGCGTCACGGGGGTGTGCATCCCGAGGGACCGCGCAATGACCCGGTTGTCCTTCAGACTCTTGAGTCTGGGGTCTGTCTTTTCCGAAAACAGGCCCTGGCCTTCGAAAGGAAGGTCCTGTATCGTGTGCTGGAGCTCTGGCGGAAGGCCGGAAACCTGCAGCCAGGAGATGCGACGCATCGTAACTCCCGACGCGAGGGTACGGGCAGCCGAGTCCGCAGCGTCCAAGGATGCTTGTAAGGCCGTGCGCGCGACCTTTTTGCCCTCGTCCAGGATGGCCGTAAACTCCTGGCGAGCATCCTGTGGCAGCAGCTCTTTAAATTTGTCCACTGCCACCCAGGAGTTAAAAGCGTACCTGCTCAGCAGGGCCTGCTGATTAGAGACCCTGAGCTGCAGGGCCCCAGCCGAATATACCTTACGGCCAAGGAGGTCCATCCGCCTGGCCTCTCTGGATTTGGGGGCCGGAGCCTCCTGGCCGTGACGCTCCCTATCGTTCACCGACTGCACCACCAGTGAACCGGGAGTCGGGTGAACGTGCAAGTATTCATACCCCTTGGAAGGGGCCATGTACTTTCTCTCGACTCCTTTCGCTGTCGGAGGGATGGAGGCCGGGGACTGCCAGATAGTATTGGCATTGGCCTGAATGGTCCGTACAAAGGGCAGGGCGACCCTGGTGGGAGCATCCGAAGAGAGGATGGTAACAATCGGGTCCTCTATCTCCGAGACCTCCTCTGCCTGCAGACTCAGGTTTTGGGCCACCCGCCTGAGGAGGTCCTGGTGCGCCCTGAGATCCAGCGGGGGGGGACTGTTGGAGGAGGTACCCGCCACCGCCTCATCCGGGGAGGAGGATGAGGAGACCCCAGGCACGATAGTGTCCAACTGAGGGTCTTCCTCAGCCCTCGCCTCTACCTCCGGAGCCACAGCGGAGTCCTGCTGTTTGGACCCTTCCTCCGCCTCCGGGGAGGGAGGGGGGCGAGACAAGGAGGCTTCAGGGGCCCTACGCTCCGCATTCGCCGGTGTGGGAGGGAGCTGCTGGGGGCCCTGGGCCTGATGGTATGCCCAGGGTGTCCAGAATCCCCACTGTGGTGGGCCTTGGTCTTCCAGCGGCGGATCCCCGAAGAGCGCCGCCTGCCGGTCGGTGCCGAGCGCATACGCACTGTCCGCCTGCGAAGATACGGACGGCTGTCTCGAGGACCACGGCGGGGCCGACCCCGGATGGTACGGGCCGGCGCGGGTCGGCACGGAGGATCGTCTCGGTGCCGGGGACCGGTGCCGGGAGTCGTATCGGTGCCGGGATCGGGACCGGGACCTGGATCTGTCACGGTGCCGGGATCCTGATCGGTACCGGGTGTCGCTTCGGTAGCGGGACCTGCCACCGGCTCGGTGCCGGGAGGTCGACCGGGACCTACCACCGGCTCGGCGCCGGGAGGTCGACCGAGACCGGGACCTGCCACCATCTCGGTGCCGGGAGGTCGACCGGGACCTACCACCGGCTCGGCGCCGGGAGGTCGACCGAGACCGGGACCTGCCACCAGCTCGGTGCCGGGAGGTCGACCGGTGCGGCGAGTAGCGATGGGACCTGCTCCTGGAGTCGCGGTGCCGGTGACGCCGACTGGAGCTTGACCGCGACCGTCCGGAGGTCGACCGTTGCCGCGAGTGCGACCGGTGCCGCTGAGGGGAGCGGTGCCGGGACTGCGAGCGGCGTCGGGATCTGGAGCGCCCAAGACGTCGGGACCTAGATGGCGAAGGACTGTCTCTGGGCGGCGCCGACATCATGGGCTTGCCCCTGGACACGACCCGCACCGGAGGTACCGGGGGTGGCAGCCGAGTGGGCTCCGTCAGGGCAATAAGGTCCCGAGCCGAGGCGAAGGTCTCCGGTGTTGACGGGACCACTATCTCAACCCCAGATCTCATGGGGGAGCTCGGCGGCACCGGACTCAACGGACCCGCCAGGCCCGGAGTCAACGGTGCTGACGGTGCCGGCGGTGCCGCGGCCGATGTCGAGGCCGGGCGCTCAAGCCGGGTCTGCCTGGCCGGAGTAGCAGACTTCGACGGCCTAGGCTGTGATTCCGGTGCCGGAGAAGGTCGGTGCCGAGGAGTCTTCTCGGTGCCGGAGCGATCCGGTGCCGGTGCCGAGACCACGGTCCGCGAAGTCGACGGGTCAAGTGCCGCCTCCATTAGGAGAGTTCGGAGCCTCTGATCTCTCTCCTTTTTTGTCCTCGGCTTGAAAGCCTTACAGATGCGGCACTTGTCAGACCTGTGCGATTCCCCGAGGCACTTCAGGCACGCTTCGTGGGGATCGCTGGTGGGCATGGGCTTCTTGCAGGCCGCACACTGCTTGAAGCCCGGCGAAACAGGCATGAGCCTGGCGCCGGGTGCCGGGAAGGGCTAAGCCCCCGGCCAAGAACTATTTAACAACTATTGACTAAACTATTTACTTAACAACACTAATTAACACTATATAGAACTAGAGATAAGCGATTGAAAACTAGGAGAGCTAGGGACGTGGAGGACAGCTAAGCCGCGCTCCACAGTTCCAACGACCGACACGGCGGTAAGAAGGAACTGAGGAGCGGGCGGGCCGGCAGGGGTATATATAGAGCGCCATGGCGGCGCCACTCTAGGGGGCGACCTGCCGGCCCACTGGAGTTGCTAGGGTAAAAAAGTTTCCGACGAACGTGCACGCGCGGCGCGCACACCTAACTGGAATGGATGTGAGCAATCACTCGAAGAAGAACTGTGAGATTTTGAGTCCAAGAAGTCATTTGTGAACCTGTCCCAGGGTATTTGAATATTGGGTATTTGAAAATACTGAATAAATAAGACAACTGAACAGCTGGCAGTCTGCAAGTCATTGCGTAGCATCCTATATTGATATTCAGTCTTTGAGTTAGAAGTTGGTCATTTTCTTGTTTTTAACTGGTTTACTGAAACTCTTTAAAAATAAAATAACAAATTACAAATGGCATACAATGAATAATGCATTTCCAATAGAACCCTGCAAAACCTAAATTGGTATCAGTGGCCATTCCAATATTTGAAAATTCAGAAAACTCTGACTTCATGAACTGAATGAATCAAGTCTAAGACATTTTTTATTAATATATTTGTGATTCGATTTTTTACATTACTCAACCATCCCTACCCTGGCCCAGTTTCCCCTGCATCAGTGACATGATGTAAGCCACTGCACAGTTCTGAAATATATTCCATAGCTTAGAAAAAATGCCTACAATTATTACAGTTAATGCAAGAAGACTAGCATAAGTGTAGAGATATTAAAGAAGGTACTAACAGTGATTCCCCCAAGTGACAGTGACCCCCAAGTTTCACCAAGTACAAAAATCTTTTCGTTCTTCTGTTGGGGCTTGTGGGCTCCTGTCTGCAGAAAACACTGATTGTATCTGTCCTGTGAAAGATACTCTATTATATGTAAAACTTACAAACAAGTTAATTGACTTTGTTCTTCAAGTAAACATTAGGCTAGCCTTAAACTGTAATTGATACAATATAAACAAACAGACCCCCACCCTCTGTGTTTACAGGGCCGGGAGTGTCATAGGAATTAACACACACCCCAAAAGTGGTGAAAATAGTAAATTAAAATATGGTTAAGATATGGAATGTATGTTGATAAATGTTTGATGTACTTGAATGGTTAGGGAGGTGCCAGCCTAGAAAGGATCCATTGGCCGAAGAATGTGTCAAGTGGACCACCAGACAACCCCCGAAGGGTAAACTGGGATTCACCCCAAATACCTGGAAGGAATGTGCCACTTTAGACAGTGTGGAGCCACCAGGAATGTGCCATCTGCTGACTGAGCCAACAACAGCAGGATGAAACGGTTCCCATAGACTAACATAGGAATTAATTCCTATAAAAATGGACTCTAAAAACTGAGGACTTTGAGTCTCTGATTCTGCTGCCAGCCTCCAGGAGCATCAGGTGCATCAAGATACCTGGCCAGTAACTTGGCATGAGCAACTTCTAGGTGGGTAATTATAACACCTATTCAGAATTTGAATGAATAATTGTGTGGATGAATATATATATATACATATATGTGTGTGTATAAGGAATAAGTAGTGAGAGGAATAAGTAGTTAAACAATGTTGTTTGCTTTTATCTTTTGCTTTATTATTATATTTACAATAAATATGGCATCTTTACCTTATCCCTCTTAATAAGATCCTGCTGGTTTTTATTATATTGGTATAACATTTGGTCTGTGAAGTAACCTTATACAGTCAATGTTATTAAAATCTTCTGCTGCACTGTGGTGTGTGCAACATAAATTATACTTAATATGGAGAATGCTATTAATAATGTGGTTAATTTAGCTACCTCAGGTAATAAATGTCAAAATTTTAATGGGACCCCCAGTATTTGGATAGCATTTTATAATAAAATGGCTAACAGTCTGACTGTGTGCCCAGTGGAGTCAATGGAAAAGTTCCCATTAACTTTAATGGTGCAAGATCAGGCCTTAAAATGTCAAAAATTCTTCATCTTGAAAATAAATTTTATCTAGGAAATAGAGATACTTGGGAGGGGAAGGGCAAAATGTCTTGCATGATTGTCATAGGCTGTCAATTCACTTTAAAATATTTTGTATCAAAAAAAGCTTCTGTTTTGTAGAATTCATTGTGTTTTAGATATCATGAAAGACATGACTATACTTTATGTCAAATAGAAAACACATGCTGCTTGCACTATAAAAGTGAATAATTCAAAGGATTTTCAGTAAATTTGCAATTTTTAAATGTGTCCCTTTATCTCTGGTAATTTAGATAAAACAGCAGAACATTTTTGCAAAAACCAGGAGAGTCACAGATAATGAATGATTTTTCTTTGAAAAATCAGTGACAATAAGAAACAAAAAATTCAGTTACAATAGGATTTAGCATTTGTCAGACTCATTAATTAATTTACTAGATATATCAGCCTCCTTACCTTGTGTGAGAAATTTGCCCAGAGAGGAATTCTCTGATTCAGCACCTTTCTATTTTGTTTCATAGCTGGAATTAGGTGGAAGCCCTGAAAGATGTACTTTTTTTTTTTTGAAAGCCATGAACATTTCTTCTTAGATTTCACTCCATTGCCTTTTCCCAGAATGTGTGATATAGCTGTCACAACCCTTCCGTAGTAATCAGAGGACATAGGGACATTCAGATATTGGCCAAATGAAGTAACCTCAATGGCAGTTTGCCAGAAGTCTGATTGATGTAGCAAGTCTGCAGAAAAAAAGTGCAAATCGAAGCCAACCTGACTTCCGTATTAAGAGTAAAGGATGGCTGAGGGATAAACACCCTGCTGTTGTGTGGTGTTTGGTGTTCAGCCTTCACTTGACCACCCCGCTTTTGTGAGTTCAAAATTCCAATCCTAAAAAAGTCAATGATTTCTCAGGGCAGTTGTCCATTTTGTTGCCTAAGGCTGATTCGATCACATTCTGAGTAGCAGTCCAAGCCTAAGTGTTCTTTAGTGTCTGATAATGCAAAATTTTATTGATAGCCTCTGAATGAAAGAGCTTTTCCTTTTCAGGGATGCAATTTCCACTTTTCCTCTTGGATAAGCAAACCTCTCTGTAATGTTTGTATTTAGAATTGTGCAACTAGACAAATTTAGGGGGACTATGATTGCTTAGTCATCCTAATATTTTTGTTGAAAAAGAATGAAGTTGAAATGAGGAGTCCAAGCTTAGGTTAATGGTTACATGTACATACATGGAACTTAATGAAAATTCAACTGTCACAAATTCTAAGGTGTTCCGAGTAACCAGGCCATAATAAAGGAGAATCAACCTCCACCTGATTCACCTCTTCAGGATCAGGATATAAAGACATTTTATATATATATTTTTCTGACTGTCTTCTATATATATATAACTGAAGACAGTCAGAAAAATGGCCCTAGTATCTGCATCTGATTTAAAGGTAAGTCCCACCAGTGCTCTGTTTTGCAAATCCTGAATAAATACTTGCCTCTAACCAACAAACTGGCAGATCTGCAATAAGCCTCATCTCCAGAAAAAAGCTGCCACTGAAAATATATATTGAAAAATAAAATATAACTGAGCTCCTCTCCCCAGCTCTATAAATTACATGAACATCAGGGCTGGAGACAACTTGCAGTCCTCATAAAGATCATTTTTAAATTCAATTGCCTTAACTTAAGGTTAGACTAGATGATCTAATGGTCCCTTCTGGCCCTAGCTGTATGAAATGAAATCTATGAAATTCCATGGAGGATCTTCTGCAGCTAGGGATTTAGCCTATGCCATTCTTTATAACATCAAAATAACAGTATCAGGCAAGAGAGATTTTCCATTAGGGGCAAGGGCTGCACTGGCTATACTATATGCCTGAAGAGACAAGGAATCCTGCTGAAACATCTCCTCAAAGCCTTCCCCAAGAGTCAACATTAGTGGACTCTAAAAACATGAGGTGGAATTGTGCCCACAGTCACTGAGGCACTTTTGAAAGTTCCACCCATGATCAGTTCTGATTGCATCAGTCTCAAATGAGCAGTTTGTGAATGTGCATAAGAGGTTGCTAGGAACTGAGGCTTGAGAAATATCAGCACAGATCTCACAAAGTTCTACCTCAGAGGCAAGGTACTAGTACCTCACTGCCATTTTTAGCAACAGAAATAGGGCCTATATCTGTTTTCAGTTTTGATTAGATGTTTTGTTATAGTTAGGACCCACTGCACAGGTCTCTAATCATTTGGGCATGTATCCAATGCTTTCTGGCATCCTGGTTTTCTATATTTGGCATCTATATACTAGGCGGCCTCCAAAGTGAGTAGAGAAAGTGATTTTGTGTTGAACCTGTACTTCCACTCATAAGTGGATCAGCCCAGGGGGCAACATTTTTGGTACTAGTTAGAGCAGGGGTGGGCAAACTACAGCCCGGGGGCCACATCCAACCCTTCAGATGTTTTAATTCTTCCCTTGAGCTCCTGCCAGGGAAAGGGTCTGGGCTTTGTCCTGCTCCAGTCCCATGCTGCCCCCACCCCAAGCGTGGGAACCATGGCCAGTGAGAGCTTCAGAGGTGGAGCCTGCAGACAGGGCAATACGCAGAACCACCTGGCCATGCCTCTGCATAGGAGCCAGAAAGGGAACATGTCTCTGCTTCCAGGGGCTGCTTGAGGTAAGTGCTGCCTGGAATCTACACCTCTGTTCCCCTCCCGGGACCCAAGCCCCTTCCCCAGCCCTGATCCCTCTTCTGCCCTCCAAACCCCTTGGTACTAGCCTGGAGCACCCTCCTGCATCCCTAATCCCTCATCCCCTGCTCCACCCCATCCCCAGCTGGTGCCCTCACCCCCCGATCCCAACGCCCAGCTCAGAGCCCCCTCCAGCACCCTGAACACCTCATTTCTGGCCCCACCCAAGAGCCCATACCCCCAGCTGGAGCCTTCACCCCCTCCCACAGCCCAACCCCCAATTTCATGAGCATTCATGGCCCACCATAGAATTTCCATACCCAGATGTGGCCCTCGGGCCAGAAAGTTTGCCCACCCCTGATTTAGAGCAACAGAAGTGTTATTAAATCACTGGACCCCAGAAAACACCAAGACTCAATGTTTGGCACAACAGAACCCAGACTAGGTAGTGCACCAGGGATCTAGCAGGCACAGTCTACTAGAGTAAAATGATAGGACAGTCTAAATGCAGTGTTCAGGCAAAGATTATATGGTAAGAGCAATAGTGCATATGACAGAGAAGAGTGAACCTTGAAGAACAATTAAGAAATAATATCTCCTCTGCCAGATAACATCAGTTTCAGTAGCTGAAATTTAAGTCAATAGTGTCACCTAGTGACCAAATAGCAAAGGATTTTTTTTAATGAAGCAATATAGCTGTGTAGTGTATGTCTAAAGAAATATCCTTTGTCTGTTATTGGACATTTCCACCCATCCTCTCTCTCTCTGTTGCTTTAAGTTATTATCGGTAGCAATTATTTTCTAAACTGATCTCCCACAGATGTCATCCTTTTAACAATATTTACTATATATATGTTTAAGACATAAAATAGAAAACCAGAAGAGTTTTACAGTGTGTCAGAAAAATTTCCCCTTGGTACTGAGACATTTTACATAAGCTGTTTGAACATGCATCGGTTTATCTTGCGGTTAACCTGGAAACTGGCAAAAAATCAAGAACAAATTCCTAAACCTAAAGGAAACTCCCAGGCTCTGTAATTCTCTCACCTTTACAGTCAGTTCTCTTTTCTATGTTTGGTTTGGCTGCTGTAAACTACCAGAAAGGGGTCCGTACATTAAGGAAACATTTTATGGAAAATCCTTGGAAAAGTATATTTTGTGCATTTGGCCAGCACAGCTTCATCACTGTAAAAGCTGCGTAAGGGAATCAGTTTGTTGCTTGCTTGCTTATATTTGTAGATCTTTGGGCTTTCACCCAGTCTTGCAATGAAACCTAGCTGGCTTCAAGACTGAGCTTGATAAGTTTATGGAGCGGATGGTATGACGGGACTGCCTACAATGGCATGTGGCCCATCAGCGACTGCCATTAGCAAAAATCCCCAATGGCCAGAGATGGAGCACTAGACGGGGAGAGCTCTGAGTTGCTACAGATCATTTTTTTCCAGGTGTCTGGCTGGTGGGTCTTGCTCACATGCTCAGATTCTAACTGATCACTATATTTGGGGTAAGGAAGGAATTTTCCCCCAGGTCAGACTGGCAGAGACCTGGCAGTTTTTTGCCTTCCGCTGTAGCATGGGACACATGTCACTTGCATGTTTAAACTAGTGTAAATGGTGAATTCTCTGTCACTTGAAGTCTTTAAACCATGATTTGAGGATTTCAGTAACTCAGCCAGAGGTTAGGGGTCTATTACAGACCTTCTGAACCTAAAGTCTATGAGAGCTGAAAATTGCAACATTGCAGCTTGGTGATTAGTACAGATGGTATTACAGCCTGGAGTAATAAGTAAGTTGTTTAAAAACGTATGGAAATCTAATTATATTATAAAGATCTATCATAATATCCTTAAATGTGGCAAAAGCAGCAAAAAGAATCAATTCACAGTTTTGCAAAATATTGTGGTTTCATCTCAAATAGTTCACCAACTTCAGTGAAAGTGATATGCATTCTTTATGCATAGGGCAAATAAGCATCACTGAAAAAAAGTCTGTGAAAATGTTACCATGTTCAAAGGAAGAAGCCATTGTTGCTGGCAGAAATTCTAAGAGTTCATAGTTCTGAATTCTCACAAAACACAATTTTTCAAAGAGAGGGCAAATTTAATGTTGTTTGGATCTAATTATCAAAAGAGCCCAATTTAGCCTTTCATTAACTTCTTTCAATAGCTTAGGTGGAATGAGTCAGTTTTAGACTATGTCTAAACCTTGAGCTAGAGGTGTGATTCCCAGCTTTTGTTTGCATACTCACACTAGCTCAGCATTTCTCAAACTGGGTTTGGCGGGCCCCTGAGGATCCTCCAGGGAGATCAACTTATCCCCCTTCCTCTATCTCCTGAAGGCTTCTGAACCAAATCAGGAGGTTTTAGGTGCTAAAAGTCCAATGGCACAGGATCCCTGCCTGCACAAGTGGATCACTGTAGCCCCAGAGCAGGGAAGGGGTGGGCTGCCTCCACCCTGAGGACTGACTCCACTGTGAGGGCAATGCTTGCAGGTATTGGCAGTGTATAGAGACCCCCTAATCAGGAG
Organism: Gopherus evgoodei; assembly: GCF_007399415.2. NCBI lineage: Eukaryota > Metazoa > Chordata > Testudines > Testudinidae > Gopherus > Gopherus evgoodei. Next base: position 67,994,545 of record NC_044324.1, on the reverse strand, counting down.
CTGCTGCTAGAGAGACCTATCTCATAGAACTAGAAGGGACCCTGAAAGGTCATTAAGTCAGCCCCCTAGATTAAGTCAGCCCTAGATCCCTATGTGGTCCCCTCAAGGATTGAACTCATAACCCTGTGTGTAACAGACCAATGCTCAAACTACTGAGCTATCCTTCCCCCCAAAGCTGGTTGCTTTTGGGAGCCACCCAAGGTAAGCGCTGCCTGATCGGAGCACACACCCCTCACCAACTCCTGCACCTCAACCTTCTGCCCCTTCTCTGACCTCGCACTATACACCCAAACTCCTTTCCAGAGCCTGCACCCCCTCATGCTCCCCAACCCCCTGCTCCAGCCTGGTGAAAATAAGTGAGGGTGGGGGAGAATGCATGATGGTGGGAGGGGGGATGGAATGAATGGGGGACAGAAAGAGGTGGGGTGGGATGAGGTCTTGGGGGAAGGGATAGAGTGGGGGCAGGGACTAAATCAAAATGCGGGTCCTTGGATTACTAAAATTTGAGTACCGCTATGCTAGCTCAATGAAAGCTTGTGCAAGGGTAAATAGTGGTATAGCCAAGGTAGCATGGGCAGTGATGGCACAGCTTAGCCTTGTTCAGAACAAACCCACCTCAGTCCCATGAGTACGTACTCACTGCCCATGCTGCCATGCCTATAGTCCTATTTACAATCACATTAGCTGTCATTGAGCTAGTGAGAGTACATGTATACGAGCAAGAGAATCACACCACTAGTTCAGAGTGTAGATGTAGCCTTAGACCAAGTTTCTAGTGGACAAATGCCCATGCTACAGAAACCACCACCCGGAAACCCAATAGGTACAGAAACCACCACTTTTTCTCTTACTTTCAATCCCATACTGCCAGTCTCAGTAGAGAAGAAGAGTGAATGGACATGAAAACTGAACTGCTCTCTTTCTTAGGGTTAAAGCATCCTAGTGAGGAAGCTAAATCTGTCACTTGGCCTCAGGACCGTCTGTTTCGTACATTTCACAACCAGTCAGGGACACAGTCTAGTCCCGTCAAAGTCAGTGGGAAAATTCCCATTGACTCCAGTGGGGCCATAGTATAGTCATATTTCACAGTTCCTCAATCCCTCACAATGGAGAAGAGACAAGATTCCAGAGCAGTAAACACAATGGCTCTCCTTAATTTAGGACATTGGACACAGAGAGTCTGCAGCAACTTGGCTCTGAACTGAAGACTCAGGAATGCAGTTTATGCAAGAATCCTGATCCAGATTAAGTAATCATCGACTGGATTGTTCACTGTGTTACACACATGAAAAATGAGAACAAAAACTCATTTTATATTCAGAATATTAAGCAAGATATATCTAGAAAATTTACTGTACACAAAGCCGTCAGCTTACTGAATGGAGCCACCTGGAATCACACTCCATTTTATTACTCATGGAAGTAGTTTAGTCTAACTTTGGCCACCAAAATTTGAAATTTGTTGGATTTGGTGCACTGGAAACTGAGAAATGAATAAGTACTGATTAAAGCGAGGCAAAGTACAAGCTAATATTATTCAAGCCTCCCCACTCTTCTAGGGTGCTGATATTTGCATCTTCTTTTCTGGATAATTTTGGAGCTAAGCAGTTGCTTATCCATTTAATACCTAGTATTTTCCTGAGGCATTTGTTTTGAAAGCATTTAGACATCTGTCTATACCTGTGGTGGATTTCCAACTTCCAAGGTACAAATAATGAGTTGAAGATTTGTAGTTTGGCCTTTAAACTGTAGATGTTAAGCTGGTAAATGCAGCTGCTGCCTTTCTAGTTCATGCCATTATTTCCTCCCGGATACCTCCAGTGCCTTGCACATTACCACCAGAATACGTGAATTGACTCATTTATGGTGTTCCTTTGACTGATAAGGTAATGCTGGAGTTGGGAGTTGCTGGAGCTCTCGGTAGATTTTTTTTCACAACTAGTTATTAACCCCTGTTTTGTCTGATGTTGGACAGTCTTTCATTCTTTGCTTGCATGTTGGTTGCACTATCACTTAGAAGAGCTATGTTATCAGCAAAATTTAAATGTACTGTACTTTTAGTGCACTGTTGAGCCACGTGATGCCTGCTTTTCATCCAGCTACACTTTTTCTCATAATGAAGTCACCGCAACGTGAAAGAATGCATCCTTGTGTGACAGCAGTGTCTACATTAAACCGTTTGCTGACATCTGCATTCTGTGCAAGCTGCATCTTGATATAAAGCTTTGATGATGTTAATTGTTTTTCTTGGCATATCATAACATTTTAAAATGTTCCAGAGTGAATTATGTTGGAGGCTGTCAAATACTTTCTTAAAATCAATGAAGTTTATGAACAGTGTTTTTTCCTATTAGATCCTCTATTTCTTGATCATTCTTAGGGTGGAAACCTGGATGCCACACAATCTTCCTGATCAAAATTCAACCTGCTTTTCCCTTAGCTTCATATCAACTGCTTCCTTTATTCTTTATAAGATGATACTGCAGAAAACTTTGCTGATCACTGAAAGAAGCGTATCATTTGCCATTTATTGCAGTCACTTAATTCACCTTGCATTTGTATTTTGACTACAATGCCATTTTCTCACAGGAGGCTTCTCCTATCTCATAGTTTGTTGAAGAGAGTTGGGTGATTGAACTGATGCTCTGATCATCACGAGCTTCCAAAATTTCCTGGGTGTCTTGTTCACCTACAGCTTTCCCAGGTTTTAAATGTTTTATTACATTTCACTTCTTTGTGATGTGAGATGTTACAATAGGGTATGTCTCCACTATGGAAACTACACCAGCATAGCTATCCCACATGGCCCTGTAGTGTAGATGTAGTCAACACTAACAGAAGGGTTTTTTTCTGATGGTGCAGGAACACGACCTCCCCTTATAATGTTAGTTATGTCTTCACTAGACCGCTAAATCGATCGCTGATGGATCAATCTCAGAGCATTGACCCCAGCTGTAGTGTAGATGTAGCCATTGACAGAAGCACTCTTCCACTGACATAGCTGCATCTACACTGCTGAGTGTGTCAGCATGGCTAGTCAGTTAGAGATGTTGCTTTTCAAACCCCTGAGCAATGTAGCTATGCCAGTACAACTTTCAAGTGTTGACCAAACCAAATTTTGAGAGTTTATTACCTTTGTCAAAGTCATTCTTTTCTTGGGGTGGTCTATTTAGCACCTCTTAAAAGTGCTTCCATCCATCGCTCTCTTTGTTCTTTTTTCTGTTGTTTAAATCTTTGCTTGTTTATCCTTAACAGATTCTTTGACTGGTGCAAACTTACCCGTTAGAACCTGGTTGAGCTGATAACATATTTTACTATCATCTCTTTCAGCAGCCACTTCAGCTTCTTTGGCGATGTTATCCATGTATTTCTGTGTCTCTTCTCATTCTGCTTTTTTTGTCCTTTATTTTATATTAATTTTTTCTGCTTTTTCTGGAAGTGTTTTTGGAGAGCTGATGTTTGATTTGGCTTATTTCCTGTTTTTCACACAGTTCCACGTACATTCATTTATCCAAACTTTAGGTTTGCTTGTCTGGAAGCCAACTACAGTTATTGCTGTATCAAGGATACTGTCACATAGAGAGGACCATGCCATGTCAATGTTGACTTCTTGTGGTGGATCTAATCTGTTCCTCTGTTCAGTTTGAAATTGCTGTTATAATGTCTGGTCTGTTAGCCTTTTGCTGGCAATTTCCTTGGTGCTCTGGGGACTTTTGTTTTTCTTAAGTTTGATCTTCTGTCATACATATATTGTAGTCATTTCCAACGTCAGCTCCTCTTTATGCTTTGGCGTACTAGAAAGTTGATCTAAACGTTCTTTCAAGCTTAAGCAGGCTCAAGCTCAGTGATAATTCAGGGATGAATCTTTGCATCCTGCCAAGCCACAGTCCATTATGTTGACACACTCTTTGTCAGAACAGCTATCTTGTTGTGTTTCTATAACATCAGCTTCTTTTTCTAGAATAGGTTGTTGGCCTATCACTCAACCCCCAACCTGAAGAACCAGTGGGCTGCTTTTTGTCTGATCCTACTCTTTGACCTGTCCAGATTCACTGATCCTACCAAGAGTTAAAACTCCTTTTGACATAGTTTTCAGGGTCATTGAAGCATACAAGCATTCCCACCGTGTCAAGGGGAAGTCCACATGAAAGAGGGCAACACACTATATCATAAAACCAACAGACAGAATGGGGTTCTATTTACAGCATGTCTACTAGCTGGTTTCCCCAAGGAAATGAATAATCCATGTATGATTAAGTGGGAAAATAATATATTATAATAATAAAAAGTTTTCTAGAACAAGGTCATTTTTTTCTAATTCCCAACCCCACAGCCAAATCTATTAATAATTATTTAGATGGTAGCAATACATTCTTGGACAAAGGAAGAACCCAGTGTGCTTGTGTCAAGAAAGTCTGATCCCAAATAACTCCACATCCAAAGCCTAACCTTGCTGGCTGACTAAAGGGAAACTTGCTTCCAGATGTAGCAGAAACTTCTGAAGCCAAAGCTGCTATAAGCTTCCAACTCATTGAGGCCTGATCCCACAGACATAGGGAGTAAAAGTTTTCTAGTGTTATGATCATGCAACAGAAATAGGACACATACAGTAGATTTTTCCCACTCTACAATACACACTATTTTAATTGTTTCATCATTGTAATTCTCTGTTTCAAGAACTGAGAAATATAGTCAACAGAAACCATCAGTCAAATGTTCATGGGCCCTAAACAACTAATAACCTCTTTTCGTGAGGTTAAAACACATATCAGCTGCTGGAATTATAGGGAAAATGCCATGTGGGGGGAGAAACTGATGGCTTGAAGGAAAGTGGTTGGTTAGAACAAATTAAATTATGGCAGCTTCCAAGTGAATATACCTCCTCTTTAAATACAAACATGTTCTAACTTACAATAACCAGAGAAGACCAAAGGTCTCATATCATACCTGCCAGTGAACATGGTGTGTTAAACCTCGATAGGCAGTTTTATCTAATTTATTTTGCTCTCTGCCGTCTGGAACACAGCACAGCTGTGAAACAGACCCTATGTGCAAAGCAAGACTCAGAAACGAAAGACAAATATGTCTAGAATTAGCGCTCACAAGTTGCAACAACTATTTAGCTAGTTCTTTCTTCTGAGCCATTGCTGCTAACTTCTTTAAGCTCCATCTTAGTGAGCTGTGTGACTAAGGCTCCTTGCATTTCATTTCTAAAAATGTTATTGTCAATGAGTTGCCATCTGCACAGAGAAGCTCAGTCTACTAACTGGCTCAAAGTGTATGATCTGCCTCTTTACACCACTCCTTTGTGCCAACCAAATCTCTTGGCAATAGGGAAGCTGTTTAATGTGCATAGAATAGTCACAGTAGCTTGCTGGGGCTTCAGTAATAGTAATTTCTTGGGCTTCTGTGGTTATCTGATGCCTTGGGGTCACATAATAAGTGCCCCCATCATTTGTACAGCCACCTTCCAGATACTTCAATAATATGAAGAATGACAGAATGTCTGACAAATCTAAGGACCTGAAATGTATTCCCTCTGCAGACTAAAGGTATATCTTTACATGGTTACGGATTTGTACTGGCCCTCCCTGTAATGTGATTTCAGGCGGTTGAAATCCAAACATTCTTTTTGTAGGCCAAATTTTCACCCACGTAATTTGTGCCTGCATTTCCACTTTTGAAAAATAAATTGAAATCTCAGCTATGAGTTTCTGTATCTCTGATTTCCTGGTTTGAAGCTGCAGTCAGGCATCTAAGGGTACAATACTCAAATGTGCACCTGCAATTCAAAAGCAAAATTCATTTCTCAAATTGAAGCTACGAAAAGGGATGCCATCTCTTAAAATTTTCCAACAATCTTTGAAGTCTACTAACACTATCTTTTCTGTGAATAGACTGAATCTTGATTGACTATAGGGAACTTGCCTGGACCATGATGACTGGACTGGACCTTACCTTCTACACTGAACATTTGTATTCGGCTTATGTAGCTCAGAATTAAGAAGAGCTGAGTTGTCTTTGGTGGGATATGAATTTGTGTTGTCATGGAGCCTAGATAGCTGGAAATTTTATCCATATACTTACAGAAAATCCCCCAGACCATTATTTCTATTAGTGTCACAGATAATTACATACATATGTGGAAGGGAGTCTAGACGCAAAAATACTTTAAGGCTCTACATCACCAAGGAAAGCATGTGAATAGTCCCATTGAAATAATGAGGTTAAAGTTAGTCATCTACTTAACTACCTTGCTGAACTGGGACCTAACTGATCTATTCTGTAATGTCCAGTACAAGATGGTAAAAGCTCTCTACATTTTGCTTTGAGTACAAAGGGTGCTGCTGGCAGACATAAGTGAGAAACAAATGAAATATACTGTGGGGAAAAATTAACATGTTTAGCCACACAGAAAGTACACTGACAGCTAGAGGAATAGGGCTCATTCTTTACTAGTGTATGTAGGTAGAGCAATGGAGCTATGCCAATTAACAGCAACAGAGAATTTGGTCCCAAATGTAATTACTGGCAAGAATACAATTTTCCACACACATTTCCCACTAATGTTTCTTTTGCATTTGCTGGGGGCAACTGCAAGTCAAATAAAACCACTGACAAGTACAAGATCATCCCAAAATAAGCCCTTTAAATGGTCTGTTTCACAGAGTATACCATGAGAGACAAGGTAGGTAAGGTAATATATTTTATTGGACCAATTTCTATTGACGAGCAAGTCAAGCTTTCGCTCACTAATAGAAGTGGGTCAAATAAAAGATATTATCTCACCCACTTGTCTCTCTAATATCCTGGGACCAACATAGCTACAACAACACTACATACAGAGCATATCATTGTCATTCAACTGCTGATTTGAGAAAGAATGAAGATTCACTCCAAGTACGTCAAAATCTTAGAACAGTTTTATAAGGTATGCATGTGCTTCTGCTAAATAAGATCCCATGTAAATTCCTTCTCTCTGTGATTAGAGAAAAAGTAATACCATGAACTGCTTTTGTTAAAACCTCCTTGTATACTATTAAGACATTGTTTAAAAGTTCTTGAAGATCTGGTGAAATGAAGGTCAGTCTGGGGCTAGATGTAGTAGTGGAAAAATATCTGGCTGGCATATTCCATAGAATGTGTTGCAATCGCTTTGAAAAACTCTGGAAAGCTAGAGCTGAAGAATTTTATAGAAATGAAGGCTTTATTGGCAGCATCTGTGATAGAAGACAGCTCAAGTGGAAATATCCCCATCCTGGAAAACTCCTGATGAAATTCCTGGGTTTTCTTTTTTTCATTGTATTGCAAAATGCTGACATCTAGTGGATATGATACTCCTAGGGAAAACAGTGATGAAGTCTGGCCAATATTTTCCATCTCAACTCTTTTTCAATGGAAAATTAGGTTATTGAACTAAACAAAGAAAATTATGAAAATTGTCTACTTTCCTGCTTTTCTGGTCAGAAAACCATAAAACCTAGCATGAATTTTTTTTCAGTTTTTGTACAAATTTTTCAGTTTTTGGTTGAAAGCCAAACAGCTTTTTCTTTTCATTTCTTCAACAAAAAGTGATTTTTTTTTCATTTTTGTCAATTTTTTCTATGGAAAAAGCTCCATTTTGCAACCAGCTGTACTAGTGACAGCCGCACCATATAGCTTTCTGTTACCACTTCTCTTTTGTAAACCAGTCTCATTATAGTACATAAGCTCAGTGAGAGCTCAGTTAATGACAGTTAACCTCTTCTCTGAACAGAGATTGCCTGATGATGCATGACAGTGCTAACCTTTGTTTGTCTTTGCTTAGCTAAACCATGGCTAGCACCAGTTCAATTAAACCAATTGCTGAGTGGTGCGATTTCCAATGTAGAGAAGGTCCATGTTTCAGCAGGTTTGTGAGATTAATTACAGTAGTTAATGTAAAACTCTATTGTCCAAGTCCTGGACAGCAGCACACATCCTGAGTTAGCCATTGTATGCTGCTATGTCATGCAGGGGCAAGTAGGAAGGACTTCTCCTTCTACACAAATTGCAGAGCCGTTGAGGCATTCCACATTCTGCCAGGATCCTCATACCCTGGTCCTGCCCCATTGTTATCATCACCCTGTGTGCCAGCATCTAGGGGCCTCCCATATTTGCACTCACACAACACTCCACCTCCAGATAGGCTTTTCTTTCTAACCAATGTGTCGTCCAATAGTAGTGTTAAAGTGACAGACCCCCAAATCTATTATTTTCTGTTTAATGGCCCCTCATCACTGGGGTCTCTCTTTGAGACCCAAGAAAAACATATTAAAATAAAAATTCCCAGCGTCTATTGCCAGCCTGCTCACAGCTGCACATTTCCTTCCCAGGCACTGTGTCTCCCTTTGAGCCATGATTTAATAAATCCATTTCTAATTAAAGTAATCTTTTCCCTTTGCTCTCCCCTTCTGAGCTGCACTCTCCCATCCCTAGGGGTGATTAATGCATTTGCTTTACAAAGTGCTCTTTTCTTCCTTCATCTTCCTCTTCCAGCTGCAGTTTTCCCACTAGTGATTTTCCAAGACATGAAAAGATGGAAAGGGAAGATTCCACCACTCCCTATGTTTCTTCTGAGACAAATGCCACTTCCTCTGCGCTTTTTACATGACTGCTTTAAAGCTGGCCCACCCCAGAGAGCTCAGTAATTATATCAGCTGTGTCTTTCTCCTGCACCTGACTACAATAATCTGAGAGAAGAAGCAAAACAAACTGGACATGAGCCTAATGTGTACAGCAAGGGATAAACCCTCATTTTTCATGGGAGACTACAATGGCTTTATGTGCTAGTGTTCACATTTCCTGTAAGCTATTCAGTGCAACTACACTTTGGAGACAAGCTTTGAGGCTGAATTCCACTGGCCTAGGACAACGCCTGTGAAATTCACACAGTGATCCAAACTGTGGGGCCATTTAGACAAGCCCTGAGCATTAAGTTGTTGTCCTGTATGTTGTTATGTTGTTGTATCTGATCTGGGGGGGTTAGTAAGAAGTTCAGTCATGCTGGTGGCACTGAAGTTGTTACTTGCAGTGAAAACTTTTGATATCGATAAGCCCTACTCAGCATACATATCACTTGTTGAGTTACAGTATTGAATCTACAGCCTTGTTCACAGTGGGATTATCAGAGCCATGCTAACTGTAACTGTAACATGCTAACTGTGAAAACGTGGTTGCTGCCAGCTAGATTCTGACATGGTTTCCCTGAGATCTGTGGACAAGAATTAGTGAGGGGGAAGAGGCATTCTTATAAAAATGTAAAACCATACAGGGTGATATTTGTCAATGCCTGTTGTGCATTTGTTGCTTAATTTATTTGAACCCAGGAAAGAAAAGATTGAGGACCAATTCTTCACACCGCTGTAGCTGAGGAGAATTTGGCTGTGGTAAAGCCGTTAGACTGAACAAAGGGTTGCGCTGAGCTAGGCAGGAGGTTTACCAGGTGCTTATAGGATGACCAGACAACAAGTGTGAAAAATCGGGACAAGGGGTGGGAAGTAATAGGAGCCTACACAAGAAAAATACCCCAAAATCAGGACTATCCCTATAAAATCAGGACATCTGGTCACCCTAGGTGCTCAGCCTCCAACTCAGAGCAACTGTAGAATTTCTTTCTCTGTGAAAGGAAGGCAACAAGTGAATAAGATCTGGGTCCTAAGTTTATTTGAAAATATAAGTAAATATTATAGAGAGACAAGGGGTTTTTTTATGTGATGTCCCACACACTGGGGACACTCAAATTTTCTCAGTTTTTCATTACATCACTCATTTGTTCTGTTCATTCCAGGCATAGTATTATACCAATTCAAATTGGCACCTATTATTATTGCTAGTAATTATGTTATAATTAAAATACCAGTGATCCTAAAAAGCTTGCTCACAAATATCCTTAAAATGTACCAGACCTAGCATTCTCTTTGACATAGTCATTGAATGTCTGAAAGTGATCAGTACAGGCTGGAAAGCTCTCCAGTATTCCAGGCCACCCGCTACACCAGACAGTCCATTTGCACTTAAATTGTCATCTTTGGAATTTCACTGTAGACGTCAGAGTAGGAAGCTTGCATTTCATTGTATTCAAAGACAGATTGTCTTTGCTGCTTGGCTCCTGTCCCTACAACAGCAGGGTATGCTAATTATTTCTGCAGACTGAGAGCAAAAATATTTTGCCATCACTAGAGGCCTTATTAAAACTGATTGATGGGTAGCACACGGGTTAAGTGAGGCTACTGTCCGTGTGCTCCTCTCCTCTCTCACCGTGCTAAATGTGAACATTCTGAGGACATATTTCCAAAGAGAGCTTAGTGCAGAAGTCAATGTCATACCAAGATTTGCAGATTAGAGGCTAATAGGGACCTTTAAATGGGGGGAGTAACAGCCATCACTTTAGGTTGTCTTGCTTGCTGTAAAGCTGTACCATTTAACCAAGGGGCAGTGTGCCAGGTGACCATGAGCCCAAAGTCAAATGTAGATGTTTAAACACAAGCCCCTTCATTACAAAGGGCTAATCGGGCTACACAAAATTTGACATCCCTACATCCTATTGACATTGAAAAGAAATCCTCTGTTGATTAAAATTCCAGACGAAGCAGATGTGCTGGGGCCGAATGCTCTAAAACTCTGGCTTTAGGCACACCTTAAGCAGGCTCAAGTTCCAAAGAAGAGAACTGTCTACCAGGAATAGCACCCAACACCTGGAGTTCAACTCTGGAGACAGCTAAAGCGCTCCAGCCAAGTGCAACAGCTGCAGAAGGAGAGGCAGTTTCAGGAACTGCTGAGTCCCAAGGTATTTAGGCTTTTATAAAGCACCATTATTATGTTAAATATCACCTAGAAGAGAAAAGGAAGCCAGGGAGAGACTGGAATACAGGTGTTATATACTCACATCTCCCTGCCCTACTTACCAAGGAGCCTTGATACACTGGATTTATGAGATAGCTTTGAGTGGGCAGTAGAATGTAAGAACATTAGATTTCAAACAGAAAGTAACTGGCAACCCTTGTATGCATTGAGGCCATATGTCAGAACTAGGGTGACCAGATGTCCCGATTTTATTGGGACTGTCCCAATATTTACTTGTTTGTTCCACGTCCTGACTGATGTTAGGTCAGGACGCGAATTGTCCCGATATTTTGCCCTCCAGTGCACAGATGGAGGGGGGCTCATGCCCCCTTGCCCCAACTCTGCCCCTCCCTCCCCCATCGGATCCATCCCCAAATCCCCGCATGGCCCCGCCTCTTCCCCAAGCACACTGCATTCCTGCTCCTCACCTCTCCCTCTCAGGCTTGCGCAAATCAGCTGTATGGCAGCACAAGTGCAGAGGGGAGAAGCAGGACATGCAGGCAGCTCAGGGGAGATGGAGGCAGAGTTAAGGCGAGCTGGTGGGGGGCGCAGACATGGAGCTGCCAGTGAGTGCTCAGTCCCCATCAATTTTTCCTATGCTCCAGCGGCTCTTCATTTTTTGTTTTTTCCCTCCGCCACCAGCTCTCTCATCTGGTCACCCTAGTCAGAACCACCACTGCAGATCACTCATTTTTTACTTATGGTAAGGGCTAAAGATTCTATTGCCGCTCATTTGGAGTGACCTACACTGCTCACTTGTGGCTTTGCTATTCATAATTAATGAATGAGATGTGCTTTTCATAGGTGTTATGTTGCTGTGTTCACCCACAAGAGCTTAGGTATTAATTCTTGCAGTCCTTTCTCATGCAAGACACCCAATGAGACTTTGGCCATTGACTTCAACAGAGCCAGGCTTTCTCACCTCATTTCTGAGTTTCAGAGGTGCAGAGAATTGAAACTCCCAATGGCTTCAACTATTTATAGGGCCACTGGGAAGATTAGTGAGGATGCATGGTGTGGACTGACTTCAATATGCTGATGACCAACTTCTTCATATCTGTATCTCCTCTGACCTGGCTGGAGCTGTCAGTTGCATTACTCCATGTGTAGGCACATGGATGAGGGTGAACCATCTGAGACTAGCTGACGTTGGTTTGTTGCAAGGTTATTGTGGTTATTTCTGCCCTTTTATTACAGGTGTTTGCCCATCCTTTGTTGATTGGGTTTGTGGTCTAGGGGTCTGGTTAGACTTCTGGCTGCTACTAGGTGACCAAGAAACAGCTACAATCAAATACGCTTTTTTCCCCCTTGGATGGCTAGGAGGTTGGATATTCTTTTGGATGTGGATCTGACAACTATCCTTTGTCCCTTTGTCATCTGGAGATTAGGCTAGTGCAATGTTATTCACTTAGAGCTCCATTCTAAATGTACTCAGCAACTGCAGCTGAGACAGAATTCAGCATCCTGCTTCTTCAGCAGTGCTTCTCGCCTGGAACATACCCAACCTGCACTCTACACTCTGAACTGGCTGCCTGTTGATTTCTTGACCAATGTTAAGCTCCTCCATTTTCATGTACCAAAGGGGCTTCTGAGCAGGAACCACTGCTAATACTAACTCTGGTAGTATGTAATGGGGAGAAAGGCAGTTTCTTAGTTAGGTATGTTCCAGGCCATATCAGGGCCACTGAGGGGGGCAAGTGGGGCAATATGCCTCAAGTCCCACAAGCCCTGGCGGAGAATCCCTTCCCTGGCTACTCACCCGGTGGTGGTCCGGATCTTCGGCAGCACTTCGGTGGTAGGCCCTTCACTTGCTCCAGGTCTTAGGCGGCACTTCTGTGGTGGGCCCTTCACTTGCTCTGGGTCTTTGGCGGCACTTCAGCGGTGGGTCCTTCAGTGCTGCCGAAGACGCAGAGCGAGCAAAGGATCTGCAGCCGCCAGACTTGGAGCACCACCCGGTGAGTACAAGCGCCGCAGCTGGTGGCACCTTTTTTAGTGTCTGCTCCACTGCTTTGCCCCAGGCCCCCTGAATCCTCTGGGTGGCCCTGGGCCATATAGGGCTTTATAAGGCATTCCCTATGAGGGCCCAAGACTCATTTCCCCCCCAAGTCTATAACAGTCCAAATTGTTAGCCTCTGCGATTCACTGCAGGCTCAGGTTTCTTCCTTGCGTGTGAAGAGACGGGTATGGGATAGGTCTGTTTAGTGGTAGTGGGGTTCTCTTGGAGTTGTGTGGCATGAATTCATTTCAGTTTTATTTATGCTGTTGCTGAATATTTGAGTTGATCTGGGGGGAATGATGGGCCTTTGTATTTTGGTATATTTTGTTGTTAGTCAAAGGCACTCAGCATTCGATGGCTGCTCTCTTCTCAGAGTTTGTATAAATCAAAATAAATAAGGGGAAAATTGCGATGTGGGTTCTCAGCACTTCTGATGAATATTCCTTCACTGGTAATTTTAAAACCAAGTTTGGATCATTTAAAAAAAGATATGACCTAGTTCAAACAGGAATTATTTTGGGCTAGTTCTATGGTCTGAGTTACACAGATTAGATGATCAGTATGGTCACTTATGGCTTTGGAATCTATGCAAATTAGGCTTCTGTTCTTGCTGCTATTGGTGTTAGTAAATATTACATGTTCACACTGAGCCAGTTATGCCTTCAAATAGGCATGTACAACTCCTGTGTGCTCTAATGGGAGTTGCTTGAATGCATCCACAGTAGGGATTTTGGACCCATTCACTGAGGGTGAACAACTGGCCCTTTTGAAGTCAATGGCTAAACATCCACTGACTGCAGTGGGGATAGGATTTCACCTCAAAAGTTGTTTATTTTAAAAAGCTACATTAATAAGAAGTCACTTGTTCAAAAGAAGGCTTCATAATTTTTTCTACTTCATTAAATGCATTAGCAGTTTAGTTGCTATGCTAAACCTGCATAACTTCAGATTCTTAAACCACGAAAAGAATGCATTTTTAATTATCACTGTCAGATAATGGTATAATAGATATAAATGGTACGACTCAAGTATTAAGAGCTATACATGAAACAAGCAGATAGAACAGTGCAGGCAATAAGGCAGAAGGGAAAATATTTGATTGAGTGGATGGTACTTACTCATTCTTAAAAAATGTCTTATGGTTTTAATTTGTGGACTATCTTTATTAATAATCATGTTTATTTAAAACATCTTTACAAATATAAAATGCCATTTCAATGGAAAAAACTACTAGAGTTCTGTTGGAATCTTTCCATCAGTGTTTCAGCTTTAAAGTCTGCATCAGACTGGGAAGAACGGAAATTAGTAAAACTGAAATGCAAACACGACAGGTGAGGAAAAAATAGAGCAACAAAGCTCCCACTCCCTGCCCACTAACGAATGCCGGAAAAAAATAGATAGGTATTACAGCATGGCCTTAAGGTCAATACACATGGGCTATCTTGGAGCAAGGAGGGGAGTTGCACAATCAAGGGGCTCTCATGAAAAATGCCCTTTCTGCAATCTTGTTTCTTTTAAAACAACAGGGCTCCAGCTCCAACACCTTAATTGATTGCAACTGCAGCAATTCAGCACCAGGAGAGAAAGAGAGTCATTCAGGTAGGAAGATTCTATTTAGGACATTATGGAGCAAATCCAACAACCTGTGCTCCACTCAGAAACCAAAAGGCAGCCAATACAGTCATCAAACCACCATTGTATCATGCTCTGTTAAGACACTTCAATTAACAAGCATGCAGCCACATTCTGCAGTGTCTTCTCAATAGCTGTAAGGTGCAGTTCCATATAAAGCTCATTTGCAGTAATCTAATCTGGTGGTATTGATAATGAAAAGTACAGTCACATCCGAAAAAAAAGGGCAGAACTTGCTGACTAAAAGTAAACAGAAATGAGCAATCTAGTGCTATCTAGTCATCTTACTGCAGCTGTGCACCCAACAAGACCCTCACTTGCCAACTTGTAAAGCAACTGGTAGGTGAACATCCTTTCTCAGAATGGCTGATATAATTGCTGTGATCTCTTCTGGTTGCTTTCCTCAACCTGTCAACAGCTTCTCAGTCTTATCCTGATTAAGGGCAAGTTTGTCCCTTTCCCTTAAGCCAGTGCACAGCCCCTTGCTAGGCCTGCTTGGATTGTCTTGGGGCCACCGCAAGTTCCTTTCTGACTCCTAGATGAAGTCCATGGAAGCTGCAGGTGCTCAGCACCCATGAAACTCTGGTCTTGAATTCTTGAATTCTGGGCATGCAAAATGAGTGAGCACTGTAAACTTAGTGAGAGATTTCAAAGGCAGCAACAGGAGATGCACAGCTCCCACTGAAAGCCAGCAGGGCATCTAACGCCCATTTGTAACTTACAGTATGTCTACACTTACCGTGGATCGATGTTGCAGCGATAGATCCACTGGGGGTCGATTTAGCAGGTCTTCACTAGACCTGCTAACTCGACTGCAGATCACTCTCCCATCAACTCCAGTACTCCACTGGAACAAGAAGCACAAGGTAAGTCAACAGGAGAGTTTCTCCCATCAACCCAATCAATATAGTGAATGCTTACGGGAAGAGGGTAGGTTTAGAAGATAAGATAAAAAAAGAGCAAGTAAAAAATCACTTAGAAAAGTTAGATACCTGCAAGTCACCAGGGCCTGATGAAATGCATCCTAGAATACTCAAGGAGTTAATAGAGGAGGTATCTGAGCCTCTAGCTATTATCTTTGGGAAATCATGAGAGATGGGAGAGATTCCAGAAGACTGGAAGGGGGCAAATATAGTGCCTATCTATAAAAAGGGAAATAAAAACAACCCAGGAAACTACAGACCAGTTAGTTTAACTTCTGTGCCAGGGAAGATAATGGAGCAGATAATCAAAGAAATCATCTGCAAACACTTGGAAGGTGGTAAGGTGATAGGGAATAGCCAGCATGGATTTGTAAAGAACAAATCGTATCAAACTAATCTGATAGCATTCTTTGATAGGATAACGAGCCTTGTGGATAAGGGAGAAGCGGTGGATGTGATATACCTAGACTTTAGTAAGGCATTTGATACGGTCTCGCATGATATTCTTATAGATAAACTAGGAAAGTACAATTTAGATGGGGCTACTATAAGGTGGGTGCATAACTGGCTGGATAACCGTACTCAGAGAGTAGTTATTAATGGCTCCAAATCCTGCTGGAAAGGTATAACAAGTGGGGTTCCGCAGGAGTCTGTTTTGGGACCGGCTCTGTTCAATATCTTCATCAACGATTTAGATGTTGGCATTGAAAGTACGCTTATTAAGTTTGCGGACAATACCAAACTGGGAGGGATTGCAACTGCTTTGGAGGACAGGGTCAAAATTCAAAATGATCTGGACAAATTGGAGAAATGGTCTGAGGTAAACAGGATGAAGTTCAATAAAGATAAATGCAACGTGCTCCACTTAGGAAGGAACAATCAGTTTCACACATACAGAATGGGAGGAGACTGTCTAGGAAGGAGTATGGCAGAAAGAGATCTAGGGGTCATAGTGGACCACAAGCTTAATATGAGTCAACAGTGTGATACTGTTGCAAAAAAAAGCAAACGTGATTCTGGGATGCATTAACAGGTGTGTTGTAAACAAGACACGAGAAGTCATTCTTCCACTTTACTCTGCGCTGGTTAGGCCTCAACTGGAGCATTGTGTCCAGTTCTGGGCACCGCATTTCAAGAAAGATGTGGAGAAACTGGAGAGGGTCCAGAGAAGAGCAACGAGAATGATTAAAGGTCTTGAGAACATGACCTATGAAGGAAGGCTGAAGGAATTGGGTTTATTTAGTTTGGAAAAGAGAAGACTGAGAGGGGACATGATAGCAGTTTTCAGGTATCTAAAAGGGTGTCATCAGGAGGAGGGAGAAAACTTGTTCACCTTAGCCTCCAATGATAGAACAAGAAGCAATGGGCTTAAACTGCAGCAAGGGAGATTTAGGTTGGACATTAGGAAAAGGTTCCTAACTGTCAGGGTAGTTAAACACTGGAATAGATTGCCTAGGGAAGTTGTGGAATCTCCATCTCTGGAGATATTTAAGAGTAGGTTAGATAAATGTCTATTGGGGATGGTCTAGACAGTATTTGGTCCTGCCATGAGGGCAGGGGACTGGACTCAATGACCTCTCGAGGTCGCTTCCAGTCCTAGAGTTTATGAGTCTATAACCCAACACGGTGTAGACACCGCAATAAGTAGATCTAAGCTACGTCTACTCCAGCTACATTATTCACGTAGCTGGAGTTGTGTAACTTAGGTTGATTTAGTCCCATAGTGTAGTCCTGCCCTTATTCTCCCCTTTAAGCCTTGATCTTTCTGCTTTGTTTCCCCCTTTGTAAAGTGGGGTTAACACTCATTAGCCCCAGGGGGTGTTGTGGTGATTAATGTTTGAAAAGCACTGAATAGCTGCTAAGTATTAGAATAAATGGTGCAAACAGTAGAACAATGTGGGAGAGAAAATTATTGAAGAACATTTTTTCAAAATTGGCAACTATGCACCATTAGCTGGACTCCTTTCCTTCTACAGCAGAGGATGTTGATGACAACACAACAATCCACAGCTCCTCTTTATATAAAATGGATCATTTGAGCTGTGGGATGGAGGAGAAACAAAGAATCATCTTGTTGACCCTTCCCAAAATCCTAAAGCCACAGCTGTGCATTGCAGTCTGATCCCAGTGTACAGAAGTTGTTTTTGTTGGTGGAGAAAGAAAGTATTTCATAGGCCTACCCCAAAAATGCTAAGACTGGCTATGCCTAAAGATCATGAATCAAGAAATATAAATTTGAAGATGACAAAATGAGGAAGACAAACGAAAGGTGAAAACTATATCCAAATGGACCAAAATAAAATGGAGATATTGGACACCAAACAAATTATTACAATACAGTAGTTTTATTGTACATAAAATCTTTCACATTCACTGTATTCCAATATCATTTACCCAGTTAAATAACTACACCAAGGGAGATAAATAGAAGTGGTTTTTTCAGATAATATTTTAAAGACAGGTTCCACACTGTGAAATTGAAAGGAAAGAGAGAAAGGGAAAGAAAAAAGTACAAAACACTGGAGCTAGGCCAGAATATTTGTTCTTAAAAATAACTCTGACCATGTAGGGTAACCAATAACTAATTCCTTTAAGGAGAAGCATAATTTCTGAACCGTGACGTTTGTTTGACTCCAGAATGTTCTCCCAAAGGAAATGGTAGAAGCCCCAATACTTAGTCATTTAAAACCAGACAGGACAAAGCACTGGGGAATATAGGAGGGAGCAATCCTGTGCTGGCCTCCTCAAAACTAAGAATATATACCCAGTTGTTACTGAAAGAAACACTGAAAAGACTGGCAGGGAACTGGAACTGAGAAGACAAAAGTGTTGAAGGAAACAGTGTATATGGAAATATTATAGGGAATAAATATATGCTTCCTGGAGCAATGGAGAGTAGATGGCAATAATATTCTGGTTATGTCTGTACACAGAGAATAGCTACAAAAGAGGTGAGGGAGAAATTGCTCTCATTAGGATAAAATTAATTTAATCTAAATACTCTGGCTTTATGTGGATGAAGAGTGTGGGAATGACGTGGTGGCAAAGAAACCACCCTTGGCTCACAGAAGGAGAGACTCTGATTTTCATTCTGAAATATATTAACAAGCGCTTAGAACATTCATCAGCTGTCTGTTACATTTAGATTATTTACAAGTCCATAGAATGAAAGATCTCGGTTAGAAATGGGCCAGTGGCCTCAGGCAAAACTTGTGCTTTTCAGTCTTGAAGGTGTTGTACTTACGTAGTAGCTAGTAAATGTATTTCCACACAGGAGGAATTAGAGCCTTTTATTAACCTTCACTCCCTCAGGAATCAACACACCAACATTTCTCACTCCATCTGAAGCTTATAAATGTCTATCTTCCACAATTTGTATATAATATTTTATTGACAGGAAGGTGACAGCACTTATGGTTCTAACTATTGTGTGCATTATAATGCAATTCCAATATTAAATACAATAAGAGATCTAAAAGGAAGAAAAAAATCTCCCTTTCTAACCATGGCAGATTGCTGCTCTCTTCTACTTGGCTGACTGGTGGCTTTTTAAATTTTTACATGAGGGAAATATAAGGAATTAGTCCTGCAATTCTTAAGTAATAAAAGGCCAAAGTGAGAGAAATGAACCTTTGGTTCCATGCCAACCCAGTATTTTCTCCATGGCAACTCAAGCTAGTCTAGCTACTCAGTAATTCAGCAAAGAAAAGTTACCGCTTTTACAGAATGAAAAATGTAACATTTTCAGGAAGACCTAATGTTTTATCATCTTGCTACTCTAGATGGGTAGCATGATACCATGGAGACAGGAAAAAATGATGGACATGTATATTGACCTAGAGGGCAGCACAACAGCTGTCTTCTACATCCAGCACATCACTGAATCAGCCTGCAAATAGATTAGATTGTTCTGCAGTGGCACAGATCAAAAGTTTACTCTACAAGAGTCCTACTCTTCAAGGTTCTGAGTTCTTGTAACTCCAGTTGATGTTGCTTGCAGTTGGGGTCGCTTAGCACCTTTCAGAATCAAACCTTCAAGTACAGTAGCATTTAGCTTCATCTTCCCTCGGAGGAAGTACTGGTAGCTTGGTTAAAAGACAAATGCAGCCGGTCTGATATTTAACGTGCTGGGATCAGCTGATCCGTTGTGCAAGTTTTATTGCTAGATGCTCTTTAAAGAAAAAAAAATCTGTGAGGCAAAGACTTTCTGTTGTGAGGGTAGTGAAACATTTCAACTGCAGTAAGAAAAAGTAAGAAAGAGGGTGGTTGGCTGACATAACATAGTAGCGTTAACAGATTGGTTTGTACCTCAAAGCTACAAACCACTTCTATAATCAAATCTGTGTACAGAAGCCTGAAATACAGACATCGGCATTCAAGCATGATATTTGCTGCCACTGGCATTATATTTAAACATTCTTGATTACTTCATGGTTGCCTTGACCAAGAGAAGTGAGTTACTAGCTTTTATTTTCCAGTGCATACTATCCTGCCTAGGTCTATGTTTTAATCTATAAACTCCTCACGGCAGGGACTATCTTATATGGTGTCATGTGCATTGTCAACACTTAACAAATGATAAATAATGATGCAGGGATAAGTGAGAGATTCTGCTTTGCCTAAGAAAATACAAGCTGGAGCCAAATTTCCTTAGCTGAATCCTTAGGACCTGCCTTGAAACATGAACTAAGGAATCTTAACATATCCATGAGTCATTGGCTTGGGTGTCTGCTCCACAGCACAAGGGAATTCACTGTCTGGGAATAAGGATACAAGACTAATCCAGCAAACAAGTAGCTGATTCCTTCTGCAGTAACCTTACTGACAATTGTCTTTCATCAGAATCTACAATTTTACCTGAATTAAAGTGCTTGCTCTTGTAATCTTAACCTGATACTTGTCTTAATCTTTATTAATTAAATTTCCTTGAGGTTTTTAAGGACAAAAGAAAAGCTGTTGGTAACCGTGAAGCACCACTTCCAAGCTTTTTTGGCTAGTTAATGGTGGTAACCAGCTAACACCTAGGGTCAGCTCCACAGTTATTAGGAATTGGCATAGCACCGTTAACTTGAATTGGTGCTATGTCGGTAAGGGGTTTGCTGGTGTTAATTATATAGGCACAGAGGGCCTGATCCTGAGAACAAATGAGCACCATCAATGCTTTTGACACTGTGGGCTTTGAGGAGGTGGATTTTGACATCTCCAAAATCAGAGACCTTCTATGTAAGCAATTATCAAGACATTTTGTTTATTCCCATATGTGTGAAGCACAAATTTTCACATATTTCTCTAGTGTCTGATATTATAGAACTCATTTTTTGTGCTATGGAACTAGTGTCCCAAAGAGGAAGCTAGAAAATTACTGGATGTGATTTGTACAGAATAGTTAGTCTGCATATGTGATATCATTCTTCTCTTTGGGGCAATTACTTGTTTATTGTTCCTAGTTAGGTGCCCAGACACCAGCTACACTCTTTATTGGTCATTTCTTCTTACTGAATACTTTTGAAAACATCTTATTGTCTTTTCTTTATTCTCCTGCACCCTCAGGTGCACAAGGTGTCCACCAGATTGTGCAACTTATTTTGGTCTTGTGTTGGCCTATTCAGGCTTCTGAATGTCATGCTGATGGAATTAGTTGGTTTCTCTAGACTGCCCACTTTTTCTCTTTCCAGGTGATGTCCATGTTACCCTTTGAAGTCAGGTTGGTAGTGTGCCAATCATGCTACTTTTCCAAATCTTTTCAAGTTTTTGAAAGTTATTTGCTGCTGTTGATATTCATTGCTTGACATCTAGCATGGTGTCACTGTCAGTGCACATCTCACTCCCTAGGTAGGTAAAATGGTTTACTTCTAGTATTTCTCCACCTACTCTTATGGTTGCTTTGAGGACATTGATAGCTATGTGTTTTGTCTTCCCTTTGTTAATGAACAAACAAACTTATTTTGTGGCGTCTGCCAAACCTGGGGCTTTTCTTCCAGTAAGTGATGTGTTGAACTAAGCAGGACAATGCCATAATCAAAAACAAGGTAATCAGATTGTGATTTATTGTTTGTCCATAAAATCCCTTGGTTGCTCTCTGGAGTTTCTTTCCTCATTACATAATCAATAAACAGTGCAAACAATAGAGGGGACATAATACACCCTTGTCCTATCCAATGTTACTGCAAACCATTGGCTGATGGTGTCCCCATCTCTGACTGAATATTTAGCATGATCCTATAGGAAACATATTGATAGACTATTATTGGCATGTTTTTCCTCATTAGCCATCTCCCATTGAGGTCTATTCACAAACAAGTCATACTTGTCTCAGCCTGCAAGTGATTTTTTTTTAAGAATACCCAGTAAGAAGATACAAATAATACTAAACAATAATATCCTCTCCCCTCTGCAAAATTATGAAATTAACATGTCTTTTGTTGTCATCATCATATGCAAACTGCGTGTTATACCTCTTCCCCCCACCCTGTGTCTATCCCGTCTATTTAGATTGCAAGCTCTTTGGGGCTAGGGCCATTTACTACTGTCTTTGTACAGTACCTAGCACAATCAGACCCCATTCTTAGGGGGTCCTTAAGCATTACAGTAATAAACATGGTTAAAGTAATAGTCTATGGGCACCTAAACTAGGAGCACCTAGCAGTATGACAGGACATATGCAGGGGACAACTGTCTAACTTAGGTTTCACTTTATCACTGTACTGCTGCTGAACACATCCAAGATCTGAAACACATTGTCCAGAGTGAATTCTGCTCCTCACCTTTCCCAAGTTCTAAGAGTTCTTTAGGCCTGTGTTCAGTTATTTTAATCTCCCCTTGATGTTATTTCTCCATCTTTCATTGAAGTCAGTAAGCCTACTCATTTGTTTAAAATTAAGCAAAGGAGTAGGCCTTTGATGTATTGGGGCAGAGTGCTCATCGCAAAATACTGTTTCCACATCAGATAATGAATTTTCTTCAGTATCAGCTGGCAGAGAAGTGGGAAGAACATGGTCCTTTCCATATATGGGGATAAATCAAATTTCTCTATAATCACTCGCATAAAAGTCCCCTATTTTGAAGATTATATCATTTATCTGTTTTCTTGCTTTCCCAGAAGATTAATGCAATGATTACAGAAGACAGCTTCTCTTCACTCCCCTCAGGGAGGGTCCCTCCTTTAGAAACTATTTAAAATATTGGTGAAAACTAGAGAGGTGCTGTAAATTTAAGATCCAGAACTGAATTCAAACCTATCCAAAGTTTGGAGCCTGGGTTTCTGCTTAGGCCGATCCTGAGTTAAAGCAAAAAAGTATTTCTAAACATTTGAAAGCAAAGATGGTCTTCTGGTTATGACATTGCACAGTGAATCTGCGACGTGAGTTCAATTCCCAGCTGTGACCTTGGGCAAATCACTTAAACAGTGGTGCAAACCCCCAGTGTATATGCACTGTACCAGTGTTAAAAGTGACTTGTACTGAAGCAGCTTTACCCTGGTTTGAAACCAAAAGCCCAAAGATAGACAAGGCCTTAACCTCTCTGTCCTTTAGTTCCCAATTGGCAAAATACTCCCTATCTCCCATGCTTTGACTGTCTTGTCTCCTAAAAGTCAGAGACTGTCTCTTGCTATGCCTACCACAATGGGGCTCTGACCTTAACTGGGGGCTCAAAAAACTTCCGTAATAAAAATAACCCAGGTCCTTCTTTTCTCACAGAAGCATCAGAGTAGTTGAGAGGCACTTAAAGAGGCCCCCCACCCCACCCAAAGTGGCAACCCAAACTTCCTTAAGATGCTTCAAAAACTGAATGACTATTGGATTTAAGAGTTTTATTAACTCAGGCTAGGATAATCATTTAGGAAAAATGATCACAGCTCAATGATTCTGGAATGTTTTAATCAAACCCAAACTTTATTATTAAAAGTTCCACCCTTCAGCTGGGTAAGCCAATAAAACCAAAGGTTCTACAATTTATGCATTTTCTGATATTTTCCCTAACTTTATAACAATGTACAGCTTTTACAGAATGAAATCATTGTCATAGAGTGCTCTATGATGACACAACAAAGAAATGTAATGCAGTGAAATATAGTCAAAATGGAAACCTTTTAACACTAGTTACATTTGAAAGTTCAGGCTCAGCATCAAAGGTGGAGAAAGAGAGCGAAAGAGAGAGAGAGCTGAAGCTTTTTAGACAAAGGAAACGCAGTGCATCTAATTTACCTCGATTTCAGTAAGGCATTTGATACGGTTTCACATGGGGAATTATTAGCTAAATTGGAAAAGATGGGGATCAATATGAAAATTGAAAGGTGGATAAGGAACTGGTTAAAGGGGAGACTACAATGGGTCGTACTGAAAGGTGAACTGTCAGGCTGGAGGGAGGTTACTAGTGGAGTTCCTCAGAGGTCGGTTTTGGTGCAGGCTCTGACCCAAGCATACTTACTAAGTTGTTTACTCTGTTTATTAGCTCAATGGCTTTGTTCACCTTTGTAATTGTACTTTCATTGTCCTGTGCCTGTAATCAAGCCAGTCAGACAGGCAAATTCATATTCCTTTCTCTAGGCTTGGTCAGGCTGGGTGTACTCACTGCCTCACAAACACATTTTAGGGACATATTTCCAGCACACATGCATAACTCTTTGTACCCAACCCAGACAATGATTTTCAGGACTAGTATGTTACCAGTTTACAAATGATACCTTACAGGACACCTTATAGATACATATTATAACAACAGTTTACTGGGGGTGACCAGACTGTCAGACTTAGTATGTGTTACAGTATGGTGGGCCGTTTACCAATTGGGATTAAGGGGCTCTTAGGGTCACAGCCAGATAAAATAAAAGGAGTGGAGACAGAGTTTTGAATAAATGGTCAGTTTTATATAGATCTTTCTTACCTATAACCAGATGTACTCTTCATCCAGACCCACACATTTCCCAGTATAGTTGGCTGACACAAAGATTTTCCCAGCCCTAAAACACACTTTGTTTCCCAAACCCCTGCAATGAAGTCAATCTCCTGAAGGTATAAAACTGCTGGCATTAATACAGTAGTCAGCAGCTTGTGTGCCTGGGAGCTCCTTAGAATTGACTCTGAATGGAGCTGCTTTACTATCCCTCCCAATGCTGTCAAGTATTAAACCACTAGAGGAAGTGTACAACACTGACAGAAACTCGGAAACTTTAATGACATTCAGGTTTGATTCAGATGTTCCAATGTTATTAAATCCTGGAATCCTCTCTCTCTTTTTCCCCAAATAGTTCTCTTGGCCCTAGTCTGTTTCTGAATTACCTTTTGCATAGCAGAATGATGCCAAAAGCTAATGGTAATCCATTCTATATATGAGCTGCACACACAGCATTTGCTGAACAGGAAACAGAGCCAACAATTTTAGGGTGTTTTTAATTTCTTTCATTTCTTTGTTTTGTATCTTGCTTTTCTGCTGAACAGTTCTCCTCATAGAAGGTGGATTAGCAGTCATCTGAAAAGGGAGGAGAGCTAAATGGAAGAGTAGCCATTTTACTTAATCAGCTTATTAAAAGGCACAATGAATACAGCTGCAGATCTTTTACTATGTTATTAAATTAAAAGTATATTATTTTCCTTAGAAAAAAATGAGTAAGATGAAATTTCTCCTGTGGCCAAAATTCCTTTTTGAATATATATTTAATTATTATTTACAGAATTAGTTCAGTTCCATGAACAAGTAATACAACAAAGGAAGAAAATAATTTTAAAATAATCAAACAATCTGGCACCAAACACTCACAACCATTTACAAACTTAAACCATATTTAAATCCAAGATGATTCCTTCCTGAGGGATGATTCCCATCCTTTAAGGGCCCAATTCAAGTCAATTTCAATATTCTTCTATGTGTTTTTAAATTCTGAGGGCCAAATTCATTCCAGTTGCTTTGCACTGCTCCAGCAATATAAAGCGGCCATAGACCCAGTTTAAACACGCAGTTAAGAAAGGTTTTTGACCACTTTGCTGCCTGGTTAAACTAGGTCACTGAAGTGATGCAAAAGAATGCATCACACTGGTGAATCTGGCCCTGAATTGTTATGTACGCTTGGAGCTTATGACAGACATGTTGCAGAACATACCAAGGCCCTAAACTAAAAAATAACCTCAAAAATGCAACAGGCAAAATTACCGACAAGGCTTTTTAATAATTTACAAGCATGACGCTAAAATTTGAGTAAAAACGTCCCTGAAAACTCATATTTGGAGAAGATAAGAAATGTTGACCTCAAAGGTCTTGATGTTCTCCATTACTCTCCTGCTTAAATAAAAAAAATAAAGGTTAATGAATAATTTAGGCTGGTATATATGATACATGCATACATACATACTGAATTTTGATACTGAAATATAAAGATGAGGAATTGTTTGTTAAAAACAAGGGTTTTGTTATTTTAATCTAATAGTTCATAATTATGGATAGTGAATGAGTTTGGAAAGGATAATACTTGTGCCAGACTTTGACCTAGCTATTGCCTCACATGAGTGTTGTCTTGCCAATCTTTTTTTCTTATATGGACTAATTTAAATAACACTTAAAGCCGACAGGACAGAGGTGATATTTTGTTATTGTACTGGAGGATTGAGAAAAGAGGAAGTTAATTAGTATAATAAAATACACAGAATGTCGTGCTAAAAATCCATATATTGGTAAAAACAGGTGTAAGGTACCATGAAGACATAATGACATGAAAATAGTGTAGACAGCAAAAGTTACGTAAATTAAAGTTTGCACATTCGGACTACACAGGTTACGTAACACTCAATGCTTAACACTGATTGGAAAAAAAGCAAATGAATATATAATATGAAAAGGTATAAAACCTAGTGAAGAAAGGGGCCAACTCAGAGAAATATTGGATCTGAAACTAAAGGAACAAGACTCTAGGACACGATCAAAGACAGAAGCTGAACTGACCCTCATAAAGTGAAGAAGAGCTTCCCTGGAACTTGGCAACCCTACCTGTTCCCTCTTATCTGTTTATTATCTGGCATAAACATATGTTCAGAAACTGTGTAACAATGATTTTGTTTAAAATTTTAAAAATAAAGGTACAAATTAATTAAGCCCAAATTGGGTGGACTCGTAACTCAGTTTCCCACCTTAAAGGTACATACTAGAAATCAAAATCCATAATTTGATTTTCTCATTGTACTTATTGCATTGTTTCCTTATATTCCCCCATCAGTCTGTCTGTATCCATCTTATGTGTCTCTAGTCTTATGTGCAAGTCTTCACTAGCTACGTTAAAGTGCTTCCACAGCTCTCCCAATGCTATAAAAAAATCACCTCCACGAGGGGAGAAGCTTCCAGTACTGGGAGTGCAGCTCCCAGCACTGTGCACTGTCTATACTGGCACTTTACAGCACTGAAATTTGCAGTGCTCGGGGGGGATGTTTTTTTGGGTAGGGACCATCTTTTTGTTCTGTGTTTGTACAGCACCTAGCACTATGGGGATCCTGTCCCTCACGGGGGCTCTTAGGTACTATCATAATACAAATGAATAATAATAATATAATATATGGACCACATCCTGAGATAGATAGAGCCCACGCAACTGCCATTTGTCATTCACTGTACACCTACATATTAAGGAAGTAGATGTGCAGTAAGATCAGATACAGACCTGAGTGAGTGGAGAGATGCTATGACTGGAGTTAGACAAGGGTGTGTGTTATCACCAGCCCTCTTTGCGTTAATAACAGACTGGATAATGAAGCAACAAAAGACATCATGTGCGGTGTAAAACGGGTTAGCAGAGATGAATTACGTGAGCTTGCCTTTGCTGATGACATTGCTTTACTAAGTATGACATAGACTGGAATGATTTCCCTTACATCAGAAGTAGAACAGGATGCTGTGAAAATTGGATTGAAAGTAAATGAGAAAGTAAAAGAGAAAACCATGATTATGAAGGTAGGAAACTGGATAACATATGCAAAGGTGTACGTGGATGCAAAAGAAATTAAACAGATAGAAGAGTTCTGCCATGTGAGCACATTTGAAGATGGCTGCAATAAAGAAATTCATATAAGACTAGGAAAAGCAATCACCCCTTTTGGAAGATTGAACAACATCTGGTCAAGTAGAGATCTCCCCACCAAATTAAAAAGTCTCTGTACAATCAGATTATACCATGTGATTGTACAGAGCATGATGTTGTACAGAGCAGAGACTTGGCCATGGGCAGTGTCTAACAAAAAAGAAATTGGAGGCTGCTCATAACAGATGGTTGAGGAAGATATTACACATTTCATGGAGAGACCAAATAAGTGTGAGAGCGAGGGAAGTAACAAAGCAGAACATATTAGAAAATATCATCAAGGAAAGAAGGCTCAAGTAGTTTGGCCATGTACACTGCATGAAAGATGGGAAACATGCTAAATAAGCATTGTATTGGGTACCCAAGGGAGGAAAGAGACAGCAGGGAAGGCATGGAAAAGCCAGTAGAAGACAGTGACAGAGGATACTGAATGTGCTGGCATCACTTGGGAAGAAGTATCTCAATTAGTGACTGTAATCAAAGGAGGAACTAGAGTGCCAGATGGGTCAGCAGCACAGGAGGAACTAATGCTGAAGCCGAAGCCTGCGCCTTTCTGCCTAGGGCTGAAGCCCTCGGGCTTTGGCTTCGACCACAGATGGTGGGGCTCTGGCTTCAGCTTCAGCCCTGAGCCACAGCAAGTCTAACACCAGCTTGGTGACCCCCGCAGCCCACTTTGGGGTCCCAACTCACAGTTTGAGAACCCCTGGTCTAAGGTGCAGGAGTGGGGTCCAGCAGAGGTAATGGTTCTTTTCAGAAAATCTGTACTAAAGACCATCTTGGAAGAGATTTCCAAAGGCACAAATGGCAATTGGATACCCATTCACTTCCAGTGTTAGTGAGGGACCAAACTGCTGTTTGTGTCTTTGAAAATATCCTTCTTTAGAAGGTTTTATTGAAATACTAGGAGCACTTGCTGATCTTGCTCTCCACTACCAGCTACCAACAGTATTTATAGCTGCCTTTAAAAGTACAAAACTATATACTACAGTCCTGTCAATGTGACTTTTCAGACAGCTGAATCTCATAAGCATTTTTTTTTAATTCAAGCATCTCCATTTGTTTTCACTTGCCTGCAGGATAATTATTGAAAAACTGGTAGATCATTAGGAACTTGGGGAAAATTTGGTAAATTCCTGTGTGTAGTGGATTTGAGACTCTGTTGCTGGAGGGATTATGGATCCAACAAAAAGGAATCATGAGGTCTATAGATCTAAGTGAAATTTCACATCAAAGCTAAGAAGCAACATGTTCAATCACTAACCACACCTACACCTCTTCTTCCTGATCATCTGCATCATTCACAAAATATTACAGTACACCAGTTTCATTTACTCATCTGTAAGTCATAAAAGGGAAATCTAACATCATCAAGTATAAATGAAACCTTCTGTGTCCTTTATCTGCTGTGCTTAAATTCCCGTATATTTAGCTCATACAAACAACTAACTAACCACTCCAACTGTCCCCAGGTAATGGCCAGATAAAATCAAGAACACTGCTCCACTGCTTAAAAATAGATTTGCAGCATGCTATTTGTTGGAATCAGGAGAAAGCTGACAAAAACTTTTGGAATCTGGCTGCCAGAGTCTTTAAGGGCTCATTTTATGCTGGCCAACCTATATCAATAACTTATGTCTAAATTCTTGTATGGGCCATGATTGTTGTCTAAACTTTTCAAACTTGAGCACGTAAAGTTAGACTACTAAAGCCTTATTTAGGCAGCTATATAGCAGTGGGTTAACTTTCAAAGGAGCAGAACATATATAGCTCTCTGACTCCAGGATTTTCCGAAAAGGGGGCCTGAAGTCAGGCTTCTATGGAGCCTCACTCATCTGTAAAAATTTCATTCTAAATTCTGAAGTATACACACCTAAATCAGGTGGCATGCATCCAGCTGTTTGCTTCATACACCCACATTTGGAAATGTCTGTCTTGATGCCCCAATTTAAAATATTTCCCAGGACAAGCAAAGAAATTCCAAAGCTGGCTTTGTAGACACTCTTTTACTTACAAAGTGGACAGCTTGCTATTTTTCCACAGAAAATTAAAATGAATAAGCAACCCTGATGTTTTTTTTAAAATGTATGTAATCAAACTTTTCCCAGCTTTCAGAAGGTTAAAATGGCTCCAGGGCAGTAACTCCTCTGGCATGTTCTCTAGCTTATGTTTCTTTCAAGGGCATCTGCATCCCAGAACAGTGACAATAAAAAAAATGTAATTGATGAGTTCCCACAACTCATCAAAGCTCATTGGAGCTGCAGCCAGAATACAGAACCCAGAACCATCTGTCATTTCATTTCACTCATGTGGGCTCGGAACAATCTCAAGTGTAAAGTCAGTGTTTATCCATGCAGCTGCAAGCTGTAGCACACAAAAACAACACACTGCTGTGGTGATGTGAAAGCCTCACAGATATGGATATGCATTACTACTGGTAATTTGCAGAGGGCCAAAAGCTTTCCATACAGCTATTGCTGTCAGTGTATAAGTATGCTGATGTGCTCAGAAAGCGTGGTCTGGATGCTTAGATGCAGTTCAATCCAGCCACAGAATATTCTGAATTATATACCTCCTCTCTCTTTTGCATGGTCTGGAAATGGTATTAACAGGAGCTCATTATACACAGCCTCAGCAAGTTGCTGCGTATCTTCACTTCCCATTATGATTTATGGACTGGCTTTTTCAGATACCCAGAACACTTTCAGGAACTAAAGGGTTTACCTGGAGGTGTTAGCCCAGGGACTCTATCCTTGCTCTGTCTCTCTCTAGGAGAAATGGCTGCAGTATCTGAGATTAAAGTGTTAATTTCAAACATAATTGTAAGGCAATCAATACACGATGTTGACAGGATCATCCTTATTCACATGCTTGTTCACCTCCTCAAAGAGTTTTAATAGATTGGTGAGGTTTGCTTCCCTTTACAAAAATCATGTTGAATTGTTCCCAACAAATCATGTTTAATTATGTGTCTAATAGTTCTTTACTATAGTTCCTACCAATTTGCCCACTATTGAATTTAGACTCACCAGCTTGTAATTTCCAGGGTTGCCTCGGGAGCTCTTTTTAAAAATTAGTATTTCATTAGCTACCTTCCAGACATCTGGTTCAGAGGCTGTTTTCAGTGGTAGGTTGCATACTGCAGTTAGTTGCTCTTTACTTTCATTTTTGAGTTTCTTCAGAACTCTTGAGTGAATTCCATTTGGTCCTGGTGACTTATTGCAGTTTAGTTTACCAATGTGTTCTAAAAACTCTTCTATTGACCGATCAGACTGGAACAGTACTTCAGATTTGTTCTCCAAAAATAATACATCTGATGAGGGTATCTCCCCCATATCCTTTGCAGTGAAGACTGATGCAAATAATTCATTTAACTTCTTTGCAATGGTCTTGTCTTCCTTGAGTGCTCCTTTAACACCTTCCTGGAAATGGGTGACTTAGCAATCACAAGCTTGTTCGATTATTGTCATTTGTGCATAGTATACACTGTATTATTTTTCTATTGTTGTATATACACCTCTACCCCGATATAATGCAACTCGATATAACACAAATTCAGATATGACGTGTAAACCAGTACTCCGGGGGGAGGAGGTGGGGCGGGACTGCACACTCCAGTGGATCAAAGCAAGTTCGATATAACACGGTTTGACCTATAACGCGGTAAGATTTTTTGGCTCCCAAGGACATCGTTATATTGGGGCAGATGTACAGTAATCCTCCAGATTTACTCTTGAAAAATAAATCTTGAAAAATCTTGAGTTGTTGGGGAGGAGGAACAAAAAGCGGGAGTGCAGAATGCTTACTAATGACAAAATTTGGCACGTAGCTGAAAGCCACTAATAAGAATACCCACTGTGCAGTCTGTCTGTACTATGAGTGGCTATTCTCCAGACTGTAATCTCACAGCACAAATATAACCAGCAAGGCCACAAGAGATCATTCAAACAAAGGCATGATGGGGAACTGAACTTTACAGCAATATATGATGTGATTTGCCTTGGTCCTACATATAACCTGGCATCTGGTATATGTTTATATAACTCAGAAGAAGGCTGCACACATTTAAATTGCACACAAATATTCATTAGGAATGGGTGAACATTGAAAGATTCAGAAAGTCTGTTTGGTTCAGGTCATGCCCTTAGGCGGGTTTCTTATAAGATTTCTGGTACGTCAGGCCTTCTCAGTAATGATTAGATCATTCTTCAAATACTGTGAGACTCTTCACAAACCAGAGTTTGGAAATCTGGTCTAATAATGATTTAAAGAACCAGAACTCATTTACCTTGGGAACCTGAGCCCGATTCGTCTTTCATTTAAACCAGTTTTACCCCGGTGTAACTCCACTGACTTCAGAGGAGTTACTTAACACTTACATCAGTGCAAATCATAGGAGTTTAGGATATGTATGTCTCCTTTAAATATAGCTTTATGTTTTGTTCCTGCAGCAAAGACCATTGATATCTTCAATCTTTATAGGTTTAAACATATACCATACAGCTCTCAAACTTCCAAGAACCAGATGTATGATGCAATGAGAAACCCAATAAACTAATATGAGTGTTGCAGATATATGGGTTTATTTTTTTAACAGACATATACTTTCTATGACAGGGATTGGGAACCTTTGGCACATAGCCCATCAGGGAAATCTGCTGGTGGGCCAGGATGATTAGTTTACCTGCAGCGTTCACAGATTCAGCCGATTGCAGCTCCTACTGGCCACGGTTCGCTGTTCCAGGCCAATGGGGGCTGCGAGAAGTGGTGGCCAGCACATCCCTTGGCCCACGCCACTTCCTGCAGCCCCCATTGGCCTGGAACGGATATCAGTTTGGATATCAGTTTCCAAATTCAACACTGTTGATAGATAATACAATATATGCGTGGGACAGAGACAAATATTCTTCTGGAGCACAGGATTGGGAGTGGGGTTTTATTCCCAATTTGATATTGATTTGTGTGCCATCTTGTACAAATCATTTAACTTCTTTGTGCCTCATTTTCACTGTCTTTAAACTGGGGACAATATATACTGAACAAGTCATTAGAAACTGATCATTTGCCAACAGTTACCACAAAAGTATTATAGATATTTTCCATTGTATGTTTAGGGGAAACTGTAGTAATCTCAGAAATGTGGCACTCTAACTGTGACTAATACTGATTTTTTAATGGTGCTCCCAGAGTGCTTGAGGATTCAGGCAATAACATTTGTGGAATTTTGACATCTTAGAAGCACATTCAAATATGTGATCACCTACCAGATCAATATTCATAAGATACACTCATTGTGTATTAGTCCCCAAATAAGAAGCAAACTATGATAGAAAATACTTTATTGTCTTTTTCATTCTATGGGTCTGTGTACAGGAGTGAAGTAGATGCTATCACTTCCCTCCTCAATAAGTGGAAAAGAAGAAAACATCATCTTTGGGGAGTAGCTGAGAAGCATGTAATCTGTCCTGGTTAGTCACCAATATAGAACTAGAGAAACCTTGAGACTGACCTCAAGAAGAAAGTAAATCTGAAAGATAAGTGCAGAATTACACCGATTTTTCTAGACCTAAAAACTTAAACAAATTCCCTTTTTTGACTAAACCAGAAAAATAATGTACTATACGAAAAGTGAATCTCATTAACTGATGAACCCAGGAAATCTGGACACACAACTGATATCTGCTGAATTGAAAAACAGAAACAAAGCAACTCTGGAAACAAAAATGACACATGAAGCGTAACATTGGTGCTGTATATTTATTAATGTCACTGCACTTCTATTTTTTGTAATGTTATATTAATAATGTCACTGTTTAAAATGAACTGAAAAAAGATTGAAAATGGGGAAGAAAGGAGTGATGTGTGTAGCTTTTTAACTATGATTTTTTTTTCAGTGTATTGCCTCTTTAAATTTCTAAACCTCTCCAAGTTAAAGGTGCCATTTTGTGATTCAGAGTTGATGCATCATATTACTGAAGCTGCCTACACTGTACTCTGTCCTAGAACCTTACATTTGTACTTCTTTGTTTTATTGTTTCCTTTATCCCATAATAAAAGTCATTCAGACTGATAGCATGTGGTTGCTCTTTGTGTACAGGAAAACACTAGAAAAACTCATAAAAAATCCAGCACCCATTTCTGACTAGAATGAGCAAAATTTTCAATGGCATATTTACTCCTTGCAAAACTCTTTACAACTCACTGATATGTTCAGTCAACCCTTGACATAATTTAATGTCATACTAATGATAAAAAAAATCATGCTTTTTATTTTTCCAAGTTTAACTGAAATCCAATTAAACATAAACTAGAAGAAACAATTCCACTTAAGCTGGAAGTGAAGAGGAAGACTCATTAATCATAAATGACGCTCAGCTAAAAGTCAGTCAACACATTCTTCTTTAATATAATTACCATTACAGCGAATTTAAAATCATATCTGAAATCAAATTACAAAATATAAACTGAAAATCATATGACATCTCAGTTATACATATTTTGTGAGTGTGTTTTCACTGCCAAAAAAAGGGGGGGGGGGGCGTTAGCTAATTCAGTGGTTCTCAAGCAGGAGGTACATCATCTTATCTAGATATTTGCCTCATTTTACAACAGGCTACATAAAAAGCCCTAGCGAAGTCAGTATAAACTAAAATTTCATACAGACAATGGCTTTTCTATACTGCTTTATACAGTGAAATGGAAGTACAATTTTTATATTCCAACTGATTTATTTTACAATTGTATGGTAAAAATGAGAAAGTCAGCAATTTTTCAGTAATAGGGTGCCATGACACCTTTTTTTTCATTTTTATGTTTGATTTTGTAAGGAAGTGTTTTTTAAGTGAGATGAAACTTGGGGAAATGCAAGAAAAATCAGACCTCTGAAAGGGGTGCAGTAGCCTGGAAAGATTGAGAGCCAATGAGCTCTCCCACTTTAGCTAACTCAAGTTAAAATAGCAGTGAAAACAAAGTAACGCAGAATTTATTGCTGGTTAGCAGTTTGAGTTCAAGTTTATAAGGAAGCCTGAGGTTGAGCTGACAACCCAAGTTGCCATATCCTCACTGCTATTTTAGCTCCCACGGGTTAAAAATACATCTTTATTATGGCAGTGACGCCATCCCCTGATATTGAACCTGAGAACACAATGTACTATAAAACTTATGGCTTCATTACTATCCCGCTGAGCTAAGAGTGGCTGCCATCTTTTTCCTCATGCAAAACCACAGAGATTTTTCAGTACATTACTTCCACATGTGCACATACTACTATCCTTTCCCTTTTAACTAGATTTTTAACAAGCATTTCTTGGTAAGATATCTATCCTTTTGCATAAAAGTGTCTCTGAACCTGATCCTCCTTTCACACCAGTGTACACCAGAAGTACTGCCACTGAAGTTCCACTTGTGTAAAGTTGTGAATCAGAACAAAATCAGACCCTTTTGCTTAATTTGTTGGTTACCAGATATACAAAGTTCCATTTTCCTCCTCAGTGGTTAATGCCCTTTCTGTCCTAAATAGCAATGACTATTATAGGCTTATTTTCAGGGTATGAGTATTCTGATTGGGTGTGAGGCATGTATATATTTGTGTGATAAAGGAACAAAGATCTTCAGACCTAAAAGTGATTATCACCTAAATTAATTTTATTTGATATAATCTGCAAGTTGTAACAGATCAGGAAGGTGTCATGGATCAAGAAGAATATTGATAGGGAGATTTCTGTCTGTTCTATAGATGAAGGAAATTACTACCACAGTGGATAGTGGGTGAAGATGCCAATACATCATCTTGCCAAAATTACAGTCAAACTCCTCCATATATAGATGGTCACCCTGGGAACCGCTGAAGCAAAATCAGGAAGTGTCTTCTAAATAAAATCCATTACCTCTTCAGATGAATTTTATGCCTTATTTTCAATTTTTAAAAAATGGTGGATTTAGTTTGAGCACTGCTTAAAAGGAGCTAGTACCAAATGCCTTCTAGGAAGATGTAAAACTTCCATAATGGAATCTAACATTGTTCAGTGGCTGGAAGAGGAGAGATTAAGAAGACTGGGGCCTGTTCATCTTAAAAAAGATATAACTAAGTGGGGATATGATAGAGGTCTATCTATGCTGTGGAGAAAGTGAATAGGGAAGTGTTATTTACCCGTTCACAAAACAGAAGAACTAAGGGTCACCCAATGAAATTTATAGACAACACGTTTAAAAAAAACATAAGGAAACATTTCTGTACACAACACACCATCAACCTGTGGAACTCATTGCCATGGGATATTGTGAAGGTCAAAAGTACACGGGGTTCAAAAAAGAATTACATAAGTTAATGGAAGATAGGTTCATCAATGGCTAGAGATGCAACCCCATTCTCTAGGCTTCCTGGACTAAACCAGAAGATTGGACTAGATGACAGGGGATGAATCACTCAAAATTGCTGTGTTCTGTTCATTCTCTCTGAAGCATCTGGCATTGGCCACTGTTAGAGACAGGATACTGAGCTAGATGGACCATTGGTCTGACCTATTATGGTTGTTTTTATGTTCTAATAAATAAATAAGTCATGAGCATAGATGGCATAATGCACCCAGTTCTACCCTTTTTAATAAACATGCAACAAAAATGACTTTTTTGGATGGATTGATGGAAGAGCAAAACGTGTCCCATTTTGGAGACATTAGATGGGTCCTACTAACATTTTCTTAATGTGGATCCCATTTAAACAGAGTGCTTATCTTGTGAAATATTCATCTCACCTCCTATTCATGGTCAAACAATTTTGTGGCAACTATAGTAACTGCTTATATGGAAAAATATTCCTACCTCTTCTTCTGACACCACTGTTCATTCTGATACCAGTGTCACCTCTTTTGCTGAATGATAGCAGATATCCGGGGCCTTGCAAGTTGCTTTCTCAGTGGAAGAGAAATCAGTGATGTTGAGTATGAGAACATTTTTATGTGTACCTTCCTTCATTTACACACAAACACCAGTCCTGTAATGAGATGATCAAACAGGTCAATCTGTTAGGAATTTCAGCCCAGCACCAATGCCAGGCTCCCAGGAAGCAATTGTGCTTCAACTTGGACTCTGATCAGAACAGAAGAGAGACAACAAGCACTCATGCTGCTCACAGAGCTCCCTTTCTTCCCAGGCTGCTTAGTCTAGATAAAAATCTTGCATAATCCAAAACCAACCACAACGCAGCATGAACGTCTTCTTGAGAGTCAAAATTGGCTCACTCATTAAGAAAAAGGATTTTGAAGACCATATGTAACAGCACCACTACTGATGTACGCAGTAATAGTATGTAGAAATATTTATGCATTTTAAGTTATCTTTTCATGCAATTTAACTGATGGAAATGAAGAGAAGTCAGCACCGTGTGACCAGCCAGCTGTCCAGGGAACATAGTTTCTCCAATCACAAATTCTTTCCATTCACTGTTTTCTATTTTTTATTTAATGCATTTTGAAAGAAAATGGTATAGAAATCTCTGTAAAATTGAAAATGAAGGTTACCTGCAAAATAGATACCATAGGTATGTTGTTTTAAAGATGAAAATGGCACCTTGATGTACTGGGAAAATAATGTTTACATAATGGAAGCCATCTCACGGTAGTAATGAAATCTAACCACAACCCCACTCTGCTGCAGAACAACAATCATGTGCAATAACAATAGTGTTTCATTTTTAACACATGTAAAACTTTAAA
Source organism: Gopherus evgoodei (assembly GCF_007399415.2). Lineage (NCBI taxonomy): Eukaryota > Metazoa > Chordata > Testudines > Testudinidae > Gopherus > Gopherus evgoodei. The sequence goes on along the minus strand of NC_044324.1, from coordinate 67,957,363 downwards.
CATTTGACATGTTTGCACTTTGTACTTTAAATGTCCAGAGTTAAAAATGAACCAACGGCAACAGCTGCTGTTTCAGTCCTCTCCTCCAGCCAAGCACAACAACCACTGTGTGAAAAGTAAAGTACTGTGCAGCACTACTCCTGTTCACGCTGAAGCCAATGGGTGGGATCAGGCCCACAGCTGGGAACAAATTGAAAACAAGCCAATGGACACAGGGTTTCTGAGGGGACCTACTGTGCTCACAGTAGAGATTTGAATTGGAATTTGGATTCATCTGGAGGAATTTCCTTTTCTTCTGCTGAATTTTTCCTCAGCCAAAGTCATTGCAACTTGATAGTGGTACGTGCTTTGCTGTAGTGTGATTGGTTTCCCTGTGGGTTTTAGCTACAGAAGTGCAGTAACAGTTTAAAACACTGCACAATCAAGGGCTGTGTCGTGGTGTTGATGAGCTATGGTTGCATTTTCATGCAAAATAATAGAACTCCAAGTAATATGGAAGCAGCACTTCAACTCAATAGCAGCTATTTATAGTCTTTCCATTTTCACAATCAAGCTCCACTGGCAATTATGGCATAATCAGTCATTTATAATAAATAATAATAATAATATCTTATATTTATATCATGTGACTATTCCAAAGGATTGAAAACCAGGCTAGCAATGTAAACTTTGTGTTGCCGGCTGTACCGGATAGGAGACACTTGAGATGGTTTTAATCAGGCTGCAACTTTATTATTAGATGTCTGGGACTACCCACAGAAAAACCTGTAGAGTGCAGGTAACTCCAAGTTCAGTCAACAGCTAGCCAGGGAGCTTCTGCTAGCCTCTCCTCACATGCATTTTTCCATTCTTTTCCCTCAGCCAACCCATTGCTGGGACCTTACCATCCCCACCAAATGAGGGTTGAAGGGGGGCTATAAGGAAGGGGCATTGGCTTGCTGCCATGCCAGTCACAGGAGCCCTAACCACTAGCTCCATTCTGCTCCTTTAACCAACACCTCCTTTTTAAGTCTTTTGCCAAGCAATTTATCTGGTCAGTGTACCCCTTCTCTATGGCATATCTGCCCTGGGTATCCTCCCCACACTTACATAACAAGCTGCGACACCATAGTCTAACTCCTTTTCCTACTCACCATAACAACCCCCATGCTTAAGGGTGCGATGCAGTCATTTATGTTACTAGGAATCTGTTTTCTATGTGTGCCATCCTTAAATGCAAGAAGTGAATACATTCAAGATGGCAAGAAACACTGTTACTGAATTAGTAACACACAACTTTTGTTTGTTCTCCTTGAGTTCTTTGCTTTTTGTTGTCCACATTCTGAAATGTAAGCCATCCAGGCTGAAAGTATATGTTTTGTTTTGTGTCTGCAATACAAATGAAACTTTACTTTAAAAACTCTTCATTGTAGAGCAGCGTGTCTCCAACTTTTGCAAGATGAACCCATCTTGAGGAAAATGATTCCAATCATGCCCCTTCTCAGCCTGCCATATGTTGTTATTTGCACCTCATTTCTAGTCTTCATTTGTCTAGATACATCTTCCAGCTATTGGCTTTTGTTATGCCTTTGTTTACTAGACTGAAGAGCCGCCCTCTATCTTCTTCCCATGTAAGTACTTATAGACTGTGTGGAACAAGTCATCTGTTACCCCTCTTGTGGCTAAGCTAAATGAGCTTCTTCAGTTGCTCACTGTAAGACCGGTCTTTTAGACCTCAAATCATTCTTGTAGCTCTTTCTTGACTTGTGTCATATTAGGTGACACCCTTTTTAAAGTGTGGATACCAGATCTGGACAGAGTATTCCAGTAATGGTTTCACTAATGTTGAATGCAGTATTAATACCATTTCCTTACTTTATTTGATACTCCTGTTTATACATCCAAGGATCGTGTTTGCTCTCTTAGCTACCACATTGCACTGGGGCTAGGTCTCAGTTGGTTATCCACCTAAGTCTCTTCCACAATCACTGCTTCCCAAAATACAGTCCCCATCCTGAAAGGGCTGGCCTACATTCAATATGCCTAGATGTCTGACCTTGCTTTTGGGTCTATGAAAACACATGTTGTTCGAGTGAGCCCAATCACATCAGCCATTTTCAGGTCACCTGAAAATGCTACCAGACATGATTTTATATCTGTGTTCAATCAGGTCATGACAGCTGTATTGAGTTTTTAATAATGGTAAGAAAACATTGTGGCCTAAAGGATACATATTGATATGCTACATAACTTAACCTGGTCAAACATAGCTGAGAGTTTTGATGATATACTGCCCTATGAAGTAACCTGTGGATTGCTTTCTCCTGTACAAGTGCCCCATATATTCAATCACATTCTCTATCTCTTGATGCACACTCAGTTCCAGGAAAAAAGTGACGTAGGTCACCAGGAAAACGTTGTTTGGTCTGAATATTCCAACCATAGATATTTAGAATTACACATTCTTAAATGAACACAGCTCTCCACAAAGTACTCAATCACTGGCCTCAGATCCAACAGTTTAGGGCTTTGAGTTACTTTTAAAGCAGGCTGTGAAATCATATAAAAGTGTTACATAATGGTACAGAGATACTGCCAGTAATGTGTCCTAACTCATGAAGTAGGGGCCCAGTAATTGTAAATATGAGATTATTTACAGCAGTTTCATAAGATGTAAATTGATTAGCAGTTCTCCTAATTATTATTTACAGTACCAAAAGTACACTCCCTCCAATACAGGGACACACATAAGTATATGCTTAACTTTAATAGACTAGGAGGGGGAGCTGAGAGAGGGCCTGTTTACCAATGTGATGAACACATATTTCTTAGGAAAAACATACATTGTTTTCCATTTTTATCTTTCTAATTAGATTGGTATTTTTCTGAGCTGGAAAGTCCATTAAAAGGAAAGGGGACAAGCAAAACACAGACGGATTTAAAAACAGAAAGGGTGATTTATTATTGAATTAGAAACATATAAACAGGGTTAGTCACTCTGATCCTCATACAGATGCAGGCTTGTTTACAAACCCAGAGTGTTGGTTGAAAATATACCAAAAGTGGCTGCAGAAAGCTGGCATGCTGGCAGAATAAAATAGGGCTCTTCTGTTGGCTCCTGCAGCAATCACAGGCACTTATTTTAAACCACAAGCCCGTCAACAAAAACAAAGCAAAGGGTCAGAATATGACTTGAAGGCACAGGCCTTCAATGGGGACGGTGCAGCGATACCTTCTTGCAGATCCTGCTGGGGTACAATGTGGGCAATAGCTCAAATGCTTACAGGAGATTAGAAGTGTATGCAGCACACATCTCCCTTCTGCAGCCAGCCACCAATCCTGGCCAGGCCAGAGGGGATGAGGCTAAGCCTACAAGCTCTCCTTACCATCTCTGGGCTGGTCAGAGCCCCAGTGCAATCCTTCTACTCAAAGGGACTTTAATTCTGCCTGGCTCCTTATACCCTCCTTCCCCATTTCTGCACTGTTCAATGGCCGGGCACATAAGCCCCAATACTCCTTGTTCTGGAGCACCAAGCTGAGAAGCAATATCTGCTCTAGATTTTTAGGGCACCTTTCACAAATATAATTGCAATTTACAATGGAAAGCAGTGAAGTCTAATGGTTAAAGTCTGATGCAAGGCATCTGGGGCTCTATTTTGGCCCTGCCACTCGCTCGCTCTCTTATCTGGGTCATCTTTCTTTACCTCAGCTTGCTCATCTGTGAAGTAGGTATAGTTATATGGTACAGGAGTGAAATGAGGCATAATAGCACTAATAACAGAACTACAACTAACTAGAATATTAAATCCTTGAAGTCAAACTTGGAAGGAACTAAAAGAATCAGCAATACAGATTTCATAGGTGAGGTAAACAAAGTGAAGTCAAATGAGGAAAAAACTAGACTCCAAATGCAGCATGCTGTATGTAAAATACAAGATACAAATTAGAAACAAAATGTAAATTGCAAGCATGAACATAAACACAAAGCAAGTTCTGTATATAAATAAATATATATTCCACATTTCCACTGTTTGATCAAATGCTGGCTCTGGCCTGGACCAATGAAATCATACCCAAATATCATGGAATCAGAGGGACTGATGGAAAAAAACTCCTGGGCCAGGCAGTCTTTCCTCATGCAGAACTGTCCTCTATTGTCATGGACTTTAAGGACAGAAGGGATAGTTATGATCAGCTATGTTGATTTTCTGCAAAACTCAGATCAGAGAATTTCACTCAGTAATTTCTGCAGTATAAAAACATAGGCTTTGCCATTTTGGATCAGACTAAAGGACCATGGAGCCCATTTTCTCTGATAGTGGCCAGTACCAGATGCTTCAGAGGGAGATACAGAAACATTCTTCCCCCCACATTAAATTTTCTCCTGATCTCTGTTAGAGATTGATTTGGCGCATGAAGTTTAATATCCATTTAATAACATTTGCTATAATTAATTATGATTCACTTGATGGTATGATCAAACCCAGTAACGTGTGGTTAAATTAGAGCACATCCTTATGAAAGTCCTGCCTCAGTGTACGGGGCTGGACTTGATGATTTCTCAAGGTCCTTTCCACCTCTGCATTTCCGTGATTCTATGAAAAATTCAAAAATTGTCTGTTAGTCTATACGGTGCCACAGGATTCTTTGCTGCTTTTACAGATCCAGACTAACACGGCTACCCCTCTGATACATGAAAAATTCACTCTATTTTCTTAGTTCCTTTAATTGTGCATTTGACAGTTTTTTTGTGTATAATCAGTTTCACTGTTTTGTCCTCTATTTTGTGAGTCTTGCATACAGCAATTGGGGAAAGAAAAACATTAAACCAGAACATGCCCATTGTGGCTGTTTTGATAGATACAGCCTGTTTACATGGCTCAACTTTCCTGTTTCTGAAGGCTAAGGGGAAGATTTCCCTAGTGTGGGCACTGTAGAAGACAGCCATAAGTCTGCCTCCTTAGATCCCCAGGTAAGCTCCACTGTAGGGTCGTACCATTGTCAAGGTAGGGGCATGTCAAGGGCCAGGGCCACAGCATGCAGCTACGTAGAGATTCCAGGCAGCCCTCGGCCCAGAGGTCAATCCAGGGAGGCTGCCATAATTTATACTGTCCCTCAGGACTGTCTAAGCTATACCGAGAGCCTCTCCAGAGTTTGTCTACACTGCAATAATTGCTACGAGGTTCCAATGCCCAGACTCCAACCTCAGCTATAATATCTAAGCAGCAGTTTTACAGCCCCACGAGCCCAAGTCTGCGGACGTGGGTCAGACACAGGTGTTTAATTGCACTGTAGACACAACCTTTAAGTCAGTTCAGCTCTTCCATCCTCTTCCTCCATTTTACAAGAGTAGCACGGAATGCAGGTCTGCACATTCTAAGTTCTTGTGCCCACACAGTACATGGTGCTTGATAACAAGAAGATCAAATGCAGTATTCCAAGGAAAAACTTTTGAATGCTAGTCTTTGGCTCTGAATAGAATGGCAACAAGTTGGAATCCAATGGTGTGATGATGGCATAGGATTAGCAAATGCCTTTAATTATATGTGATCATCTCCCATTGCCCATAAACTGTAGTTGATCAATTAGGCCTTTGTCCTACATGTTGCAGTAGTCATTAGACTATTCTGTTCATGCTAGGATCAAAGCAGTACAACACAGACAGAGAACAAAATCAAAATTATGGGTACACAAACTAAAACAGGAAAAAGATGATTTGCAGAACATGCAGTTTAATGCATAAATATGGTATCCACTGTTTTTATTATTAGAAAATAAACATTCCACAAATTCTTAGATCACTGTCTGCTAAATTTCTCATTGACCTTAAAAATTACCACTGTTTACTTCCCAAAGTACTAGTAATGAGGAATATTTAGGCGGGGGTGGTGGGGGAACTCAAAAGACAGATATTTGGCATTAGAAGGATAGAAAAATACTGTAAAGACAATGGTTCTCTTGGGTTTGATAAAAAAATACTTTTAGGAAACAGAAAACTATGAAACCATCTCCCACTCTGGGGATGTTTCTCTCTGTCATAAGAAACAAATTGGTAAGCATAAGTTATGTGTTAAGGATAAGAACACAACTAAAAAACACAGGGGGAAAGGATTAAGCACAATATTTTAATTACTTTATTATTAACTTTCTCATACTGGATGAAAATATCTTCAGCCCTGCAACATTTATACACATGGAATGAAAATGCAAGAAATAATTTTGACATATTCTGAGTTTCTCTAGTCATCTACTGCCATCTGGTGGTAAGTATGTTTTCAGTAAATTGTTAATTATCCCGATTAATGCTCCAGGCATTGTTTTAAAACCAGCACTCAGGGCCGGCGCTACCATTTAGGAAGCCTAGGCAATCGCCTAGGGCGCCTGGATTATTGAGGGGGCAGCATTTTGCCTGGGGGGCGGCAGGTGGCTCCAGCTGACCTGCCGCAGGCATGCCTGCGGATGGTCAACTGCTCCTGCGGCTCCGGTGGACCTCCCACAGGCCTGCCTGCAGCAGCTCCACCAGAGCCACAGACCAATGGACCCTCCGCAGGAATGCCTGCGGCAGCTCCAGAGCTGCAGGAACAGCACGGGGGGCAGCGAAATGGCCGTGCGCCTAGGGCGCGAGAAACCCTGGCACCCGTCCTGCCAGCGCTGTATTTTTGAAAGCTTTGAACTGATCTGGTAGATTCACTGATTTTTACCTTCAGTACATTTCAACTTTAACAACCTGAAGTTTTAACTACTTTCAAAACTAAGGACTGTAGTTGTAATTCCCCATGGGAAAAAAATGTTTTCTAAAGCATGGGAAATCTGAAAATTCAGCTGAATTTATTCAATTATTGTTTCATAAAACACTGCAGTACAGTGTAAGGACTGAATTGTGTTCCTTTGCTGCCAGCTTAAGCCTCAGTCTGCAATAAACTCTGCATGGGAAAGTCCCTGAACCTACTCAAAGAAATAGTGTCATTCATGAGGCTCATTATTAGCACTTAGATCCATATTGGGTTCCCTGCATGTGGGTCTGTTTCTATTGAAGACAATGGCAACACTCCCACTAATTTCAGTGTGAGCATGATCACATCCTTGTTGAATCATGTCACCCTAGCAGAATGTCTTTGGTTAGAATAATTAGGCAAACAACTTGTCAAAAATTAATGTAATCTTTAATAGAATTTCCAACGGGCTTCACAATTTGTATCTGCATAAAAATAAAGCAATTTTAAAATTTTTACATAGACTAGACAATATTTAATCCCATAACATTCACCATGAAGAACGTATACATTTCAAAACCCAATTGGCCGCAGTCTTTGCACAATAGTTAAAAAAAAGCAAAGATTTTCTTTTAGAAATCTATGATTTAATTAGAAGTGAAAATATGCACATGAAGTCAGTCTTGATCAAAGCAGATACTTCCCATATCTCAAAGCAACAAGAATTCTGGAACAATTGGCTATGGCCTCAATACCTAAATCAGTAGAGATGCAATAGACCAGGACTGATGTGCAGTAACAAAGCTGTGAAGAAAAGTATAGTACATCTGCCTATACTCTGCTGCTCTTTATAGTTCCTATAGTGCTTTTATAGTTCCTTATTTACATTAGCATCACTCACCTAAAATATTACAAACCACAATAAAAATTGATCCATAAAAAAATGCCTGACATGAGATCTGAGCATTGTTAATTAAGATTTTGTGAAAGTACTAAGAAATACAGAAATAAATGCATTATGTAAAACTAAAGAGAATTCTTCATTCAGCATCTCTGGTTATACATATATGGTACTCTACAATACAGTTACTAATTAACACTTTACACATCAGAAATCAAATAGCGACAACAAGAAAGAATAAGATATTTGGAATAGTCAGATACGCTAAAGTTCTCAGACTTCATTGCATAAAATATTAGTGCAATGATGTTGCAAAATGGCATACAAACTCAGAATAAACTTGCTCTAAGAAATACTGTTGAAATCAAACATATGGAGTCTAATAGCTTTTTTATCCAGGGAGGAACTAACAAGAGAATGGATCAAGTAGACAATAACTGCTGTTGTATTCTCATCCATAAATTACTGGAGATATATAGTCCTTGAAAACTTTGAAATCAGGGCTATGGGTAAATGCTATGTAATTTAATAGGGATTAAAACAATAGGCTTCTATAGAAATTATAAATCTACACAATTAAATTGACGGGCAAGTAAAATCCTTTCCATATGTTTTTGGACCATCCTATATAAATTCTTTAATAGGATATAATTCTCAATTAAATTCTATAGCTTCAAAATGATTATAAGAAGGTCATTATTTTCTTTTAAATTCTATAGCAATTTTCCATAATGCTGTAGTCAATATTATTCTTCTACCATGTTCCAAAACAGGCAGGAGAAAAACATTAACAGTGCCCTGTATAAAGGGAGATGGTATCTACAGAAAATGTAAGGGCTACATCAGAAAAGGATAAATTAGTATGATGGCCAAATTAAACACAATGCAACAAGGGTGAGCTTGACCTCTCTCCTCAGAGTTTGAGATAGAAAAGGGAGCAAAGTAGCCATCAATGACCTTGGTGATTTTAGTTTTTTAGCCAGTCAAACTTTTCAAACTTAGCTCTCATTTCATGAATTCTGCAAATTAAACCTATTAATATATTACATATTCTTAACAGACTATTCTTTCTACACTGTATTGTAGTTACACTGTATACACATACAGAGTCCTTGGACCTGTTTAAAATCCATTTAAGTCAATGGGTTTTGGAACATGCTCCAAGAGCAGAATTTTGAAAAGTGACTAAAAATGACTGAGGAGCATAAGCTCCATTTTCATAAGTCACTCAGGAGCAAGTCCCATTGGAAGTCAGTTGTAGTTAGGCACTTTTCAAAATTGTACCTTTCAGCTAGATCTCTCTCATGCTATGCATGGTTATGCCCCCTTCAATATGCTTTAGTGTGGAGACAGCTTTGGATTTTTTTTAATGATGTCCCTGCTGTACTGTCCACTGATCATGACACTTTTCATGACAGAATGCAGCATGATTGATGCTTCTTAGTGTTGTTCATTAGACAGCCAAGAACTGTTTAAAATGTGCATTGTTTCTGAGAAAACAAAGTTAAGTGAACACTAATCCAAGCTATGCTGCACAAAAGTTAGACAAAAGCAATCTGAACCTGTGTTTCTGGGCAGGATTTGGGAAGTTATGATTAGCTGCAAAAAATTCAGGGATTTTTTTCCCCACCATCTACTGATACAAAGTAGTAGTTCATCTCCAGTGCATTTCCACTGGAAAACAAGCCTCTTTCTCATAATACTAACCACATATCAATTTCCCTCTTGATAGCTTTATGTACAGTACAAGCCAAAAGTAGCCTCTTGTGTTCTGGAAATTTAGAATAAATCTGAGGAACATGATCTGTCAACAGTCCTGATGGCTGTCCACCAGAACCAGAGGTGAAAGAAGAAGTGTTCTCAAAGTTCACCAACAAGTCAGTATCTTCTGATACAAAGTGAAAAAATAACTTCCACAGCATACGTTATTTGTGACTGCCCGGGCTTTATACATGGGACCAAAGAACTCACTGATAAACTGGACTTGGTAGGCATGAGAGAAGGAAGGATATCTATAGTGGGGTCTTGGTTTCCTTTTAATTTTGGGCCCCACTAAACCAATGGAACTACTCCCAGAGGGGCAGAATCCAGACCTTTATCCAGGAGCATGGTTTTGTACTCAGAAGGAGCCTCACTGATTTCAATAGGTAAGAGACAAGTGAGACACAATCCAGCTCTGAGTAAAATACTGTTCCACTACTCAGTGAGCCAGACACAACACACATCAAAATCAATGGGAAGGCACACCCTGACTACAATGGGCATGCGATCAGACCCAAAATGAGACCCCACATTTATGAAAAAAGATTAAAAAGTTAACTCTCTCTATATATATCTAGATATACACATACACATGCTTTAGGCAATTTTTGAATATACCTAAGCTACATTTTTATTTTAAAAAAAGAAAAGAAAAACTCTCAGCAGGCAATACCCTGTGCATAAAGTCCTTATATACCTCTACACAATGTGGCTCTGAACTAATCTCTTTTCTTTAAAAAATATTACAAAAATATACATTTCAAGCAATAGCAAAGCTGGATCAAAACAATACTCAAAGAAAGGCAGAATGACTTTGTTAATTAATTATACACACAGAGACAATACACAGGAGTGTGTATGAAGGGCAAATAATAGCAGTAACTTTAACATTTTGTCGTGTCTCTGTTTCTGTCACAACAGCAGTTGCTCTATATTTACAGTAACTGTCATCATTTTGGTTGCTTTAAAAAAACAGTCAAATTCAATACTATGAGCAATTTTAGTAAGGATAGGATGGGAGCATAACTATCCAGCAAACAGGTGCTCAGAGTCATTGCAAAAGCAGAAACAGCTCCCGATCCTATCCTCCAACTCTGGCAGAACTTTCAAAGACTACGCACTGGATTCTACCTGAGCGTGGAGTGCAGGTTTAGGCCTAAATGCAGGTCCATAATCTGGAATAAGGAGTGGAGTCCCAATCTAGTAAAGAACTAAAGCATGGTCTCATATACTTAAAGATAAGCACACACACACACACACACACACACACACACACACACACACACACACACACACACACACACACACACACACACACACACACACACACACACACACACACACACACACACACACACACACACACACTCCACTTAATCTATTCCTACAAGCCCTTCCTGCAATCACTAATAGGAATTGTGGTTTACAGGATTAGGTCCTAAAACTGTGCAGCAGCATATGTTTCTTTGCATAGCTGCTGCCGACTAAGGATGCCTATATCGTTATCATAAGGAACACAGCCCTGAACCCCCCCCCCCCGTTCAGTTCACCAATGCTTCCTGTAACTGAGGTCCTCCAGAGTGGCTTTTCTACAAGGCTCCAGGACACCAGAACTGGGTCAAGCCAACTTTGATCCTGGACTCCTGCTGCTAGCCGCAGGTTTGCCAGTCGGCACCTGTGTTATCAATCACATTTCTTTGCCGCTTAGAATCATAGAATCATAGAAGATTAGGGTTGGAAGGGACCTCAGGAGGTCATCTAGTCCAACCCCCTGCTCAAAGCAGGACCAATCCCTAACTAAATTCCCAAATCCCTAAATGGCCCCCTCAAGGATTGAATTCACAACCCTGGCTTTAGCAGGCCAATGCTTTCCCAGAGTTCAGTGGCTAGATGATTCACTATGAGGAGGGAAGTTGTGTTTATTATTATTTTTTTAGGATATCCAGAAATAAAGTCCCAGGGATAGAGTCCCTGCTTGCCAAATTTCACTGTAGGAATCAAAGCCATCTTTCAATGTAAAGAGTATTAAAAATTTCTGAAACCTTTGAACAGCTTATTTTTAAAAAATATGTAACTTACAAACTGGCAAAAGCTCACTCCTTTGTAATGATAAAAAGATATGATTTTTTTTTATCATCATCCACTTGTGAATGCATCACTTCCTAGCTCCCATAACTGCTTTGAAATTTGCTCCATTTACTTTTCCTGTTGTCCAATCATGAACATGTACAATCGAGTTCAGTATTAATGTTAAATAGCCTTAGGTATGCAGAGCAGAACTGAGCAAGGTACTGATACAAACCCACAGTTATACTTACTGAAAGTCAAATCAAAAGGTAGATAATTTTTCAGAATAATTCCATAAACTAACATTATTCCTTAATTTTTAATACCCATTCATAAACCATAAGCAAAACAAAAATAAGGCTGAAAGGAGAAAAACAACCTTTGGAAAACAGAAAATTAGTCTTAACTGTTTTCTCACTTAATCTAATTCTGTATTTCTTTAGAAAATGTAAAAACTATAGCATGAAAAAAGCATTTAAGAAGTTGTTAAATTTGTCCAGTAGAAACACAAAATTTTTCTGACCCAACGAGTTAGCCTATAGGCCCAATCCTGCTTCTACTGAACGCAATGGGAGGCTAGTCTCGGATATCTCCGGGTGATGTTTCAGCCCTTATTAATATAAAACTTTCTTGGGTGATTTATGGAAATCTCAGAACTGCTACATAAATGTGTCTTCTTACACCATCAAACTCTGCAGCAAACCTGTCTGGATTACAAACAAGAAGCAGAACAGGGAAATCGCTGAAAAGTGCTGGTGCAATCCTGGAGAGCCATCACTGGAGTCTGTGTCTCTTTTGCAAAGACTGCAGTCATTTTCACAGAAGACGCAAGATGTCAAGCCTTGCATCACTTCTGAATTGTAGCTTCTCACTGCTCTTCTCCCTGTCCAAAGAGGTTAGTAAACATCAGTTTCTGATCTTAATGGAAATCATTGTCAAACAAACAAATATTTAGTCTACATTTTCACAACCGTTTGAGATATTTTGTTCATGTTTCTTAAAATAAATACTTGGGATGAACCAAGCCACTGAAATGCTATGACTTCTAGTGGAATCTAGAATTCAAGAGGAAAACAATGCTTTTAATTCAAATCCATCACCAGCAGTTGGCCAATGCTTCAGAAAAAAATAATGACTTACAGCTGTATATTGCAGCTACAAACAATAACAGCAAAAAGATTATTTAATGTCATAGAGAAAGTATTTTTGAAAGGATACAACCAAACACTAATGCAGACTGGGGCAAATACTGCAAAAATTAGACATGAATCTTTGCCCCTTTTTATGTTCACTATCTGCCATCCCTGAAGTTTTTGCAACATACTTGCATGAACACTTACAAAAAGGTAGTTTGAATTGTGATGGGGAGCTTGGGAACCAGGGTTCCCAGGCTCCTTTGCAGCCCATCAGAGCCAGGTCTCACAGGCTCCTGGGGAGCCCAAGGTGCACATTTTGTTTTGAAGACAGCAAACTGTACCTGCTGTGGAACCATTTCAGTAATTCTGAAATGAAATGCTGCAGGATTTCAAGGTTGCAGAAAATGTCAAGGTTTTGTCTTTTCATCCTGATTCAGGATGGAAATTTTTCCAAAGCCTCAAAAAAAATTTTGCAGAAAGGAAATGTAGTTTCATGGCCAGCTGTAGATAAAACACTGCTTGACACAGCCAGGAGATAAGAGCTCTCCAAACTCCTCATCAGAGCCCTGGCATAGAGACAGTTAATCAGATTAGACAAGGTTCTGCTCATACCCTTACAACCAACATGCACATCCAACTTTTTTCTCTCAGCAACTGTGGGTGATGACAGAAAATTCCAGATCACTGATTATTAACACAGCAGGGGGAAAGATTCACAAAACCCCTTGCCAGAGTCCGGGCACAGAGGCCATTGTACTGCCTAAGATACTTGATTAATGAACACTGTGGACAATATTACTTTGATTGTAATTACATGCATGGGCAAAATTTCTGCTTCACTGACTTATATTGGCTATCCTACATAGCACTCAAAATGGCCTGCTTGTAAAATAATATGTGAAGCAATCTTTTTCTTTATTTAGGGTTACAACTATGGAGTATTTGTGTTGTATAAAAACTACAGTATAAACCAGCACAAGATGTAATTGCACATTACACCTTCACTTTTTACGCCTCTAAGTGATGCCTTGTTAAACAGTGTGTTCAAACCTAGACTAGAGGATAATAAGCGAAGTAATAGCCAACGTGGATTTGTCAAGAACAAAGCATGGCAAACCAACCTAATTTCCTTCTTTGACAGGGTTACCACATAGGAGGGCAGCAGTAGACATGATACATTTGGGTTTTGTCAAGGTTTTTGACATAGTCCCACATGACATTCATACAAGTAACCTAGGAAAATACAGTGTAGATGACATCAATATAAGGTGGGCACACAGCTGGCTCAAAGGGCATACTCAAAGAGCAATTATCAGTGCTATGATGTCAAACTGGTCAGTCATATCAAATGGGGTCTTGCAGGGCACTGGTCTGTAATATTTCCATTAACAACCTGGAGGACAGAATGGAGAGTATGCTTATGAAATTTGCAGATGACACCAAGATGGGAGGGATTGCAAGCATGTTAGAGAACAGGATTGGGATTCAACATGATCTTCATAAATTGCAGAACTGGTCTGAAATCAGTAAATACAAGTGCAAAGTATTGCACTTAGGAAGGACAATCAAACGCACAAACATAAAATGAGGAATAACTGGCTAGGAAGCAGTACTGCTGAAAAGGATAGGGACGTGATAGTGGATCACAAATTGAATATGTGTCAACTATGGGATGGTGTGGCAAAAAAAGCTAATGTTATTCTGGAACATATTAACAAGAGTGGCATCTGAAGACACAGAAGGTAATTGTTCAAATGAGCATTGGTGAGTCATCAGTTGGAATACTGTGTCCAGTTTGGGGCACCACACTTTAAAAAAGATGTGAACAAACTGGAGTCCAGAGGAAGCAACAAAAAACAGTTTTCGAAAATCTGATCTGTGAAGAAAGTTTCAAGGAATTGGGCATGTTTACTCTGTGGAAGAGAAAGCTGAGATGGACATAACAGAATTCAAATATGTATAAGGTTGTTATAAAGAGAATGGTAATCAATTGCTCTCCATGTTCACTAAGCATAGAAAAAGAAGTTATCAGCTTAGTTTGCAGCAAGGGAGATTTAGGTTAGATATTAGGGAAAACATTCTAACTGTAAGGATAGTTAAGCACTGAAACAGGTTACCTAGAGAGGTTTTGGAATCACTGTTATTGCAGGGGTTTAAGAACAGGTTAGACAAACACCTGTCAGGGATGGTCTAGACATACATAATCCTTCCCCAGCATGGGTGGGCAAGTAGCCTTGACATCCTGTTGAGTTGTCATTCAGCCCTACATTTGTATAAGTCTACAATTTATTTATGCATTGCTCTACCATGGAGTATTTGGATTTCCTATGTGTCTACTAAGGGATAGACAATAAAAACTGGATACAATAACTGGCTCAACCTTTTCACCCATTCCTCAAACCAAACCCAAATCTTTATTAAAGTTTAGGTCAGTTTGTAATAGGAGGACCCAGCCCTCTGCCATGTTCTCTGGCCTTTCTTAACCTCTTCTCCCTGTCCCCCTCCCTCTTCCCACCCCCAATGATTCCCCACTGCCTCCAACTTTACCCAAGAGTTTCATACATTGCTGAATTTCTTCAAAACACATGCCACACAAAAAACAGAACCTGGGAAATATTTCTGCATGTACATCTTTTACATAACTATTGAAATCAAAATATTGGCACTCTCCCCTCTAAAGAACTCTGACCTTAAATAAGAAACAGATGGAAGGGCCACCTTAAAGATAACATTAACTTGGTAACTGGTAGTTTTGGAAACACACTAGGCCAGATTTTCAGCTGGTATAAATTGGCTTCAATAAGAGTTATGCTGATCTACACCATCTGAGAACTGCTCCATTAAGACTAAAAGAGAGAACAGTAATTCATTATAACCCTTGACGCATTTGCAGTTTACTGGACAGTAACCTATGGCATTTATCAAGTGGCTTTTTCTTGATCTTCACATCTCTGCTTTCATGAATACAATAATTGCATATTTTAGCTTGTGAATCACAGTGATCTATCAAGAATGACTGACACTTACTGGGTTCATAGTAATCCACTATAGTCACGGAGGCGCTTTGAGTATTTGCTACTTTGAAGTCTCTCACAGCAGGAATATCCACACAAACCTGTGTTTCATTTAGCTAGAAAAATACAAAAAAAAACATTCAGAGAATTCTAGATAGGATGTTGTGAGGGGCAGGATGGGGACTAGATGGTTGGCTAACATTCTAAAAACTCACCTCTGAAGACCAGAGTTTGAATTTCGGTCATTAAACTGATCTCTTTAGTGGAAATTTAGCCAAATCACAGACCATTTAAGTAAGCAAACAGTTTACTAAGGGCTCAATCCAGCAAACCCATACTGATTTAAATAGTCTTTACCTATACATGCAGTCCCATTGACAACAGTATTGTGAGAAATGGTTTAGCCTTACTGACTCCCCAAAGGATGTAATTATGATTTTTATAAAGGTGTCCTTCTGAATTTAACTCAAATAACTGGTGAGTTGAGTTTAGCACCTGCCATTACAAATGTATTTTCTTGGTTTTTTCAACTTACAGAGTCTAAGTATAGGTTGACTTTCCCATTATCCTTTTCCACCTTCTTAACTGGATCATCTAATAAAATGAATTCTGGTGATACAGAGAAGCCACTAAGTAAGTCAACCTCCATGAGGGCCATACCACTCTTGGAAGATGCACCGGACCCCAAGTACCTTTTAAAAAAATGGAGACAGGAAAACTTTTAATAGAAATCAAATATTCTAACATTGAAATAAAATACTCTGCTATTTACATTCCACATTATAATATAGAAAGTATAGTATCTGGGAAATGAAGGAAAGAAGATATATTTGAGAACAGATGTTGAATTTCTAAGGTTTTAAGTGAATCATTTAACATACTCTGAAAATTAATGACTTGGACAAACATTTAAAATATCTCAATTCCCCCTAGCAACCTCATGGCCAAGGAGTAGATTTACTTCTGAGCAAAGAAAAGTATTGCAGTTATTTGCAATATACAGGAGCCTAATTCTGATCCCACTGAAGCCAAAAGGAGTTTTGCCATTAGCTGCAATAAGAGTAGACATGGGCCCCAAAAATGCAGAGTAGTAATATAATTATGTGCAAATTTGAAAGGGGGCCTGCATGAAAAAACAGATTGTACATTTCTAGGATTCTAAAACTATATCACTTGGTGCTACCATTTTCTGGTATTTTTGTGTAAATTTATAGATTGAAGAGTCTATTGAACTTCCTCCCTATTACTCCAATAAGGGTCCATAATTCACTTAATGGAATCACTTGATTACCTCTCCAACCTCCAATACAATTTTAAAATGCTCATTCCATATCATCCTTCTGGTTTTGGAAAGGGAAAGTTTAGCAAGTTGAATTTTTCCATTTTTCCCCCCAAATATTGCTTATTATAGCATCTTCTGCCAGTTTGAGACTCACACGCTGGATGTGAAAGCTTTTCTCTACAGCAGGACTCTAACATACTGTGGTCCACAATGGAACTATCAAAATATTTGTATGGCTTTATCTTCTACATGTACACTTCCATGCCCAGCCAAGATGCTTCTTTAAATAAAGTAGGTGGCACAGGCTGTTTTCTTGGGACTGAGGCTAAACCACCATTGTTATTGGGGATGGAACGTGTCTCTAATCTGCATTTTGAATGCCTGACAGTAGTTGAAAGTTACTGAATAAAACTATATCTTTGTAGATTTGGACGGTTTAAAAAAGGAGAAGACTTTCTTTTCAAAGCAATGCTATTAAGCCTGACAGCATGGCTGATTGAACACAGATATGACTGTGAAAGAAATACAGCACCACTGCTGACTTCGGTTGGCTCATGAGACTAGAAACAAATGAAACCATCTGTTGGATGAGGCACTGTGCCAAAGTAGCTGCTATTGAAAACAAATAACTGAATTGGAACTGGATGTAATTAGGTCTGTGTTTATAACTACAGCTGAGAGGATATAGAAACATCCAAGCCATCTAACTAGCCTGGGTACCACTAAAATAACAATGGGTAAACCAACCAATCTGGTACTACCCCCAAAAAAAGTGAGTCAGATCTACCCCCTAACAATTACACATGCACCTTCCTCCAAAAAACAGGAAGGGGCAGGGGATAGTCCCAGCTATTGTCTCCTCTGCAACATGGGCCCTTAAAAAACCACACACACACATATACACAGCTAAGAAAATGGCTAGTGATATAAGGAAAGAAGTGAGAAGAAAAACTTGTCTCTAAATTGAGTTAAGGAGACCCTGAGCTGGAACTTTGGGTTATGAGATCATTTCTCCAGCAGTCTAGAAGCTGTTGCTCTCCTCTGCACCATGCAGCACAGGGCAGCAAATGAGCACAGACATCAAGCATATGTAGCCAATAAGTAGAGAGGGCAAAGTGAATAGAGCTAATGGAGCATGCCTTCCTATTCCTTAGAGACAGTAGAAATCCCACTGCATGCTAGGGTGACCAGATGTCCCGATTTATAGGGACAGTCACGATTTTTGGGTCTTTTTCTTATATAGGCTCCTATTACCTCCCACCCCCATCCCGATTTTTCACACTTGCTATCTGGACATCCTACTGCATGCAGAGGCAAGGCCATCCAGAATTAGAAACAACTGCACATGCTCCTCTACCAATCTTGCAGGTTTTCTAACCAAAAATCCATCATGCTGCTGTCAGAGTTCAGGAAAGCTGCACCTGTATTCCCCTTGTATGGTCAAACAAAGGCATCTAATCTCAGGCTTCCGTCACCCCTCTGGGGTGGAGACACAGTTCTCTTTCGGACCTGGAGATTGCCAGGCTGAACAGTTTCCTGCCATCACTGTGTTATTCCCAGCAGAGGCAGGCTGCCCAAGGAGGCCTGCTTGCTGTCTATTAAGGGATGGTTAACTGTGGGACTGCCCATATTTATATTTACCATGTGAGCCTATTTTGTTCTTAAGGTAGAAGGACTACAGAAAAAACATATTACAATGAAAGAATCTACACACATGCTAATACAGTTTACCAGAGATCACACAGCACTAACATGGGCTCTGTCAGGAGCAGTCCTTCAACATCGCACCCGCAGGGTTTCCTTGTGGTTACCTATTCATCTCAGCTTCAGCTCAGAACAAGCATCCAGTCTTATGGGGCCTGAGTGGGCCCAGTCTTTCCAACTGTCCCCTAAGGATTGGGGCCCTCTGTGGACCACTGTCCATTAGGAAGAAGGCAATGAGCCTGTGTAAAACAGGCTATTTATCCAAAAATCCTTTCTTTGTCTCTTGGTCCCTGAGGAATCTAGTTTGAACTAATATATGGGCACCCCTCCAGAAGGTGGCTTGAAAGAGTCTGGTAACTGAAAGAATTACATTAGCATCTCTCTCCTCTTTGAGGAGTTACATACAGTGTCATAATAACAGATGCAGTAGCATTTTGAGTACAATAGGCCCTAAAATTTTTGAACCTAATTCAATAAGGTTTAACTTATTTCAATAGTTTATCTTAATTCTGTACAGTTAGTCCAGGAGGTTGCAGGATATTGTCAGTCTGGCACAATTTCCACTAGGAGATTTTGTGAGACATCAGAGGCTCAAAGACCAACAGCTTGCAGATGATACATGGTGGGTAAATGTTATTCTGTTAACCTAGTGCTTTTGGCCAAGGTCTCAAGAGCTGGTAGAAGCAAGACAGAATTTTTGCTGGTTGGTATTGGAAAAAACTTTGAGGTGTTTGCAGCCGTTGGCCAAAGATGCATACCGGTAACTACTCAAACCAGTCCACAGTTTAGGAATGCTCCTGAACTAACAACCTGCATCTTGCTATTATTTCTAGATTATGCTGAAATGGAAAATCACATCATGTTGTATGGATTCCAAAATGACTAATAGTAAAATTATTTAGGCATTCAGCACGCGTGGCATGAACGTGTCCCATTAATCAGAGAAAAACAGTATGATTATCAGATCCAGGCACAGTTCTATTACTCTTAAGGGTTAAATCCTGCCCAAAGTGCATTGGCACTGAGCCACCAGGACTCATGTGGACAACCTTAGGCTCCAGACTGATTGAGCTTGGTCCTGAATGACCATGTACCATTCTGAAGTGACTACACAGAGTAAGATGTCAAAAGTGGCAGTGCCTCTCAGCATCCCAGAAGAGAGGAGAGATGGAGTCAATCCAGGCTACATCATTGGCCAAAAGCTCTGAATCAGATATGTCAGCCGGAGAAAGAAAATGGGGACATCTAGCTAAGATTACCCTCAAGCCAGAGGTGTAATTTAGCACAGAATTTGTCGCTGAAGTGTCTACAATTTGTGCTGAAGTTCATTTCACAGAAAATTTTGAAAAACATCCTGTTTACAGCCAGCTCTGCTTATACGCTGCAGTGTCCCTGACCCCTATCTGTATCACTGGGGTTTTTACCAGAAACATATACATGTAATCAGGACTTTTGTTTTCAAGATTTTATATGCTCCTGTTGGTTATTACCCAATGAAGTCAATCGTCTATGCACTGACCTCACATCTGGCTATATATATATATATATAATTATTATTTGTATTATAGTGAAGAAAGAAGTTCCAACTGTGATCAGGGCCCCATTGTGCTAGGCACTGTACAAACATAGTGACACACAGACATTGCCCTGAAGAGTTTACAGTTTAAATAAATAATATACAAAGGGTGTACGGAGAAGAGATATAAAAAATAAGGAGCGTGAACAATTTGATGGTTTGCAAAGGTCATATTTGCATGTAAATGATTATAATGTCAAAAAATGGGAGCTGCGATTTCAAGGAAGGAAATATTCAACAGGAACAGATAAGCTCTTAAAGACTGTTTTTCTCCCAGTGTCCTTGGTAGTAAAGCACAGAAAAAAAGGGAAAAATGTAAATATATAATATACAAGCACAATGTCCTTCAGGGTTTTCTGTGAAGTATCCGGTACTCTTTAACCACAACAGGATGTGTCTAATGAGAAAACGGCTACAGAAAGATGTTTTCTTAAACGCTTCCCTTTAATATATATATTCAATGTCATGCCAATAACAAAGAAAGCCAGCAAAGGAATTAACACAATTCTGTTGTCTGACTGGATGGGTCAGAGGTAACTAATGAGATATGGAAGTTCGATGTCACCTGTTCACTGCTAACCCAAATATAAAAGCTGATAATATCCAATGGCTATTCAGTGGCCTATAGGAACTGAGTTTGGTGATCTCAGTCCACTTCTAGCGGACATATATTCACATCACAAAAAACACAGTCACAGCTGGTACCCTTTGTTCCATATTGGAATGAAAACAAAACCTTTTGATTGTTTTTCCAAGAACAATGTTCATTTTCACACTGGAACCAGAGCACTTTTCAAAATATGAAGGGGCTGTGTGTGCATCAGTCATGCTCTGCAGCCTGGTAGTTAGGGCACTGGACTGTGATGTGGGAGACCTGGGTTTATGTCCTTTCTCTATCTGACTCAGAGCAGAGAGTTTTTCATCACAGATCACTCTGAATCAGGCAGAGCAAAGCAGAGACTATTGGGTCTCAGACATACCAGGCTACAGAATATGACAGCCTTGTTCTCCCCTCACCTAACAAAGTTTTTCTCAAAACCAGTCTCCACAAAATGTTTCAGTTTCAACAAAACAGCATATTGTGACGAAATTTCATCCAGTCAAAAATGTTCTGCACCAGCTATACTTATTCACAAATTGCTCAGTGATAAAACCTGCAGACCTTCTATTGCTGAGCAGCACAGATAACCAGAAACCTTTGAAATGTCAAATGATATTGTTGTGCATATAAACACTTCCATAGATCTCTAACCTTTATGAAACCCTCATACTTAGAAAAAATGAGATGACAAATGGCAGCTTTGCTTTTTATAATTATGTCAGATCTATTATTATATCTGTTCAGATCTAATAAGCTCTCTCTCTTTGGTGGTTTAAATATTTGCTTCTGAATTTAATAATTGGTTCCTTCTATGAAGTCATTCATTTGTTCTGTAGTAGATATACATTTAAATCACAGGCATTAAAGAATACATACTTCACACCTCTTAAATAGTATCAATACTGTACAGATCAAGACAAGCAGCAAAAGCATCAAATGAGTTACTTACCTTGTACATACATTTACGGTAAAATGGTTTATGTCATTTTTGTCATCTTTTACGACAATATCTAAGTCAAAAGCTTCTTGACTTTGGATAGATCTGCGCTTTCTACCAGTGACTGAATGCTTCACATTGTAAATAATGTTGAGCTATGGAAGTACAAACACAAAACACAGATGACATGTGTACAGCAAAAATGAGTTCAATAAGACATTTGGCTTGATCTCAAAGTCTATAATGATAGAACTCCAGAGAACAGATCATATTAAGTGTAGCTATTGTCTAAAA
This sequence comes from Gopherus evgoodei, assembly GCF_007399415.2. Lineage (NCBI taxonomy): Eukaryota > Metazoa > Chordata > Testudines > Testudinidae > Gopherus > Gopherus evgoodei. Next base: position 67,935,398 of record NC_044324.1, on the reverse strand, counting down.
TCTGGATTCTCAAACATTCTCTGTTTGTGGTCCAATGTCAGCCATCAGTAGCCACTGAATACCTTTTGTTGACAGATCAGTATGTAATATTCAAAGGAATACAGAAAGTGTCAGAAAACTACAAGTGCAACACTCTGAATGTCTTATGATACAGTACCATCCACTAAAATCTTTGCAGAGCCTGACTGAGGAAAATGTGTGTGTTCTGTGAAACGTGGGAATTCTCTAACTAGCTTCCACTGTTTGATAATGAGCACTGCTGCAGATATTCCCTCTCAATTCTGAAATGCAATGAAAGAAAACTCTGGACAATGACACTAACAGAGTTAGAAAGGAAAAACATTCATGTACATGGGAATATGGAAGGAGAGCAAATAGGAATTTTTACTCACAAAATAGTTTTATTTATGGAATTTACCTTGATCCTGTGTGTGAGGTGTGATATATTATAGCAATTCTACATTCAAAATAGATTATGGTTAGCATTTTACTCTAAGCTCAGTACAACAGAGAGAGATATTTATTTAAATCTTAATTATCACATCAGCTAGTTCAGTAACAAAAAGACACCATGACAGTCATCAGCTAAACTCAAATCAGAAATATCAGTGACTGAACTTTCATCTGCCTGTTCAACAAATGCAGGCCTCTGTCAGGTGATCGACACAAGGAAATGTGACAGTGTGTCTAGCAGAGGACAGTGGTATACATATAAAACAAACCAATACACTAGACACCACGGCAGAGGATTCCTGATTTATTTAGTGTTGGAGATGTGCATCAGCAGCTTTAAACACCTGGAGAAGGGTTGTAGAACAAGAATTTCTTCAGGAAGGTCTGACTAATTAGATGATGATCTGATTATCAGAACATTTTAGGAAAGTATAAACATGAACAGCCAAACCCAAGATGCTGAGGTCAGGATTAAACAACCATGAGCACTTTCTTGTGCCAGTCATTAGAGAACATTCACCAAGGAAGGGAAGCAGCTGGTGTGGCGTAGTGGACCAAACATGCCAGACACAAAGCATTTAGAAGTTGCTGAGAGATAGACATAAATTTCAGAAGCCTTAAGACTGAGAAACTTGCCATGTGATATTGAATTATAATGGCAATATCTTCCCACCGAAACACAGTACACAAGTATGACTGGGTATCTGGAAAGGGACCAGAGGAAGAGTTTATAATTCAGCACCTCAAGGAGAAGAGCATGTGATACAATGAAAAGCTCAACTCTGAAATTCCTAGAATGACAAAAACAACAAAACAACAACAACAAAAAACTACAAGATGGTGAGAAAATTTACTATTAAGTGCTAATAAACATTGGTTTGACAGACTTATGATTATACCTAACAAAAGGAAAGTCAGCTTTTAGACAGTTTTCATATATAAATCAATACTCCCTCCCTGTCTTCTTAGCCTTTCAGATAAATCTCTGGGGACAGCACAGAGAACTTTACTTTCTGCTTATTATATTAAAATAGCAGAGAGTTAGTTGTATTTGAAAAGATGAATAAAATGCCATACATCACTATATACCTCACTACAATAGTACAATAGGAGAGGATGTATGAAATTGTACTCCACTGCCATACAATCATTCAGCATGGTGCCAGGCAAAGAAAAGATGTTAGTCTAAATTCAAAGGTACCACAAAGCGTGGTACAAGTAAATCAGTAAAAGCAGAAGGCCCTTTAATTTTCTGTGAGCTGCTTTTCCTGCTGTATCTTCTGACCCCTTGTGTAAGTTACACCACGTACTCCAACTTACAGATGCTTACTCCTGTCACTCTGTATAGCGCCTCTGAATTTAGCACTCAAGTATAGAGATGGCGAACCACCAATGGCTCCGAAATGAAAACTTCTCTTGAACGATAACGTGTCCCGAGCCAACTGAACAAGTTCAGGAATAACACAGAGGATAGAGTGGTCAGTTTACTGGAGACATGTTGTAAGTTTGGTATAATCAAGCTGGAACCCACAAAGCAATTTGTCAGCACAGGAACAAGTTGTTTTAGCTTTTGCCAGGAAAAACAAATGCATAAGAATTTACCACCAGCACATGGACATTTGAAGCAACATACTGAACAGGTCAGTTAGCAAACATTTTACTGGAAGGAGTTACTGCTGCTAAGGTCTGACTTTCCCTTCCTCCCTTCTCATGGGTGAGGGGAGTTTCGCACAGGAATGGAAACAGTTCTTAATATAAAAAGGTTAACCAAAGCCACCTTCCTTGGTGCAGACTAACTAAATAGCAGAGAATCAGTTAAAGGCAGATTTGTCCACTCTTCTTGTAACACGGGAATACCAGAGAGGGGCAGGGAGAGGAAACTGAAATTTAATATTCTGCATCCAAAAGAACTTTAAGAAAATAACTTCAATGGTATCACATCCAAAAAATGTGAATTATTTTGAAGGTCTCCATAAAGTCAAGGACAACTTCCTTCCTTTCTTATTCTTAAACTATCACCATAATAAACATGTATTTGGCTGAGGGCATTTGCTGAAGGACGTATTTGCAGCATTTTCTATCTCCAATTATTTTTTTCTCTCTTTTAATTATTTATTATCCTTGGTAAAAACGTGTTGGGAAAATGCACATCTTCAGACAGATCCTCAACTGGTGTAAATCACTGTGGCTCCATTTCAATGGAGATAGGCTGATTTACATCAACTGAGGATCTGGCCCTTTGTCCAAAAGGCTTAAGGAGAGGAAAGATCAATTTCTTTAGGACACGCACACTGTCTGCCCATACCAGGCCAGAGCTACCTTCCTTTTCAAAATGTAGGGATGAACTAATCCTGCTCCTCTCCAAGCCTGGACAATAGCTTGCTATGCAAGTTTATCAACTGCAAGACCAAGAAACTACAAGAAAAATGTCAGCCTCTGCAATTTTCATGGCAACCTAGAGGGTTTGGAGAAGAGCCAGCTGAAACTCATTTGCAGCCCATTTAGACCAATGTCAGAGAAGGTTACAAACTAACTAGCAGAGTCATCAAGAACTACACAGGTTTTTCTGAGGGCTTGGCTACACTGAAGAGTTGCAGCGCTGGTAAGGGGGTTACAGCACTGCAACTCAGGATGTGGCCACACTTGCAAAGCACAGCCAGTGCTGCAACTCCCTGGTTGCAGCGCTGGCTGTACACCTGGTCTGCCTCAGGTGTAGCGATTCCAGCGCTGGTGATGCAGCGCTGGTCAGCAAGTGTGGACACCACCAGCGCTTTTATTGGCCTCCGGGGTATAAGGAGGTATCCCAGAATTCCTGTCCACAACAAACCAGAAGAATGGCTGAACTCCGATCTCCCTGTAGCTACTTGCTAAAAAACAAACACAGCTGCTCTTTGCTCCAGCGAGCGAGCCAGCGAAGGCAGGAGAATTGCTTTGGAATGTTCAAAGCTGTTTGCTTGAGGAGAGAGTGGGGAGGGGTAATGTTGAGCAACTGTTTATGTGGTCTGATGGCTATTTAGGAGTGCATAATTAGCATTTAGTGAATAAGAGACAGGTGGAGGAAAGGTCAAAACTTTTAAAATGATTGAAGATAGGCACTGTGTCTCTTCCAGTCCTTAGAACTTGCAAGGCAGGGAGCTGAGAACAGTGTCAGCTCCAAAAATCCACTCTCTCTGTCTCCCCCATGCTCCCTGTCACACTCTACCCCACCCCCCTCTTTTGAAAAGCACGTTGCAGCCAGTTGAATGCTGGGATAGCTGCCCACAATGCACCACTCCCAACAGCGCTGCAAGTGCTGCAAATGTGGCCACACTGCAGCGCTGGCCCTACACAGCTGTACGAACACAGCTGTAACTACCAGCGCTGCAGAACTGTAAGTGTAGCCATGGCCTGAGAATCTATCTTGTGGAGAACTAAGGCTCTTCCAAGAATGGTCAGCCCTTGAGATCCCAACAGGAGACGGCATAGTACTTTCTGGCATTTAAATGAATCAGTGTGTGACATGCTACATCTGGAGGTAAAGTCAGATCCGCGGAATAGAGTGTCTGACTACTGAACTCTGATAAGGTCTAGGACAGTGGAACCCAGCTGAAGAAATAAGATCATGCTGTCATGTGCTATCTGATTTAGCAGAAAAGATCCAGTTCCTGCTAGCAGCTGGGAAAAAGAGAAATCTGATTTGAACAATATCAGAGCTCCTTCCTGAAAAGCAACCCCACCAAGGGAAGCAAGAGGAAAGAGGTGATCCCACCTAAGAATAGTTTTATTTGATGAAATGCCTTACTCCAATGCCTAGTCTTTGCTCTGCCAAGCTGCAAGAAGAAAGGGTAAGGATAAAATTGCAGCATCTCTGCCTCTAAGCTACAAGAAGAAATACAACCAAAGAGTGATTTAGATCAGTGGTTCTCAGCCAGGGGTCCAGGGCCCCCTGGGGAGCCACAAGCAGGTTCCAGGGGGTACACTAAGCAGGGTCAGAGTTAGACTCACTGGGGCCCAGGGCAGAAAGCTGAAGTCCCACTGCATGGGGCTAAAGCCCGGGGCCCTGAGCAACTTAGCTTTGTAGGAGCCCTGTGGCTTGGGATGCCAGGCAACTGCGCTGCTTGCTACCTCCTAACGCTGGCCCTGGCTTTTATATGCAGAAAACCAGTTGTGGCACAGCTGGGCCGTGGAGTTTTTATATCATGTTGAGGGAGACTCAGAAAAAAAAGGGTTGAGAACCCCTGATTTAGATGAAGCAGATGAACTAAATTTAGTAGTGTAGACCGTTGTGCATGTGTTTTGATTTTTAACTTTAGTTATCATTAAAAATGTACATTATACAGTATTTCTCATTAATGGTGAAAGTTAAGTAATATTATTGCTTTTGGAAACCATCTCTGCTAAGTTCCCCTCCCCCAGCCCTTTTGATATGATGGATGAGCAAATGTTACCCCATTGAGATATTCATTCTCATCTTGGCCCACTGTGTGGAATCTAAAATTATTCTCTAACATATTGGAACTTTGTTGTAAACACAACTAGCATTTATGTAAATGCATAAAAAAGACTGATGATTTATGAGTCTGCAGTCATTGGAGCTTGATGCTGAATGAACAACGTACATATCTTTAACTGCTGTTCATTTGATAATGTCCAGTCATACAAATTTATTTGTAAATGTCACTTATCCAAATATTTATCATTTTAAAAGAACAAGCTCTAAGTTCTCTTTCCTGGTCTCCCAGCTGTGTCAGGACATCGAAGAGAAGGTCAAACAGATTATAAGAAACTGGAATTGGAATTTTTAATGACTTAAAACTTATGGCCAGGATAGATTAAGCTCAATTTTTCTTGAGTAGGCATAGTAATGGTGGAAGCCTTTTCAAGCATTGTGGTAAAATAGGCTATAACTACCAGATATACAGTGATCTCCATTTTTAAATAAAGAATGGGCTTAATCCCAATGCTAGATAAGCTCTAGCTTTTCCATACTGTCTGCTACAGGGCTTCTTGCTCCTTCCTCTGAAGCATCTCGCAGTGACTACCATCATCCAAGATACTGGACTAGATGGACGGGAGGCCTGATTCAGAATGGCAATTCCTATATTCCTACTTTTCCCTACATAAATTGCCTCTGAAATTTCATTGAACATAATGAACAAGATTCCCTTTGGCAGCTTGGCTCTGCTAGCTAGGAGACTGAGAAGCATAAGGGAGCCAGTTACTGGTTCCTCTGAGGACCAATTGGTGCCAGCCCTAGTTTAAGACAGAGAAGACAAAAATTAAGTTAGGGCTGCTTGAATTCATACCATAAGGTCCTCTGGATCCGAGCAGAGGTTTGGCAAAGTGAAGTTCTGCTACACTTCTTTTCCTTCCCTCCTCCTCCCTCATATTTCCATTATTCTGGGGTATGGGTGGTTGGTGCAAAGAATTCCCTACTGGCAGATTGCAGGCAGATTCTGACCTCTGTGTTGTCAGAGTAGCACAAAATGGCTAAATCCTGCTAAAGAGAACTTGGCCTTCTTCACTACTGTTTAGGGCAGAAACGGAAGTGTTGCTGTACAGTATTTAAATAACTGTGACAGTTCAGAAGTGGGAAAGGTAATCTATAAATTACTAAGAATGTACCCATGTTCTCCACTGATTTACAACCTATCAATCACACTGGATTCAGAGATTGTGCAGGGGAAAAGTCTGCACAGAATTTGACCCACATCATTTTGGCAATTAGTAGAGTGCCTTGGAGTTCATTTAAGGTGCTATATAAATACAAGTTGTGTGCAATGTTGTTTTGTGCAGTTATATTGGTCCCAGGATATGAGAGAGAGAAGTAATGTATTTTATTGGACCAACTTCTGTTGATGAGAGAGAGAAGTATTACTTCACCTGCTTTGTCTCGTCATATAAATACAAGATTCTTCTTATTTATCTAGTTTTAAGAAATTTCCTATTAACATTCTTTCTTCAAAAACCATGTTTAAAAAGGACCTTAAAAAAAAGAGTAAGTATAAAATATCTTCCTGCGTACCTGAAAGATGGCAAACCCGACACCCACTGCTGAAACTGAAATGGCCGTCGGTTGCATAGGTGCAATCTGAAAGAACGACATGGTGATTTAAACATATTAAAAAAACTTTCAAGTGACAGGATTGATTAGAATTCTTCCTCATTTTCTACAGTACCTCTTTGGTCTGAAGAAGAAAACGGTTTTGAGTTTCAACTGAAAATGTTACTGGAGCTTCCAGACCAGGTCCAGTCACTGTTAGATCAATTTCTGTTTTTCTGGAAGTAATGAGAGCTGCAAATATACTCAAGGCTTGCAGGGCCATGATGGTGTCCTGTTGAGAGAAACAAATGCTTTTATATTAAATATAAAAGCCTGCAAACTAGGTGAGTGCCAGGATCTGTCAAACTTTGTCTATACCCAAAAGTTGCATTAAATTAAATGCGACCTCTTAGCATGGACACTCTTAACCTGATTTAAGAGTATATACATAAAGGTTGTATCAATTTAACAAAATAATCAGTTCCTAACTAATTCAGTTAAGTCAGTATGTAGGCTAGGTCTTAGATAATTGGGGCTTTCTGACCCTTACTGTGTAGACCGCACTGTCCATCTAGCTGACAGTTTGTTAATGACAACCATTTCTGCTGGAATATTACTACTGCTTCCTCCACAGATAAAATGAGATATTAGTGATAGTCACAATGGGCCACATCCCAAAGTATTTACTCAGGGCCAGATCAACCCCTCCCATAGTAAACCCAGGAAAGAGGAAAGTCCTGTGAGGATTACCTCACAGTTACTGCAGCAAAGAATCCTGTGGCACCTTATAGACTAACAGACGTTTTGGAGCATGAGCTTTCGTGGGTGAATACCCACTTTGTCAGATGCATGCATCTGACAAAGTGGGTATTCACCCACGAAAGCTCATGCTCCAAAATGTCTGTTAGTCTATAAGGTGCCACAGGACTCTTTGCTGCTTTTACAGATCCAGACTAACACGGCTACCCCTCTGATACTTCACAGTTACTGCCACATCATTTCGTCATGGGGGTGAGATTTCCCCCCCAACTCCAGATCCCCTGAGATATGCAGATAGCCAGGGTCATCCATGGGGAGAACCTGTATTTCTGCTTGGGTTGTAGGTCCCTGGTGCTCCCCTGCCATGTTCTCTGGCATCACAGCTCAACTGAAAGGCCTGACTCCTATCAGATCAAGGGGAGGAGGATCATAATAAAGGCAATTCAGCCCCAGATACTTCTGGAACTTTCTTCTGGGGCTGTCTCTGGACTGCAGTTTGATTTTTATTTGCAGATGCCATGAAGGTCTGTGGCATTTTGAACCATGCTCACATCTTTATAAAGGCCTTGGCCAGTAGGAGGACAAGTTAAGGAGGAAATGAGCCAGCCACAATCTAGCCTAACCAGAAATAATTGTAAATATCAGACATTCTACAGCACTTTTCCACAGAGGCTTCCACAGTGGCTTGATCAAAAAGCTATACCTCTGAGAAACTGCAGATGTAAAAAACAGAAAATGTAAAAATAATTTTTGCCCAGTCTTACAGCCAACTTTTCAAAGAGAATTCCCCTCAGCTTCTACAACCAGCGTCTACAGACCTGTGGCTCCCAACATTTTGTGCAGTCATCTGAACCCAAAAACACAGTATGTGTTTGTACATCAGTATTCTGCAGGCACACAAATTCTTTTTTTTGCTTGTGCAAAATATCTGGGTGTGCAAAAGTACACGCCTAAGTTAAAAGGCAGTTTTTTGAAATTTGGCCCTCTTGAGTTTAGTATGGGATCCGAACAAGACAACGACTTAATTTGAGTCTTCACATTGTCACATAATGGATTAAGTTTAAAGCATTTGCTTTTCTCTTTGCAATTACTGCAACAATAACAGATTCATGAACTGTAATGTCCTGTTCTCACTATAATTGTGTCAGGATTATTTATGTATTTCTTTGACCTTTTCATAATTCAGTTATTTGATTTATTGTTTATTCTTAGCTGTTGGTAATAGAAACATCGGGCTCTGCGGGTTTGGCACACAGAGGTTTTAATTATTCAATCTTAGGTCACCTTCTAGTAATAGAAAAATAGTAATATGATAGCAAACATTCATTAACAATGCAAACTCTGACTGTGCCAGTCATAAATATAATAGTACATGCTGACTAGTCAATCAGGAACATCAGAAATCTATATCTTTTTTTGGTTCTAGCCATGTTTTCAAATTATCTACTTCACTGATTCCTTAAAATAGGGAAAATCCAGACTGAGTGATGAAGTTGCTGAAGTTCACAGAGGACTGAATCACTACCACTTGGAATTCCAGCCTGAGGACTTAAATGAAATGGTATGGTAGAGAAGATGTAAATTATTCACTACAGAAGAAAATCAATAGTAGGTTGCAACTGGCAGACATTTCTCTGGAGAGGACCAAGATTTACCCTACAAGAATACTGTCTGGTCTCTCATACTTAGAGATGATGGTCCCTTTATAGCAGGAGAGAAATCGATAACAAAAAATGGGATAACTGTCACCACTCTACTCAAATTTCAGGTGTTTGGGAACCAATCTGATTGAAGGCCAGATCTTACAAGACCTCTCTCATACTGAAGTGAATGGAACTGCACATCATATTAAGGACTAGAGGATCAAGCCCATAAACTCCATCCTGAATGCAACTGCAAACACATTGTTACTCAAACAAGCCCTCATGTCAACATGGATGAACTGTTATTGTGATGCCATGCAGATTGAACAAGGATATGAAATATTTGAGGTTACTTGTAAGTAAATGGCTAGGGAAAATAATAGAAGAGAATATTATTCCCTTAACAGAATTTCAGCAATTCATATATCAAACCTGAAGCATGCTGTCCACGAGGGATGTTATGAATATATTATTCTTTGGTTGAATTGAGCATTATTCTTTTATAAAATTGTCCACAATACTCTTTAAACACACAAATTAAAAATGTTTTAAAATAAAACTTTCTGATACTTTATGTATAGAAAAGTATGACACAGACAGCCAACAGCTGTTTAACCTCACTGTTTGATAATGACGCAAACTCTCCAATATGGAAATCTCTTACAAGTCAGGGAAACGCTCTAGCTAATATAAAATAATTCACTCTTTAAATGTAACAAAGATGCTTTGGGGTCACACATAAAAATTAAGTAAGAACAAACTATAAAGACATTATTTTCTTTGGAGAAATGTCAAAATTAAAATAGATGAATCTAACCTTTATTGTGAGAAACAGTAGATAAAAGAATGGATGAAATTTATTGGTGAGCTTTACCATGATGGTACTACAATGACATGCTGCTAGATTTTCAAACTCCAAAATAACAATACCATCTGGAAAATAATCTGAAAGCTATTTGCAACTGAGATATTGCGTTAATCAGTCTTTCAATTAATAATAATAGAAGTAATGTGTTACAAAGAACATCCTGGAATCTGTGGGAAACTGTACTGGTTTCACAAATTTATTCTTCATTTAACAGAACTAATATCTCTCACATTACTGTCAACATTTGAAAAAATGAATTGAATATGAACCTTGGTAAAAGGCAATGAGAATGACATAAGGCATTGTACTTGACTGAAACCACATCTTACAATAAACAGCTAGCTTAAACTAATGCATTCTCAAGTACTATATAGATCCTGTTGGATGCCAACACAACTTGGGTGATGTGATCTCAGTAAAATGGATACCTGCTGGAGGTACAGAAGATCTTCCATATTTACTGGGCATTCAGAAATTCTGACAATACTGGGTATGTACTACAGATGCAGTTGAGAACAACTGTAATTTGACAATGACAACCGGCTATTCTTCGTGACTATTCATTGACTCCAAACATAGTAACAATTTTCAAAGAGAGTTTGGCAGTTGCACTAGTGTGAAATGTCCCTTACTGTTGCTAGTAATTGATAAAAACAATAAAGGATCAGACCATGTCACATTGATTTATACATAAAGTGAGCCCTGCCAGTGGAAAGGTAGAGTCAGCTGATTACCCGGCACCATCTCCTCTGGCCTGTTTCCACAGATACCCTGTCCAAGGGTCCAGGACCCCACATACAGAGAGGGGAAGACCAAGGGAGGAAGTATCAGGAGCAAGGCTAGGGTAGACATTCATCAATCACCCCACAAACCTTGGGGAATCTGCAGGATAGCAAAAGCCACTAGATGCCATACTTTTCAGCAACATTCAAGGGCCAACCCCTTCTCACCATTCAGTGGGCAAATCTCACTTCTATCCCTAAGACGAATACAGAGGAAACCCTGGAAGGGGAGCCTCCATGGGCTCTCCCACATCTTCCCTCCAACTCTCCTGTGTGGCTTTTTCAGCAGGAGGGTTGACCTTGCCTAATAGTGACCTCTTGCATTTAGAGAACATCTTCCATTTGAGGGTCTCAAACACTTCAATTGAGTTCAGCCTCACAACAACCCTGTGAAATAGGGGAATACTACAATGACCAAAAGAGAGAGATCTCAAAGATGTTACCAACAAAATAGGGTGCAGATATGGTGTGAGATGCAGAATGCAGCACAATATGCAATCATTTAATAAAATAACAGATTTTGTTTCAATATCATCCTCAATAGGAAAGATATATAAATGCAGGTGAGATTTTTTTGTTAGCTGAAAATATCACTTCCTCCCCTTAATTTCAATTCTTGTTGCTTTCTTTTTAATATTTTCCCTTTACAAATATTTGAACTGCTCTTCTTTTTCTTTGTTTAATATGTTTATTAGATAAAATGTATAGTCTGCGTTTAAGACCTAATCCAGCAGAGACTTTAAGCATGTGCTTAATGAGAACTATTTGTTACAGAATAAGAAACAATCAATATATGCTATAGAAACGTTTAAAAACAATTAAAAGTGAAGGCCCAGATGTTTAAAGGTATTTAGATGTTGCCATTCTCACATTGCAGTGACTAACTGAGGCACCTAAGACTCATTTTCAAAAGTGATTTAGGCACTTCAATCTAAATCCCATTGGCCATCAATGGCATTTAGGATCCTAAATGCCTAAATCACTTTTGAAATCAGACTTAAGCATTAAAATGCTGAGTGTAGCAATACCTAAACACCTTTAAACATGTGGGAAAGTACGTGTATATTAGGAAAGTACATTTATATATAGCAGAGCATCAAGATGACTGTCTGACCTGAGTCGATGAATAACCTCCAAGATGGTTTCTTTGCTGGCTTAACCATTTCATAATAGGGATCCCCTCGGATAATCTATCTTGCTGAAAGTGAGAAAGCAGAGCATAAGCTGCAAGTTCAATGTCTAAGGAGCGTGGCTGCCATGAGTCAGACAGCTGAGGGGCTGGAGACGTCCAGAATCGAATGTCTCCTGGAAAAGAGAACATCACTGATGTCAGAGCTGAAGACATGAATAAATGCTCAAAAGCTGAGGAAAAACCTGCCTGTTTATGTTTACCTATAGGATCCAGCAAGGCACTTCAGAACATGGTTCAAATTAAGCATGTGCTTAAATGCTTGGCTGAACGCCAGATACAAAACCCACCAAAGTCCACACAATGACTCCTACTGACTTCAAGGGATTTTGGATCAGCCCTTTACGTACAATTATAGAAGGACCCAATTCAGAGAACTCTTACTAAAGAGGCATAGTTCTTAGTACCAGAAAGAATCCCACTGAAGTGAATGGGACTCATCATAGTAGTAAGCATTACGCTTGGTAATAAGAATTTGCTGGGCCAGGCTTTTTTGAGGCTTATCTTCAGAATAATTGACCTGGCTTGACCCTGTTTAGCTAGTGAGATCTGACAGGCACTCATAACAAGGTGGGAAGGCGGAAGGCTCATATTCTGCAATAATATAATCACACTGCACACTACTGCACTCTGTCATTAAGGCTGAAACCCCACCTTCAAAATAAACTTCTATTCAGTTGCATATAGTTTTCATCAGGATTATTGCCCTTTACGGGTCTATTTTATTCTAAATAGATCCCTATGCTGCACTAACAACCTATGTCTGTATGCAGCCAAATAGGGATTTCTTTTTTTTAAGCTGCAAGAAAATCCATTCATACTACTGCATAAAGAGCTTCTTACAGTACCTTGCCGCTCTGATCTCTGGTTCAGTACATCCAGGGCTTCTTTTGCTTTTGTACTCTTTACCAATGACAATGCATATGTCACAAGTGTCAGTGTATAGTTATCTGAAATTCCTTCTTCTAATTTAGTTTCCAAGAAGTTTGCAGCATTTGCTACAGCAAGGGCATTCTGGGAATAAAGATTGTATTGAACGATGTTAATTTAAAACTACCATGAATTTAAAAAAGCAGTTCACAAAAGAATGAATGTAGACTACAGCAACATTAAATTGCAATATTAGAATGTATAAGAAATATGTATTAAGGAAGAGAAATAACATGTTTTTAATGTAAAAGAAAATACAGAAAATCTCTTTCAGGGTCACAGACATGACCACTAGAGGCATTAAGACCTCAGCCAACAAAGCACTTACTTAATTTGAAACATGTGAGCCCTCCTGTTGAAGTCAATGGGACTGCTCACACCCTTAAAGTTAAGCACATGCTTATCTGCTGTGAAGGATCTGGGGCCTCAACTATGATATATTTGCCACTTTTCCTCAAACTCTGTTAAGTTTTTGGAAATGTCAAGTGAGACTGGATGTTCCACAGTTTTAATACAAATCCTAATTACCAGCAGACAGGAAAGATGCCATCAGGCCAAAGTGTAGCAAAGTTTAACCAAATCATGTGTTATTGTCCTTGTTATGATATCCCTCAATTCCTTTAAAAACTGCAAAATGATTAAGAATTACTGTGATAGTTTAGGAGGTATTTTATTAAGTACAAACAAAACCAAAGTATTGTAATACCTCATCATTTTGGTACCCAAACAGAGTTGTCATAATGTAAGCTGTGAGAGTGATTGGGCTACTACTGCCTCCTTGAAGTTCACTGTGTATCACTCTTCCAGGTTCCCAGAATTCACCATTAGGTTTCTGATGTTTGACAATCCAATCAGCTGTTTTCTTCAGTACGTATGGATCAATATCAATGAATGGATGAGCTTGCAGGAAACATCGTAATACAAAAGCTGATAACCTTGGGGGAAAGGTTAACCACATACAAAGAATTAATGACATATTACAACTTCTTCTATTAAACATGTTTTATTATTCAGACTGCTGTAGTGCCCTAAGTGTGCTAAACACTTTCCAAATACAGAGGAAGAAACATACCCTGAAGAGTGAGCATTAATCGGCAAGAAACAGCTAAGAACCACTAACCAAAGAAAAATATAGTTATTTTTCCTGTCCATAAAACAACAACACTTTCTTTATCTCTTCAGCATTTCAAAACTAAATACATATTAGAGGCTCCAATTCTGCCAGCATATGCTAACCTTTAGGCAGCTGTTGCTCATAAATTAAACGTATGTACATGTTTGCAGGATTGGGGCCTAAGTTTGTCAAGGAACTTTATAACTATATTATATGATGTAGAACAGCAATACATGTGATTTTAACAAAACACCCTTCCCACAGAATCATAATGTCAGAACAACCTTCTGTGGCTTAACTATGAACATTTTGAAACTTTTCATTGACCTCTTCTTATGCTATATGTACATCCTGATACTGCACTATTTATGTACCAAGGTTCACAGTCTTGATAGCACCATGCAGATAATCTTATTTTCTCCATTCTATCAATATTTAGCCTGATCCAAAGCTCACTGAAATCCGTGAAAAGAGTGACTGACTTCAGGGAGTTTTGGATCAGGCCAGTAATTTAAATCATTCTTATTTAGATGACTTAGACTGATAGTGACTGCTTCATGCAGCTCATCTATCAAGGTACTTTTACAGAACCCATCATCTTAGTAGCCAAGCACTTCAAGAGGAAATTCAGTCCCTTGAAGAGGGCTAGAACAAGGCCTATGTACCACTTCAATCCCATTTAAGACCTCAAGAGATAACTGGGATCTAAGTGGATGAGATACGTTGCTGTTAGCAGCTATCAAGAGAGCATTTGGAAGCCAGCACCCTCATCACTTAGCGAATGCAAGGTACAGGGTGTGGTTAGAGCAAGAGTGGGTTTGGTAGGAGAGAAGGGATCACTCACACCTGTAGAGAACCCGATGAGCTAATGAGGTATTTAGCTCCCCAGATGGCTAGCTTGGAGAAGAAGGCAAGCAGTATAAAAGGCTGAGCCATGGAGCAGGATGGGGGGAGGTTCTGGTGGTGATATACCTGGAGCATAAAGCAGAAAAAAAGTTAAAAAAAACAACAACAACCCACAAACAATACACAACAACAACCACCTGGTGGGCTGTGTGTGCTCTTTGGTTTGTTCAGATGGGTTACCAGCTAGGGCTTCCAAGCGCTGAAGGGGGCATCTGTTTACAAGCAGGGGCTTGTCTGGAATCTGCTGGTCAGCCAGAGCCAGGAAGGTTGAGAGGCAGCCTATGTGAGGATAGGCTGAATCTGGGGGGAAATGGAGATGCTAATGCTGTGACTGAACAAAAAAAGGAGAAGCAGAAGATGCTGCAGACATTTCAGCAGACAAAGAAACAAGCTCTGTTGGGATGGCAGGTGGAGCAACAGTGAGTGTTTCAGGTATAGTAGCAGTTAGCACACAGTGTGATAAGTCCTGCCACAAGGCATGGAAGTCAAGGGGCTGGGACACTGTAAAATGGGCCCCAAGGATAATCCTGATGCAGTCTTACTGATTTTTGAAAGATCTGCTAATGGTGTAGGCCTCTAATCCTTTATCCTAGCCACAGTTTAGCACCTTATCTGGCAGGAGAAGCCCAAGCCACTTATACAGCATTGAACAAAGAGCAGGCCAAGAATTATGAGATATTAAAAGCTGTTATGCAGGATCAGGTAGGCTTGTCAGCTGAAAAATACAGGCAGAAATTTAAGATGGCCAGGTGGACTGCTGAGGTAGGGCCCAGAACAGTCATGCAAAAGGCCAAGGGGCAAGATATGGCAGTGGTAATGGAGGTGTGATATTAGAGCAGTTTTTGCAGAACCTCCCAGGTACCACTCAAGTCTGGGTGAGGAGACACCAACCAGAGACAATGGAGGCAGCAGTAAAACCGGCCGAGTGCGTTGAAGCAGATTTTTTTTAAAAAAAGCGGCATGTCCAACAAAGGTAGGAGAAGGAGGGTAATCATGTGAGATTGCTTAGGCAATAAGACCTGCAGGTGCAAGACAGGATGAAAGGAAGGTCATTTCAGCCAGCCAGGATATCAATTGCTGCCAATGAGACAGAAAAGGACTGCCTGTATTTGGAATGGAGGAATATTGCAGCTGGACTGGGGTGATCTGAAGCTCTCAGAAGGGAATAAAAACAATTCCTGTGAGCATTAGCCAAAGACCAGAGATGGGTATTTTTGATTTGGCAGCTGACTGCTTGCTCCTGCAGAGCAGGCTAGTTAAATCACAGTATGTTCAGGCAGGGAATGCTCTAGGCATAGAGTGCACACATGGTGGTGCTAGTCCCATTAGAGGTACATGAGAAGTTCTGATGGAAAAGGGTCAGAGTAGGGGGAACTCTGCCCCATCCTGTAGTCCTAGGGATGGATTGGAACCCATTCCCTTTAAGTAGAAGAAAGGCCCAGGGGAAGGAACCTCATTGGATGGTAGGAAAAAGGGGACCCCAGGCCCACAAGGGCGGATAAGAGTAAACTCTAGATGGGAAGCAACAAGACAAGAAAATGGGATCAAGGTAGGAAATACTGGGGTAGAGGAGAAGCAGGAAAAGGGGATGGAGGAGCAGGGCTCACCTGTACCAGGACAACCTGAAGAAAGAGTGGGAGGTGAATCCAATGTACCCCAGAGAAAGGCAAGATCCCTGAGAGTTTAACAACTAAGGGGGAGGAGAGGCCATCAGACAGTGGGGTGATGGTGGGGTAGGATGACTGAGAATGCTCTACAAAGGATGGGACAGATCCAGGGCCAAAGTCTGAGTTCATCCCTGTTGCAATGACCTGTGGGATGAAATGGAATAGCGGGGTGTCATATAACCTAGTCCCAGATTTGGACCTTAGCGTCCAAAATATGGGGGTTAGCATGAAAACCTCCAAGCTTAGTTACCAGCTTGGACCTGGTACTGCTGCCACCACCCAAAAAATTAGAGTGTTTTGGGGCACTCTGGTCCCAGCGAAACCCTTCCCTGGGGACCCCAAGACCCAAACCCTTGAGTCTCACAACAAAGGGAAATAAATCTTTTCCCTTCCCCCCTCCAGGTGCTCCTGGAGAGATACACAGAAGCAACCTCCGTGAATCTAAGCAGAGGGAGTCCACCCTCTGTAATTCCAGTCCTGGAAACAAAAGCACTTTCCTCTTCACCCAGAGGGAATGCAAAATCAGGCTAGTAAATCTAACACACACAGACCTCCCCCTGACTTCTTCCTCCCACCAATTCCCTGGTGAGCTGCAGACCCAATTCCCTGAAGTTCCCCACTAAAGAAAAACTCCAACAGGTCTTAAAAGAAAACTTTATAGAAAAAGAAAGAAAAATACATAAAAATGGTCTCTCTGTATTAAGGTGACACATACAGGGTCATTTGCTTAAAAGAATATTGAATAAACAGCCTTATTCAAAAAGAATACAATTCAAAGCACTTCAGCAATTATAGACATGTAAATACAAAAGAACATATAAATCCTTATCTGATCCTTGGTACTCACAACTGGGAAACAGAAGATCAGAAAGCAGGAAATAGAAAAACTTCTCATCCGAGAGAGCATACAGGCAGAAGACAAAGAACTCAGACACACAATTCCCTCCACCCAGAGTTGAAAAAAATCCTGTTTCCTGATTGGTCCTCTGGTCAGGTGGTTCAGATTACTTCTTTCCAGGTGAAAGAGACATTAACCCTTAGCTATCTGTTTATGACACTGGGTACACCCCCAGCTAAGGAGTTCTTATTCTGTGGATGGAGAATCCTCACAGCTGGCCCACAGAAAGTCAGACTAAGAGAACTCCAGAGGCAATGAGGCAGAGGCAATCACCCCCATAAGGAACATCAAACATGTCAGGGAGAAAACTGATTATCACTGGAAAAGGGGGACCTAACTAAGCTAAGAGAAATAAAGGGGGAAGTGTGTGATATGGTGCCATTAGCAGCTATAAAGAGAACTTTTAGAAGCTAGAACCTGGGTCACTTATAACAACCACTGGTGTAATTAGAGTAAGAGCAGGTTTGGATAGTGGAGAAGGAATCACTTGCACTTATAGACTCATAGACTCTAGGACTGGAAGGGACCTCGAGAGGTCATCGAGTCCAGTCCCCTGCCCTCATGGCAGGACCAAATACTGTCTAGACCATCCCTAATAGACATTTATCTAACCTACTCTTAAATATCTCCAGAGATGGAGATTCCACAACTTCCCTAGGCAATCTATTCCAGTGTTTAACTACCCTGACAGTTAGGAACTTTTTCCTGATGTTCAACCTAAATCTCCCTTGCTGCAGTTTAAGCCCTGATGAGCAAATGCAGTAATTAGACAGCCTGATGAGCAAATGCAGTAATTAGTTCACTGGCTGGATAGCTGGGAAAAGGCAAATAGTATAAAAGGCTGAGCCAGGGAGCTGGAACTGCTTCTATGTTGGTGGGACCTGGAACACAAGGCAGAAGACAATAATAAAGACACTTCGTGAAGGTACCCTGGTGAACTGTGTGTGCTGTTCGGTTTGCCCAGAGGGCTTACCAGCAGGGGTCTCCAAGAGCTGAGAGGGGGACCTGTTCACAGTGGGGCATAGCCCTTGTGCTGGCCCTCTGCGCAGGGTCTAATTTCACCCTCAGAGAGACTGTTCATCCTATGGGTCTTCAGTAAAGAAAGATTTAAAAGCTGCTCAGAACTTTGATGACAAATACTCCTAAATGTATCTGAACAGCTTCAAGGCTGATGAGTCACTCAACAGCACAGCTATGATTTATTTGCTGAGCATGGACAGAACAATTCTCAGAGCTAGCCTTAATTTTTGTAATAGCATGAAATTATCTTTACCACAAGACTTTGGGAGGGATTCTCCCTCCTGCTCCAGTTCTTATACAGAGCTGCAGGAGCAAACAGGGATCCTAAAAACACTTCAGCCTGCTGGGGTGAACCTCCTCCCCCTCAAGCAAAGGCACTGTGAAGGACAACAGGCTGCAGTGCCCCTCACAAGCCCTGGAGCAGCACTTCTCAACATGTGGGCCGCATATCACACTGCTGTGGCTCAGATGTGTGCTAATGGTCTGGGTTCCCAGCTGCCCGTCCGCCTCACATGGCAGCCCACAATGACAAATAGGTTGAGAATCATGGCCCTGCAGTATGGCACATATTGGGAATGGAAAAGGGTGGCACCATGGCACGCAGCATTACAGCCATTCTGAACAGCTGTAATTACCAAACAGCTCCTCAGTGTCAGCCCAGTCAGGTCTGCCATAATTTAAAACAGCTCCCTAAATTATGCTGGGGGTTAATCTAGCTCCAAAGCAGCCTGGAACTGAGAGGACGCAATGGGGTCTTTAAGGCTGAGGAAACTCTGGGTTTCACAGCACAAAATTTGTGTTGTGTCTAGCAGTCAAATGTGCAGTGTACTTCATTGGTTCCATTATAAAATGCTTTCTGTTCTAGTGAGCTATTCTCTGGGATAGAAGAATAACCTCCAAGCCTTTCATTCAACAAATCCTCTGATGAAAGTGATTCACTACTCATCTTTTGTGAAGCTAAAAAACTCTGTCCTAATAATGGCCTTAGATCACCTAAGCTAAAAAGACAGTAAATTCTGTCTGGCATGCATCCGATGAAGTGGGTATTCACCCACGAAAGCTTGTGCTCCAATACGTCTGTTAGTCTATAAGGTGCCACAGGACTCTTTGCTGCTCTTTCAGTAAATTCTGTATAAGCTTGAAAGTTTGTCTCTTTCACCAATAAAAGATATTACCTCACCCACCTAGTCTCTTAGAGAATCTTACAAGTTGGCCTAAATACATACCAAAAACCAGACTGAAACCATATCTGGGCATTTTTACCAGTTTCACAAACGTTTTAGTCACAGTGAAATATGCAAATATTTGACAAAATTCCAAACGGAGCATTTTCTTTTCTGGCAAAATTACTTACCATGTGCTCCCAGAGGAGTCACTGTTGCCAAAGGCACTGAAAGAGCCATCATCCCTTTGGTAGTGAAGCTCTCTTTGGTAGCCTGAAGAGACCAAAGCAAAGACAGGTATTGTATAAATTACTCTTGAGTAGATTCAAACTGGAATTTCTTTCTGGGGGCTTCAGGAAAGGAGCTGTCAGACAGCAGAGAAAGAGAAGTCAGACTGCTCCAGCAGAATATATTTATGGAGATTTTAAATCTCATGTTTCAAAATATTTCTGCCAAATGTGCAGGAGTAAATATGAGTGAGAGAATACAAAAAACAAACAAATTAGGTAGCAGTAACATGAAGGATCTGTTTATGGAAACTGAGGTGCATGGCTCCCACCCCATCTTTAATCCTCCTGTCATCAAGTGACGTCAGATTGGTACACAACTGTACATTTTCACATAACTCCACTGCTGCAGTACCTAAACCTAAGAATGAATTCAAGGCACAGTGAGATGTACCATCTTCTGAATAATAGGAAAAAAGAAAGGCAGAAAGGAAAATACCTATCAGCTAGAAAGGCAGAAGATGCAGCAAAAAGTAGTCATAGCTGCTATATAGCTACGTTAGAGCTGCAGCTGCTCGTCTCTGCCAAATTTAAAGGACCAGCTAGCTGTCAGAAAAGCATACTGGAAAAAGTGGTCCTACAATGAGGTGGGTCAGCAGTGACCAGCCAGCCATGAAGAGACGTGCTTCAGAGCAGGGGTTCTCAACCTTTTTCTTTCTGAGGCCCCTGCAACATCCTATAAAATCTCTACGGCCCACCTGAGCCACAACTGTTTTTCTACATGTAAAAGTCAGAGGCAGTGTTAGGGGTAGCAAGCAGGGCAGCTGCCCGGAGCCCCACACCCAGGGAGTCCTGCAAAGCTAAGTTGGTCAGGCTTTGGCTTCAGCTCCAGGTGGCGGGGCTCAGAGCCTCGCGCCTGGGCCTCATTGACTCTAATGTGGTCCTGCTTGGCGGACCCCCTGAAATCTGCTTGCGGCCTCCCAGGAGACCCCAAACGCCTGGTTGAGAACTGCTGTTTTAGAGGAAGACTCTGGTTGAAAGACATCCCTAGGTTTTCCAAGATATTTCCTGGTGTTTGACACATGTATGTCTTTTTGTTGATAATATGTATCTTTAATAAAATCTCACGTATAGTTTGATATCAACCACTTACTGAGTTTAGTCTACTATCACAACCACTAATAGCAGTACAACATCCTTTTCTTCATATTTTAACTACAATGCAAAATCAACTTACATAGATTTTTTAAAATGAAGCGAGTCTTTTAGTTGAACTGTTTTGCTCTCCACTGACCCTTTAGTGTCTCTGAAACCTTTTGTCCTAGATTTCACATGCTAGGAACATTATGCAAAACCCCATCCTGGCTGTCTGCATAGCCACATCAATAATAATATTTATTGCACAGTAAGATTAATAAAAATATGTTATGTTATTGTCACTGCTGCAAATATCTTCCAGAGTTTTGCAAAGAACACAATGGACTGGCACAGTTCTTTCAATGGCACCATGACAACATATATTGTATACAGAGGTCTGGATACATATATTGGTTCCATTGGGATATGTCCATCAGCTTGAATACATGCTTGGTGAGCTAGCCAAGTATGATATGGTTAGTAAACTATAATATTGACAGCACAATTTTAATAACCAGAAAATAAAACTACCCTCATGGAATACTGCATTTTCTCCAGTGGTGTTCTACAGATTTAAAAATTACTGTGGTGTTTTTGATCACTACCTGTCCATTGACTTAGTGTACGACCTTCAGGAAATCATTTAACCTCCTTTATCCTATCTGTAAAATGGATATAACAGTGCCTCCTTTTCTCTTAACCCTCTCTGTGGACACTTTTATTCCACTATAAGAGTGCCTTTTTCTGTTTTTTGTTTGTTTGTTTGTTTGTTTTTAAGAGCACTTCAGGAAATTGCTTACGAACTTGAGAATAGCTGTTAAAATGACAGCTCTCTCTCTTTTCTCCCTCTTCCCCCTCTTACTTTGCAACCAAACTATGTAGTAGAGCTGGCTGAAAATGTTCAATCCAACTTTTGTTTGACAGAAAATTGGGTTTTTAAGAAAACAAAATATATTGTGAAAAGTGTACTTTCTATGGAAAACTTTCAACTTTTTCATCAAAAAATTGAACACGGAAAACCACAGAATTTTGGCCAAACACACACACACAAAAAATTACATTTGGAAATGCCACCATGATGCCTTAAGGGAGCTGTAGTACCTCATGCCCCTATTATCCTCTATAGGCCAGGTTCCCCAGGCAGACTACATCTCCCATGATGCACTACAGTGGTTAAACAAGTGAGGACACTGTCGTGCATCCTAGGAGTTGTAACCTGAGCCATAGAGCAGAATGGGAGCATGAGGCACCCAGAGTACAACTTTCACTGCAGTAGCATTTCCAAATTAAAATTATTGGTTTTCAGCTAAAATTTCTCAGTTTTCAATTCAAAAACAAAAACAAAAAAAAGTCCATGAAAAATTTTGCTGAAAACAAAAAACAAACACAAGACTGTCTTCATCTAAACTTTCTGCAGGAAAGAATACTTTGACAAGCTCTGCTGTGTAGCTCTGGGGTGACCAAAGTCTAATCATCAGGCCAAGAAGAACTCCTGGAAACTACACCGTTGAGAATATTTCTATTCACAGGATTATTTCTCCCTCTAGGGGAGATCAGTCTAGGAAGCAAGATGAAATTTAGACCTGGTATCTACTGTAGTCCAAGGAGTTCTATCAGGGATTAATCTGTGTTTCTAACTAACTTGGAACCCTTTATGATGCAAGGAGCAGTTAGAAAGACTCAGACTTGTACTGCTTTATTGGCAAAAGATAACCAGCTCCAAAAATGATGATATGGGTCACCTTTTACAGGGCAATTTTACCCTGGAAAGTTAGTATACACAAATGGCATCTTCATACTCAGCAGATCTTACTTTAGGGACAAATGTAAAATTATCTGACTTTTTAATACTGTCAGCCCTGGAGAACCAACACAGCTACAAATAAGTGGGCTCCTTGTCTAGCTCACATATCATCAAAAGAATAGTGAATCAAATTCCAAATGCAGGGCCACAAATAAAGTATTTTCTACCAGTATGATATTATTTTTTAAATCTAGGATCTTTCCTGAAAGTTTACAGACCTTCTCTCATAAATGATGTAGCCTTCAGTTTAATATCTTCCTTCAGTTGCCTTGTATTGGTCAGGTATTCCAAAACATAAATATTAGGAGCAAAGTTTATCATGTTCTGTTCACCACAGCCATAAGGCATCTTAATCAGTGATTCCAAGCCATTGATAGAAGGCCCAAGAATATCACCTGAAAGATAAAATTAAAGTTCAGTGCATATAAATGTATGCATACCACATAGAGGGTGGGGTTACTTACACTGTGGAAGCATGAGATATGTTGCGTTTTTCATGTCCCTTTAGCCATCACATCTGCACACTGCCCACTCACCCATCTGCCCAGGGACTTGTTCTAAGATTTCAAACTGCTCAGCAGTCACTATTTTCAAAAACAAAATAGAATCTCCCACCTGTTTCATTAATTGTACACATTTGCAATTTCTGTCCCAGAATTATACTGGCCTAGAGCTTTCTTATTAAAAGCTGGATCTCTAACCATATAAAAGAGACCCCTACATGACGAAAACACTAACCACCATAATATCCAAGTAAGGTTCAAATTCCTCTGTCTTAGGCTCCACAGAAACCTCATTCTTAGCCCAGTGGATGATGGGAGAGGACTTTGGGAGTTAACCAGGGCAGTATCCATCCCAACAGTCTAACACTAAAATTAAGCCAATATGAGTATAAACACGGTGTCATTAAAACCACAAATCAGCAACCACCTGGGACCAAATCTTGTTCACGTTACTCACACTGACCTCCACATTGGTTTCAGTGAGATTAACCATGTGAGGCAGGAGAGCAGACCTGGGCCAAAGGAAGAACTCTGCTATATGGAGAACCCCTCTGCTAGTTCTGTAGGGGAATTGGGTAGACTGGCATCTCAAAAGCAGTTGTTTGTAATGACACAGTGTCACACCATACCATATCTTGGAAACTATTTGAGTTGACTGTAAATCCAACATAAGCCCAGCAAACAGTTTTATATTTACAGTCTGCAAAAGCATAAGACAGATTGCCAGAAAATAAATGAAGGTGTAAATAGGATAAAATAATCCTTACCAATAACAGTGACTTGTACTCTTTCACTGCCACTTACTACATCAGGAGGGAAGGTGAAATCCAAAGTTTCTGACACTGTTGGTGGGTTATTCCCAGTCAAATCTAAAAGACGTGTCTGTGAATAAGACTGTTCCAGTCCCTCAGCCTATCAAAATAAACAAAAAGGATCACTTTAATCTCAAAAACTTTATGTGCTGTCTTTAGATTTCTCTTTGTGCTAGTACAAAAGTATCTGTCAGACCGCGAGATCTAAACTGTTGCTAACAAATGTTTTCTGCTACTTGCTAACACAGCAAGAAGTAGAGTATTGACTCATCTGAGCTGATGCACATGTATGTGTTTCTTAAAAACAGCAGGCACTTCCCCCTGTAGTAATGGCTTATCAAGACGAATTGTTAATAACAAACAATAATATACAGAGCTTGATACAAAGTCCACAAAAGTCAGTGAGAATCTTTCCATTGACTTCAAAGGGTTTTGGATCAGGACCATGGAGCACAGCATTCTAGGACAAAGGTTTGTTCTTTCACACAAATGCAACACAGTAATGCTCAAAGAATGAAATTTTGCTCTCAGGGGGAAACTCACCCTGTGCGAAGGACAAAGTAGTGGGAGGAAGGAAAGGAATGGTCCAAGGGTTAAGGAGATGGCCACAGATGCAGGTTCAAGTCCACTACAGACTTCCTATGTGGCCTTGGGCAAGTTGTCTAGCCTCTCTGTGCCTCAGTTTCCCACCTGTAAAATGGGGATAATAGTACTCCCCTACCTCTCAGGGTGGTGTGAGGATAAATACATTAAATACTGTGAGGTGCTCAGACATTACAGTAATAGGGGTCATACAAGTACCTTCAGGTACGTCTACACTGCAGTTGCAAGCATGCCTCCCAAACAGACTTGCACTACGTCTGCTCAAGCTATCGCACTAAAAATGGCAATGTGCATATAGCTGCATGACTGGTGTCACAGGCAAGAGACCTGAGCTTAGACTCAGATGATCAGACAGGCCTAGACTCAAGTGGCTAGTTCCAGCCACTGCTATTTTTAGCATGCAAGTCTGCTTGAGCTAGCATGAGTCTGTCTATCTGGGCTGTGAGGCTGGCTCCCAGCTGCAATGTAGACATATCCTTAGTGCCAGCACAAGTCTGTTTAGAGGATGAAGTGTTTATCCTCTACATAGTGGTACATTTCACCCTTAGAGTCCAAGTATGAATCCTTACTAAATTTCACTGAATTTAAAGGAACTACTCTTGAGAGCAAACGATATAGGATTGGGCCCTTATACCTAACTTAAATAGAGTCACACTGGTGTAAAACACAGAATTTGGATGGGAATTTTAGTTTCTTTAATCTATTCACAAATAACTTTTGGCTAACTTTCTCTAGGGTGACCAGATGTCCCGATTTTATAGGGACAGTCCCGATTTTTGGGTCTTTTTCTTATATAGGCTCCTATTACCCCTTACCCTCATCTCTATTTTTCACATTTGCTGTCCAGTCATCCTAACTTTCTACCACTCCCACAATTTGTCATATTAAAGCTGTGTTGAAATAAAGTCAATTGTGCAGTTAAACCCATTAAACTTTTTCTCACAACACTATTATTTTACTTTCTTTGGCTGGATTATAATATAGTTGTAGCATCCATGGACCCAGTCCTGAAAACCCATGCTCACCCATGTTCACCCAGTCACACGATCAAGGGTTTGTAAAATTTAGCAATTTTTTTGTTTATATTTCTTAAAAGGCAGTCTAAAACATATTAATGAAGGAGTTCTTTAAAAGATAAACTTTCTGCTAACATTCACCCATTCTGAAAGCTTCAGGTCAAAACAGAAATAAATAAATATTCCTTTGGTTTGCCTTTTCACAACATTCTCCTTTTTAAGGGGATACCATCTCTGAATGCTTGAAATGACCTATGTCTTTGAATATTTACCTTCACTAAAACTTTCTGGAGGATGGCATCAGAAGCAGTGGGCGATATTGCTGTCACTTTAATAGAAATCGCTCCCAGTTGTTTTGGTTTGATTGGGAAATTAACAGTCTTTGCATCTTCACTTGGTACCAACACAGATTGCTGGTTTCCTGTAGCATTTATTTCATTGGATGTGATAAGAATTTCAAATGTGTCACTGAGATCAAGAGTCACCATAACCTATAAAAAGATTGTGATTAATATTTTTAACTGGAAAAAGGGTGTTATTCAAGAATCTCAAGTAGATGTGATTACTATAGTATGTGTAAGCCCTGCAATGTCTGGACAACATCCAAGAATCAGAGCAAGAAAACATGGACAAGAGGCAAAGAAAGAACTGGAAGTAGATGGGAACTGAAGATCTCAGCACTTCACAGGAACTGCCATTCACCAAATGGTAGGGCTCAGGAACACATTATATGTCATACCAGATCCAACCATCAAACCCAGAATCCTATTTTTGGCCAGTCCCATTCAGAGGAAGCCAAAAATATATAGTCTGTTTGACTAATTTGGGTGCAATGATTTACATGTAGGAAACTAGATTTTCCTGACTCCTGTAGCATATATTTCATATATTAAAAACTGCCTCTAGAAGAGCTGACAAACTTCAGAGCATAGCAAAATGGTAAGGGAAAAATACTAACAAAAAAGTTTGCCTATATTTACCTTGGTTGCTTCTTTCAAATAATTGAAGATGTTTACTTCCAAAATAAACTGCTCTCCTCTGGTAACCGAGTAAGGAAGGTTCAAGGAAATGAAAAAGGGTTGAAAAGCTTCTAACTGGAAAACAAAATCATTATACAACAGTGAACCCCTGTGGTCATATATTAGCTATTAAATTTGCTACAAACAGTTTAGATTCAGATTTGTTCTAATTAGACTTTCCCATTGGTAAACCTGGATTAGAGAACAAGGTTACTTGTATTGGACAATTAGCATTAGGGTGATATGCATTGTTTCTGATTTTTGGTTTTAACAAATAAACACCAATAAAACACACAATAAAAAATGAAAACAGTGTTTATCCAAAAATCTCCAGACAAACACCAGAAATAGTTAATTGCAGTTAATGGCTTGTCTATGCAGAGCAGTAATGTGGACTACAGGGGCTTGATTTCTAAAACACACTAATGGGTTTCACATTAATTGGTCTGTGTAGATCCTGCTGATGCACATTAAAGATTCTCTAGTGAGCTTTAACATAGCGCTGTTTGAAACAGTGTGACACTACAGCACACTACGGAACATTACGAAGAGATTACTCAGTACAGTACAAAGAGAGAGCCCCAAAAACCCCCAGTTTTTAGATATCTACATAGAATTCAAAAATTGCTAAAAATAAACCTCAAAAAATGAAATTAACAAACCCAGAAAAACAGAAGCCCTAGTAATATGATAGGACTGAAGCATGAGCTAAAGCAACTATTAGCACAGGGGTTCTCAAACTGGGGGTCAGGACCCCTCAAGGGGTCACGAAGTTATTACATGGGGAGTCATGAACTGTCAGACTCCACCCCAAGCTCCACTTTGCCTCCAGCATTTATAATAGTGTTAAATATATAAAAAGGTGTTTTTAATTTATAAGGGGTATTCACACACAGAGGCTTGCTATGTGAAAGGTGTCACCAGTACAAAAGTTTGAGAACCACTGTTCAGTACAATAGCAAATGCCTTTTTCTGAGGACTCTCTGGGTATGTTTACACTGCAATAAAACACTGTGGCTAGCCGATGTCAGCTGACTCGGGCTCCCAGGCTCAGGTTGCAAGGCTATAAAATTGCAGTGTAGATGTTCAGGCTCAGGCTAGAGTCTTAGCTCAGACCAGCCACAGGTGTTTTACTGCAGCATAGACATGCTCTCTAGCCTGGTTCACATGGGAGGAGCTGGGCTCTTGGCATTTTTGAAAAGAAAGGCACTTCATATCTTAGGTGCCTAGAATGATTTAAAAGTTTAACTTCAGACATCCAGGTTTGAAAGCTTTGACCTTTCCCATCATTTGGGATCCTGTTGAATAATGACTTTCAGCTGTTTTGGATGATTTAAAAATGTGTCTCTCCATGGCCCTATCTTCCTACCAATGGCGAAGGATATAATAAAACGCAAAATAATGGACTCGTTTAATAATCTATTTTTTCTTTTTTATGTATTGCTTTCTGAAAGTGCTGTAATTAGGGGTTTGTATTTTTAAGAATTATCTATATTAGGTATATTTTTGAAAATACAACATTTTTTGAACTAAAGCTGTGAAATAAAGAAACAAAAGCAGGCAGCAAGCAGATGCACTTGTATTCCAACAAAGACAGACACCCTAAGGCACAGAATCACTTTATATCATTATGCAGTATTAAAGTTATTATGCATACAGGAGAAGGAGGGATACAGTACCATAGATTTTAAAGGAGAACTCCCCACTGATTTCAGTGTGCAACTGCTTAAAATTTGATAGTATTTAATAAGTCTTGTTTTCCTTATTAAAATAATCAGATTGCTACTCTTCTTTTTACAATATAAAACTGAAAATAATAAACTGGGGTATTACCGCTAACATAAACTGGAACTATATTGTACTATGTTACCTCAACAGGAGCAGTTGTAATTCCAAGTCCAAGGTTCTCAGATATTACAAAAGCACTGGCTACCCAAGAAGTGATGGTATCAGGTACAGTAACTTCCATTGTTGTGTCTCTGCTGGATCTAATAATAGAAAAGCACATCCGAATTTCAAAAGTGCTAATTTAATGCTCAGTTAATGAAATATTTAAGATAGATCATAAATGTAGTCTGAATTCTTAACAGGAAAGATTGTTGTTTACCTTTTCTTCTTCTCCCAACTTTCTGTAACTATGTTTTTGTTAGGCCCCAAAGTAATAATTAAATGGTGAATTAGAAATTACTCCCTGTAAGACAATAAATCCCTGTATATTCTATAGAAATACCCTCCAGATGTCAGCTGTATTCCTAAAGTTCCTGATACTGATTCTTAGTTAAATGAGTAGCATGTACTGAAGCACAATACAGGTCAGATTGTGCCACCAATTTAGCAATTTTGGATGGTCGCATGGTTAAGACACTATACTAGGGATCAGTAAAGTAGGATTTAATTTCTGTGTCTACCACAGATTTTAGTGTCACCTGAGGTAAATCATCTAATCTCCTTGTGCCTCATTTACCTATCTGTATAAGGGACATAATACTACTTCCCTTTCCCCAACCTGTCTCTGTGTTGTTTATTTAGATTGTAAGATCTTCAGGCAGTGATTGTCTCTTAAAATGCATTTGTACAATGCTTAGCACAGTGGACCTCCAACCTTAGTAACTGCCTCTAGGTGGTACTGTAATATAAATAGTAATAGGGATCAATGCAGAATACTATTTAGAATGTAATAGTGCAACATGCCCCTAGAAAATAATTAAAATATGTCAGAAATCCAGAGCAAGTAAGTGCATTTACCTAGTATTGGTGTCAATCCAAAGCCAAGTCTCCAGGAAATTTTTCCTTACATGTGGACTACTGAAAGCAGGAAATCCAGCTGCAGAATCTAGATAGTCAGTGAAATCTGCACTGTGGGGTATCATCTCATCATCTACAAAGTCAAAATTATTGTCAATTACCAGAAAATTCTACATAGTGAAAAAAAATAAAATTAGCACCTTGTTTTGTGTATAATTATTCACAAACTCATGAGATGTTTGGTAACAGTACACATGGTATTTCTGAATTGAATTTAGTGTTATTGCACTGTTATTTTCACTTAAAAACACAAAAGCATTGCACACGAAATTTAAGTTTGGCAGGTCTCTATGTCTATACAGCATTTTGGAGCAAACAGGAGCAAGCCTCCCAGCTAGGTCATCAGACTTGGGCTACCAGGTCTTGTGCTACACTCCAAACATAGCTGTATAGACAGTACTTTGAAGCTGCAGCTTGGGCTGGCACTCAGGCTCTGAAGTCTAGGGAGGGGGGTCTTCAGACCTCAAGCTCCACCCAAGCCACAATCTCAAAGCGCTGTTTAGAGCACTAGTGTGAGCCCCTCTAGCCCAAGGGCTCACCTCCACCTGCTTCCAAATGCTGTGTAGACATACTCTACTCTTTGGGGGTATATATATACTCCATAGTGTATGAATAGCGCTGTGCCAGGAGTGCTGAGCCATTGCTGTTTAAGCCAATGAGAGTTGCAAACACAAAGCACCTCTCAGGTCCAGGCCCCTTACAGCCACTTCGTGTCAAGACAGCAGTAGCATGGACAGAAACCAGAGTCCATGGGGGAAAAATGCAAAATAGCCTAAGTCCCATGTTCAGACCAACCTAAGTTGATCAGGAGCCTAAGTCCCATCAACTGGTTTAAGTACTTATGAAAGTGTTACCCCATATTTATACCCCAAACTCTCCAAGCATCTCAGGTTGCAATCCTGCAAACACCTATTCATGAGGGTAGTCGTTAGGGATGAAGCCAATGGGCCTTGTCACAGTGGTTAAGACTGCTCATGTCAATAAGCATTTACAAGATCAGACTCTTAAGGTTTAATCTTGAGCCCAGAATCTGATTTAGCCAAGCTGGGTGCAGCGTAAATGACAGGAATTCTTCTCCCTAGACTGTAAAGTAGCTGCAGAGGTGCTCCACAGAGATTATTCAGTCATATGAAGTAAGGTTTTATGTACCCACACACATAAGACAGAGGGCGAAAGGATCTGTTTAATAGCCCTGCAGGCTCGATGCAATGAGCTCATGAAGAGTGCAACTCACCTCCAGTACATTGCACACAAATCTAGTCACCTAAGGTGCACAGCTGAACCACACTGGTTCCGCTGGATAGGAACCCTCTCCAGCTCTGGAGGAAGGGTCTGTATTTGAAATATCTATTTCAGAATTTGTCTTCAAGCCCCGATGGATCTTTTGTCACCTCAGACAACAACATAATCCTGACAAATACGCAAAATACACAAAGATAAAACATGTAGGCCAAATTCTCCCATATTATACCAGCTTACATACAGGTAAGTCTATGACTTCTGTGGAGTGACTCTGGATTTTTCCTGGTGTAACTAACCAGAATTTGTCCCTGTTTGTTTATCTTTAACTCTCCTGGATCTAGCAGATAACAATGTTTTGGCTATGCCAATTTTTATTACTTACAGAGAACATCATTCTTGTCTTCTGGAAGATTTGCATCAGTCAATACCCAGAGGTTGCACTTCTGGGTAAAAAAAAACAAAACAAATGTACAGTCTATCTTAGTACAGGACATGCAAAGTACTCAATATCTTATTTTTTGTTTCTTTCATTCTTTTTAAATTTCTTTCTTTCTTTTTTAAATGCAAGTCAATTTTTAGCAAGTCAAATGCATGCCACAACAAATGCTATTTTCTGACTTTGAATCCTTACCACACCATCAGACATCACTTAGGGTGGCACGACATTTTAGCGTAAAGAAAAAAAGAATTAAGTACAAAGACTTCAGTGGACTGATAGTTCATCTGCATGCTTTCATTTTGAAATGGGCATATAGTGATGAATTTCACTATTATCTATTAAAATTCTGTGAATACTTTCATTTTTAGACTTTTGTAAAACAAAATTAAATTCTCCCCAAAAACAACTTGATCCCCTCTTGACAAACACAGTAGAAACCATGAAAACAGTGCATTGTGTACAGCTTTCAAACTTTACATGGAGTATTTAATATATTTTCCTTCTGCGGAGGATGTACAAACAATTAAAGAGAAAAAATCCAACTTCTAGATTTAAAAATGATATACCTGAAAGACACTGAGAGGACTTCTCACTGAGTCAAAATATTGTGCTGTGTTGTACAAATGTAGTTCATGGAGCACCTAAGAAAAAGAAGATAATGCAAATTGTGAAAGCAGGATGCAATTCTTTACATAAAATATACTGTACAGGATGTTAATTTGCAGAGCTATCCCTCAAACAGTAGATCTCTTGGCTCTGGAATATTGGAGTTACCAGATGAATGGGGTTAGACAATAATGGCTTATATCAGTGGTGGGTAACCTGCGGCCCATGGGCCACGTGCGGCCCATCAGGGTAAGCTGATTGCAGGCCACGAGACACTTTGTGGACATTGACCATCTGCAGGCATGGCCCCCGCAGCTTCCAGTGGCCGTTCCCAGGCAATGGGAGCTGCGGGAAGTAGCGGGCATGTGTGAAGAGCTTTCCTACATTATTTGGTTCTAAATAAAAAATTATTTGACTGTGAAAACTGAGCAGTTTGATGGACAAAGTTCAACGTGTTGGAAAAAAATGCTGAGTGGAATATTAGTCCTCTAGCATATCTAAAGAATGATAATTTACAGGACAGAACAAGTAGAATTCCAAATAAAGGGTCTCAACTTACAAATAGTATACTCATAAGCAGCTCACTAATGTTGGTAGACTACTTGAATGAGTAAGAATTGTTCACACAAGTAAAGGTTGCAAGATCAGTCCCAAAGTTGCATTTTATATGTCTATGTAAATATGTCTATGTAAAATAAAACATAAAAACTGTTACGTTTCCATAACCTTATACTTTTCAGAAATACACTGCATGCAAAGCTTTTTTCTTTTACTTA
Source organism: Gopherus evgoodei (assembly GCF_007399415.2). Taxonomy (NCBI): domain Eukaryota; kingdom Metazoa; phylum Chordata; order Testudines; family Testudinidae; genus Gopherus; species Gopherus evgoodei. Next base: position 67,902,995 of record NC_044324.1, on the reverse strand, counting down.
CACTGTCTTCTGTAATGTCATTACTTTCTCCCAGGAGCTTTGTACTTTTGTCAACAACTGAAAGTCCAATTACAGATCTGGGTTCGGTTGCACTGATTTTAAGGGAGACTTTCTCAGATGGATTGACTTTATCTTTATTCCAAGATATTTTGATCTAAGAAAAAGAAGAAAATTATATTGGTTTAAATTATATAGTAATATTTCAGGGTCAGCCAAGAGCTTTCAATCATGAGCTTTTTATTTTAATTAGTTGTAGCTGAGAATCTGGTTTCACTGGGGAAGGCATGGTTCCCACCAACTCTTGGAAGGGACTAAGGGTTTACATGCTGCTCCCTTAACCCTCAGATTCCTTAGATCTGTAATTGGTAAGCACCAGCATCCCCATGAACATCCTTTGTTTCTGTGATGGCCACTATCTTGGCCAATAATGAGTACTGAAGGGACCACTAGAGCTAAAAGGACGAGTCTGAGCTAAAGCACCAGGTTCTGTAGCTGGAGCAGTCACACCTACATCTTCTGTGGGTTGGGCACAGAGGGGGTTGTGTAACACACTCTGACCAGTGGGTTATACTTTCAATCTGCAAACCAGCCCCACAGGTTCCAAATGGCCCTTCCACAGCTATTCTCGTACTTGCATAAGGGGTTGAGGAACAGATGCCAGTTCAGTACTCCTGTTTCAGATTAATAATTTTGCCCTTTTCTTAATTAGAAAACCAAATTTTACTCTAAACTCTTGACTGGAAAAATGAATTGAAGGAGAGAAACAGGTCTTCACAGCACTACCTTCATTGTGAAAAGTCTGGGCCAGTGGCAAACATACTATCAATGGCTAAAGTAAATGTGATTATCACTGCTTATTATGCTGTAAATAAGACAACAGACTGATTCATGAAAAGAGTTGGGTTTGGATTAAATGACATTTAAAACACAGTTGCTGAGTTATTTATTGAAATAAAAAGCAAGAACAGGCTATAAATTACTCCCAAAAGTAACCGATTACGTTTCTGCTGCACATAGGAAATTTGAATAGCTACTCCTCACAAAGAGAAGTAGAAATAGCCTGGAATTTTTGTAGCTTTGAAGAAGATCAATTGTTTCATTATATCCCATTGGTTTCCAAATCTGAAGGTTTCAGTGGCTCAAATAATGAGGCTAATATTTAATTCCCATTAATTCATCTTCCCAATTTTCCATTATCTCTGTATTTAAGATTGCCTGGTTTTCTCATCTTTAAATTGCACTTTAATTATATACTTATATTTTGGCCTGTTCCCACAAACCCATGCTCACAAGACTAGTCCTTACTCAAAAGTTTGCAAGAACAGGCCCTAGCTCTGTAATATAAAGTATACTGTAATCTTCACTAGGACCCTAATACAGCACCACTGAAGTCAATGGAAAGATTCCCATTGACTTCAATGGAGCTGGATAAGGCCCTATATGCTTTCTTGTTACAAATATATTCTCCTGTTTCTGATCTTAAACTTCTGAGTTTTAGCTCTCAGCTACGTTACCTTTACTGATTGTTATTTTTAATTTATTGACCTTCTAAAAACACAGATATGCAACACAGCAGGAATGTGTCACATATGGGGTATGAACTGCAGCTTTCTGACCCCCTTGCCACACAACCTGTATATAACACCACAAAAAATCCTCAGCTCCCAAGGATGGTTCCAATGAAAATTGTTCAGCATATTCATAGATTCCAAGGCCAGAAGGGACTATTGTGATCATCTATAACACAGGGCATGGAACTTCCACAGAATAATTTCTAGGACATATCTTTGAGAAAAACATCCAATCCTAATTTTTAAATTGCCAATTTTAAAATTATAACTCTTGATAAAGTATTCCAATGGTTAATTACCCTCACTGTTAAAAATGTACACCTTATTTCAGGTATGAATTTGTCTGGCTTCATCTTCCAGCCGTTGGCTTGTATCCTACCTTTATCTACTAGATTGAGGAGCCCATTATCAGATATTTGTTCCCCATGTAGGTACTTACAGATTGTAATTAAGTCATGCCTAAACCTTCTTTTTGTAAGCTAAATATATTGAGCTCCTATGAGGCATGTTTTCTAATCTTTTAATCATTCCCATAGCTCTTCTCTGCCCCTCTACAACATCCTTCTTGAATTCTGGACAACGAACTGGATGCAGTATTCCAAAAGTGGTTGCACCAATGCCAAATACAGAGGTACAATATCCTCCCTACTCCTACTCGAGTTTCTCCCGTTCAAACATCCAAGTATCACATCATTAGAGGAGTAGCCATGTTACTCTGGATCTGTAAAAAGCAACAAAGAGTCCTGTGGCACCTTATAGACTAACAGATGTATTGGAGCATAAGGATCACATTTTAAGGATCACATTAGCCCTTTTAGCCATAATGCATTTGACTCCATTGAACAGGAGAAAAATTCCCACTGGCCAACCTTGTCCCAGATGCCACTGCTGTATTGCCACAAAGAGAACTGGCAGTACTCATGGAGAGAGGGATAAACAGTCCCTCTATGCAGTCTCTCCACAGTTCGGTTCCTCTCCACACAGCAGAAACGTGTTCATTTCACTGTGTTTTCTGCCTTCCAGATTCATATCACAGCTGGGAGTATTGCTCCTCTGAGAGGACAACACTTGTATTTTCTGAGTAGGGCCCTTCTGAATCTTTCTCTAGTCCAGTTCAGGGGGAATCATAGTTGAAGAAACTCTCTCCTGGTTTTCTATAATACCAGTATCTTCCCAATGTCTCCTCAAACAGTCTTTCACATAGGGCCGGAACCAACTGCCACTGAAGTCAGTGCAAGTCTTTCCACTAAATTCTGTGAGCTTTGAATCAGACCTACATTGAGGAGGATTTTTATATCTGCAAGTCTTCCATTCTGAACTATTACTTGGCATGTAAGACATATAAAGAAAGTCATTGCAAACTCAGTCTTTGATTTACTACCTTGTTTTCAAGAACAGGCTGAATAGACAGAGTCAGGGCATCATTTACAACTTCCCCATTCTCATCAATATAAAAGATACTTATACACGCCACAGGAGCCCAGGAATTTTCTGGTTTTAAAGTGAACGTTGTCAAAGCCTCTGTGCCTACAGCCACAATCTGTTCTTTAGCTACCACCTGAAAGGGAAAATAAAATGTCCACGTTATAATAAGATACTAATTGTATTGCAATCACAAATCGACACCATTCTTCACTTCAGTGCCGAGAAAGATCACCGAATATACATTTCAGACCTTCAATCCCAACAAAACCAACAGAAGACCATACTTAACATTCCTGTTATTCCTAAGATATAAAAAACAAGGAGAACCACCAGACTTCCAAACTGTTCATTTTTTTCAAAAAAGCAGTCTTCCTTTACATTATAAAAAAGAAAAAAATAGATCTATGCCCTATTTCAGGTCAAATGTGAGATTCTAAGGTCATAATTGGTCAGCTTGCTGTTAATAGAAATCTATCCATCTAACAGCAAGCATCTTGATCATCAGGGGTTAGAATGTGCTGTGACCCCATGTGGCTTCTTGGTGTGGAGGGGTTGGAAATGCACCCTTGCCCAGTAGATGAGCACAATCTAATTGGTGAGAGCTGGCACTGCTGCTAAGGCTCAATAGCTAACAGAGCTGGCCTGACATAGAGAGGAACACACTCCTCCCTTTAAAAGAATGGCAGAGCGGCCTCTCCCATACAGCTCCAAGGGGACAGTGGGACTCCCTCTGAGTAAGGACTGAGCAAATACAAAGTAAGAATTGGATCCACTGTGTTTACCGAGCAAATCAATAATAATCAAATCTCTTAAATATTGAATCACATTTTTTTTTTACTCATTTGACTTTATCTCAGGTTGTAACAATCACCTCAAGTCACACACATGTAAAATTGGTACGTTACCAAATAATTGATCTCCTTTATTATCTTGTTGCTTGCAACATTCAGCTCAAAAGGAATCCCAGCCTGGAGAAATAACATGATGATAGGACTAAATAGTTGTCCATGATGAATACCTGACAGTAATGTTTTATTGGCAAGTATAGCTTCATATGAACATGTGTTACCTTTACATCTTGTCTTGGTTTTTTTATCTGGAGGTAAGTCATGCTGGGGGAGTTGAATACACCGTGAACTGCTATGTTACTTTCACTATCAAGGAAACTAGCCTGTAAGACAATACAAAAAAGGCTGTTGCTAGAATTATAAACATCTATTTAATGCTCATGTATATGCTATCATTATATACTGTATGACACAGACTAAAAATGTTATATACATATGGTTTCAACATAGTTAGGGTGACCAGATTATCCAAGTGAAAAAACAAGACATGCGGCATGTGGATGGGTGAGATCATGGTGAAGAGCGTGGGCAGGAAGGTATACCTGGGACTGGCTTGGCAGATTAGAGAGAGGGCATGTAGCAGCTCAGCAGAGCTTGGCACAGCTCTGAAGCAAGTTTACGAAACGGGGAAAGATTTTTTGACAACCTTACTGCAAGCCTAGAACAATCTTAAGAAACTGGGAGATTCCTGATTTTTGGGGACAACCAACCTAAAGTGGTGGGAAGGGGAAAGTGGCATCATGAGACTGGCCTGACATGCATTGATCCATGATCCCCATATGTGCTGTCATTCTCGTCAGTCCAGCTGCCCACAGGCTCTGACTAGGCGGTCACATTTTGCAAGGGGGTTACATAACACCATTTTTTTTCACCAAAATTTCAAGGACCCTAGGAACGCCCTTGAAAAAGGACATTCAGGGCCATGTGGTTGCCATTCTCATAGTACTCATGTCTGGCATGTCACTTAAAGTCAATGAGCAACTGAGTGGAGATTAGTTTTCAGATATTTTTAAGGCACTATCATTAATAACATTAGTAATTCCTTGGTTGGTCATATCTCCCATTAGTTTATATCAACTACAGTTATTCTCATTGTGGTCTGTTTCTATTCAGTTCTACTGATATAAAATCCAGGGCAACTCTACTGAAGCCAATAGAATTATTCTAGATTTACACTGATATGATTTAGAGAGGAACGTGGCCCCATGAATTTCATCTAGAAACAGCAACAGCTGGTGAGAGAGCTCAAACTCAAACCGATAAAATTACAATTTTCAAAAGATCTCAGAATCTTGTCACTACTCATGGCCTTGAACTGAATATGAAACCTACTTCTTATTTTAACCTCCTGTTCTCCCTTACCCTCCTCAGAGGGGATAGCATTCACTGTGCCATTCATCAAGTGAGCTATGAAAACAGACAGGGAATCACCTGAAGTACAACTAGAGTTATACCTTCCCTATTCTCCCTCTAGGGCTGATCACCAATATCTTCAAGCTCCCACATGAGGACCAGAATTCTGACAGCACAGATGAGTAGATAAGGCACTACCCTGCACAACAGAAGACCTGGTTTCTATTTCTGGTTCTGCCACTGACCTAGTGTGTGACACTGGGTGAGCCATTTCAGCTTTCTGTGCTTCTGTTTCCTTTCCCATCCATTGTCTGCCTTGTATACTTGGGCCTCGTCCAGACTAGGGGAGGAAAATCGATCTTACATACACAACTTCAGCTACGTGAATAACGTAGCTGAAGTCGAATATCTAAGATCGAATTACTCACCCGTCCAGACGGCGCGGGATCGATGTCCGCGGCTCTCCGTGTCGATTCCGGAACTCCGTTCAGGTTGATGGAGTTCCGGAATCGATGTAAGAGCGCTCAGGGATCGATATATCGTGTCTAGACTAGATGCGATTTATCGATCCCCGAGCAATTGATTTTAATCGGCGGGGTAGTCTGGACGTGGGCTCAGTGTCAGGCAGTCTCTCTCGCTATGTGGTGTCTAGGACAATGGCCTACGTGCTACTGTAATGCAAACAAGAAATAATTGCTCCCCACACCAGCTGTTGCATAAGTCAGAGGCAATGTACTGTTGAAAAGCCACTACAGTCTCATTCTTTGAATTGTGCTGGATTAATGCTTTGAGTTTTCATGATGTAAACAATACCTTAATGAGCAGACTCATCGTATTAGTCAGAACCGGGACCTCAAGGAGAATGATTCCATTTTCTGGGACAGTATAATTTAGGATATGCACTGTCTCATTTCTCTGCTGCACAGCTCCATTTTCGTATACAGAGAACACAGCATGGTGAGAAACTGTGTCTGACTGTTCTGCAGTGACTGTGACATAATTTTGTCTCTCTTCGGCCGTCAGCTGATTTTTGTCAGAACGTGTTACTTTTAGCTAATAACAAAAAACAAGGAAGTAGTCATAAGACAGGCCACAACATAAATCCAGGATTCATGAGATGTAGCTATACATTCGTTTTTATGACATGATTATATTTTTCAAACAGCAGTTATCTTCAGGTTTGTAATATGTCTGTCATGACACCTCAATTCCTGCATGTGACACCTCAACATGCAGCAGTGGTTTCACAAGAACAGTAGTAATCTTCACAGTTGGAAAGGGGAATGTTTCCCATTGTGCCTGCTTTGTCTTGCTTCCCATTCCATTTACCAGTCAGAGTCAGTATCATAGAATTGTAGAAACACTGGAAGAACCTAGAGAAGTCCTCTAATCCAATCCCCTGCCTCAGCACAGGGATTGGACTAGAAGACTTCTCTAGGTCCCTTCCAGTGTTTCTACAATTCTATGATACTGACTCTGACTGATAAATGGAATGGGAAGCAAGACAAAGCAGGCACAATGGGAAACCTTCCCCTTTCCAACTGTGAAGATTACTAGTGTTCTTGTGAAACCACTGCAGCATGCCACAGCTAAGTATGCGCATTGAGCACCAGTAGCAACAAGGGTTAATCCAATGTCTAAGTCACGTGTAGGAGGAACAGAACTGATTCAGACATGGGCTCATCAAAAAGCCTGAGGAAAAGTCCCAAAATGAGCAACCTCCAGTACACAACTTTTCCACTTCAAATCCCTCAGTTACCTTCACAGATTATATCAGTTCTCACATTTCATTAATCCCTTCCCCCGTAGCATATCCAGTCTCCTCTCTATCCCACACTCCATAAATTCATCCCCCACACAATTCATCTCTCTCCCTCCCTAATCTAAAGTCTATCCCTTCCACCAGACTGTTAATTCTCCCTCACCCCTCAATCCATTAATTTGCCTTCGTCTATGTGTATCTCATATTCAGAGCTCCACTTATCAGTAGCTGTTCTATATGTGTGGATAGCTGACAAGCCCTCTCTTCACTTGTCAGCTGCTCAGCACTGGTACCAGCTTCCTCCAATACCTCCCACTGTGTCTTGCTTTGGAGGATAAAGTGGATGAGGATAAAGAGGGAGCAAGTTGAGAGGATAGCAAGGGAAGGGAGAAGAACCAAAAGCCAAAGACACCAGTTGTGAGGCCACAGTCTTCAGCTAAATGGTAAGGTTAGGCTGGCCTGCTGTGAATGCTCATATTCAGCACTTGCCATTTATCTGTCTGGATCCAAGTTTTTCACAGCATCAGCACACAAAAATTTCACTTGGCTCATTTCAACAGGGTTTTAAGTGTTTCCCTTTTACATGGCGCAATTGTGATTGCCTGTTAAATGCTGACATTGTCATAGAGTAGAAACCCTTTTATCTGTCTAAAATTGGGAACATGAGATTTAGTTAGATGACAGGGTTTTAGGTAAAAGGAAAAGGAAAAACACAGAGGACATAACCCAATTTCAAAAACCAGAGGTTTTTACATAAGGTGGTTTTGGATAAACAAGTTTTACAGGATTCTAGAAAACAGCTAAGTAATAAGTGTATGTTAGTAAAAGCACGAGATTCATTAGCTAACAGAGTTATTTAAAAAATCCAGACTAGCTATAGAGTGTTCTGACTGAACAAAAATATGGTATCAAAATGGAAAATAATCAGCCCTGATGCAAATCCTAAAGACTCTGTGAAAAATCTCTTTTCCTCAAGAGCCTTCACCAACCATCTCCAAATATATCCCATGTTCCAGAGCCAATATCCATTCTACAACATTTCCCATCGTTTATAATTTTCTAGTGCAAATGACACTCATGCTAAAGTTGCTGGCACAAATCCAATGAAATAAGAGGTGTCCTTAGAATAAATTTGTAAATTCTCCCTAACCCTCAGCAGACATTTTTAGCTAAGCAGAACCAAAAAGGAACACTGATTATTTTTCTTACATAAGAACTATCTTGATAAACAAACCATAATTAAATAGAAGAACTTACAGTAGCTGTGAAGTTCAGAGAAGGCTTTAGAGTTCTAGCATAGTCATAAAAGTCAATGATGTAGTCATTCTGCTTTGGAAATACAGTGGTGCTTGCATTCTGAGTGATTCCTGTTGGAGTAATCATGACTGTTCAGAAGACATGATTTCATATATAATCCTTTCAAAAGGCTTCTCTAAGCTCTTCACGACACTGAGGAAACTCTCTTGTATTTCAAACATTAATTCCAACCACCCTCATTTCTACTGTTGTCACTATCCTTCCCAGTGGGGACTCCAGTGCCCCGACAATTCAGGCATATGCACTGGTACCCTTTCCCTCAGCACCAGATCCCTGAGGCTGTACAGTGCTTCCATGGATTACACTGCTCCACTCCACACATTGCCATCCTCCCTATTCTCTCCCATGATTTGAAGGGTACAGCCTTCTGAGCCCTTCTGCATATAAACAAACTGCTAGGATATGGCTCAATCATTTGTTCTCTATAGCAACATCACATTGTAAGTAACATACCTGTAAGTGATTCTGTAACTACAGCTATAATTTCTGTTGGCCCTCTGTAAACTATATCACGCTGATACTGTGCATGTTGGACAGTAGTTACGTTTTCAAACTCCAAGTAATTAAAAGTGAAGTTCACAGATCCATTGATCTATAACGAGAATACAAAGATCTTAATTTGTTTGACTGGATTTTTTCCAATGGAGTCATCGAAACTCAAAGCACTTAAAATCTGGACAACTTTTTTTATCCATTATTTCTAGTTAAATCAGATAGTTCCCTCAATAAAAAACTACAATTACAGTTCATGAATTAAGATATTAATACTTTGTTTTGGCAATCATCATTCTTGTTTACTATTGCTTTATCATCAATAACAGTATTTTAACTGTAAGCAACAATAGGGTCTGATCCTGGCAAATTTTGATGTTTTATTATGAATATTCATTATCTATACACTGCCAGAATATTAGTGCATGGTGTTCTATAGTGAAATACCAAGTCCCTGCCCAGGAAGCTTAGAAGTGGAGAATATGATCCTGTAAAAGGATGTGGTTAATTCTCCATCACTTTAAGTCTTTAAATCAAGACTGGATGTCTTTCTAAAATATATGACCCAGCTCAGCGTGATGCAAGAACACTAGGTCAAATACTGGTCTTATGTTATATAAGAGGTCAGACTAGATTACCATAATGGTCCCTTCTTGCCTCAAAATCTATGAATAAAGTACTGACCATCTACTGAGACATAGCATACTAAGAGATTATAGTAAACAAAAAGTGAGCAGAGATTACCAGAATGACAAAAGTTAAATTGTGAAAGACTGAGATATGCTTATTAGTTATTAATATCTGTATGATGGAAGTACCTAGCTGTAGGATTATGGCTGGGGCCCCGATGTGCTGGCTGCTGCACATAACGTAATTGACACAAGATACATACGTCTTGTTAGTCCCATATAAGGATGAGGATGTTTCTATTGGCTTTTTCTTTTCAATTTATTGAATGCATTAAAATGTTGGATGAAAAACAGGCAGGTATGGACACCAGCAATGGAAGATTAACAGGAAGAAGTGAGTTTAGATGAAAGGTGTGAAGAAAAATGTGAGTGATTGGCTTAGAGTCAGGGAAGATGCTTCAAGTACAGAGGGTGATATGAGTGGCTTACCAGACGAGAACAAGAGAATCAATGAAGAGCAGTGTGTGTGCAACACAATAGGAGGCAACAGAACAAAAGATTCCCAATGGGGATAGAACGAGGAGTACTTGTGGCACCTTACAGACTAACAAATTTATTTGAGCATAAGCTTTCATCGGCTAAAACCCACTTCATCGGATCCATGCAGTGGAAAATACAGTAGGAAGATATATATACACAGAGGACATGAAAAAATGGGTGTTGCCATACTAGCTATAACAATAAATGGACACAAATCAGACATCAAGAATGATAACGTTCAAAAACCCATCAGAGAACACTTCAGCCTCCCTGGTCACTCAATGACAGACCTCAAAGTCACAATACTCCAACAAAAAAACTTAAAAAACAGACTGCAACAAGAAACTGTAGAATCGGAATTAATTTGCAAACTAGACACCATTAAATTAGGCTTGAATAAAGACTGGGAGAGGATGAGTCATTACACAAAGTAAAACCTATTTCCCCATGTTAATTTTTTCCCCTACTGTTACTCACATCTTCTTGTCAACTGTTGATAATCAGGGATGGCCCATTTCCACTACAAAAGCTTTTTTTTTCTCCTGCTGATAATAGCCCACCTTAATTGATTATTCTCATTATAGTTAATATGGCAATACTTATTTTTTCATGTCCTCTGTATATATATTTTTTCCTACTGTATTTTCCACTGCATGCATCCGATGAAGTGGGTTTTAGTCCATGAAAGCTTATGCTCAAATAAATTTGTTAGTCTCTAAGGTGTCACAAGTACTCCTCGGTCTTTTTGTTGATACAGACTAACATGGCTGCTACTTTGAAATGGGGATAGAATGTGTGTTTATAATTGTTGATGAGGGTTTATTCTGATAGTTCATCTTGGCAGTGAAGTGGATGCAGAAGTAAAGTTCTTACATTCATAAAGACTCTACAAATTCTCAACAAAGACCCACCTCCAATGTTTTAGTAACATTTCTCCTGCTCCCCCAGTAGGATATAGGAATGCAAGTGACTGTTACACTTCCTCTCACTGGCTTTCCATAAGTATACCTGAAACATGACAAGCGAGATCATATGAACCATTATCACATGGCTTTGGATTTCTGAAGAATTTACAAGACCGAAGAATAAATAAAAAATATATCTGATGGCATTCAATAAAACTACGGCACATTTGTACTTTGAAATGATGAGAAGCTTTTAAAGCTGGCATCAGTTGAAATTCATCAAGGGCATGAGCCCACACATTGCAGGTGGGGAATGTGCACAGAAGTGGAAAGTGCTGCTCTTTTCCCCCACAGCCACTCGGAAGTCCATTATTATTATAAAACACTGTTCATCCATCACAAGGTGCTGTACAATCAATATCAAAATAACTGCAGAAAAACAATAATTGGTCAGACTTTTTACATTTTATCATTTCATAATAATTATGACATTGACTCACAAGAAATAAGAAAATGTCAAACTTTTAAAATGCTATTGAACAAAATGTGAATGTAGCACAATTTTAGTGCAGTAGAGTTTAAAGGCTGTGAGGGAGGAACTTGTGTGTCCTTTGAGGATTGCACTAATCTTACCAGATGGAGTTAATACAGACAAAGAGACCCCAATTTATTCAGACCTAATTTTTAAAATATGCCTGGCAGAGTAACCATAAAGTAATAAATTGATCTAGCATTCTTCCAAAAAAAAAAGGCCCCAGGCATCCTACAATGCAAACATAATTAAAAACAGTAAATAAATCTTTTCAATTTTAATCTGAAAGTTAGAACAAATTCAGGTTTCTGAATGTCATTAGGAAGCTTAGTCCAATTATTGTGAAGCACAGATACTAAACTGCTTTGCGCAAATGCTTCCAGATTATGTTTAAGGAAAACCAATAGCTCATCAGACTCAGACCTCAAACAACAGCAAGGGAAATTAAAAAGAGCAAATCAAAGAGTGACTCTGGACTAATATTGTTAGTAAGCCTGCAAGTAAGCACTTTAAATACTGTACAATTAATATGGAATTACACTGGCAACTGTTACAGAGATTTTAAAACAGAGACACCGGAAAAATATTATCAAATATCTTAGTTCCAGGAAAAACTTTCACAACAGCATTCTGCAGCAACTGCAGTCTTTTAGAGGACAGGCTGGAAGACCTACAAATACAAGTTACATTAATCAGCTATAATTAAGGCTAAAATTTTGTTATGATTATTTTTAGTAAAAGTCACAGACAGGTAACGAGAAATAAACAAAAATTCACGGAAGCCATGCCCTGTCTGTGACTTTTGCGGCTGCAGCTCCCTGATTTCCCCCACCACCATGGTGGCTGGGAGCTGTGGGGTTCCCCTTTCACCCGTGGCAGCTGGAAGCTGCTGAGGAGGTGGCCTCCACCCACAGCAGCTGGGAGCTGCAGAGTGAACATATTTCCCAAAGAGAAAATGGGACACCCCAGCCGCTTGCCCAAAGCATCCCCACTGCAAGACTGTCACCCGTGGCTAGAACCCTGAGGAGGGCTCCCTCAGGAGTCTGTTCCTGTCGCTGGAACATTGCAGGGGGGGCCCTGTTGCTGCTGTAGCCTGCCACTGGAGCCCTGCCAGGGCTGGCTGTCAGCTCCAGAATCCGCAGCTCCTGGGGCTGAAGCAGAGAATGTCATGGAGGTCTCTGGAAGTCACGGATTCCGTGACTTCCATGACCTTCGTGACATAAACATAGCCTTCGCTATAATCAGTCCTAGAAATTACCAAGTTATTGGGCAACAGCCCTGTGTCTTTCATATCTCAATCTGGTAATATTACAAACATGATAAAAAGAAACACTGACAAATCTGAAGATAGTGTAAATCTCAATGCTTTTTTATCCAAAGACAGTATACTTGAATTATCATAAAAATATTACTGAGAGGTATGCCATGCCCAGTATAACAAAAAACTTCAGAACTGCAAGGGATTCAAATTCACAGAATCCTATGACATCCAAACCTGATTGCCTTGCAACCATCAGTCATAACTGTAACCATTCAATCATAGTTAAATGGAAGAGTTAAGTAAACCTATATGCATAACACTGAACCTCAACTCACACTGGCAAATTCTAGACGCCAAAGAATCTTTGCCATCTTTCGTATGGGTTTCTAAGTCCACTCAGCTCCGTAGTATGAGAGTGCCTTCCATGTAACATAGACTGGCAACAGCAAAGTCCCTTGTAAACTTCATGGACTCTCTGGTTCATCTGCCTTTGGGGACTGCAGAAAGCTCTATTTGGGATGTTTTAGTATGAGGGTTTTTGAGAGAGATGGGAGGACTAGATATTTTCACTCCCACAGCCCAGTGACACTATCACAGATCAGTGAAAGAGCCTGTCACAGTGCGTAACTGTCCTGGGCTGCCCAACAGTGCACTGTAACAGATTTAAAATAATGAATAATAATAACAACACACACTGCTAAATGCTCTAAAGTAATTAAAAGAGAATCAGCTGCAATTAATAAAACTTTTTAACCTTTAATAGTGACAATACTTAGCACTAATGTAGCAACATGCATCTAAGAATTTCAAAATGCTTTACAAATGTTAATTACATTTCAGTTCCTCCCCGATCACTTGCAATTTTAGTTCTCTTGAAATCCAGACTGAACTGTTTCAAATAAAATGGAGCTATACATGAACATTATTCCTCCTTTAGTCTCCATTTCCCACCACCTTTGGAGAACTAATCTGCCATTTTTAAAAGTAGGTTCTAAATTCTAAATTCTCTGGTCATACACCATGTTTGTGCCACACTAAGCACACTCTCATGTTCAATAAATAATAATATCTAAATTAGAAATGGGATGAAACACTCATTTGTCACCTTTAAAAATCCATATTATGATTGATTTATAATTTTGTAACTACTTTAGAACATAAAGTAACATGAATATATATGAATTATATTAATCCAGTGAGAAAGTTGTGTAAATTTATGATTTACTTACTTTGCAGTGACAATGCCAGTAAAGTCCTTGTCTTTCAAAGGATAATATAATGATGCTGTTAGAGTAACTTCAAATTTTGGTAATACTACAAAACAATCAAAAGCTAACATTAAAACATGTCAGAAGTATTACATTCATACTCAGGAGAACAAGTGTCAATCTTAAGTAATAGGAGTATTTCACTGTAATGATGATGGATTCTCCCACCACTCTGATGGACAAGTGATTTCACTGTAATACAGATTGCATTACTACAGCTTCCTAAATGACATGAGGTAGGACACATTTAACCAAAACTGGTGTGAATCTAAGGCTGATACTGCACTGGGAACCACACACAGACTGCTGTACCCGTACAGAGCCAAACTGACTTTGATGAGACTCCAAGCACACATGGAGGTCCATTTGTGCAGAGACACTTGCAGGACTGAGAACTAATATATCATTCCTTTCTCTCTCAGGTCAGACCTGAAAAAGTAAAACTACTCAATCAATTCAGTCTTTACTATCAGTGAACTTAAAAGACTACACAGATGATGGGGTTTCATTTGCTCTAGTTCAATTCACACTGATCATCATTTCAAAGTTAAGAATGCCTCCTCGCGGCATACTAGTAGTGACTTCAGTTAGAGTTACTGCCTTCATTCACAGCACAGAGCAGGAATTGTCCATTCAGATAACCAGGGAACATCCCGCAAAAACTATATCCTCTAATTGCTGTTGGTGAGATACTGGCAAACCGAAGTCCTCACTGTTTTTTCTACCACTTTTCTAGTTTTATCCAAAATATCATTGATTAAACTGCTAAATGACATCCTGATCCTGCAAGTTGTGGGTCAGTCTCAGAGAGGTAGGAGATTCAAGTGGGGTTTCATGTCCATATGTCTTCAAGTAATTGTTTATCTCCAAGAGTTTAATGCCAGATATTGACACCTGAAGAATCGAATGACTCTCTTCCATAGAAATCAATTTGAAGTATGGGAATTATTGTGATGTGCACTTAAAAAAGACACCCATCAATGTAGTTTTTGAGCTTCATTGTCATCTTGACACAGTATAACACTTTCCCATTCCCAGAAAAGAAGGATTACAATTTTCTGTGTCTGAGTGCACATGGAACTCACTTACCATATTCCGTCACGGTAAATCTTTGATAATGAGTTTGATCCTACAGAAAAACAGAACAAGGTATATAAAATTGTGCTTAGATTACTTGGTTCATTATATCTACTCTGGCCCAGTCCCACACTCAGCTAAGTCAAAAGAAAGCTAGATTTCTGCCTACAAGTTAAGTTATAGTCCTTGAAATTATGTCATTTTAAATAATGACATAACAAAGAACTAAATATTGATTTATTATATCAGTGAAGATAAGTATTATTTATTTATTTACCACAGAGAGACCACCAGTCAAGGATCACGAGCTCCATTACACTAGACCAGGGATCGGCAACTTTTGGCACACGGTTCACCAGGGTAAGCCCCCTGGCGGGCTGGACCAGTTTGTATACCTGCCGCAACGGCAGGTTTGGCCAATCACGGCTCCCATTGGCCATAGTTTGCCACTCCTGGCCAATGGGGGCTGCGGGAAGTGGCGGCCAGCACATCCCTTGGCCCGCGCCGCTTCCCGCAGTCCCCATTGGCCCAGAGTGGGGAACTATTGCCAGTGGGAGCCGTGATCAGCCGAACCTGCCGAAGCAGAAGGTAAACAAACTTGGCCAGCCCGCAAGGGGGCTTACCCTGGTGGGCTGCATGCCAAAAGTTGCCAATCCCTGCACTAGACACTGTAAATACACATAATGAAAAGATTATCCCTGCCCCAAAGAGTTTATAAGACAAGACAGCAGAGGTATACAAGTAATCTTAAAGTTCTTCATTAACTCAGTAAATCTGCAAGATTCTGTTAGCCTTGTGTATCCTGAACTGCTTAGTTTCCTTAATAAATAATAATACTTAGGTCTTGTATAGCACTGTTCATATTTTGGATCGCAAAGCGCTTTACAAAGTAGACCAGTATCATTTTACATCTCCACTGGCTTCAATGGAGATACATCAGGGCTGAACTTAGCTCAATTACTTTTGGTTATTGGATTAAAACAAATGGATGGAAGAACTAAATTTTCTATAGAATATATAAAATTGCTCAAGGCCTCTTCTTTGTATTTCCCGTCTTTCTAATTCCATCTGTTGCTTCCTGATTTTCTCCAGAATCACAGTTTTAAAAAGTAACCCTTATGTGGCACATTTAGCTATGTGACTGTAATGTTTCAGTTTTCTGTGTACTGCACTTTTAAACTTCTGTTCTGATATTCAGAATTCAAAAGCCATTTTTTGTTCTCAGAGACTGGAGCAGACTGTCCAAAGAGACACACAGTCTGTGCTCTCCCTCTGAGACTTTACTTTTGATTTCTTTTATTCTATTGTTCTCTTAATCTAAAATGAAAGTCATTGTGGCTGATAGTACAATGTCTGTTGCCTCTTTGTGCACATAACTCTTAATGGAACTTTTTACTTGTGCACTGTTATGCTAAAAGACACTGCCAACATTGCAATGTCTGACTGCTGATTTACTGGTGGTGACAATCTATAAAGTTCAGGATGACCTGCAAACAAACACGTGGAATAACATGACTAAACTTTCTTTTAAAGCAGATGCATTAATCACTCATATTTCTGTTTGCTCCTTTCTAAACCATATGGGATACATTAATGAGCATTCTTTGGTGATAAACAGCAGATCAATTAAAGAAACATTAAAACAATTGTTATGTTAATATGTCTTGTAGCCTGGATCTCACTGATCCATTAGGCTTACCAGAGCCAATAAACAGATGCAATTGTGGAAAGAGGCTTAAAACATGATGTGTGAAATGAAATATTCCTAATTTGTCTTATCTGAAGCAAAAGTATACCAAGAAGCCATTGGTTAATATACAATAGTAATGCCAGAGTTCATCTGAAAATGTAAAACAAATGTACGTATTTGTTCTGTCCAACTAATTGTCCAATGCTTGGCTTTGATGGCTTTGAAGTAAGATTTCAAGATAATGTTGTTGCCTTATATGAAATCTCAAAAGTCAGTCTCACAGATTCTGAAGCTTAGTGGGAATTGGAGCCTATCTGAATGGATTCCACAGCGCTTGTCATTTGGTGGAATCTAAAAAGGAAGGTCAGATCTGGACAGAATGGAGCAGTGGTCCCAACAGCTACATGAGTTCCTGCATTCATCTAGAAGTAGTTCACTAAATCCTCATTGTCTGATGGAATATGGGTAAAGATATTGGGCCACAGCAGAGTGGCTGCCTCAAAAGTCTCAAATGCTAAGTAGAGCAGGGGAGGGGAGAACTAAAAGGCTCACCTCCAACAGTTTACAGGACTCCATGTGGAAAGTCTGGGCTGGGCTGAGGTGGAAGGGTGACAAAAGGAGTTTCCAGCTCTCAATATGGAGGATGGAGGGGACCTGATTTAAAGATCTTACACTCCTACTGCTTAATAGATTCCAGGTGAAATCATGTTATCTTATTGTTAATTTCTTTGTTAATAAAGCCAAGAACCAGCAAGGAGCAAGCGTCTGGTGTATCTTTATATATAAATACTTACTTTTCCTAGCGAGTTATTTCTAGCACAAGGTAAACTCAGATTGTCTGAATTCTGAGCAATCAATCTTGTGTTCAGAGCAATGACCAGTGGAATAACTGCCTTATATCTTACTAACACTCCATGTAAATTTGAAAAGGTACTATCACAGCCTACGATTTCCACTGTATTAGGTAAAGAAATGATAGATACTGCATTTTACTGTATGTCCGATCTACGTTTATTAAAGGCTCATACCTATTCTAGGAATTAAATTATATTTTACACATAAACAGTCCATTTGCTGAACTAAGCATTAGCAGTTCACTGCTTTTATAGCTGGGAAAGGGGAGGTATTTTCCTTCTTGAAATAAGTTTTCTGTCCACTCCATTGCACGGGACTGAAAGAGTTATTTGCAGCAGAAGACATAGACTAAACTGAGTTCAGAGTTTTTGGCAGCAATTTTTTTAAGTTGATAACTTCCCCGGCAATATGAAAAAGTCATAGATTCATAGACTCATGGAATGAAAAAGACCCTACTAGGTCATCTAGTCCATCTGTCTGTCAAAGCAGGATTGTTCCCTAGTGTGCATTTACTAGTGATTTGTCCAATCTAGTTTTAAATATGCCATGCAAAGGCACTTCCATCACTTTCCTTGGGAGACTATATCATAAACTAATAAAATTTACTGTCAGGAAATTTTCCTCATAATCACATGCATTTTCTCTTAATCTCACTATTTTACTCCTAGCTAAAACACCTTAAACTATGCTAAAAATTCCTATTCCTTTTTTTATGTTTATGCCTTTTAAATATATCTTATTTAGTAATGATAGTATAATCTTTCTTTCCAGCCCCAAACCTACTGACTAAAGGATTCCATCCAGCCCACTAGGGATATTTTTAACTCTTCTTCGAATTCCTTCATATTTAATTTGTTTCTAGTAATCAGATGTACAAAAATAAACAATATTCCAGGTGTACTCTCAGCATGGCTAGAGAGAAAAATTATTACTTCCCTCACCCAAAACTGCTTGCCTTGTGCATGCAACCCAAAACTGCATTGGCTTTTTTTTTTCTCCTACCATACCATATTGCAGGCTCATATCTTGTAAACTGTTCAGGGCAAGAACTATCGCTTTTGACATATATTTATAGTGTGCCTAGAACAATGGGGCCCTGGACTCTAGGCACTACTATAATACAAATAAATAACAAAACAATCATAGTAATGATGCACTACCAACTGTCATCCTTACTTCTCTTTCAGCATTACAACTTTCAGGTTATTTCTTTCTTTATTGCATCGCTGTGTTTTGCTGGAAAACATGCAAGCTAATACATATTGGGAAATATAATTCAAAGTTGAATTACATTTTGTTATTCTCTGCCTGCAATAGGCTAGCAGTGTTAGCAAGGAAGGAACAGGCTAAAGAGAGGTTAAATAAATTAGAGCTGACTGCTAGTGTACCTGATATAAGGGTACACCCCTCAGATAGAGGAAGCTAGGGATTAGAGATCTGTTTAGTGGTAAGGTATTCTCTATACAACCCTAAGGAAAAGTTTCAGGCTGGAAGGGTTTCCTGTAAGTACTGTGGGTTAAATCCTGGCTCCTCTGAAATCAATGAGAGTTTTGACATTGATTTCAATGGTGTCAGGATTTCACTTTGCATGTTGTGCACCAGACTGTAACAGGGGTGACTTTACTTTGAGACTGTAGTAGTTGTGTTAAACAAGACTCAGGAGGGCTGAGCTGTTTGGATTGGGGTAGGGAAATAGCACCTTACAGCTTGTTTCTAAGTAGGTCCTTTTCTATTATCTGTAGTGTCTGCATCTCCTTTCAATTCAGTAATATCTCCAAATGTCATTAACATTATGTCTGCTCACTTTTCTTGGTCATTCATATCTTATTTAATAGGATAGGGCCTAACACAGAACCCTACAGTTCCCTGCTAATCACCTCCTTCCGACCCAATATTTTGCTATTTATCCTAATCCTTATTGTATGGTCCCTCAGATAGTTTTCTATTTATTATAAAGTGCATATCTTATTTAGATTGAAATAAGTGAGAACATGATTTCAGAAGACAGTATTTCAACTGCTTTGCTGAAAGGTATAACAAGTGGGGTTCCGCAGGGGTGTGTTTTGGGACCGGTTCTGTTCAATATCTTCATCAACGATTTAGATGTTGGCATAGAAAGTACGCTTATTAAGTTTGCGGACGATACCAAACTGGGAGGGATTGCAACTGCTTTGGAGGACAGGGTCAAAATTCAAAATGATCTGGACAAATTGGAGAAATGGTCTGAGGTAAACAGGATGAAGTTCAATAAAGATAAATGCAAAGTGCTCCACTTAGGAAGGAACAATTAGTTTCACACATACAGAATGGGAAGAGACTGTCTAGGAAGGAGTATGGCAGAAAGAGATCTAGGGGTCATAGTAGACCACAAGCTTAATATGAGTCAACAGTGTGATACTGTTGCAAAAAAAGCAAATGTGATTCTGGGATGCATTAACAGGTGTGTTGTAAACAAGACACGAGAAGTCATTCTTCCGCTTTACTCTGCGCTGGTTAGGCCTCAGCTGGAGTATTGTGTCCAGTTCTGGGCACCGCATTTCAAGAAAGATGTGGAGAAATTGGAGAGGGTCCAGAGAAGAGCAACAAGAAGGATTAAAGGTCTTGAGAACATGACCTATGAAGGAAGGCTGAAGGAATTGGGTTTGTTTAGTTTGGAAAAGAGAAGACTGAGAGGGGACATGATAGCAGTTTTCAGGTATCTAAAAGGGTGTCATCAGGAGGAGGGAGAAAACTTGTTCACCTTAGCCTCCAATGATAGAACAAAAAGCAATGGGCTTAAACTGCAGCAAGGGAGATTTAGGTTGGACATTAGGAAAAAGGTTCTAACTGTCAGGGTAGTTAAACACTGGAATAGATTGCCTAGGGAAGTTGTGGAATCTCCATCTCTGGAGATATTTAAGAGTAGCTTAGATAAATGTCTATTAGGGATGGTTTAGACAATATTTGGTCCTGCCATGAGGGCAGGGGACTGGACTTGATGACCTCTTGAGGTCCCTTCCAGTCCTAGAGTCTATGAATCTATGAATCTATATCCAATATTACATCTATGGGTTTCCACTAAATTTTTATTCTGTTCCCATAAAATTTGTTTTTGTTTTTTTAATTTATGCTTCTTACTACTGTTCATGTTTGTGTTCCATTGTTTTACTTGAGATAGAAGTTAGAATTGTGGGGAAATAAATGCCAAACATTCTTTTTTTTTTTTTTTAAACGATGTAACATTTGCCTTTCTCCAATCTTCTGGTGCTTTGGTCACCATTTTAAACTTAGCATTGACCAAAAGTAAAAATTGAATTACTACAGTTATAATCCTGCTCTGAGTAACAATTGTTACACCTCAGAAACCATTATGTGATAACTCTTGGTAAATGTCCTGAGAATTTATAATCTAATTTGAGATACGATGTAATGAGAGAGTGATAGTAAGAGGGAAGGAGGGAGAGAAGTCATCAGTTCTCAAACTGTAGGATGTGTAGCACTAGGAATGTGTAGCACTAGGAATGTGCAGCCCACAATGAGATGGTACGAGTGTCAATTAAAAGTATAGTGTCAAAACAAGAATCCATTATAACTACATTGATTAAAACCACAAAGGTTGGGCACCAAGTACTTTTGAGTCTTAGAGACAGTAGGCTTGGTCTTGAAATCTGAAAACCTCTATTCTAATGGGTAATTTTTGTTAATGGGAGGGGCAGCAGTGGTGGTAAAAAACAACAATAATGTCGGCAGCTATGGCATGCAGGTTCACTCAGGCACCAGGACACCAGCCTGATCTGGACCCTAGAGACTTTTGTTCTTCTGATTGTATGTTTGGTGGTGCTGAGATAAGGGCCTTGTGAACTTCAATAAGATGCTCCTTTCCCAACCTAACACCTAAGAGAAAGGAAGAAAGCCTGCTTGTCTCCTAATGACAATGAGAGATCTAGGCTTTCTGCCAGGTGGAATCAGTTTGGAAGCCTCCTTGAATGGGACATGGATTATTATATTTTCTAAATTTTGGTTTGGTATTCTCCTTCCATATCCCCGCCACAGATCTTTGACCCATAGCATCTGAGTAGGACTGGGAAATAAAGATTAGTCTTTTCACACAGATCAGTATCCACTAACTCAAGTAGCTATTGTGGCATCACATTCCCACCTTTCTTTCTTAAATCAAATGCAAATCAAACATTAGCCAAAGATAATTAGAATAAAATAATACCACTAATTAATAACATACACAGAAACATCTAGGATATAGGGCATGGTAGAGAATCTGAACACCTATGAGAGAAGACAGCACTGTAGGACTAAAGTGAAATCTAAGTAATTAATTAATTTCTTGATAGATTTTGGCATTAAAAACTTAGAACAAATTTAGGGAAACATGAATAGTTTGACAGCAATGTAATATCTATCATAAGAGCTTCAGACTGTAGATACTGAAGCCAGATGAAAGTAATTATACAAACTGTCAGGCATACAAGAGCCTACAACAAAACACAGCAGAATGCCTCGCTGTTCGAAAAGCTTTTTCAGTTAGAAAATGCCATTTCATAACATTGGAGGCCAGAAGGGACCACCAGATAATCTAGTCTGCCCTTCTGTATATCAAGGTCACCAACACCACTCAGTACCTACACACTAAACCCAGCAACCAAAATTAGACCAAAGTATTACAGCCCACAGGTAAACAATAGAAGGGACTGAGGCCCCTACAATCGCAGGGAAATGATTAAGTGAGATATTCCCAGATAATCCTGGGAAGTGGCCCATACCCATACACTGCAGGGGAAGGGGAAAAAAACAACAATGTTACAGCCAGTCTGTCCTGGGAGGGAAATTCCTTCCCAAGCCCACATACAAGAATTAGTTAGGGACCCTGAGCATGTGAGCAAGAACCAGCCAGCCAAGCACCTGAGAGAATACTCAGCCACCTCATAGCCCTGGCCTTCCCTACCCAATGTTTTATCACCACCCATGGCCACAGGCACCAACATTTTTTTTTCTCCAGTGGGTGCCCGTGTCCCCAGCCCTGGCCCCGCTCCGCCCCAACTCCACCCCTGCCCCAAAGTCCCTGCTCTAACTCCACCCCACCCCTCTCCAAATCTCCATCCTGGCCTCACCTCCTCCCCCAAGCATGCTGCGTTCCCTCTCTTCCCCCTCCCTCCCAGGCTTGCCATACGAAACAGCTGTTTTGTGGCACAAGCGCTGAGCGAGGGAGAAGCAGGACATGGCAGCGCGATCAGGGGAGAAGATGGAGCAGAGGCGAGCTAGAATGGAGGGGCGCAGCACGGAGCTGCCCATCGGTTCTCCAGCCTCGGAGCACTCATGGAGTCGGCGCCTATGCCCATGGCCATCCCGGATGCTTCAGAGGAAGGAGATAAAAAATATACCTTCCGAGGACACACTGGGGGGAAGCCCTTTAAGACCCCTGCAAGTGGCCAGCTGAAACTCTGAAGCATGAGGTTTAGGAACATAAAACATAATCCAAAAGTGAGCCCCAGGACTGCTGAGCCCTGTCCCCTACCATCACAAGCAACCCCATCATACAACTGCACTCATAAATCTGTCCCGCTCTCTCTTTTAAAACTAATTACGTTGTTTGCCCCCACAATTCCTATTGGGAGGCTGTTACAGAACCTCATCCCTCTCTCCAATGATTAGAATTTGATTTCTAATCAGGCTCTAATTTCCAGCCTGAATTTGTTCATGGCCAGTTTATATCTATTTGTTCTTGTGCCAACATTGTTCTTTAGCCATATCCCCTCTCAGCCTTCTTTTTGCTAAACTAAACAAACCAAACTCTTTCAGTCTCCTCTCATAAGACAGGCCCTCCATTCCCCTGATCATCCTAGCTGCTCTTGTTCCAGTTTAAACTCATCTTTTTTGAATATGGGTGCCCAGAATTGTACATAGTATTCCAAACAAGGTCTTACCAGTGCCTTGTACAATGGCATTAATGCTTCGCTATCTCTACCGGAAATACCTCGTCTGATACATCTTAGTATCGCATTTGCCTTTTTCAAAGCCACATCACACTGGTGGCCCGTAGTCATCCTGTGATCAGATCACACACCCTGACCTCTCTTCTCCTTTGCCACTTCCAGCTGATGAGCCCCCAGCTTGTGGCAGAAATTGTTATTATTAATCCTAAGTGCATTACTTTGCATTCCTGTACTATTGAATTTCACCCCATTTCTGTCACTCTAGTCTTCAAGGTCATCCGGCTTTTCCAGTATAATATTCTGATCCTCCTCTGTACTGATGATGCTTCCCAACTGTGTATCATCAGCAAACTTCATTAGAACACTCCTACTTTTTGTGTCATGGTCTTTAATAAAAATATTGACTCAGATTGGTCCCAAGACCGATCCTTGAGGAACTCCACTAGTAACCTACCTCTAATGTGATAATTCACCTTTCAGCACAACCCATTGCCTTGTCCCCTTTAGCCAGTTCCTTATTCACCTTACAATGCTTGTACTGATCCCCATCTTCCCTAATTTAATTACTAATTTCCCATGTGGTATTGTGTCAAATGCTTTACTGAAGTCCAAGTATATAAAATCTACTACATGCAATTCCCTTATCTAAAAAAATTAGTTATTTTCTCAAAGAAGGAAATCAGGTTAACCTGACATGATCTACCTCTGGTAAACCCATGGTGCATTACATCGCCTTTACCATTTACCTCTCTGAATATAATTATTCATTCCTTCACAATTTGTTCTAAAACCTTGCATACTGCTGAGGTCAGACTAATGGCTCTGTAACTGCCCAGGTCACTTTTCTTCTCTTTCTTAAATATAGGTACAACGTTAGTTATTTTCCAGTCATATGGTGCTACTCATGAATAGATAGATTTATTAAATATCCTTGCTACCAAATTAGCAATCTTATGTGCTAGCTCTTTCAGTATTCTGGGATAGAAATTACTCAACCCCCCAATTTGAGCGCACTGAACTGAAAGTTTTTCTTTCACCTTGGATGTGCTAATTTCCATTTCTAGACACCCATTCCATCAGTCGTACTGCCAAGGAAAAGTATTCATCTAGGTTTTGGGCCATACGTAGACTATCTTTAATCTCCTTCCCATCTATACTGCCCAATTGCCTGTCCTCATCCTTCCGTGTTCTCTTTTTATTTACATAACTAAAAAAACTATTTATTTTCGTTTCCTTGGCAAGAGTTAATTCAGCTTGACTTTTAGCATTTTTCACTTTATTCCTACATTTTCTAACCTACGCAATGTAGCTTTTTTGCAGATCAACCCTTTTTTCCATTCCTCACAGGTGCTTTGCTTACTCCTGTTAATATTTTTTCTGAGATGATTATTCATCCAGCTGGGTCTGGAGCTCTTCTCTACCAATTTTTTCCTTTTGCTGGAGATGCAAATTTCAGATAGTTTTTGTATAACTGATTTGAAGAAATTCCAAGCGTCTTCCACATTCACGTCCTTGAGCTCTTCAGTCTAGTTGATTTAACTAATTTCTTTAAATTTCCCAAAGTCTGCCCTTTAGAAATCAAAAACCATAATTAACTAACTGGTTTGATTATCCTTCCATTTAATTTAAACTGAATCATTTAATTGAAATCAAAAATTCCCATGGGAACGTGTTGATTTTGACAATTTCATTTAGAAAAAATAGAAACTAAGCATTTTGGATATGGTTGAAATGTTCTGTTTTGACCTTATTGGAATGGAATGTTTCAACTTTAATGAACATTTCATTTTGATTTTGTTTCTAACCAAATTTCATCAGAATTGACAGGTTCCCGCAGAAATTCAGTTTCAGTAAAGAAGCATTTTCAATGGAAAAATATTTTGCTGAAAAATTTTCAAATCAGCACTATAAGTAAATGAATACAGAACACAATAAATTTGTAGATTGTTTCCCCCTGCGGGAATCAAATGTACCCTTAAAATTTTGTCTCTGCTGTCAAGGAGAAATAATGCTAAAGCCCTGCATTAGTGCAAAGAACATCATAGAACTTTTCTGTTGCAATGCCTAAAGCATGCAGGTTTCAGTGATGCTTAGTGCTTTTACCCTAGTTTTGTATTAAGCCTTTTCCTTGGTTTCACTGACATCTAGTGGGCTACATTTTTTTTTTAAAAAGTCCCCTTCTTTTGCATTGCAATTGACTATCCAGCACTTATCTAGACTGAAAAAAGAACAGGAGTACTTGTGGCACCTTAGAGACAGGGCCGACTCCAGGGTTTTTGCTGCACCAACCAGCGCGCAAAAAAAAAAAAAAAAAAAGCCACGATTGTGATCTGCAGCAGCTCTACCACGGCTGCTTTATTCTTTGGCAACAATTGGGTGGCAGGTCCTTTGCTCCGAGCGGGACTGAGAGACCCACTGCTGAAGAGCCGGACATGCTGCCCCTCTCCATTGGCTGCCCCAAGCACCTGCTTGCTGAGCTGGTGCCTAGAACCGGCCCTACTTAGAGACTAACAAATTTATTTGAGCATAAGCTTTCGTGGGATACAGCCCACTTCACTGGATGCATAGACTGGAACACATAGCAAGAAGATATTTATACATACAGAGAACATGAAAAGGAGAAAGTTGCCATACCAACTGTAAGAGGCCAGTCAACTGGGATGAGCTATCAACAGCAGGAGAGAAAAAAAATAAAACTTTTGAAGTGATTATAGAGATGACCCATAGAAGGTATGAGGATACTTAACATGGGGAAATAGATTAAATTAGTATAATGGCCCAACCATTCCCAGTCTCTTTTCAAACCTAAGTTAATTGTATCTAATTTGTATATTAATTCAAGTTCAGCAGTCTCTCTTTGGAGTCTGTTTTTGAAGTATTTTGTTGTAAAATTGCCACCTTCAAGTCTGTCACTGAGTGGTTAGAGAGGTTGAAGTGTTTTCCCACTGGTTTTTGAATGTTATGATTCCTGATGTCAGATTTGTGTCCATTTATTCTTTTGCGTAGAGACTGTCCAGTTTGGCCAATGTATATGGCAGAGGGACATTGCTGGCACATGATGGCATATATCATGTTGGTAGATGTGCAGGTGAACGAGCCCCTGATGGCGTGGCTGATGTGATTAGGTCCTATGATGGTGTCACTTGAATAGATATGTGGACAGAGTTGGCATCGGGCTTTGTTGCAAGGATAGGTTCCTGGGTTAGTTTTTATGTTGTACGGTGTGTGGTTGCTGGTGAGTATTTGCTTCAGGTTTGGGAGCTGTCTGTAAGCAAGGACTGGTTTGTCTCCCAAGATCTGTGAGAGCGAGAGATGATCTTTCAGGATAGTTTGTAGATCCTTGATGATGCGCTGGAGAGGTTTTAGTTGGGGGCTGTAGGTGATGGCTAGTGGCGTTCTGTTATTTTCTTTGTTGGGCCTGTCCTGTAGTAGGTGACTTCTGGGTACTCTTCTGGCTCTGACAATCTGTTTTTTCACTTCACCAGCTGGGTATTATAGCTTTTAGAATGCTTGATAGAGATCTTATAGGTGTTTGTCTCTGTCTGAAGGATTGGAGCAAATGCGATTGTATCTTAGGGTACGTCTAGACTACAGGATTATTCCAATTTTACATAAACCGGTTTTGTAAAACAGATTGTATAAAGTCGAGTGCACGTGGCCACACTAAGCACATTAATTCGGCGGTGTGCGTCCATGGTCCGAGGCTAGCATCGATTTCTGGAGCGTTGCACTGTGGGTAGCTATTCCGTAGCTATCCCATAGTTCCTGCAGTCTCCCCCGCCCCTTGGAATTCTGGGTTGAGATCCCAGTGCCTGATGGGGCAAAAATCATTGTCGCGGGTGGTTCTAGGTAAATGTCATCACTCATTCCTTCCTCCTGGAAAACAACGGCAGACAATCATTTCGCGCCCTTTTTCCCTGGATTGCCCTGGCAGACGCATTAGCACGGCAACCATGGAGGCCGTTCAGCTTTTATTTTACTGTCACCATATGTGTACTGGATGCCGCTGACAGAGGCGTTACTGCAGCGCTACACAGCAGCATACGTTTGCTTTTGCATGATAGCAGAGAGGGTTATCAGTTGTTCTGTGCCATCTGCTGCCATTGTAAATTGGCAATAAGATGACCGTTATCTGTCGTTCTGTACTGTCTGCTGCTATCATGGGTGCCACTGGCTGAAGTTGGCCAGGGGCGCAAAGGCAAAACTGGGAATGACTGCCCGAGTCAATCCCTCCTTTATGGTTTCTAAAAATAGTCAGTCCTGCCTAGAATATGGGGCAAGTATACTAGAGAACCAGCGTATCAGAGAGCACAGCTGCTCTGTGTCAGATCCCACAGAAATGCCGAGCTGCATGCCATTCACAGGGGTTGCCCCTGCAACAACCCCACCCATTGCTTCCCTCCTCCCCAACCTTCCTAGGCTACCGTGGCAGTGTCCCCCACATTTGTGTCATGAAATTATAAAGAATTCAGGAATAAGAAACAGTGACTTGTTAGTGAGATAAAATGAGGGGGAGGCAGCCTCTGGCTGCTATGACAGTCCAGACAGAACATTAAGCGGTGCGGGGGAGAGAAGCCCAGCATCCCACTGCTATGATAGTCCAGGCAGTACAGAAGCTTTTCTTTACACAGGAAAGGGAGGGGGCTGATGGAGCTCAGACCCCAGTTGCTGTGATGAGGATGGTTACCAGCCGTTCTGTACCACCTACTGGGAATTACCAGGAATCATTCCTATTTTTACCCAGGCACCCCCGGCCAGCCTCACCTGAGGCAAGCCAGGAGCACTCACAGGCTGATGGTGACGACGGATAGCAGTCATATTGTACTGTCTGCCACCGGGGAGGGGAGAAGAGTGGATACTGCTCTTCACTGCTGCAGCATCGCGTCTACCACCAGCATTCAGTAGACATAGGGTGACACTGAAAAAAGTCAAGAAACGATTTCTTTCCCTTTTCTTTCACATGGTAGAGGGAGGGAGTAAATTGACAAGCTATACCCTGAACCACGTCGGACAGTGTGTTTGAACCTACAGGCACTGGGAGCTCAGCCAAGAATGCAAATAGTTTTTGGAGACTGCTGTGGACTGTGGGATAGCTGGAGCCCTCAGTACCGCCTCCCTCCCTCCATGAGCGTCCATTTGATTCTTTGGCTTTCCATTACGCTTGTCACGCTGCATTGTGTAGCCTGGAGATTTTTTTCAAATGCTTTGGCTTTTCATCTTCTGTAACGGAGCTCTGATAGAACAGATTTGTCTCCCCATACAGCGATCAGATCCAGTATCTCCCGTACAGTCAATGCTGGAGCTCTTTTTGGATTTGGGACTGCATCGCCACCTGTGCTGATCAGAGCTCCACGCTGGGCAAACAGGAAATGTAATTAAAAAGTTCGCGGGGCTTTTCCTGTTTACCTGGCCACTGCATCCGAGTTCAGATTGCTGTCCAGAGCGGTCACGGTGGTGCACTGTGGGATACTGCCTGGAGGCCAATATCGTCGATTTGCGGCCACACTAACCCTAATCCGATATGGTAATACCGATTTTATCGCTACTCCTCTCTTTGGGGAGGAGTACAGAAACTGATTTAAAGAGCCCTTTATATCGATATAAAGGGCCTCGTAGTATGGACGGGTGCACCGTTAAATTGGTTTAACGCTGCTAAAATCAGTTTAAACGCGTAGTGTAGACCAGGCCTTAGAGATTGGCTGTAGATAATGGATCATGTGGTATGTCCTGGATGGAAGCTGGAGGCATGTAGGTAAGCATAGCGGTGAGTAGGTTTCCATATGGGGGGTGGTGTTTATGTGACCATCGCTTATTAACACAGTAGTGTCTAGGAAATGGACCGCTTGAGTGGATTGGTCTAGGCTGAAGTTGATGGTGGCATGGAAATTGTTAAAATCATGGTGGAATTCTTTGAGGGCTTCTTTTCCATGGGTCCAGATGATGAAGATGTCATCAATGTAGCGCAAGTACAGTAGGGGTGTTAGGGGACGAGAGATAAGGAAGCATTGTTCTAAGTCAGTCATAAAAATGTTGGCATACTGTGGGGCCATGCAGGTACCCATAGCAGTGCCGCTGACTTGAAGGTATATATTGTCCCCAAATGTGAAATAGTTGTGGGTGAGGACAAAGTCACAAAGTTCAGCCACCAGGTTTGCCGTAATATTATCGGGGATACTATTCCTGATGGCTTGTAGTCCATCTTTGTGTGGAATGTTGGTGTTGAGGGCTTCTGCATCCATAGTGGCTAGGATGGTGTTTTCTGGAAGATCACTGATGGATTGTAGTTTCCTCAGGAAGTCAGTGGTGTCTTGAAGATAGATGGGAGTGCTGGTAGTGTAGAGCCTGAGGAGGGCGTCCACATAGCCAGACAATCCTGCTGTTAGAATGCCAATGCTTGAGATGATGGGGCAACCAAGATTTCCAGCTTTATGGATCTTGGGTAGAAAATAGAATGCCCCTGGTCAGGGTTCTAGGCATGTGTCTGTACAGATCTGTTCCTGTGCTTTTTCAGGGGGTTTCTTGAGCAGATGGTGTAGTTTCTTTTGGTAATCATCAGTGGGATCAAAGGATAATGGCCTGTAGAATATGGAGTTAGAGAGCTGCCTAGCAGCCTCTTGTTCATATTCCAAATTATTCATGATGACAACAGCACCTCCTTTGTCAGCCTTTTTTATTATGGTGTCAGAGTTGTTCCGGAGGCTGTTGATGGCATTGTGTTCAGCACGGCTGAGGTTATGGGGCAAGTGATGCCACTTTTCCACAATTTCAGCCCATGCATGTCGATGGAACCAATCTATGTAGAAGTAGATAGAAGTCCAGTCTGTTGTTTCGACCTTCAGGAGGAGTCCACACAGAATGGGTCATCTCAATTATCACTTCAAAAGTTTTTTTTTATTATTCTTACTGATGATAGCTATCTCAATTGATTGGCCTCTTACAGTTGGTATGGCTTCCACCACTTCCACCTTTTCATGTTTTCTGTATTTATAAATATCTTCTTGCTGTATCTTCCAGTCTATGCATCCAATGAAGTGGGCTCTGGCCCACAAAAGCTTACGCTCAAATAAATTTGTTAGTCTTTAAGGTGCCACAAGTACTCCTGTTCTTTTCGCGGATACAGACTAACACAACTGCTACTCTGAAACCTATCTAGACTGAGTGAATTTATAGTAACATTTTATGATTTTGTAAAGAATCATTTTTGTTTTTATTATAATTATGAAGTATATATTCTCTTAAAGGTGTACTGTAGAAGCTCCCAATCCTGCACTGGAAGCTGCTAGGGGATGAACCTCTGCAGTCATACAGAGTTCTATTAATAGGGCCCTATGAAAATCAATATTTCATGAACTGTGCAGAAATATCGTAAACAGAAACTCTTATAAATTACAACTTACCAACTAAACAAAGTTTAGTGATACATTTTGAGATGCCTTATCATTGCTTTATTACTCACGTATTTGCTATTGTGCATAACTCAGTCATTTTAATGGCTCTCCCAGTCACTAGTGTAAATTTCTGAGCTTCTGATGTAATAAAACTATCCAGCCCTTTTTAAAATTATAGCTCCAGTGTTTGAGTCTATGGCCTCTTGAGCCAGTGACTGGCTGCATACCATGTTGATTTTTTGTAAACTTGCCTGTCATTAATAAATTTAAGTGTGCCTCTTTTCAAGACACCAGAACAGTCTGCTTGCAATCTCCCATTACTTCTTTCTTTCATAAAGAAATACTTCTAAAAACCTAACTAATTTTAAACAACATTAACTGTTGTAAGTTGTAACATTAACTGTCAAAACCAAAACTCAAAGCTCAGGATGAAATATGCACCATAATTTAGAATGTCCAGAATTCTAGTTTGCTACAAAACCATATACTATTAAAACCTTTACCTAGGTTTTGTTCGTTTTCCCAGCCTATAGCCTCAGTCCTGCAATGAGCTCTGTACAGGCAGACTCACACTGGCTTCAAGAAGCCTCAGCCTCATTGCAGAATCAGGGCTTATACTTGTTTCTATTTTGTCTCTTCATTGAAAACTTAAATTTCATTCTTAAACTGTGGAGAATTTCACTATCTGGCAGGAGGAACTAATCTTCTATACAATTCAACAGTGTTAATACTCACATTGACTTGTACTTGTATGGACCAGTCTCCAAGTAGAGGGCTTGTTGATAATTGAAATCTTCTGGAAACCATACCCAAATCACCTTTCTCTGCCAACCACTGCTGAATCAAATTCCCTCGAGGGTCCTAAAGTAAAACCCATGCTGCATGTTAAATGTGAGCATACTCAGGAGCATGACTTGACTGGAAATTTAAATGTCAAGCTGATTCCAGTTTACTGCTACATTTCCAATGTGTACTCACCCGGATGTATATGCTTAGAGAAGTTTTGAAAGGTTTCAGATCAGGATCAACAGTGACAATCCGAAACTTCACTTCTTGGCCTGGTTTATATAGAGACTTGTCAGTCTGGATGAAGACAGAGATACTCTTGTGCTCAAATAACAGGCTGGTGCTGTTAGAGAATAACAGCCGGCCCTCAGCATGGCCTTTCACCAGTAACTTATAACTGCCAGCCCTGCTGTTCAAAGGCAGCTGAAAGAAAAAAAGAGTATCTCTGTTACAGTCTCATGTACTGCAGTTTGTAAACATGAAGGGAAGCTTGTTTCATAAATACATGTCATGTATACCCTGACACCGTGAGGAGCAAGTCAATTGATTTAGTTCACAAAAAGAGAAACATGTTTTTAATGTGAAAACTGTACCATTCTTGTGAATATGTACTTCTCTGAGAGGCCTCCTGTTTTTGGATAGTGCTTTGCTAGGTGCATTTCCACCCAGATAGTTTGGTCTTTAAATATATCATTTTGCAGAAATCTGCAACAAATGACCCACACCAGGAGAAAGCAACTTGCTCAGTAAGTAGCTCTGCAGACTGCCTGGGATAAGCAGCCACTTAGACTATTTCTGATTGCACAGAGGTACTTTTCCATTGTGAGCAAAATCATGGCATGATGGTGATGAGCACTCTACCATCATCCCCATCTCTGTGATCTTTCCTCCCCATATGGAAATCCTTAGCTGTTTGGACGCAGAGTTGGTTGTTGGACTTCCATAACAAGCCAACCTATTTCCTGAGTAGCTTGGCCTGTTATGGAACCAACACTCATAGTTTTCCATAAACATGCCCCAGCAGGATGAAGAAACATTGCACTTGGTAGCTAGGAGTCTGACTCTAAAAGTGTCATTCCTGCAATTACCCGCTAGTTGTCTGAGAATTTTCATTCAGATGTGCCTTTCTGAAACATTTTCCTCTTATTCCTGCCTATAATCAGACTCACCAAAATGTAAGCAGGGGAGTTTCTATGTATGCACATATATAACTGGAGCACAGAGAAAAATGTATAGTTAAAATTTGCCTAAGTATTTCCACTTAACTTGCCCCACCCTCCTTTTTTTAATTCAGTTAACTTAGCAATTTTGGCAATTTTCACTTTGGGGGCTGAAATTTTCCTGACATGGTCACTGTCTGCTAATAAATTTTCCTGGAAAGTTTGAACAAAAGGCCTGATAAGGAGAGTACGCAGGATTGGATGGGGGAGGGGGATTAGGCACTTAAATACCTTTGAGGAACTGAGCCATCGCTCTAGGAAGAGTGCCTTTCAGGGAAAACTGGGTTTGATTTGGCCATGTTACAGTGGCTTAAGAGTTTGTAAGTAGCGCACACACTATAATTTTTCTAATAATACTTTTCAAAATAATTATCTCCCTCCAGTACTTCAAGGAAAAACAATAATAAATGTGAATTTCCAGGCTCTGCCCCCAACTGGCCACCATCATAGCTTTCTACGTGGGTCCAGTGCAGAAAACCTTTCAGCAGTGCCTAGCAGGTATGCAGGCCCTATACAGGGCCTGAGTAGTGTAGAGAGTCAGGTGGTACATAGGGGAGTTTCACCCTGAATAAGACACTGGTACATACTAAGTGAGCCTGTGGAGTGGGTACTGTGGATCCTTGACCCATGCTAACCCTAATTCTGGGTCGTGTTGTGCCATCAGATTTTTAAACAAAACACCCAGCTGATTTCTGCTAAAAAAAAAAAATGATGATGTGACATGGCCTTCTGTTTGCAGTTAGAATGGTGCAAATCTGGAGTAAATCCTCTGAAATCATACCAACTTAAATGCAACAGGTAGACATTTTTCAGTAAAACACATAGGAAATTAAGCGCACATCTCAAACTGGTAATGAGAATTGCATCTGTTAATTCACCAGGCCCAGCGCTGAAAAATATTGTACCATATTCTGTAAATAAACTCTCTCTTGCTTTTAAAATTTGTTTTAAGGTCATACAAGTGGATGGAATTTCCAGAGTGGGAAAAATGCCATACAATTACTATACAGATTAAATCATATGTCTATACAGAATGTGTACCTATACATGTATGCACACAGAAATCAGTGAGAATTTGTATTCTCCTTGTAAATTTTCTATTTATATAAGCAAGTGAAAAAAGTGAAAATCATTAGTACAGCATACAGGAAAATATCTTAAAATATACAGAAGAACCTCAGAGTTACGAACACCTCGGGAATGGAGGTTGTTCGCAACTCTGAAATGTTGGTAACTAAAAATACATTACGGTGGTTCTTTCAAAAGTTTACAGCTGAACATTGACTTAATACAGCTTTGAAACTTTACTACGCAGAAGAAAAATGCCGCTTTCCCCTGTTTGTTTGTTTTTTAAGTAGTTCACATTTAACACAGTGCTGTACTGTATTTGCTTTCTCTCTCCTCTCTCTCTCTCTCTTTCTCTCTGTCTCTCTCTCTCTGCTGCTGCTGCCTATTATGTACTTATGCTTCCAAATGAGGTGCGTGGTTGACTGGTCAATTCATAATTCTAGTCTTCATAACTCCGAGGTTCTACTGTCTTCTCTTTTCTCTCTCTAGTTATATCTTTATGTTTCCTATGCCAAATGCACATTTATCACAGAAACCAAGACCATCATTCAAATTAGGACTTACCAAACTAAATCTTTGAGGAGGAATGCCACACTAAACTTGGTGATTTTTATTTAAACTGGAGTCTTTAGTAGAGACACTGCCAAGAACATATGATTCATGTCTTCTAAGCCTGTCACACTTCATGGCTAAATATTCTAGAAATGTTAACTAAAGGGACACAGCCCCACTTATAACTTTTGTCAAAAAATTTGCTCAATATGTAAAAAAAATGTAAGTTAAAATTATGAACATTTTAATGTATTTAATTATATGGTATTAATTGTGGAAACAGCCAACATTCCCTATCAAAAAATCCAAGAAATATTAAGAGCCTTCAAAACAACAGATAAAACAAATAAAGAACTTGTTCCTTTTGATTATAGCAATGGAAAACATTCCTAATAATTATTATATGAGCACACTTGCAAGGATTTGGTTTGATTTTTTTTACTGAAAAATCCACATTGATTATTTGCAGTTCTCAAATATACTTTTCATAGATTTTTATTATTATTAATAATGGCAGCCAAAATGGGTTACTCTATCACTTTTTGACTTCCTAATAATGCTAACACGTCCTGAAAAAAAATATTTTGTTCTTCCTGTCACTACCCTGGCTATTTCATCCTTCTTGATGCTGATGTCGGAAATTATCAGGCATGTGAAGTCAGCAATAGGGAAACGAGGCAGCATAACTGTTTTACTAAAAGTAACTTGCATGCTTGCTTACATTTCTCAGCTGACAGAGACCACAAGCTCAGGAAGTCACTGCTAAAATAATGATAGCAATTCACTCCAACTCCTCAGCCCCATTAAAAAAATACTCTAAAAAGGGCATTTCCGGACCAAATAGGAGTTAGTCAACTCTTGAGTGGTGTCTAGTAGGAGCTTATTATGTGCTTTCCCACTTACGCTCTCCATCTTTTTTCATTACTCTCTTCTCCCCCAGCCATGACAAAAATCATTCTCGCTCACAATGGTATTCTTGCCCTCGCTTTCTTTTTCTTAACAATAACAGTAATAATAATAGTTGGGCTATGAATAAAAGAAGTACAGCTGTAAACCACATCAGTTACTGTCGTGAGCTCTCACCTCAGCCCAGGAAAATATGACAACCAAAAATAGTAACTCACAGTAACACATTATGTAGATTGCATTACCAGACAATTACACTGTAGCCATGCTAATGAAAAAAAAATTCCCCTTGAAAGAATGAATTAGTTATCATGAAGGCTACAACTTAGTCATGGAGGTCATAGCAGTCACGGATTCCATGACTTTTCCGGACCTCCGTGACTTCCACGCTTCAGGAGGCAGAGGTGAGACTATGCGCCCCTGCCCTGCAATTGAGGCTAGCTGGAACCAGGACCCTGCAGCCCCAGCCTTGCAGCTTCTGCTGGGGGCTGCAGCCAGGGCCACATGCCACAGTCGGGACCACATACCCTAGCCCCACAAGCTTCCACCAAGGGCTGCAGGCAGGGCTATGTGCCCCTGCCCAGTGGCTTCTGCTGGGTCAATGTGCTCTAGCCTCACAGCGTCCCAGGCTTGGGTGGGGCTGCAGCCAGGGCCACATGCCCCCTTCACAGCTTCCCAGGGCTGTGCATCCCTCTCCAGCTGTGACCAGGGCTTGGCAGGAGCTTCAGTTGGATCTACACATCCCTGTCCCGCAGTTGCGGTCAGCTCTGGAGCATGGGCTGTGTGCCCCCCATGGCTGCGCCCCCCACTGCGGCCGCTGTAGCCGAGCTCGGCCTGTCAGTCCCACCACGGGACTCCAGTCCTGCCCCCATCTAGCCCTGCCCCCTGGTTATTTTTAGCAAAGTCACGAACAGGTCTCGGGCGCCATTAATTTTTGGTTTATTGCCCATGATCTACCCCTGACTTTTATGAAAAATAACTATGACAACAAATTTAGCCTTAGTTATCACAGCTTCAGATAGTAATTAAAAACACTATAAGCTGAACTCTACAGACTCCTCGGGTTGCATCAGAGCCACCTTTAGATCTAACACTTCCTGGAACTAGCCGGTATACAATTTCAGTCTTCATCACAAATTAGCACAGCCTCGGGGCTGCTCTAAATTGTGCAGGCTTGTACTAGTCTCCTAGAGGCCACTGTGCTGGGTGAGGATCACGAGGAACTGATGCGTGCTCTGGTCACATTCGTATCTCCCCCAACAAAACCCAAGCTTCAGCAATAGAGCTTGGAAGGGGCACCCTAGAGTTGCTGTAGGGATTCCCTCACCAGGAAAGACTCCCACTGGTCTGTTAGAACAGCACTGGAGCATCACAAAGCTGCCTTTTCATAGGCAGAATCTGGCTCAAAATCAGTTTTCATCCCTTGCTTTATGTGGTTATTCACTATGTATTAAAATACGTTAGTAATCACAGCAACTACCTCCTTTCAAAGGTTGTGGGAAATAATGGTGTTTAAGATGGGAGTGGTTCTTTAAGAACTGAGCAAATAATTCATAATAATTGATATTAACAGTGAATTAAACTCTTTTCTGTTCATGCAGTATCCATGAATGGGCTGCAATTCTTAGTCTGTTTGCTGAATGAATGTTTTGTGCAAATATATTGCAACCTATGGATTTCTTAAAATTCACAAACTGTTCACTCTGAGTGTTGCTTCAAATATTTTATATTTGTCAGTCCCATTCAATTGTTTTGACTGAATACTCGCATTATTTGGACTCTGAATTTTAAAGATGCTTAGCATCTGCATCTCCCATTGACTTCATTTGGAGTTGCTGATGCTTAGAACCTTTGAAAACTAGCCTTTGGTAAAATGTGTTCCTTGATAGGATAGCACAACTCTTAAGATCAGGTTTCCAATGTGAATACTTATTATTACAAATTCAGAATCCACTTTCCACATACATTTTGCAATATCTGATTAACATATTGTTTTAAATTGGAAAATCTGTTTGCTAGAGAATTCAATTCCAAAAGAGTATTGTGTCTGAACACCATCAAGGTGAAATTGTTTAAAATTTTGATCTAATATTTGTGGATGGGGGTTTTGTCACTATTCATCTAGTGTGTTGGGAAGAATGATGTCTACCAATCATAAACTAAGCAGTGTAAAGGATGCAGATGTTAGAGTCCTATGCCAGCTGATGCTGGGACTTGCCTTCTAAACCCTTCAATTATTCTGTAACAAGCTACAAATCATTTGGATTTGGATCTCCCTGGCTCACTGGTCAGCTGGGGCATCCATTCTATGAGTATGAAAATAATTTGCATTTTGCACAACACTAAAATATATCGTGTCATCAACCTAAGTCAGTAAAAGAAGCATTGAGAGACTGCAGTTATCCAACATAAACATCTGCTATGAATGTCAAGTAGCACCAGAAAAGAATACTTACTGCTGGAAGAACAAGAGTTCCAAAGGAACCTAAATTAAGAAGGGAAGAGAAAAATAAAATAAAGTTCTGCCAGCAAGCCTCATTTTATCAAAAACATCAACATTAAAAAGACTGTAGCTCTTAGTGAGTTGCATCCTCAGCAACAATTAACTAACAATCCTCACAGAACATTCACATTCCTGCAGTTCCTACCCCTGAGCCTGACCCGGAA
Source organism: Gopherus evgoodei (assembly GCF_007399415.2). Lineage (NCBI taxonomy): Eukaryota > Metazoa > Chordata > Testudines > Testudinidae > Gopherus > Gopherus evgoodei. The sequence continues at coordinate 67,864,956 of NC_044324.1, read as the reverse complement.
TAGGTGGCATTCCAGGCTGGGGAGAAGACGTGTCAGAGTTTGAAGGAGCAGGACCACAAAACCATGCACTGGCCAGTAAAGCAGCTGATTGGGGGCCTATATCTACTATTGCAAGTTAGAGCAGCTTTGTGCCAAGCCAAGTTCAGGCCCTCATAAGTCCCAGGACCAAGGGAGCAGAAAGGTGGCATGTAACCCCATCTCTTCTCTCCAGATGTTCTGACCACTGCTCTAGCACACCAACGGCTATTGGCCAATATTCTTTCTTCCAAATGCTTCCTTTCTTTATTTAGTTCTTGTCTATCAGTTTGGAAAAAAATTGAAAAATTGAACAGCTATTAGTAGGGACAGCCATAGGGTGGTCTAAGAGGCACAAAATCTCACTCTTGGTGTTGCGCCAAATGTGTAGTGCACTTCATTAGTTCCATTACAAAAGTATTTTAAATGCTTTCTATATTGGTGAGCTCTCTCGGATAGAAGAATCGCCTCCAAGCATTTCGTTCAATTGATCCCATCATGAAACTAACTTACTACTCATCTTTTGCAAAGGTAAAAAGCTCTGTCCTAATAATGGCCATAGATCATTGAAACTAATAAGACAGTGAGCTCCTTGTAAGTTCGAAAGCTTGTCTTACAGAGCATCACCTTGGCCTGGATCCTGGGGAATCCTGCTCCGTCTTGCAGTGGCAGGATTCCTGTGGAAGAGAATGCAGCAGGAATACCTCTCTGCACCCTCATTGATTCAGCCATTGGTTTGGACCTAAAGCAGTCACAGATCTTATTGAATTCATCAGATGACAACAGAGCTCGCTATTCTCTCCCACATTATCATCACCATCTTACAGTCTGATTACTGCATGGAAATACAGAAAATGATGGAAAGGACTGAGGTCCATCAGCGGCACTCCCTGTAACTTAATTATATAGCACAGGCAAGTCTGAGGAAAATGAGTACAGTTTTGCTTTACGTGATGTGAATAGAACTAGTGTTACCGCACAAAATTCTGTGTTACTCACACACTCTAGGGGCACCCACCCTTACTTACCCTGTCCCTAAGGCTCAGGAGTACCCCTGTCAATTCAGTTACCCACCCTCACCCTTCTGTGGGCTCAAGCGTGACCTTACACTCTGCAGGTTTGCGGGGTCTTTTACCAGTGAAAGACCCTTACACAATAATATCCTATAGAACCTCTATATATTAACAATCACCAAAAAGAGAATGCACATACCACACATACAATGCTCACCACTCCAAATAAAACAGATTAATTTTTCCCTGCTGGCCAGTCAGGATCAAGTCCATCTGGGGGGACTCCCGTTTCTGCACGGTGTCATTGGCAGAGTGTTGAGATCTGGCAGCTCTGATCTTTGGGGCTGTGTCCTGGAGTTGGTTCCCAAAGAACTCTCTTTTAGACCCAGTTTATACAGTGTAACTCCAGCCCTGCTTAGCTATACCTAAACCAATTATTATACTAAAATTTTACTAACCAATGCTAACATATTAAAACAAAATTCTCTAACCAATCCTACCCGACCACCTTAATTAATTTACACTTAGCAAAATTAATTATGTAACAGACAGAAACAATCAAAGAACCAGACAGAGATCACACAGCCAAACAATAGAGAAACAGGGATCATGACAAAACAATAAAGAAATGAGGATTTCACAACCACACCTATTGATAAGTGATTTCTTGCAAGACAGGATGCTATTAAACTAAGTTTTCTTTAACCATCTTAAGATCAGTTTCTTTATCTGGTGACAAAGTGAGTGCTATTAGGACGGGGTCTTCTTCTTAACAGCCTGATATTACATTGTTTTAATGGAATTTAGATGGAATATGAGGATGTGACTTCCTGCTTCTCAGCTAATGGCTGCTGCTCAGCTGCTCTTTTAATCTGGCTGCAAACAAAAGCCTTAGGCTTTAGCCCTTACAATATGGCTGCAGACAAAGGCCTTCTCCTTACATTGGAGCAGGATTATATCTGTCAAAGATGAACATGCAGTATTTCATTCTAGTCCATTCATGTTTTGTTACACACAGTCCTCTAGGGAGTGTCCCAAATGCACATAATTCTCATGAATGCTAGATTTTTCATTTAGATCTCTAATTTAGTTGACAGATGCACAAAGGCACGTGAAGCCAGGCCCCTCCCTAGTGACTAAACAGCTGCAAAAGCTGAACGTTATTTAAGGTAAGGAAACAATTAACTTACGCTTAAAATGATCTCACAGATCTACTTTTTTCTAATGAAATAACACAACTTAGGACTAGTTCAACCAACTGTGCATTAAAAGGTGCATGTAGCAGAAATCAGCACCAATGTTTCCTAACCAGTAAGGGGGCAGAAATTGCAACTGACTTTTCCCTTAAGTTATTTCTGGATGTATCCCTCCAAGTATAATTAAACATGCACCCTGTTACCAAACAGGACTGCTATGACTTATTTAGAACTGTATAATGCATAAATTGTGCTAAAAATAAGGGAATCCCTCCCCCCAAAAGTTTACAGTCTAAAGAATAGCAATTACTGGTCAATCTCTTGATGCTGCATTTTAACTGATTATTATCCTGTCTGTGGTCTTCTCTTTATTTGACACATTTATAGAAAAGCTGAGGTAAAGTCACTTTGGCATCACCTGGAGCCCTCAGATTTCCTGGATCCTTGTCAGTCAGGTTTTAGGCCCAGGTATGGTATGAAGTCTTCCCTGGTCTTACTACTGATTTCCTTCTGGCGGACAAAAATCAAATGTCCAAGGTAATCTCTCAGCTGCCTTTGATATCACTGAAAATGAGCTACTGTTGAATAACAAGTGTCATTTGGTGGACAATCTCCTTCTAGTGATGGTCAAATCCAGTATTCATATGATACTTTTAGATAACTTAGATGCCATGGTGAGGGTGCCATATAAGAATTTAAACCAGTACACCAACACTATGTCATGGCTGGGTCATGAGCAGCCAGGCCTAGTGGTCAGAGCCAGAGCCCTCAGTCACAAGACAGGAGTTGAGAGTCAGCTGGGTCAGGACACTGGGACATCAGAAGCAGGAAACAAACTTGGGATCAGAACCACAAGTCAGTAACCAAAGTTAGGCCACTCAGCATACCAGGGTCAGAGGCAAGAATCAAACGAGATCGGTACCACAAGTCAAACGCCAGGAGTCAAGCCAGGTCAGGATGCCAGGAAGTCAAGGCAGGGGAGTGGGAGCAGGTTGGATCCCAGTTGCTTGGACAGCTTCCCATTCTTGCTGATGGCTTAACTAGGGCCAGTGGGCAACCAGCTGCCAATAGGACCTCCAAGGAAGAGCCTCAAACTGGATGTACTGAGATGTTCCAAACGTACCAGCCAGATGTGACTAGTTGAGAACTAAACTTCTAAAATTCTGCTTTTGTGCACTGGTAAAATAAAAGACATTTTCATATATATACACACACAGACTTCTATTTTAGCAGAGATTCTATTTTTACTTCTAGTGCATGAAGTAATGTATTGGAATGCTTCATGCATGCTAGAAAAGAAACATTTATCAAATATGATCTGAAGTGAAACACTGAGCTTCCAGAATTATTGGTGTTCATGTTGCCAGCCAGTATGTGTGTGTTGGGGTCTCCCTGAGACTTCCACTCAGTTCCCCAAGAACTCAGTTTGACTCCAGTCTCTCACTCAGTTTCCTTTATTTGGCATACAGCAAAGCTACTCTGAGCTGATTAGACTAAAGCATGGGGAGGCCTGGGGGTAGCGCATACCACACATCCAAAGTTACACAGCAAACCTCTCCCTTCCACATATATTTACACATCTCATTGCATTCAGGATACACTGCATAACACATTTTGTGATTGGCTTAGTTACTTTGTAAGAACCAATCCCTGTACAGCATGCTCTGTACAGTTCTGCCTCTTATCTTACTAATCCATTTACTTATCTTAGCGCAAATACTCCATTTTCAGCCTGCTAATTAGTTTACCCCCGTATTCCTGTCTTCCAAGAAATAAGGCCTCCTCCATGTTTAATTCAGTCAGTCTACATTCCTACAACGTGTTAGGCATAGTAAACACCACATTAATAGGTACTATATGCATGGTATTAATATAATATACATTATACCCCTAAAGTGTTGGGAAGTTATGCTAAATTAATGTATTATGTTCTTCTCACAATTCCATTCACCATATCCCACTACACTTTGCAAAGCTGAAGTCAGCTTTGGCATTAGAATCATAGAAGTGTAGGACTGGAAGGAACCTTGAGAGGTCAACTAGTCCAGGAACAGAAGGAATGCCTGGTCAAAAAGGGACCTTAGTGGCTCCAGTCGACACTGCCAACCAGGCCGTTAAAAGTCCAGCCGGTGGCGCAGCAGGGGCCCGGGGCTAGGGCAGGCTCCCAACCTTCCCTGGCTCAGCGTTGCTCCCGGAAGCAGCTGCCAGGTCGCTGCAGCCCCAAGGCACTAGGGCAGCCAAGGACTGGGAGACTCCACATGCTGCCCCTGCACCAAGTACTGTCCCCCGCAGACCCCATTGGCTGGGAACCGCAACCAATGGGAGCTGCGAGGCGGGGATAGTGCCTGCAGGCGCAAAGGCAGTGCACACCACGCAGAGCCACCTGGCTGCCCATACATCTAGAGGCTGAAGGGACCTGGTGGCCACTTCCTTGGAGCCACAGTAAGCACCGCAGGGACTCTGCTCCCCTTCGGACCCCAACCCCCTGGCCCAGTCCAGAGCCCCCTCCTGCACCCCAAATCCCTTATCCCTGGCCCCACCCTAGTGAAAGCCCTCATCCCCCACACCCCAACCCCCTTCCCCAGACCCCTCCAACACTCCAAACCCCTCATCCAAACCCCACCCCAGTAAAAGTGAGTGAGGGTGAGGAAGAGTGAACGACGGAGGGGGGGATGGAGTGAGCAGAGCGGGGCCTCTGAGAAGGTGCGGGAAATGGGCAGGGCCTCAGAGAAGGAGTGTGACAGGAATGTTCGGTTTTGTGTGATTATAACATTGGCAACACGCTCCAATCCCCTGCACTCAAAGCAGGACTATGTAATAACTAGACCATTCCTGACAGGTGTATATCTAACCTGTTCTTAAAAACGTCCAATGACAGCAATTCCACAACCACCCTCAGCAATTTGTTCCAGTGCTTAACTACCCTGATAGGAATGTTTTCCTAATGTCTATCCTAAACCTCCCTTGCTGCAGTTTAAGCTCATTGCTTCTTGTCTTATTGTCAGAGTTTAACAGGAACAATATTTCACCCTCCTCCCTGTAACAACCTTTTATGTACTTGAAAACTATCATGTCCCACCTCAATCTTCTCTTCTCCAGATTAAATAAACCAATTTATTTCAAACTTTCCTCATAGCTCATTTTTTCTAGACCTTTTATCATTTTTATTGCTCTCCTCTGGACTTTCTCAAATTTGTCCACATCTTTCCTGAAATGTGGCATCCAGAACTGGACATAATACTGAGACCTTATCAGGAATACTAGCAGGAAACTTGTCAAATCAAAGATGCATGAATTCTTTGTACCAAGTAGAGTTAGGAAGTACTTTATGGCTCATCAACACTTGGAATGTAGTATTCAAAATGAAATATGGGAAAGGGATAGGAAGGTACCCAGGACAAAACTGGCACAAACTAGTGGCTTAAACTTAAAGTTTCAAGAAATATAAACAGAAGTGGATTTGAGCATGCATCTTTGAAGTACATCTTTAGTGTAAGCTGAACATACTGTGAGATTGTCATAAACAGATAGCTAACGGTTAATGTCTCTTTCACCTGGAAATGGGTAACAAACAACACCTGACCAGAGGACCAATCAGGAAACAAGACTTTTTCAAATCTGGGTGGAGGGAAGTTTTGGGTGTGAGTTCTTTGTTCTTTGTCTTGGGTCTGACCCTCTCGGCTCTGAAAGTGATTTTTCTATCTCCTGGCTTTCTAATCTTCTGTTTCCAAGTTGTAAGTACAAGGATAGTAAGACAATTGGTTTATATTGTTTTCTTTTGTACTTACATGTGTGTAGTTGCTGGAGTGTTTTAAATTGTATTCTTTTTGGATAAGGCTGTTTATTCATTTTTTTCCTTTAAGCAATTGACCCTGTATATTGTCACCGTAATAAAGAGACTATATTTAATGTCTTTTTCTTTCTTTTTTATATAAAGCTTTCTTTTTAAGACCTGTTGGAGTTTTTCTTTAGTGGGGACTCCAGGGAACTGAGTCTGCAGCTCACCAGGGAATTGGTGGGAGGAAGAAGTCAGGGGGAAAATCTCTTTGTGTTAGATTTACTAAGCCTGACTTTGCATACCCTCTGGGTGAGGGGGAAGAGAGATTAGATCTCTCGGTACTTGTGTTTCCAGGACTGGAAGCAGGGAATCTCCTAGGGTCGTCCAGGGAGGGGAGCCTGGGAGGAGGTAACAAGGAAACAAGGGGAGGGGGTTATTTCCCTTTGTTGTAAGACTCAAGGCATCTGAGTCTGGGGGTCCTCCAGGGAAGGTTTTGGGGAGACCACAGTGAGCTAGGCACTGTATAATTCCTAGCTGGTGGCAGCGATACCAGGTCCAAGCTGGTAACTAAGCTTGGAGATTTTCATGCTAACACCCATATTTTGGACGCTAAGGTCCAGATCTGGGAAGAAATGTTATGACAGAGATAAGAACTGCTTCCCAGAAAGAGGGCATGTATGTCTCTTTTCCATATTCTACTGTTTTGTATTTAGGGAATACATTTGGCTAAACTTAGTTAGCTGGTTTCTTGAACATTCTAAATAACAAACCACAAGTGTAGTTCAAAATTGGCTACACTTTTCAACAATAATGTTGAAGTTATGCAAAATATACAGCTTTTTTAAAAGTTCTAATTTTTTTTTTAAATCTCATTTGCTTATATGAAAATAATGAAGTCAAAAAAAAACTTATCAGCTTTTGACTAAACAATTTGGTCTATTGGCTTATACTTCACTCTGCATTATTTATCTTTTTTACATCAAATCACAAGGAGGTATAATAACAAGATTACTTCAGAGGACCAGGGATCTAACACAATCAAGTTGTTGGTCCAGATTCATTGCAGGCTCCTGGCAGCACAAACTCTACCAGGAATAACAACAAAACAGTGCAAACTACCTGTAATCCTTGGTCTGCTCAGAGACCCTGGAGTCAGACAATGTAATCCATAAAAATGGATGAGGCTGAAGAATGTGAGAGACACCAGGCAGTCTTCATTCTCAGGGTTTCTATGGAGCCCCAGATATGTATGTTAAAGCTGAACATCAGAGGTTGTGCAATGGTATGACTGATACCTAGGGAATGCAGCTCTTCTTTGTTGCAGCTGCCTCATAGAACCTAAGAGAGCTACTTTGCAACCCCTACAAATGTGGGGTTAATCTGGGCCATATCTTCTAATTTTTTTTTTCAACATACTGACAGGTCCAGGCAGGAGACAAAAAAGGAGCGCTTAAAACTACATGCCATCTATTCACCAAACAGAGAGGCAAAGGTATAAAAGGCCCCTTAGTCCTCTTTTTTTGATCTAGAGGTTATCTCCTATATGGTGTGTCCACTGCTACATAAAAAGTAAAAACAGATACAAGAAAACTGGCAGTGTAAACATAAGTCATACATCTAAAGGCTGGTCTAGACTGGGAACTTACTTGGCATAACTCCATCTCTAAGGGGTGTGAAAAATCCATACCCTTGAGAGACGTGGCTATGTTGGCGAAACCCAGTGCTCCCGCCTCTTGGGGAAGTGGATTACCTATGCTGACGGAGAATCCCTCCTGTCGATGTACGTAGTGTCTACACTGAAGCACTACAGCGGTGCAGCTGAAGTGCTGCAGCTGTGCTACTGCAGTATTTTTGGTGTAGACAGATCCTAAGTTGTAACATTAACATTGTAGCATTCTAAAACCTAGTATCCTCTAGGCTTCTACAATCAGCCAGGTGCTAGCCACACAGACCTGTCCCACAGCGCTCCTTGCTTTTGATGTATGGTTGAGGAACCCTGCATGAGGCTGTTTTCAGGGCCACATAAACTATGGAATATTAATCAACTGTTCACTTCACTCTTAGGCAATGCTAAAGTAATGTCACCTCTTTGCTGGGTGGGAGCAGATGTTGAGTCTGCAGGTCATTTTTGAACAGGAGGAGAAATCACCACTGTGGAGTCTGGGCATTTTCTTAGTGTAATTAGTTTTATTTACACATTCTAAGGAATGATAGGAGGGAGAACAGCAAAATACAGTAACTCCTCACTTAAAGTCATCCCAGTTAACGTTGTTCCGTTATTATGTTGCTGATCAATTAGGGAACATGCTCGTTTAAAGTTGCGCAATGCTCCCTTATAGCGTCATTTGGCAGCTACCTACTTTGTCCACTACTTGCATGAAGAGCAGCCCAATGGAGCTATCTGGTGGGGACTTGGAACCAGCAACACCCCTATCGGACCAGCAACCCCCCTATCAGCTCCCCTAACTTCCCTGTGTGGCAGCCTCCCAGCAGGCTATCAGTTGCCAGCAGTTCATCTGTCCCTTCCCCCACTGCCATTGCTGCTCCTGCCTTCTGCCTTGGAGCTGCTCCCCGGAGCCTCCTGCTTGCTGTGCGGGGCGGGGGAAGAGGGAACTAATGTCAGGGTGTCCCCTTCCCCCTGCTCCTGCACCCTGCTTACCTCATCTCCATAGAGCGGAGGGGAACACGACAGGAGTCACAATGGAGGGAGCTTGCTGGTAGCAGCTGCTGTCTCAACTTGCTGATCTACTTTAAAAGGCAATGTACTTAGAGTAGCATCAGCACACTTAGAGGGGCAATGCGTTTCTCTCTCTCACACGCACGTGGTGCGTATCTCTGTCTCTCTCCGCCATGCTGTCTCCTTCCCTCCATTCGTGCTGCCTTGTAGAGTGTGAGGCTAAATTAACATCAGTGGGTTACCCCTTGAGGGCTCGGCTGAGTGCTAATTCATCGTTTAGCAGTAAGGCATTCCCTGGGAAATATCCCACCCACTGACTTCACCACCTCAACCAAGCTTCATAATCATCATTGCTGTATAGCAGTATTAAAATGTTCGTTTAAAACTTATACTGTGTGTATATATAAATTTCCCTGGAACCTAACTCCCGCATATTTACATTAATTCTTATGGGGAAATTGGATTCGCTTAACATTGTTTTGCTTAAAGTCGCATTTTTCAGGAATGCAATTTCGACATTAAGTGAGGAGTTACTGTAAAGACAATGGATTTCAAGAAGGCAGACTTTAGCAAACTCAGGGAGTTAAGTAGGTAAGATCCTGTGGGAAACAAGTCTCAGGAAAAAAACATTTGAGGACAGTCGGCAGTTTTTCAAAGTGACATTATTAAGGGCGCAAGAGCAAACTATCCCTCTGTGTAGGAAAGATAGGAAGTATGGCAAGAGACCAACCTGGCTTAACCAGAAGATCTTCAATGATCTAAAAATCAAAAAAGAGTCTTACAAAAAGTGGAAACTAGGTCAAATTACAAAGGATGAATATAAACAAATAATACAAATATTAGAAAGGCCAAGGCACAAAACGAGATCAAACTAGCTACATAAGCTAAAAGGTAACAAGAAAACATTCTACAAATACATTAGAAGCAAGAGGACAGGGTAAACCCGTTACTCAATGAGTCAGGAAAAGCAATAACAGAAAATGTGGAAATGGCAGAAGTGCTAAATAACTTCTTTGTTTCAGTTTTCACCATGAAGAATGGTGGTGATTGGACATCTAACATAGTCAATGCCAATGAAAATGAGGTAGGATCGGAGGCTAAAATAGGAAAAGAACAAGTTAAAAATTACTTGGGCCTGTTAGATTTCTCAAGTCACCAGGGCCTGATAAAATGCATCCTCGAATACTCAAGGAGCTGACTGAGGAGATATCTGAGCCATTAGCGATTATCTTTGAAAAGTCATGGAAGATGAGAGAGATTCCAGAAGACTGGAAAAGGACAAATATCGTGCCAGTTTAGAAAAAGGGAAATAAGGGACAACCTAAGAATTACAGACCACTCATCTTATCTTCTGTATCTGGAAAGCTAATGGAGCAAATAATTAAGCAAACAATTTGCAAACATCTAGACGATAATAAGGTGATAAGTAACAGTCAGCATGGATTTGTTAAGAATAAATCATGTCAAACCAACCTGATAGCTTTCTTTGACAGAGTAACAAGCCTCGTGGATAGGAGGGAAGTGGTAGACGTGGTATATTTTGACTTTAGTAACACTTCTTATACTGTCTCGCATGACCTTCTCATAAACAAACTAGGGAAATGCAACCTAGATGGAGCTACGATAAGGAGGGTGCAAAACTGGTTGGAAAACAGTTCCCAGAGAATAGTTATCAGTGGTTCACAGTCATGCTGGAAGGGCATAATGAGTGGGGCCTCGCAGGGATCAGTTCTGGGTCCAGTTCTGTTCAATATCTTCATCAATGATTTAGATAATAGCATAAAGAGTACACTTATAAAATTTGTGGATGATACCAAGGTGGGAAGGGTTGTAAGTGCTTTGGAGGATAGGATTGTAATTCAAAATGATCTGGACAAACTGGAGAAATGGTCAGAAGTAAATAGGATGAAATTCAATAAGGACAAATGCAAAGTACTCCACTTAGGAAGGAACAATTAGTTGCACACATACAAAATGGAAAATGATTGTCTAGGAAGGAGTACTACAGAAAGGGATCCGGGGATCATAGTGGTCAACAAGCTAAATATGAGTCAAGAGTGTACATGCGCACACACGCAATCTTACATCTTCCTACACTGTTCTTAACAGGAGCAATGCCTGTTATTCAGACATCAGAGTAGGCTAAACCTCTATTAAGAAAAAAAATCCAATTATCCCTGGAAACAATGTCTTTACATTTTCTAGATTTCTACTTTTTTCAATTCTGTATGTTTTCAAATGTAAGGCCCCTTCTTCATCTCATCCAACGTTGCAGTGGTTAGTCTAAAAAAGTAAAAATTTACCTTATCAAGATACTGACCTTACAGCAATAAATCGAGATCATCATATCAACATTGCTTATGAAAGGAATAAAATCATATTAGAAATGAGTGATCTATACAGTAAGGAAAAAAATTCCATAATCAAAAATATTCTCTACTTTTTTGTTATGCACCCATCTATCATGTGGGCCCTGTCACATAATATCTGAGAGTCTTGCAAATAAGAGTGACTTTGTCCTCACAACACCCAGTGAAGTACTGAAGTGTTGTCTGAATTTTTACAGATGAGAAACTGAGGTACAGAGTGACTCTCCTAAGATTACAAAGAAAGTCTGTGGCAAAGCCAGGAATTGAAGCCAGATCCTCCTGAGTCCTAGCCCATCATCTTAAGCATAACATTTTCCTCTCTTGACAAGAAATTTCTACTGAAAACCAAATTCTAATCTGTGCAAAATTCTGCTTAGTATCTAATCTTTTACTTAATTTGATTGAAGAAGGTCAGGTAATTGCAATGTGACCACAGAGTGATTATTTCTGGTTCTCAGCATAAATCAGTTAGAAAACAATGGGAATATGTGGGGAATTCAAAGAACACTCGTGCTACTATTGATCCACTTTCATTACTTACTTCCAAATTTTTCTTCAATTAAGTCAGTGACAAATCTCTCACAGATTTCAATGGGAACAGGATCAGGCCCTTATGGAGCTGTTTACACATTCAAATCTAAGTTGTTCACAGACTATGTTATAAAACAATAGTTCCCATCTGTGTTATAAGAAGGTCTAGTCTTGCCTTGTAATTGGGACCGAAACATGTTACTAAATTGTAATACACAGTTGTCTATAATATAATGCAGTAATATGTTTATAACGCAGTTTAATAATGTGTATGCAAGCAAGACTATTCCACTTTATAGTACAGTTGGGAGATTATTTATGATAGGCTGTGATGGGGTGTACCAACCCCGCACTGGGCCTCCGGGGACGGACCAATCATTGTGGGCCCACCTGGCCATGTCCTCTTTCCCCTGCTACGCATGCTCCCGATGAAGAAGCCAGATAAAAGGAGGCTGCCCAGCTGAGTCAGGGTGTGGGAGGGCAATGGAGGAGGAAGGACGTACTGTGCTGGTTCCTGTGACGCTCCTGGCAGTAGAGCCCGAATACCCGGACTACGCTCCAGGAGACTCACTGACTGCGGATACTGCCGGAGAAGCCAAGCTGCTCCCCGCTGAGGAAGCTGCTGCCTGTTCTATGTCCTAGCCAGAGGGTAGTAAGGCCTATCGACTGTTTGTTTGTTTTGCCCCTCCCAGGGGCCATAGAACGATTGATATTTTGCCTTGCCCAGAGGGCTAATTCCCCCAGGGCAACTGCCTGTCCCAGCCAGGAGGCTGCAGGGCCATAGACTGGTTGGTTGCTTTGCCCTGTCCTGGGGATGCAATCTGCTTACTGCTTTGGCCCTCCAGGGGGCTAATTCCCCATGTGTTGCTGCCTGCCCCACCTAGGAGACTGCAGGACTCTAGACTGGTTGTTCGTTTTGCCCCAGCCAGGAGGCTCCAGAGCTCCAGACTGTTTGTTTTCCCTGCCCAAAGACTATGAGCTATTTGTCTAAGTGACCCCGCCAGGGGCCAGGACCCACTTGGCCAAAATCGCCTGCTTAATGGGGGGACCCCCACATGATGGGGTGCACCAACTCCCGCACCGGGCTGATGGGGACAACCTAGCTTGACGCAAGGCACCCTGTTGCATAAGCATATTATTTTAGAAACACTGATAGACGTATTATAATGTCATCCAACAAACACAATAAATTTGCCATTAAGGGCCATTAAAGTTAGTAGATTAAAGATAATTTCCCCTTTGTTATCAAAATTATGAAATATATATTTAATATATATTCTCTCCTCCCTTCTTTCAAAAGACCAATTACATGATTTTCACAAGTCTGATTCCAGCAATCTAGGAAGACCAATTTCTAAAGTCATGGTTGAACTCATCCCCCATTACAACATTACAAAAAGCCTTGCACATTCTCTTTATATACCAGATGGAAGTCCAGTTTTGAAAATGAAGTCATGCAATATTTTAGTACTTATATCCCTTGTCTGAGGGATCCTAATAATCTGGATGGACTGTTTGGAAACCAGACCATGAATCTGCCAAAAGAATGATTTTGATGTAACTAAATGTAAGTTAGTTAAAGTAACTAAAACTAATCAAGGCACAATATAGTTTAAATGTGAGAAACCTATAGTGGACAACTATAGAATAACCTGTCCAGAGGGAAAGTTTCTTCCTAATCTCTGTGAGTTAGTGGTTGGTATGAGCTCTGAAGCAGGAGGTTTATATCCATTCATTTTTAAAATATTGTCCTAAATAATGGGACTATGAATGTTCTTGTGATCCATATAAGCATTCAGTCATTTTACAAATCCTGCTAGGTTCCTGGGCTCAATATATATTGTTGCATTGAGTTCTATATTGTTTCTTTTATCAGTTTTAAATGTGTTGAATATCAATTTCATTGAGCATCTGCTTATTCTTTGTTATGAACACTGAAAACACAACTTTATAAAACTGGTACCTCCTTCATAACATCTGCATCCTGTGTGTATCGAGTCATAAGGGCTGATTTTAGTGACAAAAGGTTTTAGTACTTTTTTCCTATTAGCAATGCACAATTTATATCCATTAGAAAGAGAGAGAGAGAGAAATGGATAACATTTTCATGTACATCAACAGAATTGTTCACTAAATTCTATGCAATTACACCTGTGTAAACTTATTAAAGACAATGAGTTTGAAGCAGTATCACAAAGGCATAATTTTAGAATAATGTTGTTGCATGGACATAGTTAATGGCTTAATTTGGCCTGAATAACCTTTATTAGTAGTGGTGGCCATGAGAAGGGAAAAAACTTAATTTGACTGAATTGTATTTGTTTCTTCTCCCTTCTGAAACATAAATTCAGATCCTGAAGTCTTTACTCAGGCAAATCTGCTTCTGATATCAATGGGAGTTTTGCCAGAAGTAAGTACTTAAGTATTGTGCTTTCTTATATTTCAAAAATTAAATTTTCTCCTTACTGAGCTCCTGGACAAAATGAAAAAAACAAACATTCACCCAAGACCAATAAATATGTATTTTTTCTAAAAGATACAGCGTGAATTCTCCTGATTATTTTTTTTAAATAAAAAGAAGTCTTCATGAGGTAAAACCAGAATAACTCAGCTGATCTGGGATGGGCAAAGGAAAAACCCCACCTAATATATGCCACTCGTTAGAATTTAAACCTGGGTTCAGCCACATGACTCATAACCACAGACTTTCTTGCAGAGAAACACATTCCAAAAGCCAAGTCTTCAAAAGCATCCAGGTTTTAATGGCAGCTGCTTATATGCATCTGTGGGTAGAATTTGGGCTCAAGCAACTTAGAAGTTCTCTGAGTGTTGTGTTCACTCTACCTTTAGAGTGACAACCTTTTTTTCTTAATGTCTCCAGAGTTCTCATCAGCTGAAAAGTAGTTTATGCAGTTCCTGACACACAGACGCTCCCCTGGCCTCCTAGTTTTTACAGCCACAGAGGCTTCAGAAGTTCCAGGCAATAAGCGAATAAATATTTTTCTTCTCTTTGGCAACAACCGAGCACAGTGTTTTAGCATTCTGGCCCACTTCACTACAGCTGGAAGCCTGCCATTCTCCTTGGCTGCCATATATGGGAGGAACTTCAGGGAGTCCTTCAAAGTACTTGACATGTGAGAGGGCAGCCTCTTTTCTGATTCACTGATATATTCCTTTCTCTCTCTCTCACCAACCGGAGTTGGTCCAATAAAAGATATTACCTCACCCACCTTGCCTTTCTGTTGATCTATTCCTGACATTAGCCATGGAACTCTATTAAGAGCAGTATATGCTTATCTACAGCAAACCTGCTTTGAGTGATAACTGAGGCAGGTTTTAGAATAATACATGTATTTAACTAACACCAAGAAATAATTTATAAAGTAAATGGCTGTAATGTAGCCTAGCTGTGTCTTCTGTCTCCATCCTTGCGACTCATTCCTGTCTCTGTATGTGAGTGACTCCCTGTAAGTTGACAGGTAGCATAGCACTGCCCAGAGTCAGCAAGGACAGTGCTTCTCCATCACATGCCCAAATACATCCGTTATTATAATAACTGCAATGTATGTAGCACCTTTTACAAGAATCTCAAACGCCTTTATAAACATTAATTAATTAAGCCTCATTATACACCCACTTTACATATATTTTACCTGAAATACAAGGTGGTAAGTGATTCACTGAGGGTCACAACAAATCAGTGTCACATCAAGTCAGGAGCAGAAACTACAGTGGAGCCTTGTCCACACTAAGGAATTTAAACAACAAGTCCTTACTGTTACTAATACCATTTCATCTGCACTGGTGTTGTCAGTTTGAGAGCCCTATTGCAGATGGCTCCCTGGCTCCAGCACCTATTTTCAGCACTATGTTGATTAGCCTCATTAAGCAGGTTTAATGGATTTGACCCTGGCAAGCCATCCACACAATGATCAGAAGCATTGCTAACAATGTTGCAGCTGAACTGGTGTTAGCAAGTGTGAATAATTTTTGTAGAAGTTCTCTAATGTACCCATTGCTTAGGAGTTCTTATTACCAGGACCATTACCCTACTATCCACTATCCAATGTTCCCTCCTACCATAAGGAATACAACTGAAAATGTTAACTTCAAATTTTTCCAAATCGAAACCATAAATAAACCATCTACAGTATTAGGTCACATTTAGATTCTGATCATAGCATAATGATCTTGTTAGGAACTTAACGCAGCCAAGTTTGAGACTTTACTTTTAAGTGTTAATGTGAGCTGCCTTGCCAGGAAGATTTTCCCACATTCTCGCTGCTCTAATAGTAATCCCTTCAAACTCCAGCCAAATTTCATCCAGAATGAGCTAATGACTTTCTCAATTGAGATTATGATTCAAAAGTTCTTCTTTATGCTAGCATGTTGCTAAAACATGTATTACACATTTTTTCGGAGCTTTGCTTGTGGACAAAATTTTATTTAATTAAGTAACAACATTCTGCAGATGGAGTTAACAACAATCCCACAGCCACGGCTCTGGTATGAAACTGCAATAGAATTTTGCTGCAGACACATATGATGGCTTTATTTCTGGCTTTAAAAGATTAGTGTGATTTCTTCAAGGGCTTGAACATTTTGGGCCAGATTCTCACCAGGTGTAAATCAGCATATTTCCAATAAAGCTATGCCAGTTTATACCAGTTGAAGACCTGGCCCTTTATGCAACTATGGAGTATGACTAGAGTTAGCATTTTCAGTGGCCAAATCTTAAATCTCTTACTCAACCAAACCTCATATTGAAGCCAAGGAAAGTTCTGTAAAAGTAATAATGACTAAAAACAGAGGACCTTGTGCTGTAAACAGGGTGGAACCAAAACTCACAGACCCCCAAACCTCTAAGGCAAAACAGTGCACATTACCATAGGTAGTGGGCCTGATTCTCCAGTGCCTTGCACCTTGTACAGTCACTTACACCTATACAAAAGTTATATAAAATGCTACCATGCTGATGTACACAAAGTACAAATGAGGCTATGAAAAATCAGGCCCATTGTCTTCAGAAAGCAATACAAGATTCCTCTCTCTTCCATGAGTTCTGAGGCATCAGCATTCAGGAGAGCCCCTGGCAGCATGTTCCCACGCCAGCTGATACAAGATGGTACGAAGGTTGGGGGCAAGGTGGAGGGATGGCAATGTGGAACAAAGGGTCCCCACACAGCTGTCCTTTACTGCTGGCAGCTTTTAATACCCTACCATGTCTGTAGGGCAGAATGGGGTGGGCAACCTTCTTGTTCTTAGGAGGAGAATTAGGGGGAAGCTCATGGAGTTTCTGTTAGAGCTGATGGAAAGTCATTTTTAGTGCACTTCAACAGGTTTTATTGGTCTATGACAAATGCAGAGAGTGAACGGGTGAGCTCCACACTCTGATTACTTAGATGCCAACTAGTTCCCCAGAGAAAGATGAAAGAAATAATCACATAATCAGGCTGGTGGGCTGGGTAGGATAATGAGTAAATTAGCCCATCAGCCCAAAACTGACAAAGAGGCACAAGAAGTGCCAAGAGGAAGAGCAGGGGGAACAGGGCTAGCTGAGCTCAGTCACACAGAGGCCTCACGGAAGGAAGACCTCTGTTCCTCTCAAGTCCTGATGGAGGGCCAAAATAAATGGTATTGTGAATGTACAACTAAGGGAGTCTGCACAGTTTCCATGGGGCAAGAAGACAGGAGCGGAGGTGCAACTTGCTACATGGTCCTACAGAACCCCCAGGAGCCTATGTTACCTATTCTTGAGCCCCAACTACTGGCACTAGAGCTGGTTGGGAATTTTCTGTCAGAATGATTTTCTAACAGAAAATGCAGTTTCGGCTAAATCAAAATTTTCCATTTTTCATTTCAGCTCAGGTCAGTATTAAACTCTATTTCCCTCTGGTGTCACATTGCTTCATGGGAGTTGTAGTTCAGGACTCCATTATCTCCTATGTGCCTGGCTCCCTGGCCAGACTACCTTTCCCAGGATACATCAGTCTTTCCTCTGACTGTGTGGTGTGCTGCATGGCCTGGTGGGTGCATCATGAGTGCCTGGTCAATAGGGAAAATAGGGGCATCAGGCAACCCAAACTACAGCTCTTATAAGGCAATGCACCACAATACGACACTACAGTTTAGTGTTGAACTGACTTGAAACAAAGCATATTAGGTCAGTTAGCAAATGGAAGCAAAATATTTTTATTTGGGAAAAATCGAACTATTTTGTTTTGACTGAAAATGCAGAAAGAAAACATTTCATCATTTGTGAATGCAATTTTTTTTAATTTTTTGTTCCATGAAAAATTTTAATATTTTAACTTTTCGTCCCAGTTTGTGATGAACACAAATGTTGAAATATCAACATTTCCCATGAGACGGAAATTCCCATTTTTGCTCACCTCTATCTGGCACCTTATACAGAGGCAATGCGTAACTCCTAATAGTGAGGGGGCATGTGACTATCCTACATGTTGACTCTGGATCTAGAACAGAGGTTTTCCAGTTGTCGGGCATGCCCTTGCCCCAGGAGGAGTGTTCAGGTGGGTGAGCAACACCAGGAAGCTGGGGCAGGTGACACCAAATGGCTTGGACGAGCCCCATCCAGTGGGGGCTTCAGGAGAGAGCACCACTTCCATCCCAACTCACCTTAGAAGCTGTTGCTAAATGGAAGGCAGGGCAAGCCCGATGCAGTGCGAGGCCCTGAGCAGAGCCCCCGCTGTAGGAGTGGGAGAGTAGCCTCTGCCTCAGGAAAAGGCACAGGGCTTTCAGCCCAGGGCAGTCTGTAAAGTAGGCAGCAGGAAGTACAGGCACTCCAGCAGCAGGGAAGGAGAAGCAGCCCTATGTAGCTGTGGGGGGACTCTGCCCACAGCCAGGCACCCTGCTGCTTCTTCCCTCCCTGCACTGCACAGACACATGGTGAGAGCCGCCATCTCGCTGCTGGGCATCCCAGCAAGAGGCAACCCGAGGACTTGCCCACCCCCACTGCCCTGTGGGGCAGAGTCTGCAGAAATTAGTGACCTCATGTGCCCCCCCTCAACCTGTGGACTCTGCCTTATTAGTTACCTATTTACATATACACAGATATAGAACACTCCTGTAACTATTTTGTCTCGCCTAAAGGGAGGAATGGCACCCTCATTAAAGACTGTGATTTGGCCCAATGGAGCCAAACTTCAACTAGTATGAATCAGTGTACCACTGTTGAAGTGAATAGCTAATCTATATACCAGCAAAGAGTTGGCCTTATATTCATGTTAATTTGGTAAGTGTTGCTAAAAATAGTCTCTCCCCTCAACTTTCCCTAACAGCTGTCCTCATCTGTTCTTTATTCTATTAGGGAAAGGTAAACATAGGATGCCTGCAGGTTGAAATGACTGAAATTACTTCATTTCTTTCTTTTGGCAGCTGTGTTTACATATTCTTGTTCAGGACATATTTACAAGTTTTTTCTTCAGCGTAATAGATGAAAACCCTTTTTCCTGAACAGCATGTTTCAAAGCAACTTAATACTAGAGAAACCAAGAAAATTTGTTCTGCAAAGTTCTCCTAGTTTTTGTATTTCCACAAAACCTATATTACTGTTATTGTTACCTCATTGAAAGAATCCTCATCAGTTGCTATGACACATCCCCTATAAAGATTCCACAGCGCAAACAAAGAGCAGGGGCTAAAACAGTCACAAAAAGGAAATTAATTTTCCATTGTGAAAGAAAACCTAGAAAATTATTTTTGATATGTTGATTTTGTAGTTTTATTTAAAGTATGTTAAAATTCTTATCCTACATAGTAACTGAAATTGTACCAGGCTTATACAACATAACTATAGAATTGTGTTTTCTGCCACTGAGGTTAAGTCATGGAGGAATTAACACCGTGGACCCAAGCGCCAGAGGCTCTGCAAGGATATGGATATGGATAAGGACTTTTAATATGGAGACCATATCTTTAATATTTTTAATTAAATAAATTCTACAAGGAATTGTGTGATTATGGGAGACTTTAATTTCAAAAGGTATAGATTGGAGGACGGGTGCTACTAATAATGGCAGCACCCAGATATTCCTGGATGTGACAGTTGACAGATTTCTTCACCAAATACAGTAGTCACCAACCAACAAAAGGTGATGCTATTTTAGATTTAGTATTGGTAAGTAGCGAGGACCTCACAGAAGAACTGGTTGTAGAGGACAGCCTTGATTCAAGTGATCATGAGCTAATTCATTTAAACTAAATGGAAGGATAAAGTAACAAAGGTCTGCAACTAGGGTCCTTGATTTCAAAAGAGAAAACTTTAAAAAATTAAGGGGATTAGTCAAGGAAATGGAGCGGACTGAAGAACTCAAGAATCTGAATGTGAAGGAGGCTTGGAATTACTTTAAGTCAAAGTAGCAGAAGCTATCTGAAGCCTGCATCTCAAACAAGAGGAAAAAAACTGTAGGGAAGAGTTGGAGAACAAACTGGATGAGCAAGCCTCTCCAACAGGTTATTAAGAGAAAGCAGAAAGCCTACAAGGAATGGAAGATAGGAAGGATCAGCAAAGGAAAGCTGCCTCCTGGAAGTCAGAAAGTGTAGGGAAAAGGTAAGAATTTCCAAAAGTCAACCAAAATTGGACCTTGCAAGGAAATTAAAACCAATAGTAAAAGTTTTGATAGCCATGTAAATAAAAAGAAAACAAGGAAAGAAGTGGGACCACTAAGCACTGAGGATGGGGTTGGAATGAAAAATCATCAAGGAATAGCCCAATGCCTACATGAATACTTTGCCTCAGTTTTTAATAAGTGTAATGAGGAGCTTGGGGGTACAAGCAGAGTGGCTAATGGAAATGAGTATATCAAAGTAGAAATTACCACATCCGAAGTGAAAGTCAAACTCAAATAGCTTAATGGGACAAAATTGGGGGAGGAAAGGGGACGAGAGAGGCAGATAATCTCCATCCAAGAATATTAAAGGAACTGGCACATGAAATTGCAAGCCCAATACCAAGGATTTTTAAGGAATCCATAAACTCGGGGGGCGTACCCTGTCACAAGTTCAAACGGTGAAAACCCTAAACTGGGATGTGATACAGCCCTGTAAGCAAACAGCAACTGCTGCAACACTAGGTCCCAATTATTGGAGAATTCGTTGACGAATTTACGTATCATGGCCCCCAAAGTTCCATTAAACCTTTCCACCAGGCCATTGGTTTGATGGTGGTATGGGGTGGCAACCAAGTGATTTACCCCATGAGTTTCCCACAGTTTTTGCATAGTCCCTGCCAGGAAATTAGATCCTGAATCAGTAAGGATGTCGGAGGGCCAACCTACCCTGGCAAAAATGTCTGTTAGGGCCAGGCACACAGTGTTAGCCCTAGTGTTGCCTAGAGCTACTGCTTCCGGCCATCGGGTAGCAAAGTCCACGAAAGTCAGTACGTACTGCTTTCCTCTGGGTGTCTTTTTTGGGAAAGGATCCAGAATATCCACAGCTACTTGCTGAAATGGGACCTTAATTATGGGGAGTGGCTGGAGAGGGGCCTTGACCTGGTCTTGAGGCTTACCCACATTTTGGCATACCTCACAAGACCAGACATACTTGGCAACATCCTTGCCCATCCCCTCCCAGTGGAAGGACTTCCCCAACCGGTCCTTGGTTCTGTTCACCCCAGCATGGCCACTGGGATGATCATGGGCTAAGCTTAAGAGCTTCCCCCGGAACTTAGTTGGAACCACCAACTGTTTTTGCGGCTGCCATTCTTCCCGGTGTCCACCAGAAAGAATCTCCTTGTATAAAAGTCCTTGGTCTATAACAAACCGGGATCGATTAGAAGAGCTGAGAGACGGTGGGGTGCTCCGTGCCGCCGCCCAAGCTTTCTGAAGGCTGTCATCTGCTTCCTGCTCAGTCTGGAACTGTTCCCTTGAGGCTGGGGTCACCAGTTCTTCCTCAGACTGGGGACTTGGGCTTGGTCCCTCTGGAAGCGATGTAGGTGATGGGGTTGTTTCCGTTGCTGGTGAACCGCTCTCCGCTGGTGCACCTGAGGGTATTTCAGGCTCTGGCTGAGCCTTTTGGGTATGGCTGTCTGTTGCTTCTGCCAGTTTTGGCTCGCTGGTGCCCTCTGGCGTTGAGTTTGAAGATGTGGTTGCACTTGCTGGTGCTGGTTGCTGTTCCAGTTCCGGGCCTGGGGCTGGAGGTGCTGTGGCTGTTTCAGTGGTTGGTATGGAATCCCACTACCTCTGTCTGGGTCTCTGGTAACACAGACGGGGCGTCTGTGGACGGCTCAGGAACAGGAATGGGTCTGGAAGCTTGCCTGGTTTGGCTACGTGTAACCATTCCCACTCTCTTGGCCCGCTTCACCTGGTTGGCCAAGTCTTCCCCCAGTAGCATGGGGATAGGATAATTGTCATAGACTGCAAAAGTCCACATTCCTGACCAGCCTTTGTACTGGATAGGCAGTTCAGCTGTAGGCAAGTCTACAGCTTGTGACATGAAGGGGTAAATTGTAACTTTGGCCTTTGGGTTGATGAATTTGGGGTCTACGAAGAATTGGTGGATAGCTGACACTTTGCCCCCATGTCTCTCCACACAGTAACCTTCTTTCCGCCCACTCTCAAATTTTCCCTCCGCTCCAAGGGTATTTGAGAGGCATCCGGGCCTGGGAATCTTTTGGGTGATGGTGGTGTAATGAATTGCACTCGGATGGTGTTCTTTGGACAGTTGGCCTTGATATGTCCCAGTTCATTACACTTAAAGCATCTTCCATCTGATGGGTCACTGGGCCGAGGTGAGTTACTGGAGACTGGTGAGGTGGACGAATAGGGCGTCTGTGGCTTGACTTGGGTTGTATGTGGGGTCTTTGGCTGTCCTCGGTTGTAGGGTTTATGGTCGGTGTGCCCCCTGGGGTATTCGTTCCCCTTGACCGTAGCTTTCTTGCTTTCTGCCACTTCCATCCATTTGGCTCCAATCACCCCCGCCTCAGCGAGATTTTTGGGTTTTCCATCTTGTATGTACCATGTTATGTCCTCAGGAACACCATCCAAGAACTGCTCCATTTGTATGAGGAGGTGCAGTTCTTCCAAGGTTTTAACATTGTATCCTGATATCCAGGCCTCATAATTTTTCCCAACGTAGTAGGCGTGTTTGGGAAATGACACATCTGGTTTCCACTTTTGGGTTCTGAAACGCCGACGGGCATGATCCGGGGTTATCCCCATTCTGTATCTGGCCTTGGTTTGAAAAAGTTTATAGTCGTTCATGTTCTCCTTAGGCATTTCAGCTGCCACCTCTGCTAAAGGTCCACTGAGCTGTGGCCTCAATTCTACCATGTACTGGTCTTCAGGGATGCTGTACCCAAGACAGGTTCTTTCAAAATTTTCCAAGAAGGCCTCGGTGTCATCACCTGCCTTGTAGGTGGGAAATTTCCTGTGATGTGGAACCATAATTGGCGAAGGGTTGTTAGGATTGCCTGGCGCATGCAGCCCTGCTTGCGCTAAGTCCAGTTCATGTTTTCTCTGTTTTTCCTTCTCTTCACTTTCTTTTTGTTGTTTTTCCATTTCTCGGCGGTGGGCCATGTCTTCCTGTTCTTGTTTCCTTCTGTGGGCCGCTTCTCTTTCTCTTTCTCTTTGCTCTATCTCTTGTAGTCTTTTTTCCAGTTCTCACCTGTGTTCAGCTTCTTTGATTTGTTCTTCGGCCGCCATTTTTGTCTTGGTACACATGGTTCCTGTTTTCTTGTGTTGGGGTGCCCTCCGGTGTTTATCTTCAGAACAGCAGGTTCTCTGTTGCCTCCTGAAGTCTGCCTAGCAACAGTGCTTATTTCCTTTTCTTCCTCTAGCGTAAACTAGAAAAACCACTTTTTTTACATGTATATAGTGCTGGTATTTGCCTCCTAATGGGAGTGCTATTGTGTCACAAAAGACTCTTTTGTCACAGCTTAATGGTTCCTTGCTTAATATGCAAGCCAGAAACTTGCCAGAGAGAGCAGAAAAAAAAATTTCTCTCTGGTTCCCTTTTAAAACCAAACTGTTTCTTTCTGCTTAAAAGCCCCTAGCAGAGAAAAGAAAAATATAATATTTCTACTGGCTTCTGGATTCTCTCTATCCCACCACTGCCACTCATGTCTTAACTCTAGTCCCAGATTTGGACCTTAGCGTCCAAAATATGGGGGTTAGCATGAAAAACCTCCAAGCTTAGTTACCAGCTTAGACCTGGTACTGCTGCCACCACCCAAAAAATTAGAGTGTTTTGGGGCACTCTGGTCCCCCCGAAACCCTTCCCTGGGGACCCCAAGACCCAAACCCTTGAGTCTTACAACAAAGGGAAATAAATCTTTTCCCTTCCCCCCTCCAGGAGAGATACACAGAAGCAATCTCCGTGAATCTAAGCAGAGGGAGTCCACCCTCTGTAATTCCAGTCCTGAAAACAAAAGCACTTTCCTCTTCACCCAGAGGGAATGCAAAGTCAGACTAGTAAATCTAACACACACAGACCTCCCCCCTGATTTCTTCCTCCCACCAATTCCCTGGTGAGCTGCAGACCCAATTCCCCACTAAAGAAAACTCCAACAGGTCTTAAAAAGAAAGCTTTATATAAAAAGAAAGAAAATACATACAAATGGTCTCTCTGTATTAAGGTGACAAATACAGGGTCAATTGCTTAAAAGAAATATGAATAAACAGCCTTATTTAAAAAGAATACAATTCAAAGCACTCCAGCAACTATAGATATGTAAATACATGATCTCTGTACTCACAACTTGGAAATAGAAGATTAGAGAGCAGGAAATAGAAATCCCCTCATAGCTGAGAGAGAGCATACATGCCGAAGACAAAGAACACAGACACAACCCTCCCTCCACCCAGAGTTGAAAAAATCCTGTTTCCTGATTGGTCCTCTGGTCAGGTGATTCAGGTGAAAGAGACATTAACCCTTAGTTATCTGTTTATGACATACCCTATGACTTGAGAATCGCTAATATAGTCCCTATTTTTTAAGAAAGGGAAAAGAACTGATCTTGAAAACTACAGGCCTGTTAGTTTGACCTCAATTGTATACAAAATATTGGAACAAAATTTTGAAAGAGAAAGTAGTTAAGGATTTAGAGGTAAACAATAATTGGGATAAATACAGCATGGTTTTACAAAAGTTAGATCGTGCCAGACCAACCTGATCTCTTTCTGTGAGAAGATAATTTATTTTTTTAGACAAAGGAAATGCAGTAGATCTAATCTACCTATATTTCAGTAAGGCATTCATACAGATCCACATGGGAAATTATTAGCTAAAATGGAGAAGCTGGGGAATAATATGAGAATTGAAAGGTGGATAAGGAACTGGTTAAGGAGGATACTACAGCAGGTCACATTGAAGGTAAACTATCAGGCTGGAGGGTGATTACAAGTGGAGTTCCTCAGTAATCAGTCTTCAGACCAATCTTATTTAAACATTTTAATTCCTGACCTTGGCACAAAAGTGTGCTAATAAAATTTGTGAATGACACAAAGTTGGGAGGTATTGCCAATACAGAGGAGGACTGAAATATCATACAAGAAGATCTGGATGACCTTGAAAACTGGAGTAATAGAAACTGGATTAAATTTAACAGTGCAAAGTGCAAGGTCATGCACTTAGGGACTAATAAGAAGAAATTTTGCTATAAGGTGGGAATTTATCAGTTGGAAATGACAGAGGAGGAGAAAAACCTGGATGTATTGGTTGATCACAGGATGACTATGAACTGCTAATGTGATGCAGCCATGAAAAAGGGCTAATGCATGAGGCAAAATATTTCTAGTAGGGACAGGGAAGTATTAATAACATTATACAAGGCACTGGTGAGACCTCATCTGGAATACTGTGTGCAATTCTGGCCTCCCATGTTTAAGAAAGATTAATTCAAACTGGAACAAGTACAGAGAAGGGCAACAAGGATGATCAGAGAAATGGAAAATCTCAAAGATCTTTGCTTGTTAAGCCTAAACAAAAGAAGGCTGAGGGGAGATATGATTGCTCTCTATAAATACATCAGAGGGATAAATATGAGGGAGGAAGAACATGTATTTAATTTAAACAGCAATGTGGAAACAAGAACAAATGGATATAAAGCCACCAACAAGTTTAGGCTTGAAAGTAGACAAAGGTTTCTGATCATCAGAGGAGTGAAGTTCTGGAATAGCTTTCCAAGGGGAACAGTGCGGGCAAAAAACCTAACTGGTTTCAAGACTGAGCTTGATAAGTTTATGGAGGGGATGGTATGATGAGATGCCTATAATGGCATATGACCAATCTTTGACTGCTAGGAGCAAACATCCTCAGTGGCCAGGATTGGGACACTAGATGGAGAGGGAGCTGAATTACTACAGAGAATTCTTTCCCTGCCTGACTAGTGCCTCTTCCTTCAAACTCTTCCCTCCTGCCACGTGTGCTCCTCCCTCCAAGTTCCATGCAGGTTGCTGCAGGATTGGCCCTCCCTGTGCATTACTTTCCTCTATATCCATCTCTCACTGAAATAATGAAACTATCAATTTACAGAGAATGGCCTACAGGCACTGGAAACAGTAGTTTCTTGACATCAGTTGTACATTATGGATCTCTCTCCTGCGAGAGATAAGAATCACCAGAGCTCTCATTACTTTCAAACCTGGGTGCAAAACTCACTTCCTTGACTCACTTTTCCCTCAATGACTAGATAAACGTGCAAACTTGCACTCAGGCCTTATCTCCAAAGATTTCAGGTACTGGTGACCAGCCATCAGTTTAGCTACACTAGTGTGAACCCTTAGCATAGACAGGGAAAGCTGCTATTTGCTATTGAAACTGGAATAAAATGCACTAGTATAAATTACGGCTTAGCCTGTCCATGATTTGCTCTGGTGCAACTACACAGGTGGCTGGCCAGTGATGGCTGTAATGGGTATATTTCCAGTATAGACAAGTCAACTCACTCCTTAAACTCACTCACTTAAAAAAACAAAGCATCCAAATATTTATTCAAGTTCCTCTTAGAGGTGGTGAAGCAAGAGTGTTTTCTTTTGTATCGGTCTTGTTTAATTATTTGGGAGGCACTCAGACACTACAGAGGTGATGCCATATAATAATCTAGAGATAGTTTAAAAAATTACTGGGAATCCCTTACACAGGTCAACAAAGACTGAGCAATTTCCTGCCCACAGGAAATAAGCACCTGTCAGACAACAGCATGACATATTCACAGTATATCTGTACCAAACGGGAAATGGGAGGAAGCAGTTAGGGATAGCCATCATATATCACATTTCCCCATGCAAATGCCTAATCTGAGATGGAATGCATCATGGCTGAATCAGCACCATCTCCTGATATGCACAATTTAACCCTAACTGAATAGGTCACATGGATGCCTCCACAAGTAAGGAGCCAATGGCAGTAGGGCATGGAAGTCATCCATGCTGCCAAATGCTGGATGTGGTTCTAGGAGTCTCACAAAGGCAGCAAGGACACCCATGTATGTTTGGAGTTCCCTGGGTTTTCTGATGACTTGCTAGCTGTCTAGGTATTTCTATAGCGCCTAATACTTCAGGATATAAGTGGAAGGATGTGTCTCCTGCCTGTTTTGACCAACCACTAATCCTGTACCTCCAGGGGAAATACACAGTGAAATTAATCTCAAGAAGTCACAGATTTTTCCATTGCAATATTGACATATGCTGGCAAAATCCCTATGCATCTCTTGAGGCAGTGCAAATGCACTCTGCTTCCAAGTAGTGTGTTTCTCAATAGACAGTAAAAGCAACTCTACATTTAGCACATGGTTGCAGAACCAGCTGCACAGCCTGTGTGTGCTGCCTAGGGGATATCTTCATGAGTCAGATAAAAAGGGAGGAGGGTTAGTCAGAAAAGAAGTTGCGGTTCCACATTCACGGCCAGAACAAATGAGGGTGTAGCAGAAGTAGCAGGGATTAGCAGTAACTACTCCAGTCTCAGGGTATGTCTACATCTACAATTTTGCAGCGCTGGTTGTTACAGCTGTATTAGTACAGCTGTATAGGGCCAGCGCTGCAGAGTGGCCACACTTACAGCAACCAGCGCTGCAAGTGGTGTTAGATGTGGCCACACTGCAGCGCTGTTGGGCGGCTTCAAGGGGGGTTCGGGGAACGCGAGAGCAAACCGGGGAAGGAGACCAGCTTCGCCGCGGTTTGCTCTCGCGTTCCCCGAACCCCCCTGCAAACCGCAGGGAAGGAGACCTGCTTGCTTGGGGATTCGGGGAACGCGAGAGCAAACCGCAGGGAAGGAGACCTGCTTGCTCGGGGATTCGGGGAACGCGAGAGCAAACCGCAAGGAAGGAGACCTGCTTGCTCGGGGATTCGGGGAACGCGAGAGCAAACCGGGGAAGGAGACCTGCTTGATTACCAGAGGCTTCCTCAGGTATGCTGGGATACCTGCTTATTCCACGGAGGTCAAGAAAAGCGCTGGTAAATGTCTACACTTGATTACCAGCGCTGGATCACCAGCGCTGGATCCTCTACACCCGAGACAAAACGGGAGTACGGCCAGCGCTGCAAACAGGGAGTTGCAGCGCTGGTGATGCCCTGCAGATGTGTACACCTCCTAAGTTGCAGCGCTGTAACCCCCTCACCAGCGCTGCAACTTTGTGATGTAGACAAGCCCTCAGAGGATGAACAAGAGATTAGAAACAGAGTTGGCTTCAGAATTCTGCTATTTTCTCTCTCATTCGACAGAGCCATGAAGGACATCACACCGGACAGTGATGGGATCCATTCTCACCTCATCTGCATGGGCCAATGGCCAGTTTACTAGAATCAAACAGCTGAACTGCAGCAGCTGAATCAAAATGCCCAAGGCTGTGAACACGCTGGGCCTGAAATATACAGTGTGGTTGATGTCAACCCAGTGTGAGAAGCGTAGTCATTGCAGTGGGTATTGTGTGTTCACCAAGAGTGGGTGTGGAGATGGTGATGCTGGTCACAGAGCTACTGGAAAGCCCTATATGTGACTGCTGTATAACAGCCATTACCATGCTAGTGGTTGTGCCACATCATCATCCCTTCTGCCATAGCTGAATTCCTCTATATTCAGTGCCCTCTCCAATAGTCTGAGACAACGTCCTAGTAACACTTGTAGGACTACATAACTGTTACCAAAGGTGTATGTTAAGCCACGGAGTGAGGATGGGTTGCCAGCCTGGACAGAGTCATGTGTGATTGGATACTTCTCAGTCATATACAGGTCTCTTCCACTTGAAGCCCCAAACATCACCTTCTTAAGAATATACAGCTGTTGGCAGACAGTGGAAGTGAACAGACCTACACTCTTACCTCCTTGAAGGGAGAACTGTGGGAGGTTCAGCTGTCTGGGACTTCTGACTATTGGGACTCTACCAGACTTGCTGAGGACACAAGACCTCTGGACAATCAGAAAATGTGAGATTTACCGTGGATTTATTTTGTTTATTGTTCACCCTTTCGCTTTGGAGAGAAGTGGTCTGGCAGGAAGCAAACCAGGGAAGTAGCGGTGCAGCACCTTGGGAGCGCATTTACTGTGTAATTATTGCAGCTGCTCAGTGCTGGAGTACGCCAACCCCTTAGGAGCCAGTAGCATGCCAGGCGTACCATGACTTGGAGGCAAGCATTGTAGGTGCTTCAGCAGCTAGGCCTTGTAGGCAGCTAGCCCTGGTGGGTCCCAATAACCACTCAGACTTATGGCTAAGAGGAAGGTTATTTTACCAGGACTGGCAAGAAATGTTGCAAATACCCTAGATACAGAGGTTTAAACAGTTATAGTTCTGAGGCCTTGGCTACACTGGCGCTTTACAGGGCTGCAACTTTCTCGCTCAGGGGTGTGAAAAAACACCCCCCTGAGCGCTGCAAGATACAGCGCTGTAAAGTGCCAGTGTAAACAGTGCCGCAGTGCTGGGAGCGTGGCTTCCAGCACTGCAAGCTAATCCCCATGAGGAGGTGGAGGACGTGCAGCGCTGGGAGAGCTCTCTCCCAGCGCTGGCGCTGCTGCGGCAGCGCTTTGAAGTTTCGAGTGTAGCCAAGCCCAAAGTGAGCAATAATGGTTCTTGTTTGAGCCCCTGGGTCAGTTCAGTCAAGGGTTAGGTCTCTTCAGGCCTGGTGCCTGGAGTGCCCTCTCCAATCTAGTCTCTATTCAAACAGGGGCTTGCAGGTTTCCAGGCTAGACTCTGATAGTGTCTCTTACTGGGGTCCCTCAGTCTGCACTGACTAAGGGAAGATTAAAAAAAACGGTATGTTTAGTCATGAGAGAAGAAAACTGAGAAGGAGACCTAATAACAGGTTTCAAAGATGTTAAAGGCTGTTAAAAGAGGACAATGATCAATTGTTCTCCATGCCTACAGAAGGCTGAATAATAACTAATGGGCTGTAGCAAGAGAGATTAAGATATTAAGATATTAAGAAAAAAATGCTAACTAAAAGAGTAGTTAAGCTCTGGAATAGGTTACCAAGGGAGGCTGGGGAATCCCCATTACTGCAAGTTTTAAGAATAGGTTAGAGGTTAAACATCTGTCAGGGATGGTCTAGGTGTACTTGGTCCTGCCTCAGCACCAGGGGCTGGACTAGATTATCTCTCGAGGTCCCTTCCTACCCTGCTTTTCTATGATTCTAAGATACCTGCCTTTTGTTCATGACTGCATGGTAGAAGTTATTCTAATTGCACTGCACAGTTGGAGTACTGCACAGGAATGTTACCCCTGTCTTTCTGCAAAAAAATCATCAGGGTCCATTATCATTTAGCTTTAGGGTGTTCAACAACTGTATAGTCCCATAGTACTTTTTTTTCTTAAAGAGCTGGAAGTACTTCTCGCCTGTTCTATTTTTATTTTAAACCACAGGCACTCAGAGAACCGAGGCTGTATGAGTCTCATGTCACCCTACCCAGCTGCCGTTGCCTCACAATTTCATAGCAACCACATTTCAGATTTTCAAGTATATCCTCTGCAACCATCAATGAGTCACTTAGCACAGCTGAAGATTATTAGCTATACTGAAAAGAAACAGAGTGATATGTTTATGTTAACACAAGGGATTCCGCATATCTAGTATTTTCATCCTTAGTAAATTGTTCTTTTACAGCTTACCATTCATCAGTGTTTTCCACTGTTTCCCATCAGAGGCATATTATTAAGTATGCAAAACAACTTCTGGCAAAAACAATTTTTCCAGTATTGACATGGATGATCACTGTACTTGTCTGAGCTTGCTAGTGATTCTCACGGCCTCTGTCATGTTTAGCAAATATTCGTTTGGAAGATCATTTTTACAGCTCTCTAGTTCAAAGTTAATTCTATTAACAGTAGTTTCTTTCACTACAGAGGAGATGTACAATCAATGCATATAAATTAATTTACTATTCCAAGAAATTTACAGTTAACGCATACAAATAATGAAAGCTATTTTCAACCAGATTATAAGAATGGCCATACTAGATCAGACCCGTGGTCCATTTAGCCCAGTGTCCTGTCTTCAAACAGTTAGCCGGTGCCAGATGCTCCAGAGGGAAATAACAGAACAGGTCAATTTATTCAGTGATCCATCCCTTATAATCATCGTATCCCAGCTTCTGGCAGTCAGAGGTTTAGGGACACCCAGAATATGGGGTTGCATCCCTGACCATCTTGGCTAATGTCATCCAATGGACCTGTCCTCCGTGAACATATCTAATCCATTTTTGAACCCAGTTATACTTTTGGCCTTCACAACATCCCTTGGCAAGAAGTTCCACAGTGTGTTCCACAGTGGCTGTGTGTTGTGTGAAGTACTTCCTTTTGTTTGTTTTAAACCTATTGCCTATTAATTTCATTTGGTGATCACCGTGTTCTTGTGTCATGCGAAGAAGTAAATAACACTTACCTATTCACTTTCTCCACACATCATAATTTTATAAACCTCTATCATATCCCCCCATTAGTCATCTCTTTTTTAAGACGAACAGTCCCAGACTTTTTAACCTCTCCCCATAGAGAAGTTGTTCCCATTTTTGTTGCCCTTCTCTGTACTTTTTACAATTCTAATATATCTTTTTTGAGATGGGGCAACCAGACATGCATGTAGTATTCAATGTGTGGACACACCATGGATTTATACAGTGGCATTTTGATATTTTCTGTCTTATTAACTATACCTTTCCTAATGGTTCCTAATATTGTTAGCTTTTTTGACTGCCACTGCATTGAGCAGATGTTTTCAAAGAACTATCCACAATGACTCTTTCTTGAGCCATAACATCTAATTTAGATGCCCCAGTATTTTGTATACTCCTCGGTCGATAAAATATCAGAGGGGTAGCCATGTTAGTCTGGATCTGTAAAAGCAGCAAAGAATCCTGTGGCACCTTATAGACTCCAAAACGTCTGTTAGTCTATAAGGTGCCACAGGATTCTTTGCTGCTTTTTCAGTCGATAAAGCAGCTCTACTTCATTTTGGCTTAAACAAATAAAGGTTAACCTAAGTCATATTTTATGAATCAAAATGTTTTTCCAATTTACTTAAATTCTAACATATGTTATTACAAGTAAAAGTATTTTTAAAACCCAGCAGAAGTGAAAATGTCATCAAGGTCCCTCTTTCTGGCCCAGCTGGTCAGGACACCTCTTAGGGTCAGAATGACAAAGGCCCAGGGTCCCATGAAATGGTGAGAGTGCAGGCACAATGGGGAAGCTCACTCCAGTAGCCAATTTTTTCCCTCAAAATCTCTTTCTTTAAGGACCCAATAAAGCGGTTCAACTCTCTGCAGGTGCACCTCCTTTTGGCTGGATCTGGGAATTAACTTTCGCCCCATCTGGCACCACCTTCTGTCCATCACTCATGCTGCGGCCCCTCTCTCTCTGTAACTCAGGGTGCTCCATCTTCGTAACTCAGTCCTCCAGCCAGGTCACTATATAGTCCCCCCCATTCTGGGGTAACAAAGTCCCATGGGACAAGCTGTCCATATGCCATCTCAAACAACCTTCTATTCCAACTCCAAATCCTGTGCCAGTGGCTGGTAGAGGAACCCAGGCCCACCCACTATTCCGGAATCCAACCCAGAGACACTATGACAATCAATATAGGTCTCCTTAGTCTCAGACCCTACTGCTCTTTCTCTGGGCTCCTTCCTACCCCATCTCTCTATCTCACTGCCTATCTCTGAATTTTCCACCAGAGCTTCCTCCACTCCCTGTGGCTTCTTCATCACTAAGCCTCTTGTCAAATTCCCTGGTCCAGGACTGGACCCATAGCTTATTCTCCCCCTGCATTTCCTCCTTGACTCTAGCCAACCCCCTTTTCCCCTAGGTGGTGTCCGCAGATCTCCTTGTGCTCTCAATTCCTGGCTTTATACTCCTATCTCAACCTCTCCCCCAGCTGGGCTTCATCTGCCATTAAAACTTATCAAGCCCTGGCTTTACTCCAGGTGCAGCATATAAAGTTAACTGGCCTCTTCTGGCCCATATTAACCTGCTCAAAACTTTGTGGGGTGGACCACCCCATCATAGACCCAAAAGGAAGTGATGGGTTGAATAGTCCATTCTCTCATTATTTTGTCGACCAGTTAGGCCTCATTTCTGACACACCAATTTTGGTTCACTGATTTCTGGTTCCACAATTTTCTTGTTTGCCAAGCATGATCGTAATATGGTCCCTGAATCTTGGTAGGCCTTTTTGTTTGGACTGATTCAGTCTGTCTCCCTTTCATATCTTCTCCGATCAACATTTGTTATTACAGGCCAGAGGTCAGCAACTTTCGGCATGTGGCCCATCAGGGTAACCAAGTAGAGGGCTGCTTGACATTTTGTTTATGTTGACTCTCCATAGGCACAGCTCCCAGTGGCCGCGGTTCACCATTCCCGGCCAATGGGAGCTGTGGGAACGGCAAACCGCAGCCACTGGGAGCAGCGTGAGGCCGTGCCTGCGGATTGTCTAAGTAAACAAAATGTCTTGTGGCCCGCCAGCTGATTCCCCTGATGGGCCATGTGCCGAAGGTTGCCAATCCCTGTTATAGGCTATTGTGACCTCTTATTAACTTACATGTACTTGTTACATCTGAGCTCATAACTTGTAGGCCTGATTATCACAACAATTCTCATGCACTAAAACAGTGGTCCCCAACCTTTTCGTCTGGTGGGTGCCAGATGAAGGACCATGGTGGTGGTCAAGCAGCCGCTGAAATGCCACCGAATTTCGGCAGCATTTCAGTGGCGATGCCTCTCGGTGACGTCGCTTGTTGGCAGCAAGCGGCATCGCCACCAAAATGCCGCCAAATTTCGGCGGCAATTTGGCGGATGCTCGATCATCGGCCAGGACACGGGCGCATTTAGATGCTCCCATGGGCGCCATGGTGCCCATGGGCACCGCGTTGGGGACCCCTGCACTAGAACATGTTACAATGTTTGGATGGCAAACCCTGCAAGAGAATGTTTTTGTTTCCAGTTGATTTTTTATTTTCTTTTTTATTTTCTTCTTCTTTAATTAGCATTTAATGGAAGCATTTCTGTTGAGCTTACATTTTGAAAAACTTATTTGGGTCAGTGAAACTCATTAGGCACTGCTATTGTTAGCATTCCCCTGAGATTTTTTCCTCCAACTGCATTTGTAAGTAAGCTTGGCAGGACTCAATTTCAATAAATTTTGCCTGGTAAAGAAGAAAATAAATGTTAACTACGATAAAGGATAAAGTTCTGCACATAAGACTGGATTTATAGTCACTTTGAAATCACCCCAAATTCTCTTTTAACTTAAACGCTGGAACAATGGCAGTTGCTCATTATCTGTGCATGACACAACTCCTGTCTTGACTAGACTTTCCAGATCTGATTTGAAGGTCTGATGGCATATCATGAACTCATGTTCTCCTTGTAACATTCAGGTGGGCTGCCCAGCTTATTGGATAGCTTTTACAGTGAAGTATTACATGCTCTCCATTTCTCCTTTGAAAACCAAAGCATGTTCCTGAAATACTGTAGCTATATAGTTTTACTTTACTCCATCAAGTGAGCTTTTTGCCATTTTAGCTGGATCTTTTTGATCCATCACTGGCCTCTCATGTATGGGAATAAAGAGCATAATCAGAGACATTGGAGTTCTCTGACCTTGGAGTTTAACCTGCATGTCTATAGTCCCCATCATTGTCACTTGTTCTCCCATGAATGTCAACAGAGCAATTCATGTAGATTAGAAGATACGCCTTTTCTGATATAAGCAATACTGATGCTTCTATAGTCACTTCCATTCAATGTGAAGGTTCTTCTAATAATGGAGTTACCCAGAACCTGTCGCAAGGCCCTAATGTCATGAGGATGTGCATGGTCATATATTCTGCAGAGCTAATCTTTCTATATTCTTTTTAGTTTTACTGCAGAAAATGTAAGCTCTTTCTCTCCCCTGTCCCAGGGGCATGTTTTTGTCCTGTTTACTGATATAAGTTTTTCCTCTAGCCATGTATTTCTACTTGCAGACATATTCAATGTGTTCCTTTCTACCCCAATACCAGGAAGCTAGGTCTCCAAACAAAAGCAACACTTCTAAATAATCTCACTTGCTGCATCAGTGTCTGATATTTTGCTTCTGGTACATGAGGCCAGGCTCAGGTAATCAGCATTTCTGTATTGTCTCTCTGCATGGATCACAGACCAGCGTGTCATCAGAATATGTCTGTTTCATTTGTTACATTACTTAGTAAGCAAGGCAAAGATGTGAACCTAGTTATACTGCCACAGTATTTCTCTCATGTCTCATCTCAAAAATCCCTAAGGAATCAAAATTTTAATTATAACATACACCTCTACCCCGATATAATGCGACCCAATATAACACAAATTCAGATATAACACAGTAAAGAAGCATTCCAGGGGACAGGGCTGCACACTCCGGTGGATCAAAGCAAGTTCAATAACACGGTTTCACCTATAATGCGGTAAGATTTTTTGGCTCCTGAGGATACCATTATATTGGGGTAGAGGTGTATTTAAAATTGCAAACCTGTCAACCATTAGAGAATAGACAACTCTATTCTATTTCTTACATAAAGCAAGAATTATGTTAAATAAGAAACAAATTCTCATGCAAACTGAAGCCCTGATTAAGCAAAGTAATTAGATATATGCTTACTAAATTAATGCTTAAAGTTAAGCATATGCTTAAGTACCTTGAGGCCCAAATCATTTGAGCACATTCTTAACTTTAAACATGGGCTTATGTGCTTTGCTTTATAGGAAGTGATTAGTCACACGTTTAAAGTTAAGCACATGCTGAAGTTCCTTGCTGAACTGGGCCCTTCAGATTACATTGCACTGATGAATAGGTGGAGAACCACTCCCAGGTTGTGGGATACATAATATGGTCAATAGCTTCAGGTATCCCACCAATACTTGTCCTGCCCATGGGTAGCATATCAACAGCTGCCAGCCTCACTAACACTGTGGTAATAGCACCATAGAAACAGTATATCTCAAAATGATGTCACCACATCAGCTGGTTGGCAGGATCCAATGTGTCAACACCATTAACAGAAGCAACAATTTTAGGCCACTATATTCAGCTGTGACACAGTTTAACACAAGACTGTTTTGCTGTTCAGAGGGCAGTTAAAGAGTTTTAGTCTGATAGGCTATTTTATCTCTGAATCACAATAGTTCCATACTTATAGTTAAGGCCCTACCAAATTTACACCCATGAAAAAGATGTCACAGACCGTGAAATTCAATCTCCCCCATGAAATCTGGCTCTTGTGGGGGAGGCAGATCTACCGTTCACTGGGCTCCAGCTGCTAGTCCTGGCCAGGCTGGGGAGGAACAGGACTTCCTCTTCCCCCAGTTGCAGGAAGCTCCACAGATGTGCTACCTTCAGAGCTAGGCAGCAGTCAGCAGTCGCTGAGCTTCCTGCTGCAGCTTCCAGCTTGCAGTGTGCTGCCCTTACTTCTGTGCTGCCTTCAGAGCTGAGCTGAAAGCAGAGCAGCCACTGAGCTTCCTGCAGCAAGGGAAGGTTCCTTGGGGTGGGGGGGTGGGGGGGGTTGACCCAGCCCCAGGAACGGCCCCTGCAGGGGAAGAGGAAGTCCTGTCCCAACCCAGCCCAATCTGGACTAGCAGCTGGACCCCGGTGTACAGTAAGAGCCCCCAGCATATGAGCATCCCCAGCCCTGTGCCTCCCCAGCTCTGGGCCCAGTGCTTGGGGGTTAAAAGGACCTGGGCAGGCTGTGGGAGGGGACCCCGGCATACCCTGACCATGGGGTCCTGGATGGTTGTCCACCTGTAAGACCGACCCTGCCTCCCCTCAAAAGTGACAACCCCCATACCCTGCAACCCTCACTTCTGTGCTGGTCCCCCTGCTAGCAGCAGTGCAGAAGTAAGGGTAGCAATCCCACAATCCCCACCCTATTTCCCCCTTTTGGGTCAGAACCCCCCCAGTTACAACGCTGTGAAATTTCAGATGTAAACATCTAAAAGCATGAAACTGACTATTTTTAAAATCCTTTGACTTTGAAATTGACCAAAACGGACCATGAATTTGGTAGGGCCCTACTTATAGTCTTCTGTGCTGCCAGGACAGAACTCCTCCAATTCCCAACAAGCCCTGCTGTGAGAGCAAGAGCTTGGTACAGCTTGCTGGCTTCTGGCCCTGCCACTTTCTCAATCCTTTATCCCCAGTGCCTGGCTCTTTGCCTTTCCATGTATCAAACAGAAAATCAGGAAAAATATAAAATCTGACAAGAAATAGAGGTATATAAGCCAGGGTTAAAATTAAATAGACAATTTTTCAGTATTGTGTTAAATCTTTTCTGCACTTTTCTCTATGTGGTATTTTTATAGATTCATAGATTCTAAGGCCAGAAGGG
Organism: Gopherus evgoodei; assembly: GCF_007399415.2. Taxonomy (NCBI): domain Eukaryota; kingdom Metazoa; phylum Chordata; order Testudines; family Testudinidae; genus Gopherus; species Gopherus evgoodei. Next base: position 67,827,592 of record NC_044324.1, on the reverse strand, counting down.
TCCATTGTGATCATCTAAGCTGATTTCCTGTTCATATAAGCCATATAACTTTCCCAAAATAATTTCTGTTTGAATTAGATCATATCTTAAATGAGTTTCTTGAGTTGCTATGAGTTGAGTTAAAAGCTCATTGAAACTGATGGGTGTGAATGCACCCGTCATTTAAGATAGCTGCAAGAAACATAAGGAGCCGCACCTAAAACAAGGCACAATGGAGTGTGCCCAGAAATTAGCATCATAAGTCTGGAGGGTTCCACTGGACATTTTTTTACCAGAGATATTTTGTGGGTGGGTAGGTGAGTGAGTGGGTGTGGGTAGGTGGATGGTGTGGTCCTGGGAGAAGCCCTGTGTTCAGGGAAATAGGACTTTGTATTGTCTCTGTAAATAAACAGAATTGCATCAAACAGATACCCATCATCAATTTCTCCTCCTAACTGGAACAACCTGCTAGACCCTGACCTATGGCTAGCTGTTCAGGTCAAAAGGGGTAACAATATGTTGTCTGTTTAGAGCAGAGGTCAGCAACCTTTCAGCAGTGGTGTGCCAAGTCGTCATTTATTCACTCTAATGAAAGGTTTCACATGCCAGTAATACATTGTAACATTTTTAGAAAGTCTCTTTCTATAAGTCTATAATACATAACTAAACTATCGTTGTATGTAAAGTAAATAAGGTTTTTAAAATGTTTAAGAAACTTAATTTAAAATTAAATTAAAATGCAGAGCCCCCCCGACCAGTGGCCAGGACCCAGGCAGTGTGAGTGCCACTGAAAATCAGCTCGCGTGCCGCCTTCGGCACGCATGCCATAGGTTGCCTACCCCTGGTTTAGAGCCTGAGTCTGAGCACTCACAGCTCCCACTGACATTAGCACATTGCACAACCAGGTCCTCACACTATAAGCTCTTCAGGGCAGGAACTTGTCTGATCATATGTCAGTAAATTACCTAGCGTCCCCTTAGGCATTAAACAAATGTAAACAATAAAAGCCCATTCCAAGCAAGCTAGCCTTGCTGTCAAGAGAAACAGAGACAGAGGACGATAGGCTAGCAAGTTAAAAGAGAAAGGAAGGGAAGAAGAGAGCTGCTTTTACAATAAATGTGCATTCTGTTTTCCTTCCAGGAACAAAATAGCAGAGCATCTGAAGGGGCACTTTGAGCCAAAGAATATTCAGCCTCAGACAAAATGAGGAGGGGAAACAAGCTGCTGTACAAGTTGAAATCCAAAGTAGAAAGTGCTGAACTGTCTTAAAGACGTTCTGCATGTATCATCTGTTATTTCAACACTTGCCATGCATTTATTAAAATAGAATGGTTTACTGTGTTAATATAACTATACAGTGTTATACAAACATTTGTATCATGTCCAGTAAATCTTTTCTAAAAGCCTTGCACTTCCAACAATTTATAGTTGGATGAAGTCTCTAGTGAAGGTATACAAATTCATACTTTAAATTGTGGCCTCATAAATCATTAATGCACACTTATACATTCCCTCAACTGATTTTTTCAGCGAAGAGAGGGAGAGAAAATAGTCAGCCTCTTATTACCCAAACTGAAACATCCCATTTCTCATCATTATACTGTGCAGTTCTGTGTGATTATGTCATATGTCATATTACTCAGAATGAGTTGGTATCTATATTGTAGTGTGTAGGAAATTTTCAAAATAAGAGGAGAATCAGTTACTATAATGAGGGAAGTCAGGGCTATAGTTTTAAGCAAAATGAACTTTGGAGAATGGATTGGATGATTTGGGGACTTCACAGTGGAATGGGGCCTTTCATGTTTGCGGCAGCTATTCTCATCCACCATCTCACTGAATGAGTTTGGGTGTTCAGCCTATTTTCTAATGAATATGTGCCCTGTTCTACATCTTCAAGGTTCTGATCCAAAGACCACTGAAATAAATGGGAGCTTTTCCACTGACTTCAATTAACTTTCAGATCTGGGCCCAAAGGGGGTTTCTGCAGGGACGTCCTTACCCATATACAAAGTATGCAGCCGCACAGGGCACCAGGAAACTTGGGGCACCAAATTTCCTGGTGCCCTGCACAACTGCGTGCTGCTCCAGCCCCTGCCCTGCCTCTTCCCCAGGCCACCCACCCCTACCCCGCCCCAGCCTCACCTATTCCTGCCCCTGCTCCGCCCCACTTCCACCTCCCACTCCATCTCTTCCCCAAAGCCCCCACCCTGCTCCATCATCACCCTGCCTCTTTCCACCCCTGCTCTGCCCCAGCCCTACCTCTTCCCTCCCCCTAAGGAGTACAGCAGGGCTGGGCCTGCACTCACTGGTAGTGGGAAGTGCAGAGACCAGGTCCTCAGCTGCGCAGCCAGTCAGTGCTGGGGGGTGGTTTCCTCTGCCCCCCAAGCCAGCCCCCCCATGAAGGCCTGGGGCCAGCTACCCCACCCTCATGGAGGCCTGGGGCCCCAAACACACACCCCATGGGGGGGCTGCATAGGGCCCCAGAATAGCTAGGGATGCCCTAGGTTTCTATATTGGACTCATGCGGCCCCAGTGTCCAGAGTCCTTTTAAGATCCAGACAGCTACCATATCATATGACACTCCCCTACTACACATATTATTTTCAAAGTGCTTATAATGAGTTAATGGGTACACACATATACAAACCACTAACTATTCAGCAAACAGTTCCACCTTCAACTATATTTAGATGGAAACAGAATTTTTCTTCTTTGATTGACCATACTTGGTAAAACAAGTCCAATAAAATTCATGTTTTAATGTATTTTTAACAGCCCTGATATTTCGGGGAGGAGGGGAAGGATAATCTTCATTTAAATTTCTCTAGGCCATTATTCTCAACCAGGGGTACATGTATCCATGTGGTCACGCAGAGATCTTCCAGGGGGTACATCAACTCATCAAATATTTGCCTAGTTTTACAACAGGCTACATAAAAAGCACTAGCAAAGTCAGTACAAACTAAAATGTCATACAGACAAAATGAGAAAGTAAGCTATTTTGCAATAATATTCAGTAATACACTTATTTTTTTTGTCTGATTTTGTAAGAAAGTAGTTTTTAAGTGAGGTGAAACTTGGGGTATGCAAGAAAAATCAGCTTCCTGAAAGGAGTACAGTAGTCTGGAAAGGTTGAGATCCACTGCTCTAGGCTGTTCCTGCTAACTCACCTTTTTCAAAGATAACTTCTCCATGTAGCACAATATCATTCCCTTTGAGCACTTCACCTCTCACTGTGACTTGTGGAGGACTGTCTGTCAGCAGAGCTACCCCAATTGTCACATTTGCACCAGGCCTAATGCTCCGGGGACCTGTCACCAGAAATGTGGGTCTGGAAAACATAAAAGGGGAAGAGGAGTAAATCAAATCTTGTTTTACAAAAGGCAATAACTGTGTTGGTGACAAATTCTGTATTTCTGCTGTTACCCACACACCCTACTGTGCTTATGTACCAATGCTAGAAATCTAAATACAGTAATAAGATGGGTGAACTAGAATGCCTCATATTAAATGAGGATATTGATATAATAGGCATCACAGAAACTTGGGGGAATGAGGATAGTCAATGGGACACAGTAATATCAGGGTTCAAAATATATCAGAAGGACAGAACAGGTCGTGCTGGTGGGGGAGTTACACTATATGTGAAAGCAAAGAATTAAATGAACTAAAAATCTTCAAGGAACCAAACTGTACCATAGAATCTCTATGGATAGCAATTCCATGCTCGAATAATAAGAATATAGCAGTAGGGACGTATTACCAACCACCTGACCAGTGACTGTGAAATGCTCAGGGAGATTAGAGAGGCTATTAAAATAAAAAACTCCATAATAATGGGGAATTTCAACTATCCCCATACTGACTGGGTACATATCACCTCAGGACGGGATGCAGAGATAAAGTTTCTTGACATCTTAAATGACAGCTTCTTGGAGCAGCTGATTCTAGAACCCATAAGAGGAGAGGAAATTCTTGATTTAGTCCTAAGTGAAGCACAGGATCTGGTCCAAGAGGTAAATATAGCTGGACCACTTGGTAATAATGACCATAATAGAATTAAATTTAACAGCCCTGTGGCAGGGAAAACACTACAGTGGCCCAATACTGTAGCATTTAATTTCAGAAAGGGGAACTACACAAAAATGAGGTTTGTTAAACAGAAATTAAAAGGTACAGCACCAAAAGTAAAATTCCTGCAAGCTGCATGGAAACTTTTTAAATAGATTTTATTTAAATACATTTAATAGAGGCTCAACTTAAATGTATACCCCAAAAATATAGTAAGAAAACCAAAAAAGAACCATCATGGCTAAACAACAAAGTAAAAGAAGCAGTGAGAGGCAAAAAGGCATCCTTTAAAAAGTGGAAGTTAATTCCTAGTGAGAAAAATAGAAAGGAGCATAAACTCTGGCAAACGAAGTGTAAACATATAATTAGAAAGGCCAAAAAATAAAGAACAGCTAGTCAAAGACTCAAAAAGTAATAACAAAAAAAAATTAAGTACATCAGAAGCAGGAAGCCTGCTAAACAACCAGTGGGGCTACTGGATGATCAAGATGCTAATGGAGCACTCCAGGATGATACAGCCATTGCGGAGAAACTAAATGACTTCTTTGCATCGGTCTTCATGGTTGAGGATGTGAGGAGGATTCCCAAACCTGCGACATCCTTTTTAGGTGACAAATTTGAGGAACTGTCCCAGATTGAGGTGTCATTAGAGGAGGTTTTGGAACAAATTAATAAACTAAACAGTAATAAGTCACTGGGACCAGATGGTATTTACCCAAGAGTTCTGAAGGAACTCAAATGTGAAATTGCAGGACTACTAACTGTAGTCTGTAACCTATCATTTAAATCAGCTTCTGTACCAAATGACTGGAGGATAGCTAATGTGATGCCAATTTTTAAACAGGGCTACAGAGGTGACCCTGGGAATTACAGGCCAGTAAGCCTCACTAATCTACTAGAATTCTTTGGAGGAGGTCAACAAGCACCTGGACAAGGGGGATCCAGTGGATATAGTGTACTTAGATTTTCAGAAAGCCTTTGACAATGTCCCTCACCAAAGGCTCTTAAGCAAAGTAAGCAATCGTGGGATAAAAGGGAAGGTTCTCTCATGGATTGGTAACTGGTTAAAAGATAGGAAACAAAGGGCAGGAATAAATGGTCAGTTTTCAGAATGGAGAGAGGTAAATAGTGGTGTCCCCAAGGGTCTGTACTGAATCCTATTTAACATATTCATAAATGATCTGGAAAAAGGGGTGAAGAGTGAGGTGGCAAAATTTGCAGATGATACAAAACTATTCAAAATAGTTAAGTCCCAGGCAGACTGCAAAGAGTTACAAAGAGTTCTCACAAAACTGGATGACTGGGCAACAAAATGGCAGATGAAATTCAGTGTTGATAAATGCAAAGTAATGCATATTGGAAAACAATCTCAACCATATACACAAAATGATGGAGTCTGAATAGCTGTTAACACTCAAGAAAGAGATCTTGGAGTCATTGTGGATAGTTCTCTGCAAACATTCACTCAATGTGCAGCAGCAGTCAAAAAAGCAAACAGATTGTTGGGAATCATCAAGAAAGGGATAGATGGTAAGACAGAAAATATCATATGGCCTTTACATAAATCCATGGTACACCCACACCTTGAATACTGCATGCAGATGTGGTCGCCCCATTTCAAAAAAGATATATTGGCATTGGAAAAGGTTCAGAAAAGGACAACAAAAATTATTAGGGGTATAGAGAGACTTCCGTATGAGGAGAGATTAATAAAACTGGATCTTTTCAGCTTAGAAAAGAGACAACTAAGGGGTGACATGATAGAGGTCTATAAAATCATGACTGGTGTGGAGAAAGTAAATAAGGAACTGTATTTACTCCTTCTCATAACACATGAACTAGGAGTCACCAAATGAAATTAATAGGCAGCAGATTTAAAACAAACAAAAGGAAGTATTTTTTAACACAATGCACAGTCAACCTGTGGAACTCCTTGCAAGAGGATGTTGTGAAGGCCAAGACTATAACAGGGTTCAAAAAAGATCTAGATAAATTAATAGAAGATAGTTCTATCAATGGCTATTAGTCAAGATGGGCAGGGATGGTGTCTCTAGCCTCTGTTTGCCAGAAGCTGGGAATGGGTGCCGGGGATGGATCACTTGATGATTACCTGTTCTGTTCATTCCCTTTGGGGCACCTGGCATTGGCCACAGTTGGAAGAATACTGGGCTAGATGGACCTTTGGTCTGACTCAGTATGGCTGTTCTTATGTTCACCCTACTGCGTGTTGGAGCAGAGGCTTATAAAAACAATGTAGACCGAAAGCCTAATTGGGAGAAATTGTCTTGAGTAAGTTGTAATCCATTTTGCTTATTTTGCTTTATACTCCATTTTGCTAGCCTTGAATTAGTAAGAAGAAATTGTTCTGAGTTTATTCTTTGCTGATTGTGTTAATGATTGTTCTTAGAAAGACAGAAGTTTTATGACTGTAATTATTATCTTATTTACTGATTGGTGTGTGAGTGAAGAAGGTATGATATACTAATTAACTGAAAAAAGACAGCTAGGCCAAATGGTTAAGAGGGGAGGGGAGGAGTCGAAAGGCGTCAACTTTATTATCAGAATCACCCAGATGGCAGACTGACAACCCTAAAGCAAAGACATACACCCCAAGGACAAGAAATAAGGAGTTGAGCAAGAGGGATGAGATAAGAAACAGCTGCAGATCTTCCTGGTAACAACTCAAAATAATGATGATTAAGAATAACCTTGAATACCTTGTGACTGACAGATGTGTCATAGCAAGGTTCATAGGTTTGTATGGGAACTTATTACTATAAAGGAAGGATGTATTGCCATGGGACCTTGGGTTTGTTCTGCATCAACTTTGGAGCTTCGAACGCGTTTGCCGGAGACCCAGCTCCTCTCCCTCGTGTGCAGTTTCAGCAGGCCACTGGAACTGACCGAGCAACAATATAAGATCTGGCTGCAGAACTTTCTGGGGTGGGTGTGTGTGAGAGCAACTGGAAGTATATGCTGATTTTAATGCTTAAATTATACTCTCAATAAACACAGCAGATTGCCTTATCCCCTTTAAAAAGATTCTTTGTGCTTCTTATAAGCATAACAGCATTACTGTACAAGCCCAATCATTTCACCTCCCTCTAACAGAGGGAAAACACACTGAAGATACTTTATTGATAAGGTAGTGTCAGTACCAGTGTCCAATTTAACTCATTCGTTCTTTCCCATTTTGGTAGATAGCAATCAAGTCCAGAAGCAAACTTACAAATTAATTTCTGGTGACATACAAGTTACTCCATGCAGGCAAAACTCAGTGCCAGGGCAGAGACCCATTAATGTCAATGGAACCCTAGCCAGGATCAGGGCCTGTTGTGCCTCATCTTCCTCCACCAACTTCAGTGGGAGAAGACTAAGGCCCCAAGCTTAATAAATGCAACTTAAATCCCAAAGGAGTATCTAACTGCTGTGGTTGGTCTGTGAAACTCCTAGAAAATAAACAAGAAAGAAAACAGGGGAAACCACATGCCATCTCAATGTTGCAGGGTAAGGTAATTTTGTGTCACAGTATATTTAGCATGTGAGAGGGCAAATCACAGTAAAACATAGGGTATGGCTACACTTGCAGCTGTACAGCTCTGGGAGTTAAACCTGTCTTCGTATAGCCAAGCAGGGAAAGCACTGCAGTCCAGCCACACTGACAGCTACCAGCACACTGTTGTGCCCACATTTGCAGCATCTTCAGCGGCATTGGGAGAGGTGCATTATGGGCAGCTATCCCAGCATTCAAGTGGCTGCAACATGCTTTTCAAACGGGAGGGTGGGGTGGAGTGTGACAGGGAGCGTGGGGGGGTGAGAGAGAGAGAGAGAGGATTTTTGGAGCCTACACTGTCTCATCTCCCTGCCTTGCAAGTTCTGATCCCCTCCCCCAGCCTTCTCTCACTCACTGAAAGCAAATAGCTTTTTTTCCCCTCACAGACCAGATAAGCAGCTGCTCCGAAATGGACCCTCCCCCCTGCCCAGTCACAGCAAACAGTTGCTGTGTTTGTTTTTTTAGATAAGCAGCTCTGGGAGCCTGGAGTTGACAATAAAATGAAGAGAGGCATCACAACAAAACAAAGAGTGTTATCTTTACTTAAAAGCATTATGGGAAGCTTCCAGAGGTCAGTTACAGCATACTACTGCTTACACTAAAAGCAGCAAAGAGTCCTGTGGCACCTTTGCTGCTTTTACAGATCCAGACAAACACGCCTACCCCTCTGATACCTGTTTACACTGGCGCCCCAGTGAGAGGAATAAAGAGGAGGTGGAGTACAAGCAGCACTGTAGCCAGATACAGCGCTGTATGCGCCTGCCAGTGTGGATGGGGAGTGAGTTACAGCGCTATAAAGCCGCCACCAGCGCTGCAACTCTCAAGTGTAGCCAAGGCGTATTAGAGTCGATCTAAAAACGCATTCCAAAGCTAGGACGTTATTGAACACGCGCACTAGTACAGAAAAGCAGTGGGATTTCTCTGGTTCCTCCTACCCATGACTCGCTGCCTGGGGTTGGGGGGGATTAACTTTTCCCGCAGTGCATGTTAAATGCAGCAGGCTATAAAGTTTCTCCGGTTATTGGCAGTGCTATGATCATCCTGGGAGAAAACGCCAAAGCGGGGCCCAGCCGAGGCCAGTGACTGGCCAGCGCTTTCCGCGGACTGAGGCCCCGATCCTGTTCCACTGGAAGCGGGAGGCTCCAGCCGCTGCAGCACCGCGTTCAGGCCGGAGTGGGGCACAGCGCGCACTCCGCCTTGCCTCCAGCCAGCTCCCCTCTGCCCCCCGCAGCTCGCCCTCGCTCATACCCTGCCGCAGCGGCAGCCGACGCCGCCAGGAGACACGAGACGAGATGAACGAAGGAGAGCGGAGGGGAGCCGCTCGGTGCAGCCCGGCCTGGGAACAGCATCCTGCTCTGGGAGTGCACAAAGCGGCTCGCGGGATGCTGCTGGCCTCCTCGCCCGGCGCCCGTCCCGCTGGAGCTGGAAGCAGGGAGGGGCAAGCCCGCTCGGGGGGTGACAGAAGCTCCTTATTGCGGCTCCACCCCGCCCTCTCGCTTTACACGGGGCTCTTCACAACCTTCCTCCCCGCTGCGGCGGCTGAGGGCTCCAAAATAGCCAGACCTGCTCCCCGACACAGCCTCTGGCCCTTCCCTGCCAGCAGGGGCGGCTGCAAAGCGCGGGGAGGGGATGTTGCGGCGTTTGAAGCCTGCCAGTCGACGTGCGCTATTCTTAGCGGGTCACACCACCGCCAGGGCGCCCCTGATAGCCAGCCCCACCTCTCCACGCTCCCTGGCTAAGCTGCCCCAGCCACCCACTGCTAGGGACGGGTTCAAGCTTGGAAGGAACTCGGCTGAATGGAAAACATGTAATCGTTGTCCTAGACCATGAGTCAGACTTTCAGAGAGACGGGCAACCAAACAGGCATTTCGCAGGGGCGTTTCCTAAAGGCGTGTGTCAGATATAGCTCGATCTCTCTTTCTTCAGACAGGTCTATTCTAAGGGGCTGTGTTCTGATCTACAGTTCCCACCTCTTGCCCTTTCTGACAGAAACAGTTTTGGTGGTATTCTCATACACTCCAGCGTGAATGTAAAAACTAAGGAGAATCGTGATCGATATGTTAAACAGATAACTGTGACTGGCAACGTAACCTGGTTTATTTGGGAAGCTGTGAATTGGGCTTGGATCCCTTCAGGTCCAGCCCAGCTGCGCTTGGGGCAGGATTCAAGTGGGATCCAAAGGACTGGAAGTCATGTTTCCACACTCCCAGCCCCGCTCCTGGATCTGGCCATGGGGACAGTGCGGCCCTTGCAGGGCCGGTGCAACCATTTAGGCAGACTAGGCGGTTGCCTAGGGCACCGAGATTTGAGGGCGCCAAAAAGCGCCCTCAAATTTTTTTTTAAATGGTTGAGCAGCCGCTGCTGCTGGGACAGAGAGGGAGTCTGAGCTGCTGCAGTCGTGCCTGTGGACGGTCGGCTGCTCGCGCGGCTCCGGTGGACCGCCTGCAGGCACCACTTATCATTGTTTGGAACTTTCAGTGTCCCCCTTAGCCCACGTCCAGACTAACCCGCCGTATCGGCGGGTTAAAATCGATTGCTCGGGGATCGATATATCGTGTCTAGTCTAGACACGATATATCGAATCCCGAGTGCGCTTACATCGATTCCGGAACTCCGTCAACCCAAACGGAGTTCCGGAATCAACACGGAGAGCCGCGGACATCGATCCCGCGCCGTCTGGACGGGTGAGTAATTCGATCTTAGATATTCGACTTCAGCTACGTTATTCACGTAGCTGAAGTTGCGTATCTAAGATCGATTTTCCTCCCCTAGTCTGGACGAGGCCTCAGAAATGCTAACAAGCTTATTCAGCGAAGTTTTGATGTACTTGATGCATGCTATTAGATCGTCAATTAGGCATCAACGAGATAATTTAAGAGTAAATGTCTTTTTGTTTGAAGTACCACTGAACACTAATCTGTCCATTGCCCTCTCCCTCCTATGTTACTGCTTGAAGCAGAATCCTGGGTAACAGTAATGGGGATGCTGGTAAAACCTTTTAAAATATTTCCCCTTTATAATGCCACTTTTTTAATACAATTTTAAAATTAGATCCCATAATTTCAAGGCATCGATTTCCCCATTTGGACAGTTAAATTGCAATTGTTGGCATGAACATCATTTTAAAGCTGGGTTTTGAAAATCTAATTTAACTTCAAAAATTAATGACCAAAAGATGGGCATGTGAAGTAAGGTAAAAGTAATTAACCGAGGGTCTACCATTCACTCCCAACACTGCAAAAGAGCTGAGGGATTTCCAAAGAACTCCGACACCACTACAGTGTATCATTCAAACGTGAGAACATAGTTACTACAGATAATAAATAATAAGTTACCTGGGTTGGAAATAGATCTTTGTGGAAGGGAAAGCAGGAAACTTGTCTTTTTGATTACAGAATTATTTTGCTTCTGGATCAATTAAAATCATAACCGATTTTTTGGGGGAGGGGATGTGGGGAAGAAACTCTTTTCTCTACTGGGTTTGTTTATAGGCAGCTGAAAAGAAAAGTTAACCGGCTTTGCACAGAACTGAAACCTAAAGGTCTCTCTTCCCTCCTTCTCTACTCTGACCCCTCTGGGCTATTCCAAGTTAATTGTCATCTAATTGCCCAGCAAAGAAAGAGATAGTGGCAGCAGTTAGGCATAGCCCCCACCAGTTCAGGAGTCATTAACACAGTACAAAGATATGCTGCATGCTTTACAGTCACCCAGGCCTAATGAGGGTCTGGGGGCAAGAGGAGCAGGGCTGAGCCCCTAGGGAGTGAGCCGCAGAGAGCCAGTGCCCAGGAGGCTGAGAGGGCAAGGGGCTGCAGAGGCGTCCTCACTGCTATTTAAAATGCAGATCCCGCAGTGGTACCTCTCCATGGGACAGAGCCGGTTCCTCATAGAAGCTTCTGTCCAACAGCTCTTCCTTCTGCAGCTGCTCTTTGTGCTCCAGCTCCATCCATGGCAGCTGAACCCCCTATCCTGACTGCAGCCAACCCCTCATCCCCTGCCCTGCCTCCAGTCAGCCCCACACCCCTTCCCCTGCCTCCAGCCAGCCCCTCACCCCCTGCCCTACCCGCAGCCACCCCTGCTGCACCCCTTGCCCTGCCCACAGCCATCCTCACACCCCCTGCCCTGTCTCTAGCCAGCCCCACACCCCTGTATCCAGCCAGCCCCTCACCCCCTGCCCGCAGCCAGCCCCACACCCCCTTCCCTGCCTCAACCAGCCCCTGCTGCGCCCCTGCCCTGCCCACAGCCAGCCCCACACCTCTTGTCTCCAGCCACCCCACACCCCCTGCCCTGTCCACAGCCAGCCCCTCACTCCCTGCCCTGCATGCAGCCAGCCCCTGCTGCACTCCTTGCCCTGTCCATAGCCAGCCCCACACCACCTGTCTCCATCCAGCCCCTGCTGCAGCCCCTGCCCTGCCTGCAGCCAGCCCCACAACCCCTCTCCTGCACGCAGCCAGTCCCACACCCCCTGTCTCCAGCCAACCCCACACCCCATCTCCAATCAGCTTCACATCCCCTGCCCTGCCCAGAGCCAGCCAGCCCCACACCCTGTCAGGTTATTCAATTATTTTCATTAAATATGTAGGCTAAATAATGAAATTAATAAATTTTCAAGCCGAATATGTATTAATTCTAATGAACAATGCCACATTATGCAGTATTCATTTTTGAAAGTTTATAATAAGCAATGTTCTGGGGGGAGGGGTGGGGGCAGAGGGTGCAAGGTGGAAGTTTTGCCTATCCTTACACCAGCCCTGGGCCCTTAGCATGAATTAGAGCCATTTTACAGCTAATTTAACTTGTGCTGATTCATAAACTCTGGAAACAGTAGTGCAATTAGGGTGGTACCCTCCAGTATGCAGTCCTGGCAAGAGATTTTTAGCAGGTGCAGGGTACCAGAAAGACTTGGGACTAGCCCTCCTCCTCCTTTCCGAGGGGTGCGGTGGGGCTGTGCTCTGCTCCTTAAAGGAGAAGAACATGGCTAGGGAGGGCATTCATTCTATGGCTTTAACAGCACAAGACATATGCTAACAAACTTAAACAAAACCTTTGTGTTGTTACCTTGGTCAGGAGACCTCAAGAGGGAAGGAGAGGGTGGATGGAAGATGTTTAAACAGTGTTTTTGATTCTGTTTCTCCCCATTGGTCTGAATTATCCATGACATCCATACTGCATCACATCAAGTCCAAATCATTAGAGGAATGTCTCTGCTTGCACTGACAAAAGGAGTTTGGATTCTGACGTCAGCCCAGTTCTGCAGCCTGACAGGAAACACATGTTGTCCCCAGTGTGCCTAGAATTCTTCTTTGCAACCAAACTAGTCTAACATGAATTTTGTTTATTGGAACTGGAGCAGAAAAACAAAGAAAACACATGCCTCATTTTCCAGCTTTGTGGGTGAGAGAACTATAAGTGAAGATTATAATGCCAGACACTGATGGCCTTAAACCAGCTGCCTCAGGAATCTGCCAAGAACTTTGCTGAAAATAGGTTCCTCATCTTAGCAACAGAGCTAAGACTTATCACACATCTGCCCACCTTTATTCAAATGAAGCTCCTTCTGATCTGACAGCTCAGGCATTGTCAGTTTCATCCAGAACAATTTACAAACTTGGAACCTAGTCCTATAAACCCTTAATCATTTGATCAATCCCATTGAAGACAATGGGACTATTTGCATGACTATGGAACACTTTAGTGGTAAGAGTTTCAAGAATCAGTTCTGCTCCTATAAAGGAAGTTGAATCTCCCATTAAAATGCAATGTTTGGGGTACAATACCATAATGCTGTTTAGGATACAGTTCTACTTAAAATTGTCTTTTAATAAGTTATATATATTCTGAAATGGCTCATCACCCAACTCCCATATTCCATATAAACAAACAGAAATACTACATATTTGGAGGGAAAGTGAGTAGTTAAGCATGTTGATGTTCATATATACAAACACCCATTTCATCACTGTACTGGAAAATATAGTCAAACTTTCTTCAAATTCCATAGATAATTAAGTTTAACAGCTCCAATTGTTTTCTGTGTCAATCAGTGTGTATCTGAAAAAATTACATGCCTTCTAAGAGAAAATAAATCAATCCACACTTATTGAAAAAAAATTCCTTCCAACTGATGATCAGAAGAGTACTGCAAGACACATACATAACATGATGAGCAGAGGGCGGAGAGGATACCCTCCCACATTATGACCAGCAACAAAAATAAATAAATAAATAAATAAATAAATAAATAAATAATAAAATCACTAGGATTTGAAAATGTGTTATGCTTTAAATCACCTCAGCCCATACCAGGTTTATGAACATTAAAAAGTTAACTGCAAAGGAACACTGAAGCCCATTAACCTGAATGTATGCCAACCAGTATGCCCTCACTGACTAAAGGCTCAGTCACACCTGAACAGCTAAAAATTAACCTTGCCCAGAGTTATGTCACTGGCTCCATCTCTGTTGTTACATAACAGATAACAAAACTCCAATGGGGCATGGTGCTGGCACATAGGGTCTCAGGTACATGGTTTGATTATTCAGAATCTGTTTTGGGAATAGCCATGTTTGTGAAATAGCTGGTACTTATGATTATGCTATTTCTATGCATGTATCATCTTGGTATCTGAAGTTATGAATATTAGCTATGTTTACTACATGTTTGCTCCTGTGGTAATACCCAGAAGGTATTTAGCCAGCATATGAAGGGACAAGTCAAGTTGAATGGCCCATTAAGGAACACTTAGCTCACAGTGGACCCTGGAAAATGCCTGTCTACACTTGTGAGAGGGGTACCCATGTTAGCCTGGATCTCTAAAAAGCAACAAAGAGTCCTGTGGCACCTTATAGACTAACAGACGTATTAGAGCATGAGCTTTTGTGGGTAAATATCCACTTTGTCAGAACATGTCTACACTTAATGGACTTTTCCTGTGAATGCTCTAACTAGAATATGGGTGTGGGTGATGGACATGTAACTTGCCCACGTGACTCCAAACACCATCTTTCACAGTGAGAACAGATTTCACTTCACTTGGCAGAAGGTGGGGCCCGGGCAGGGCAGATGGAAGCACTAGGCAAGTTAGGCAGCCCTAGGGCGCGGAGATCTGGGGGGCGCTGAAAAGCCGGTGCCTAAAAATAGACGCAGGCAGCAGGGAGGGCTTTGGACTTGGCTACACTGGAGTGTTGCAGCGCTGGTGGTGGGTTTACAGCGCTGCAACTTAGTAACTGTCCACACCTGCAAGGCACATCCAGCACTGCAACTCCCTGGCTGCAGCGCTAGCTGTACACCTGGTCTGCTTGGGGTGTAACGATTGCAGCGCTGGTGATGCAGCGCTTCTCATCAAGTGTGGCCACCAAAAGCGCTGTTATTGGCCTCCAGGGTATTAGGAGGTATCCCAGAATTCCTGCTCACAACAAACCAGAAGAATGGCTGAACTCCGAGCTCCCCCGAGCTGCTTATCTAAAAAACAAACACAGCTCCTGTTTGCTCCAGCGAGCGGAGGCAGGCAGGGGAATTGCTTTGGAAGATTCACAGCTGTTGGCTTGAAGAGAGAAGTCACATGGCAGAGGGGGAGGGGGGAGTCCATGTTGAGCAGCTGCTTATGTGGTCTGAAGGCTATTTAGGAGTGTATAATTTGCATTTAGTGAATAAGAGAGGGGTGGGGGAAGGGCTCGAAACTTTTTAATTGATTGCAGGTTGGTGATGTTATGTTCCAGTCCTTAGAACTTGCAAGCCAGGGAGCTGACAGATCCAAAAATCCAGTCTCTCTCTCTCCCCCACGTTCCGCCTCACCCCCCTCTTTTGAAAAGCATGTTGCAGCCACTTGAACGCTGGCATAGCTGCCCACAATGCACCACTCCCAACAGCGCTGCAAATGCTATAAATGTGGCCACACTGCAGCGCTGGTAGCTGTCAGTGTGGCCACACTGCAGCACTTTCCCTACACAGCTGTACAAAGATAGCTGTAACTCCCAGCGCTGTACAACTGTAAGTGTAGCTATACCCTTAGATAGGAACTATGCTCACAATGAATTGCTCCCCTGCCATTTACAAAGCCAGCAGATAGGGAAATCCTTTGATTAGATCGCAGACTATAGGGAGGTAATAAGAATCACGCTCCTAATGAATTGCTCTCCGACTACTGCCATTTAGAAAGCCAGCGAAGTCCTTTGGCTACGCTAGATCGCAGACTATAGGGAGGAGGAGGTGATAAGAACCACGCTCCCAGTGACTTGCTCTCAAACTCCTGTCTCCTGCCATTTAGGAAGCCAGCAAAGTCCCAATTGCTCTCTGACTCCTGCCATGTGAAGTCCTTTGATTGTGAATCAATAATTGTACAGATTGCTGTGTTGGTAGGTACATTAGTACAGTACTAGCTCCTCTGTCTTGTAGTAGATTGCACAGCAACAGCCAGAAGGAGAGTGGAGCAGCTTGTGGGGAGCGGGAAAAGGGGTGTGTGCAAGACACACTTGAGCTGTGCTGTCAGAGATATGCAGCTGGGGCCTGCTTGCACGTGGCATGTTCCTCAGAGAGTGGACTGCAGGTTTTCCAGGGCAGAGGCTCTGCTCCCTTGGGAGAGAAGGGAGGGAAGCCACGACTGGCAGCTCTGTGGGATCTCTTGCGTGGAGGGATAGCTAAGCCACTTTAACCCACCTCCCTGTGCCCCAGCTTTCTACCCTTCCAACCCTGCTTTGGTGTGAGGGCCGCGCACTCTCTGCCTCACAGTGCTGCCTACCCCACACCCCCCTGCCAAAGCAAGAGCCCAGCATTCAACTCCCCAGCCCGGGTGCAGGATGGACTGGTGACACACTCCCATTGCCCTGTTGCAATTGCACTGTGACTTGGCCCACTCCTGCATGCCAGGGACTGGAGAGGAGAGCTGTCATAAACAGATAGCTAAGGGTTAATGTCTCTTTCACCTGAAACACCTGACCAGAGAACCAATCAGGAAACCGGATTTTTTCAACTTTGGGTGGAGGGAATTGTGTGTCTGAGGTCTTTGTTTTCTCTCTGCCTGCTGTCTCTGAGCTTTGGAGAAGTAGTTTCTACTTTCTAGTTTTCTGTTTCTAAGTGTAAGGACAAAGAGATCAGATAGTAAGTTATATGGTTTCTTTTCTTTGGTATTTGCATGAATATAAGTGCTGGAGTGCTTTGATTTGTATTCTTTGTGAATAAGGCTGTTTATTCAAGATTCTTTTAAGCAATTGACCCTGTATTGTATCATCTTAATACAGAGAGAACATTTGTATTTTTTCTTTCTTTTTTATATAAAACTTTCTTTTAAGACCTGTTGGAGTTTTTCTTTACTTCAGGGAAATTGAGTCTGTACTCACCAGGGAATTGGTGGGAGGAAGAGATCGGGGAGATCTGTGTGTGTGTTGAATTGGCTAGCCTGATTTTGCATTCCCTCTGGGTGAAGAGGAAAGTACTTTTTGTTCCAGGACTGGGAACAGAGAGGGGAAGCCACTCTGTGTAGTTTCACAGAGCTTGTGTCTGGGTATCTCTCCAGGAGTACCTGGAGGGGGGAAGGGAAAAAAGGATTATTTCCCTTTGTTGTGAGACTCAAGGGATTTGGGTCTTGGGGTCCCCAGGGAAGGTTCTTCAGGGGGACCAGAGTGCCCCAAAACACTCTAAATTTTTGGGTGGTGGCAGCAAGTACCAGGTCCAAGCTGGTAACTAAGCTTGGAGGTTTTCATGCTAACCCCCATATTTTGGACGCTAAGGTCCAAATCTGGGACTAAGGTTATAACAAGA
This sequence comes from Gopherus evgoodei, assembly GCF_007399415.2. Lineage (NCBI taxonomy): Eukaryota > Metazoa > Chordata > Testudines > Testudinidae > Gopherus > Gopherus evgoodei. Next base: position 67,810,232 of record NC_044324.1, on the reverse strand, counting down.
GCGCCCATTTCATCTTGTGGCTCTTTGAATCCTACCCTGTCCACCACCCCCCTCCACACCCAAACCCGGTCTGCTCCCCTTGCACTCCCCAGCCAAACCCGAGTTCCCTCTGACCAAACCCGGTCCGCTTCCCTCTCCCACCTAACCCAATACCCCACTGACCCAACCCCAGTCGGCTCCCCTCCCCCACCTAACCCGATACCCCACTGACCCGAACCCAGTCTGCTTCTCTTCCCCACCTAACTCGATACGCCCGTATGATGGCGTATCTGCCATTCTAATTTTATAAATTTTATTAATAATTCAATATTATAAAGATAGAATAAAATGCAGTAGATTTTGATATGAAGGAAGGAAGGAAGGAAGTATAAGTGACCAGAAAGGGTGTATTTCTCAGCTTCTACACATAGCTGGGAAGTTCTAACACACCACATATCTAATCTCATAGTTAAACCATTGAGTGAAACAAGATAGGAAAGTCAACTGATGCCTTGAAACCTATTCACTATCAGCTTGGTTACATCTATGATGCTCTGATAGAGATCTATGATGACAGAGATCTAACAGGATCATCTGGCAATACGTCACCAGTGGATGCAAAGGATCTTGCAAAAGCCATTTCTAGTTTAAAGTTGCTTGTTTCTCTTATTGTGTGGTATGACATATTGTTTGAGATCAACATGACTAGTAAACAACTTCAGGTGAAAGAATTCGACATAAGTGACTCCTTTAATCAACTTGGAGAAACCAGGAAGTTTCTTGTAGGCTGCAGAAGTGACGCAGACTTTGAGAAAACATTGATAGATGCAGGTGAACTTGCGGAGGATTTGGATGTACCGGCACTTTTTGAACCAGATCTAATCTGTATTAGAAACAAGAGGAAGCAGTTCACATATAAAGCAGATGACGACCCTATTTATAATCTGAAAGAAAAATTCAAAGTGAACTTTTACTTTGCAGTAATCGACACAGCAATACATTCAGTTAAAGAAAGATTCACACTGATGCAGCATATTAGTTCAGTATTTGGCTTCCTATATGATGTTTACAGTTTGCAAAATACAACTCCAAAGCAAATTATGGAACATTGCTTGAATCTGGAGCAAGCTTTGCAACATGGTGAATCCAAAGATATTGATGCCTTTGACTTGTGCAATGAATTGCAAGCTATTGCACAATGAGTCCAAAAGAGTGCATCACCGCAAGTTGTACTGAACTTCATATGCACAAATAAACGGACACAGTTATTGCTCTACGCATCCTCTTAACTCTCCCAGTTTCTGTGGCCAGTGGTGAGCGAAGCTTCTCGAAGCTCAAGTTGATAAAAACATACATGCGAACATCAATGTTGCAACAAAGATTTGTTGGGCTATCTACCTTGTCAATAGAACATGACATTGCTCGCAGCATTGACTTGGAGGAACTTGTTTCTAAATTTGCTAAACTGAAAGTGTGGAAAAATAAATTATAACATGTTACTCTGTGACAGTGTATTGTGTATAACGTATGTGATTTATTTTAAGATCCATGCTATGTTGTGCAAAGTGAAAACAATAACAATGTCAACACTGTCAGGTTATTCATTAAGTATGTAGACTAAACAATTAAATAAATTATCAAGATGAACATGTATTAATTCTAATAAACACATTATGCAGCATTCATTCTTGAACGTTTTTAATAAGTGATGCTCAGGGAGTGAGTGGGGGGCACAGGGTGGAAGTTTCACCTAGGGAGCAAAATATCCTTGCACTGGCCCTGGGCCCTGGGCTGGAGTCACATGGAGGGTCACATGAGGAGATCATGTGCCCCCTCTTGTGTCCCTCCCATGAGTGCAGTCCCAGCAAGAAATGATTTCTACTTGCACCACTCACTGGAAGAGACCTCGAGAGATCATCTAGTCCAGTCCCTTGCACTCATGGCAGGACTAAGGGCATGTCTACACTTACCTCCAGAGCGATTGATCCAGCGGGGGTCAATTTATTGCATCTAGCGAAGACAAGATAAATCAACTGCTGAACACTCTCCAGTCAACTCAGGTACTCCACTGAAGCGAGAAGCATAAGCATAGTCGACGGGGAAGCGTCAGCAGTCGACCTACCGCAGTGAAGACACCTCAATAAGTAGCTCTAAGTACATCGACTTCAGCTACATTATTTTCATAGATAAAGTTGCATAACTTAGACCGACTTAGCTCGCCCCTTCCCCGCCCCTCTTCCCCCCCCAGTGTAAACCAGGCCTTAGTATTATTAGACCATCCCTAACAGGTGTTTGTCTAGCCTGCTTTTAAAAATCTCCAATGATGGAGGTTCCACAGCCTCCCTAAGCAATTTATTCCAGTGCTTAATTATCTGACAGTTAGGAAGTTTTATCTTCCTAATTCTTTCTCTTTCTCTCTTTTTTTCTTAACCTGCCCTGATACTGAAGGCTTTTCTATTCACATTTTTACCATGTGCTTACTAAACAGGCTCTGCCTGCTTCTCTCTCTCTCTCTTTCTCTCATTCTGATTCAACCATTTGCTGTCTATCTTTGCCCTTTGCAAAGGGGGCTTTCTTTTCCCTTTTTTTCATCCTGTTCTTTCTTTTAACCTCTCTTTTTCCTTAACCCACACTGGTATTAAATAGTTTAATAGTTTTTTATTCACTTTTTTACCATGTGCTTACAAAACAGGCTTTGCCTTAGTAAATTCCCTTTTTAAACCTAGTTTTTAATGTTTTTAAAAGCTTTTTTCTTAACCTACATTGGTATTGAATAGTTTAAATGCTTTTTATTCACTTTTTTACCGTTTGCTTATCAAACAGGTTTTGCCTTAGTAAATTCCCTTTTTAAACCTAGTTTTCAATATTATTTAACTTTTTTTTAAACTAACCCTTTAAAAACAAAAAATTCCTTTTTTCTTTAAGTTCTATCCTTCTATTCTTGAATAACCTACCAAACTAGGTCTTTATCATCCTCTCTCCTTACTCAGTCGAATCTTTTTTTTTCTAAACCTTACTCAGACTTTCTTTTCTCATCTTTAAACTCTCTCACTCTCTTCTTTCAACCTTTTTCTCTCAATGTACCCAAGCACAAACACACACAATACTTCCCCTAGTCAAACACACACACACACACTTTTTTTTCTAAAATGGCTGACGGCACCAAACTTCAGCATCAACGGAAATGGGGTGGGAAGGTGGGACATAAGCCCCAAATCGGGTGTGGAAACCTGTCAAAAATGCGTGGTGATGAATACTATCAAGTGGTATACTACTAGCGTGTATCCAACTCCAGAACACAAAAACAAACAGCAATGGATTTTTCCACTGGTTGTGCTGGCTGGCAGTCCTACTGCTCTGAATGCGGTGATGATTTCTTATACCTCACAAATGCAGCTCTCTGTGTGTGCACTTTGTTGGGCTGAAGCATCTGAGGATTATTAAATCCTTTCATGTTGCATGCTGTGCTTTCAAAAGTATTCTAAAAGTACAGAGTTCTGGCCCAGGACAACTTTCCTCAGAGAGTGATCTCAGTAACTTGCTGCGCAGTGCCCAGCTCCTAGCTGCATGCACATATTAATCTTGAGGTGTTGCTAGAAGCCAAGCATTTAAAATTGACTTATAGATGGACACTTTTCCAAATGGGTATTTCTATCGTCTTGGAAACTAGCTAAGACATTTTTCTTGGGTGAGCACAAATCTCTTAGGAGTTAAGGCCATTATAATCAGTTATTTCAGATTATTGCCATGAGAACAATTCGCACAGTGGAAGTTTTCACAAAGGCCAAGTCTACACTACACACTTACTTCAGTATAACTGCATCACCAGAAGCACTACAGTGGTACTGCTGCATCAGTGTAGCTGCGCTCATGCACGTTTGTAGTGTGGACCTGCCCAGAGTAAATGAAGGCTGATCTCACTTATGTGGGTGCAGACCTGGCTAGTCAATACACAGCAAGATTTACTTTAGCACTGGTTAAGATGTTTGAGTTAAAGACTCGGCTCCCACCTAAGGTTTAATTTGACCCGTTTAGCTTTGCTTTGACTAGAGTTTTTGAAAATGTTAGATTGAGATAGATCAAGTTAACTAAGGCCTTTTCTACACTACAAAATTAAGTTGATGTAAGTTAGGACGATGTACAGGCCATGTCCACGCTATTACCCCTCTGTCAGTGGTGTGTATCCTTTCCAGGAGCGTCCATCGACTTAACTGTGCTGACAGCCAACAGACAAAGTAAGTAACACAGACACTGCATTACCAACAGGCAATGCAAGTAATGCAGACACTGCATCGCCATAAATACATCAACCTAGGCACTATTCTTGTCATGGAGGTGCAATTATCAGGTCACTGTAGTGAGCAACTAACATCAGCAAAAGCAACATTGTAATGTAGACACTTACCGAGTTAGGTCTACATAAGCTGCCTTACATTGACTTAACTCTCTAGTGTTGACCAAGCATAACACAATTCAACAACACACCTTTAAATCCTAGTCTAAACAAAACCTAACTGCAAGGTAAAAATAGACATGAGCAGATGAGAGAGTGCAGAGGAACCTGATAGTGCTCTAATTCAGCGATTCTCAAATGCGGCCACCACGGGCTTTTCATACAGCCACGACAGCCTCCTGGGCAGAGATTGAGGGGAAGCAAAACTGCAGCACCCTCCCACGTTGCTCCTGGATGCATCATCCTGCACCGCCTTTGGAGGTAAGTGGGGCACAATGCTGCAACAGCAAGGAGAGTTCTCAATTCATCTGTGGGGGGGGTTAGGGGGCTCAGGCTTCAGCCCTGGATTGGTTGGGCTGGAAACGACAGTGGTAGAACTTTGGGTGCCGATCCCCAGATCTGCTGCGGTAGGGCTCATCACCCTTCCCATCACTACAGGCAGGGACGGCTCCAGGCTTTTTGCCACCCCAAGCAACAACAACAACAACAACAAAAGAGGGATGGAGTGCCACCAACAAAGCAAAAAAAAAAACTGGAGTGCCACCCCTTCAAAAGTGCCACCAGCAAAGGGCTGGAATGCTGCCCCTTGATAAGGGCCTCCCCAAGCACATGCTTGGAATACTGGTGCCTGGAGCCGGCCCTGACTCCAGGCCCCCACTCCATCCCCCTCAAAGCCCCCCATCCAAGACTTGATTAGTCCTGGGTCTTGCTGAGTAAAGTGATACTAACAAAGATGCAAGTATCACTTTTCACAGCACACTTTGTAGCTAACTGTGAGGCTGTGATAAGTGATATTAACAAACATACTAATGTCACTTTTCACAGCATTATTTTTATTATTGAGTCTGCAACCCCTCCCCAAAAACCCCTAATTAAATAAATTGCAATGATTTGGATATGTATATTTGTTTTTCCTAAAGTTAATTAAGTATTTTAGGAAAAAGTCTCAGTGTGGCCATGAGCAAGAGTTGGTGGCCGCACTCCGAGATTTGTTGTGAAAACTCCTGGTAACTTACTCTAACCCACAGCAGAAATTAAGTCTAACAGAACACATAATTTTGTACCTCATTAGCATAATGGGGACAGTGGTTAAGCCCTAACGTCCTGGACTTGCTCATTTTCCACCACATATCCTGAATCATTTTTGCCATGTGCACTTGCAAATAAGGGAGAGAATGCACAGGAGGTTTGCAACTTATTGCTGCTCAGTGTGGAAGACTATGCTTAGGGACAGATTTTCAAACGAACTCAGCTCCATTAGCCCACCAAAACAGGAGCCAGGTTTTCAAAACAACCAGCAAGCATGTCAGACACTGAGGTTTTTTTTGCAAATCCAAGCAAGTGTCACAATGGGACTGAGGACTTTTGAAAATCAGGCCCTTATTTAGGTGCCTAAATAAAAGATGAGCAGTTGAAAAGCTCCCAGTGGGACTGCTTAAAGTTAGGCACATGCTTAAGTCTCCTGCTGAACTAGGGCTTTCAATTCCTAGCTACTGCTGGGCAGCTCCAGTACATTTGACTTTTAATAATGCAAACCCATGGATAAAAGATAACCTATTTATCTACCGTTGCCCCCTCTGTAAAATCTGGATAATGATAGTGACCTCCTTTGTAAAGTGCTTTGAAGTCTACCGTTGACAAGCCCTGTATAAATGCTAGGTATTATTATTACTACAGTGGACCAGATCTTCATCTCCAATATGGAGAGGTGCAAAGGGCCCATGAAGCTATCCTACAAAGGCACCTCAACTTAGTGGAAACACTGTAGGAACACATGGTAGGTACGTGCCTAAGGAAGGGTGCATGGGCAGAAAACAGTGCTCCAGAGGTCCTCAGATGATAGAAGAATAAATAAAGGACTATTGTATTTAATAGTTATACTGCAGTATATCTAGAGTTCAACCAGGTCAGGCCAATGCCACCAATCCATGCTGATTAGACCTCAGCTGGAGTATTGTGTCCATTTCTGGGTGCCACATTTCAGGAAAAATGTAGACAAATTGAAGAAAGTCCAGAGGAGAGCAACAAACATGATTAAAGGTCTAGAAAACATGCCTAGATTTGTTTAGTCTGGAAAAGAGAAGACTGAGGGGGGACATGATAACAGTTTTCAAGTACATAAAAGGTTGTTACAAGGAGGGAGAAAATTTGTTTTTCTTAACCTCTGAGGATAGGACAAGAAGCAATGGGCTTAAATTGTAGCAAGGGAGGTTTAGGTTGGACATCAGGAAAAACTTCCTAACTGTCAGGGTGGTCAAGCACTGGAATAAATTGCTTAGGGAGCTTGTGGAATCTCCATCATTGGAGATTTTTAGAGCAGGTTAAACAAACACCTGTTAGGGTTGGTCTAATAATACTAAGGCCTGGTCTACACTGAGGGGGAGGGGGAGGATTGAGCTAAGTCGGTCTAAGTTAGGCAACTTTAGCTATGAAAATAGCGTAGCTGAAGTCTACATACTTAGAGCTACTTACTGTAGTGTCTTCACTGCGGTAGATTGACTGCTGACGCTTCCTCATCGACTCCACTAATGCTTCTCGCTGTGGTGGAGTACTGGAGTTGACTGGAGAGTGCTCGGCAGTCGATTTATCGTGTTTTCATTAGAAGTGATAAATCTACCCCTGCTGGATCAAACGCTCTGGAGGTAAGTGTAGACATGCCCTTAGTTCTGCCATGAGTGCAGGGGACTGGACTAGATGACTCTCTAGGTCCCTTCCAGTCAGTTGTGCAAGTAGAAATCATTTCTTGCCGGGACTGCACTCAAGGGAGGGACACAAGAGGGGGCACATGATCTCCCCAGCCCGGGGCCCCACCTTCTGCCAAGTGAAGGGAAATCTGTCCTCACTGTGAAAGATGGTGTTTGGAGTCACGTGGGCAAGTTACATGTCCATCACCCACACCCATATTCTAGTTAGAGCGTTCACAGGAAAAGTCCATTAAGTGTAGACATGTGTCTGACAAAGTGGGTATTCTCCCACAAAAGCTCATACTCCAATACATCTGTTAGTCTGTAAGGTGCCACAGGATTCTTTGTTGCTTTTTAGAGATCCAGGCTAACACGGCTACCCCTCTCATAAGTGTAGACAGGCATTTTCCAGGGTCCACTGTGAGCTAAGTGTTCCTTAATGGGCCATTCAACTTGACTTATCCCTTCATATGCTGGCTAAATATCTTCTGGGTATTATCACAGGAGCAAACATGTAATAAACATAGCTAATATTCATAACTTCAGATACCAAGATGATACATGCATAGAAATAGCATAATCATAAGTACCAGCTATTTCCCAAACATGACTATTCCCAAAAGAGATTCTGAATAATCAGACCATGAACCTGAGACCCTATGTGCCAGCACCATGCCCCATTGGAGTTTTGTTATCTGTTATGTAACAACAGAGATGGAGCCAGTGACATAACTCTGGGCAAGGTTAATTTTTAGCTGTTCAAGTGTGACTGAGCCTTTAGTCAGTGAGGGCATACTGGCTGGCACACATTCAGGTTAATGGGCTTCAGTGTTCCTTTGCAGTTAACTTTTTAATGTTCATAAACCTGGTATGGACTGAAGTGAACCTGAAACAAATTGTAGAAACTGAAAAACCTGTGGATTTAAATGAATACAGCTTGTGAACTAAATGCTGCTCACTTTCCTCTGGCAAGCTGTCCGATTGACATCAATGGCATGAGTAAAGTTTGTGAACATCGAAAGCCATAATACCTGGTAAAGCTGAATTACTATGGTGCAAAGACTAGACTGGAGCTTCAAGATAGTATAGCAGGAACATCTATTTTTCTGTAAAATAGTAGAAGCTGAAATAAAGAAAATTTAAGTTTGAACACAGTACAATAATTCTAAAAACATGTTTGCCACAACAGTTAGAATTCCTGGGGGAAATGCCAGCAAAAGTGAAATATTGTAAGGATTCAAACGGTCAATACACTTGGCATAACTGCCAACTATTCTGATTTCATGACAAAAAATTAATTTTGGAAGCTGAATTTAGGCTGATTATGTATTAACCAAATTACTGACCCATTAGAACTATTGTGTTCTGTGTTCAAAAGTTTGGGTTCAATTAAAGGGAATGAGACAGATGAGGGAAGCTCTTGGCCTGTGCTATGCAGGAAATCAGACAGATGATCATAGTGGTCTGTTCTGGCCTTTTAATCTAAGAATGTATTAAAACTATTCAACAAAATAAAAGTTTAAAGTTCTTTTTATTTGAGTTTACTGTTTTATTCTGTTTGCAAAATATTTAATTGTTCCAACAGTGAAATATTAAATCATATAAAAGTGAACTATTTTGATCAGGGTGAGAGATTTTAAGAGATTTTACTAATGGTATCAGGTTGTCATAAAAAATGTGCCATTGAAATTTATTCTTAAAACAACAAAACAATAATTGTTTATTTTTATTTCCTTTCAATTGTACTTTATAAAATTCCATTTACACCAAGTTATATTAACATATTCATTTTAGCTTAAATTCTGTTCCCTTTGTTGTAGTGGTTTTCATAAGATCATTTCTTCCCTCTTTTGTTGTGAACACCATAGAAAGAGCCAAGAAAAGCCCATTTTCATTAACTCTTTAGTGTGCATTAGTATTGATTCATCATAAAGGATGTGACTTCTCTGAGAATTCAGTGACATCAGACTTTATCTCACAATTAAAGTGTTCATTTAGATTTCAGGGTTAAAAAGAAACTTCAAAGCCAATGTTTCCATAATATCATAAAATACATTATTACCTTCTGCAGTACATGCATTCATATGTTATTACTTCACTTTCAATTAAACACGTTAAAAAACCTGGTGGAAACATTTTTTATGAAAACATGTTTTTCTAACAACTACTATTAGATTTGGAAAGATCAGATGTTTATCAGTAAATGTTGGTCAACGTCTATTTCACTATACACGTACAAACTGATGAAAAAATATTTCCATAATCACAATTTACAGATAGGCAAAGAAAGAAAAATGCTCTGGATAAGTTATTAGAATTTGATTTAAGGCTATTTGCTTTGAATATTTTGACATGTGATGGTGACAACTTGTATTTCAATGGTTATAAAGCTTTAACTTTTTTGAATCTCAACATTTAATATCATTAATTAGTTTTTGTTCGACCCCTCTTTTGTCTGACCGCTCCAAAATTTCCTGCAATTGTAAAAATATTGATTGATAAAATTAGAAAAAATGCTTCCAAACCTGTAATTATGCACAACTGTGAAAATTTAATTCAATAAAACTTGAAAAATGCTTACAAATAAATATATTATCCATCAAAATTATTTTAAAAAATCAAATTCTGCCAAGCCTATTTATTAGATTATTTCATACAGAAATATGGGCAAGTTTTATAAGACAGCCTGTTTTATAGCTCAGTATGTCCTTATAACATAGTACAGCCAGGTATAACTCATTATCTTTCTATTATATATGGTATTTCTAAAGCACCTACCATCTTACAAAATTAAGAAGGATCAGAGTCCTTAAAAAAACGATGCTATTACTCTCCATCAAACTGAATGTCTGAATTTGGGTTTGAGGTTTATTCATTTATAATTAATAGGAGGGAGATGTCTTTCGGTTATTATTCACAGGCATTATTCCTGGTGGAAAGGCTCTCCTGAAAAATCAATCTAGACCTAATTACTGGTAGACTCGGGCTTAATTTGATCTCTTTGGGCAAAAAATTCCATAAACATAAGTCAGACATCCATGTGATAGTACTGATCACTTACAATAGTTTTCATCCATAGATCTTAAAGCATTTTATATAGGCAAGTAAGCATTAACACCCCACATTTCATAGATAGGTGAACTGAGGTAGAGAGATTAATACCAAAATTGTAATATGTCTGTCATTTTGCTGTATATCTAAGGGTGCAAGCAAGAAAGGGGCGGCTAGGGAATTCTGAAAGCATACAAGTTTTCTGAATGCCCTAGTGCTTGAGCACCCCAAAGGTATGTCTACGCTGCAACTAAAAACCTGGGGCTGGCTCATGCCAGCTGCTTTGGGCTCACAGGGCCCCAGCTAAGGGGCTGTTTAATTGCGGTGTAGGATCAGGCTGGAGTCCAGGATCTAGGACCCTGCAACGTGGGAGGGTCCCAGAGCTCCCGCCACAGCCTGAGCCTGAAGGTTGACATTGCAATTAAACAGCTGGAGCCCAACTCAGCTGGCACAGGCCAGCTGCAGGTGTCTAACTGCAGTGTAAACATACTTCAAGTGTCTAGTTGGGGGTATAATCTAGGTGATAGGCAGCCAAACAGAATTTTCTAAATAAAGTGGTGCAGGATCAGCTGCCCAAAGCAGCAAGCCCTCACTGGTTGCTTGACAGTCTCTACATGCTTAAAACCAACAGTTTTCAGGGTAAAGATTCCCAGACACACCCACATGAGAGAAAGAGACAGACAGGATTTTCTGAAGGTTGCTAGAGTTAGTTTAGTGAAATGTGGAGAGTCAGAGGAGCAGGATAGAGGTTGGCATGGGTCGGGAGATTCTGCTTCCCAGTCTGGACGCTATACACAAGGGCCATAAAAAGCCCACAAAGGATCAGGGGAGAATTGCCTGGCATAGGCACCGTGTTGGGCTGCCATATCAAGGGCAGCACAGACTCTGACACACTGTGCTTTGACACCACTAAGGACTGACATTGTATCTAGCTCCCATTACACTGGTCTACAATTTTTGAGAAGTCGTCTGCTTCAGAGATAAAATGTGATATTTATTATGTATTTTGATGTGCTGAATTCAAATATGACAAAACAACTGATTGGCTACTGTTTCTAAGATATTTAAGTTTTTACATTTTATGTCTATATATATCGTGTAGATAAAGTTTTAATCATAAATTGTAAACCTAGGTCTTTTCATGTGTTTATGGTTGCTTTACATGATAATATTTCACCTGTCCAGTTTATGTAACACTTTAAAAATCAGCAAAAGGGTTATATAAATAACATTTATTATGAAACAAAAGGCAAAAAACTATTCTGTACATAGTTTAGTCCTATTCAGTGTCTACTCAGCGCTTCTTGGCTTGTCTCTTGTATTCATTAAATGGAGCATCTCTTGTCACTGTCCAGCAATAGTCTGCAAGCATTGATGGACTCCATTTGCCCTGATAGCCTGCCAGGAGATTCCACTGCTGTAGTCTGGAGCCCAACAGCTCTGCCTTACTCTTGGGTAGTTCCAAATCCCTGACAAGGTCATTCAGTTCACCTTGTGTTATGAGGTGTGGTTCAGAGGAGGAGGATGGGAGAAAATGTGGGTCCTGTGACATGGATGGTTCAGGACCAGAAGTTTCATCCTCTTCCTCTTCCTCATCTGACTCAAGGGAGAATGATTCTGGTGCATCAGGAACCAGCAGTCCTTCTCCTTGGGGTACTGGACGTATAGCTGATGGAATGTTTGGATAATGCACAGTCCACTTTTTCTTCTTTGACACACCTTTCCCAACTGGAGGCACCATGCAGAAGTAACAATTGCTGGTATGATCTGTTGGCTTTCTCCAGATCATTGGCACTGCAAAAGGCATAGGTTTCCTTTTCCTGTTCAACCACTGGCCAAGATTTGTTGCACAAGTGTTGCAGCATATGTGTGGGGCCCACCTCTTGTCCTGATCTCCAATTTTGCAGCCAAAAGAAAGGCGATAGGCTTTCTTAACCATAGTGGTTATACTGCACTTTTGTGATGCAAAAATCACTTCACCACAAACATAGCAGAAGTTATCTGCACTCTTCACACAAGTACGAAGCATCTCTGCTCACTTTGGCTAAACAGAAATGTGTCCCTTTGCAAAATCAAACACTGACAGATAAGAGAGCATGACACAGTATGATTTCTAGAGCTGATATAGGGCAATTTGTTCAGCAGAGTGATGGAAGCTTCATTATGATTGCATCATCCATAACTTCTAGGAATAACATGATGCAATTCATATCATGTATGACACAATACCTGCTTCAGATTGCATCATTCATTGTTCTGCCTAAAAAGCAAGTACTGTCCAAACCCAGTCATAGATTTATTCATAGACCCAGTTGTGACGTTATTGATATAAACTGGGACCATATAGAACATGGTTTGCAACCAAGGTTCTGTAGTGGCACCAAATCTTATGTAAAGGGGGTCATATAAGGTGTCTAAGACCAAGTTATGAGTTACTGGTTATGATTATGCTGTCTGTATCATTTTGGTAGTTGAAATTATGAATATTGGCTGTATTTCAAACTTGTGCTGTGTTACTGGGAAAGATCCCAGACAAGTTGGTGTCAGCTCTGTTTAGCCTGCTTGATGGCCCATTAAGGACCATCACCTACACAATTGTCCCATCGAGAGAAGGCAGTTACGCCCTGTGACTCAGCAGGGTGTGCAGAAACTGGCCCATGTGACTGCAAACTCCATTTTGCTGTAACTTTCCACAGCAGGAACAAAGGAGTGTTCCTACACCTGGAAAAGCCTATATAAGGCAGAGGCCTCATCTCCATTTGGTCTTCAATCCTGCTTCTTACTTCTGGAGGGACTTTGCTAAGAAAAGAAGCTCTTCACAAAGGACTGAATGACCCATCCCAGAGGGGGATGTTCTTTAGAGACTTGATTTGAACCTGCAGTTTACTCCATCACTGCTACAAACCTGAACTAAGAACTTTGCCATTACTGTATGTAATTGATTCCATTTAACCAATTCTAGCTCTCATCTCTCTTTTTCCCTTTATCAATAAACCTTTAGATTTTAGATTCTAAAGGACTGGCAACAGCGTGATTTGTGGGTAAGATCTAATGTGTATATTGACCTGGGTCTGGGGCTTAGTCCTTTGGGATCGAGAGAACCTTTTTCTTTTACTGGGGTGTTGGTTTTCATAACCATTTATCCCCAGGACGGGTGGCACTGGTGGTGACATTGGGAGACTGGAGTGTCTAAGGAAATTGCTTGTGTGACTTGTGGTTAGCCAGTGGGGTAAAACCGAAGTCCTTTTTGTCTGGCTGGTTTGGTTTGCCTTAGAGGTGGAAAAACCCCAGCCTTGGGCTGTGACTGCCCTGTTTGAGCAATTGGTCCTGAATTGGCACTCTCAGTTGGGTCCTGCCAGAACCGCAACGTCACACCAGTCAAAGATGTATTTTAGTCATTTCTGGTTTAAATTGAGATCCCTTCCCTTTATAACTCACTTATCCTCCGCCATTCCCAGGTCAAGGGTCGTATATACTGACCCAATAGTATATCTTGAAAACTAGAGCCAATCAACAATTTTAAGCATCATTTTCGTTCTCAGTGACCCAGAATTAGTAAAGTTGGACTACATTTATTTCAGAAGCATTTTGGCTGTAGAGCAGTGTTATACAAAAAATGACATAAAGCAGATCAATACCACCCCAATCTATAAACTCACTCCCCACATACATGCATGTAGTATTGCCTAACACAACAATGTACTGAACAAGTGCAACCCTTTCTGCATTTCCCCACCAAAATACATTTATTAGGTTCTGAAGAAGGGAGTCCCTGAATGGGAGGCTCTCTGAGAGAGGTGCTGACATTATATTTTAGTTTAGGTGGGTGATTTTGTAATAGCCTACATGACTCAAGTGTCTTCTGATCAGATAGCTGGGAAAGCTCAGAACTCCAATGAAATTAACTGAGTTATAGAAACTCAGTTCCTGTAGGATTATTGGTATTACAAGCTTACAACACTTTTGACTTTGTAATTTTCCCCAAAACATCCACAATTAAATAAGCAGACGTACATGTCATTTTATTACCTCATAGCTTGATCTGTGCAGATCAAGGCATACTATGCATATGTTATGCATTGGTGCATAATATACGTAATTATGTTTCTCCCACTCTCAAAGTGGCTGGTCTCTGGAGCGGAGGGAAAAAAAGCCATAATAATTACTTCAGCCATTCAGATATTAATGCGGTCATTGTTGAATGTATTGTTATTAAGATTAAAGTTTAAAGTACTGCAGTAAAGCATAGATAAGTAAAGCACAGTTGGGACATTGTAACATGCTGTATTTCAAAAATAGTAAGGAACATAACTATAGACTCCAGAGGTCTGGTTCATCTAACCCCATTTCAGGAGGAAAGAAATACACTTCCTCTGTATTCAATAGAAACCACCATTTATCTGGACCATGAGTAAACTATGGGTAAAGAAGAAAGCACAGGAAAGAAAAAGGATAAGCTCCCAGACATGTGCCTAGAGGCCAGGTAAGCCAGATAGAGTGAGCCCATACCGACAGCAGGATCTATAATGCCTCTGGATTTTCTGACACAGAAAATAATAATCCACAGGTACTAAATCAGCTCCAAACATTCTGCTCCTCTGTGATGTTTTACAACAGGGTTTGACAAGCCAGAGAAACAGAATCTATTATCTCCCCAGGTTGGTCAAAGTGGCCATCGCTCCGGAGTTCCTAGCAATGGAATAGATATTCCAGAATGTTTCAGTTTGACTGGAACCAAAAACTTTTCAATTTTTTGCAATTGTCAGTAAACCAAAAAACCATTTTTTGGTCTGCTCTACTGCAATCAAATTGATTGCTCAAATACTTAATTGCTTACAAAAGAAAACGATGGGGCTGATTCTGCTCTCAAATCTGTGTAACTCCTCTTACTTCACTGGAGTTTTTCCTGATTTACACTGGTGTAAGTGAAGTGAAAATCAGATCCACAGTCTCTCTCCCAATGCACCTGTAGTACAAAAGTGCCATCTTAAGTTCTAGAAGTTTATAAAGGAAATAAATAATCATCTAAACATAATTATCAGTGCAACAGTAAAAATCTTAAACAAAGGAAACTTAAGATAATGCAAATCTTATCAAGATATAAAAGAGTTGGAACAAAGCTAATGACCCTCTGGTGTGGAGCGAAAGTTGGCTTTTAAAAGTGGGTTGGGCTCAGCACCTTTTGTGATTAGTTACCAACTCCCAGGAATTGGATTTGGGTTTAGGCCTAGGCCCAACCTGTGGTTGGGTTAGATGACCAGATGTCACATAATAGCCTGGGCAGGGTCTTCCATAAGAGGGAGTCTGCTCTCAGAGCGAGAGGGAGCCCCAGGACTAGGAAAGGTCCAAAACCTGGCATTTGACTGCCACAATTTTCCTTAGAGTGGGCTCTGCAGACTAGAGAGAAATCTGGACCCTGATGCCCTGAAACTGGGGGAAGAAGGACAGAAATGTGTGGGGAATCCAGATGGCACCTAGAGTGAAGAAGGACTGGTGAAGAAGCTCTCTCTGCCAGCTAGAGGAAAAGACCTGGCAGCAGAGGTGAAAGTAAGCCGGCAAGAGCCAGTACGCTGTGCCAGACCAGAGCGGCTACCCCAGGCTGGCGATTTAAAGGGCCTGGGGCTCCCTGCAGCGGCTGGAGCCCAGGCCCTTTACATTGCCTCCTGAGCCCCGCTGCCAGAGCCCCAGGGTAGTGGTGGCAGGGCTCTGGCAATGATTTAAAAGGCCCGGAGCGCCACTGCAATAGTGGCAGCCAGAGCCACAGACCCTTTAAGTAACCCCGGGCTCCCAGCCACCTCTGCAACTGGTAGTTCCGGAGTGATTTAAATGCTCCAGGGCTCCCAGCTGCAGATGGAGCTCTGGGGCCTTTAAATCTTGATTTAAAGGCCCCGCTTCTTCCAGTTGAGGCAACGCCCCTGCTCAGGACTCAGGTATACTGGTGAGTCCTTTAATTATTTTCACCCCTGCCAGGCTGGAACTACCTGCACCAAGAGGTGGAGCAAAAACATTTAGAAGGGAATTAGGAGCCCATGAGGGGCTTGATGAATTGCCGGCCTGTGTAAGGAGGCTGGTAATTTCCAGTTCAGAGTTGAATTGTTCCCTTTGTTAGTAAACCAGTCATTGCACAGCACCGGTTGTGACCGTTTTGTTTGCCTCTGGAAAGCTGCAACCTGAGGCTGTGGCAGGCTCTGATGCTGAATAAAGTAAGACTGAGCCACAGGTCCTAAGTAAAAAAATCCCCAGCAGAGTTCATGTATCAGGCTGTGTCAAAGGCTAAACTTTCAAGCAGTGATTCTGAAATGGATTCCAACTTCCTCATGGTTGCCCAGAAAACCCCTCTGACTCTAATGTGGTCTAGTGCAGTGGTCTCCAAAGTGGGGTGTGCACACCCCAGGGGGTGTGCAAGACGATCCACTGGGGGCACAGCAGGAGGAGTGCCGCTGTGCAGGGGAAGGGCAGCTGGAGGAGGGAGGCAACAAGCAAGTGGGGAAGCTGCCCCACCCCCTGCAGGCAGGGCCACCTGGAACACAGGGGCTTTAGGGGCTGCAGGGCCCTGGGCTAAGGGGGCCTGGTCTGCAGCTCTAAAGCCCCTTTCAGAATGTGGCCCTGAGTCCTCCAGCCCGTCGACAAGCAGGGGCAGCCGCACAGCCAGCAGCAGGAAAGAAGCGGCGCTTTCCCCTTCAAAGCCAGCTGGAGAGAAGCAGCGTTTTAAAGGGGAAAGCAGCGCTTCTCTTGGCCGCTGGCTCTGCGGCTGCCCATGCTCCTGAGTCCTCCAGCCCATGCTCGCAGGGCCACATTCCGAAAGAGGCTTTAGAGCTGCAGGCCAGAGCCCCAGGGCCCCCTTAGCCCAGGGCCCTGCAGTGCCTAAAGCCCCTGCATTCTGGGTGGTCCGGGGCGGGGGGGGAGGGAAGATGCTCCCAGAATTGTGGCTCCCAGAATCGTGGCCATGGGGGTGGTGCTGTGCTGCACAGAGCCACCTGCACACCCCCTGCACCAAACAGGAGCTGCCCTAGGTAAGTGCTCTGCACCTCCTGCCTGCCCCAGCCCTGAGCCTCCTTCCACACCTAATTCCCTCCCAGACCCCGCACCCCCTCTCTGAGCCGCCTCCCACACCCAACCCTAATCCAGACCTTTGAATTGCTGTATCACAAAGTGTTAAACCAAGATTTTCAGAAATAATGAAGCATATTCAACCACATTGCTCTCACTAAAAATATTATTATTAATAATTTTTGTGAGAGCAAAAAGGTTTTTTGTACTGTTAATAAATAAAATACAATAAAAATTATTTTAAAAATATTGTTTATTTCATCTTTATCTCATCCTTTTTTAATTTTTATTTTTGTATGTTTTATAATGTACATAATATATTAGTATAGTAGTACTTGTATATAATTTATACATAAATAAATATACATATATTGGGGGGGTGCTAAAAAAAATTTTACTGATAGGGGTGCATGATCAAAAAAGTTTGGAGACCACTGGTCTAGTGGATAGAACACTGGACTGAAAGTCAAGAAAGGTGGGTTTTATCCAAAGGCTTGCTATGTAACCTTGAGCAGATCAGTTACCTGTCTGTCTGTTTTCCCATTTGTAAAAAGGGAGTGATAACTATCTACATTTGCAACGTGGTTTGAAATCTATGGATCAAAAGTGCTATACAAAAGCTAAGTATTATTACCAGAAACCATGCTTAAGTTCTAAGTACAACATGCTAAACTGGAATTGTAAGTCTTGCCAGGGCCAATCGGAGGGCGGCCAGGAGGGCCACTTGACCTGGGCCTCAAGTTCAAAAGGGGCCTCAAATTTAAACACTTGTTAATTTTTTGGCATTTGATAAGTTTCGCAATTTGCCTTAGCATCCCTATCAGACCAAAATGTGACACACTCTCTCAGCTTAGAGCTTCAAATTTAAGCAAATAAGAGATGTAATTTGGTAAAACACATAATTTTTTTGTTAACTGATATAGATTTCGTCATATTAAAGAGTTTAAAATGTTCATAAATATTAATAAAAATATATCCATTCTGATGGCACAAGAATAGACCATGTGTCGTCATTTTTTATTTTTATTATGCCTGCGGGCCTCAAAAGCTGGAAGTGGGCCAGGCCTCTCTGTACCTGTGAAAGGGCCTGAGATTTGCATCTGTTGTAAAAGCCTTTACATCTCTTGACTAAAAGTGCAGAATATTCAGGGTAAATCCCAATTTTGAAAGAAAAATAATCAAATGAGTAATCTCTTTTACAATTGAAAGAAGATTGTTTCTGCTTGCTGGACCCTTGCAGATGATTATAGGATCTTCAAATCTGAAAATTTTCTCCCTGGAAGTCTCCTGGTAGAGATTAAAGAGGTTCCCATTCCTCCAGCCAGTTTGAGATCCTGACACCACTGCACTAAGACTTCAAGTTTTCTGGATTCAGCATTGTCTAGGAGTGAAACAGTGCTGAGATTCCTAATTCACAAGTTAATCCTTCATATACAGCATTGTTTTGCCTTCCTTGAGATAGTTAGATATGCCAGCCTGCCCTGTGGGGCAGATTTACAGCTATCATCTTTTATTCATCCTTCTGTAGTTCCTGCAAAAAGGATTCTTCTTAGCAATAGCAGACACACAGTCTCACCTCTTCTACACTATGGCCATATTCTACATAACAGCTCTTTTGAGATTAAACAGAATTGTCTCTCAGCTGGGAAAATTCAAAATAGCAACAGCCACTCCCACTGAAGATTCTAACTTCAGCAGAGCTTCTTTTTTAGGAGTAAAATAAGTGTCCTAAGTGGCAGCTGCAACTTGTTGTTGGGCATTTTCAGTCCTTGGCATCTTCACTTTTCTATCCCAGCTTCCATCAGGCTTTCCCAGCAAGAAGAAAGAGAAAATCTATTCAGATACCTTGTGAGGCGCTCCGCAGCACGTCAGTGCTCCAGAACTTGCAGGGCTGCCCACTGTCCCCACACTCTTGCTTTAATTATAATAAAATGTATTCTACTGTGACTTATTCTTATTTTGTTTTGCCAAAGACTTGCAGTGACATCAATATGTTACGTAATAGGTTCAAATAAGGCACTAATGCATTGGGGATAGTTAGGAGATGCAGTGCTTCAGTGGTAACTCCTGAAAGTGTGCTTCAGGTAGCACAATGTCTCCAGGGACCCCAAGGGAGCACTGCTGCTGCGCTATCTTGGAGAGGGTGCTATGTATGTTCCTCTATCCCCCATCCCAGCATTGCTGACTGGGGTAAGGGCAGGGGGCTCTTTTCCAAGCTTTCTGACACCCCAAGCAATGCCACTAACCTTTCTGCCACTCCCTGCATGAAGAGGAACGCAAGAAGTGCCATTAAAATGAGCTGTAGAGAGTACAAGAAGCACAAAAAAGTAGGCACACCATGATGGCCACATAACTTCTGAGACAGGCTTCCTTCTAATGAGCTGTTGGAAGAACCAGGTGATTCTGCCTCAGCACGTTATAGAAGACAACATTGACACAGAACCCATGGGAGCCCTGTGCATCTGCAATCAAAGAGCAGAGAGAGTGGGTTTGGGGGCACCCTCTCCCTTCCCAGTCTAGATCCACAAGTAGCAAAATCTATGGTGACAGGGAGCCCTGAGTCATCTGGAGCAGACAGAATGCCTCCAGACAGCTGGAAAACACATTGTACTGCCAGAGCCGCATAAGCCAATTCTAACTTGGTCAGCATTACCTTATGCATGATTGAGTAATATTTTGTATGCTGCTTTCTGATGTGAGCAGGCTGCACTGGACAATTGCTTTCAGACTCTGCTCTCCTTTTGATTGCCTCTGCTCTTCCTTCCCCTTAACCCCACTATCACTGTTGAAGCACAGTGACTGCTGGCACCTACACAGGGAACATGCTTCATAACTAGGGCCGGACTGACACCTAAGGCGCCCCTAGGCACAGCATCTTCTGTGCCGCCCCCCCCGCCCCACCGCTGCCTCCCATAGAGCCTTGCCTGGAGCACCTCCCCACTCCCCCCCCCCCCCAGCAGCCCTGCGTGGCCCGCTCTGCCTCCTAACCTAGTTCCAAGAAGGGTGCTGTGATTTTTTTCACTTGAGGAAAAAATGCACCCGCCACTCTCCTGCTCGCCACTGCCAACCACGCGAATCAGCCTCACCTAGCTCAGGCTGATCTGGCTCTACAGCGACCTCTGATGGGTAAAATGCAGAACTGTAACACATTTTCTGCAGAAAAAAAAATCTGACTTCTGCGCGTGCTGTAAATGTCTCATAATGGGAGCAGGGCACGACGTGAGACAAGCAGCACGTGGAGCCGATCAGGAGGCTTCCTCCCTCCCAAGAACTCCCAAGCAGCGAAGCCAGCAGCAGCAGGGCAGCAGAATAGCACAAAATACCGCAACTCGCAACTGCTAAAAAAACCCAAACCTGGCAACTGACAGCTAAAAATAGTCCAACTGCACTAGAATCATATACATTGCAATTTCTGAGCACACCCAGCGCCCGTAGGCATGTGCCTGCTGTGCCTACTTGGAAATTCAGTCTTGCTCATAACTGTCTTTCTTCGTCTAATGATCTTACTATCTTGACTCTTCCCTCCCCACCCCCGATGCTGTCCAAAGGAGATAACTGTCTGTCTACTCTGCAAAACTGTATAATCGTTCTAACATAAGGTATATTAAATAGTCTTACAAGCAGATATACTT
Source organism: Gopherus evgoodei (assembly GCF_007399415.2). NCBI lineage: Eukaryota > Metazoa > Chordata > Testudines > Testudinidae > Gopherus > Gopherus evgoodei. The sequence goes on along the minus strand of NC_044324.1, from coordinate 67,789,383 downwards.
ATCTTTATTTGGTCTCATATCTTTTCACTATTTATCTGGTTCTTCTGAGATGCCTGGCTGTTTCCATTACTGCAAAGTCATAAGTTTTGTAACTTTATTCAAATACACAATGTTTTCCTGTCCCTTTCTTCTGTTTTCCTTGATTAAATCTGTCCCCAAAAGTTAAGCTCTCTCTAAGGACATAGTAAACATGACTGTTCTGTAATATGAGTGCCTGAAGATCAAAATAAAGAGACTTGTGGCTACATGGAAAATCCTAAGAGACTGACCATTTTAAATTGTGTCCTCATAAAACTCCAGTGCCTGAGCAAAAGCTATTACAGTACTATATACAATTTTTAAATTAGATTGGCACTGCATGTCCCTGATAAGAAATCCTCCCTGGCCTGTAGTTGAAATTTTACCCACTTCTGCACCATCTGTACAATATACTGTAGTTGAAACAGGCAGTGCCTAACATGTTTTTTGAAAAAGAAAAGCACTCATCTGCCTATAACAGATCAATGCTATGAAGCCTTGTTCATGATGTGTAACTACACAACTGTACAGAACTCTTCTTAAGGTGAGACCAACAGGATACAAGACAACACAGCAACAATTTCACTTTTTCTCTTGCCCAGGAAAGACTCAAACATGCAATTTTTTTTTCCAATTAGAACGTTAAATGAAACAGTGCCACCTGCTGCTCTATCTATGGTATGTCAATAAAGTATGTCTTTTTAGTCTTATGTAGAAGTATAATGCAATTGTGATAGGAAACCTTAAATATGAATGATGTTAAATAATCTTCACAGCATTACAAATAAATAGACAGAAAAATGTGGAAACTAAAATATCTTGTGCCAACCAGGGGTGTACCTAACCAGGGGTGACAGAAGACCTGAAGAAACGCTGTACATGGCTAAAAAGCCCATCTCTCTCACCAAGAGAAGTTGGTCCAATAAAAGATATTATCTCACCCACCTTGTCTCTCTAATATCCTGAGACTGACACAGCTATAACTATACTGCATATGTAACACTGACAGACTCCCGTCGTCGGCAGGCAGGATCAAGCCTCTGGAGCTAAATACATGATCCTCTACTGAATAAGCTAAAAGCCAACTGCTTCTTAGCTAAGGCTGTAGAGCAGACTCATTTAACTCTCTCTAAGTGCTCTCGGTGCCACTAGATGAGACAGCACACCACACCCAGAAGATGTGTGGTTACATACTTCCCCTAGCTGAGTAAGCACATCCCAAACTTCAGAGACTTCCCAGATAAGCCCCCACTTGTAACACTGACAGACCCCGGTAGTCAGCAGGAGAGATTGAAATTGGGACCTCTGGAGCTAAATACGAGTCTCTATTGCATAAGCTAAAAGCCAACTGGCTCTTAACTAAGGCTGTAAAGCAGACTCATTTAACTGTCTTTAAGGCCTGTACTACACTGAGCGGTGGGCCGGTGATATTCCATCTAAGTTACACAACTTCAGCTATGTGAATAATGTAGCTGAAGTCGATGTACTTAAATCTACTTACTGCGGTGTCTTCACTGTGGTAAGTCGACGGCTGATGCTCTCCCGTCAACTCCGCCTGCACCTCTCACCCTGGTGGAGTACCAGAGTAGACGGGAGAGTGCTCATGGGTGGATTTATCACTTCTAGACTAGAGGCAATAAATCGATCCCCACTGGATCGATCACTGCTCGTTGATCCAGCGGGTTATGCAGACATTCCCTAAGTGGTCTCGATGCCACTAGGTGGGACAGAACACCTGTTATAAACAGATAGTTAAGGGTTAATGTCTCTTTTACCTGTAAAGGGTTAAGAAGCTCACTAAACCTGGTTGACACCTGACCAGAGGACCAATAGGGGGACAAGATACTTTCAAATCTTGGTGGAGGGAAGTCTTTTGTTTGTGCTCTTTGTGTTGCTGTTTGCTCTTGGGACTAAGAGGGACCAGACATCCATCCAGGCTCTCCAAAACTTTCTGAATCAGTCTCTCATGTTTCAAACTTGTAAGTAATTAGCCAGGCAAGGTGGCTTATGATTGTTTCCTCAACTTGTAAATGTTTATTTTTGCTGGACGGATTTTACCTCTGTTTGCTGTAACTTTGAACCTAAGACTAAGCGGGGCCCCTCTGGTCTATAGGAATCTGATTACCCTGTAAGCATTTCCCATCCTGATTTTACAGAGATAATTTTTACCTTTTCTTTCTTTAATTAAAAGCTTTCTTTTTAAGAACCTGATTGATTTTTCCTTGTTTTAAGAGCCAAGGGGATTGGATCTGGACTCACCAGGGATTGGTGGGGGGAAAGGAGGGGGATGATAAATTTCTCCTTGTTTTAAGATCCAAGGGGTTTGGATCTGTATTCACCAGGGAATTGGTGAAGTCCCTCAAGGCAACCCAGGGAGGGGACGAAGTTTTGAGGGAACAGAGAGTGCCCTAGACACTGGAATTCTGGGTGGTGGCAGTATACCGGAGCTAAGCTAGTAATTAGGCTTAGAAGTGTCCATGCAGGTCCCCACATTTGAACCCTAAAGTACAAAGTGGGGTAAAAAACCTTGACATGGTGAGCAGCAGTGTGGGATTTTTTTAGGAACCAAAAGCCAGTAGGATTTTTTTTTCTCTCCTTTCTAGCTGCTTGGAAAGCAACCTGAGGGCAGAGGTGTTAAGTTTTATTAACAAAGGTCTTTGTTAAGAGGAGGCTTCAAGCTGTGAGCAAGCAGACAGCAAAAGGAATTTACAAGCTGAATTGTTTTCTTTCTTTCTACCTCTCGGGTATAGCTAGTTAGAAAGTCTCTGTTAACCACGCAGCCCTGCTGAGTGCATCCCAAGTTCAGTGAACTGCAGAGCGATGTGGCCAGCACAAGAAAGCAGGAAAATGAGTACCAGTGAAACAGTTATCAAACTAGAACTGGCTAGGCTGGACGCAGAAGAGAAAGCCAAAGAGGCTGACCACAGGAGAGCTATGGTGATGAGAGAAAGAGAAGAGAAAGCCAAAGAGACTGATCACAGGAGAGCTATGGAGATAAAACAAAAAGAGATGGAGATCCAGAGGGAGGCCCACCAGCAGGCCCTGGAATTAGCAAAGGCTAAGCCAGATGTACTAGCCAACCCTAACAACCCTTCTCCAGGTACTGTTTCCATCCCAGAAAATTTCCCACCTACAAGGCAGGTGATGATACTGAGGCCTTCTTAGAAAATTTTGAAAGGGCCTGCCTTGGGTACAGCATCCCTACAGACCAGTACATGATAGAGCTGAGGCCACAGCTCAGTGGATCCTTAGCAGAGGTGTCAGCTGAAATCCCTAAGGAACACATGAACGATTATGAACTTTTTCAAACCAAGGCCAGAATCAGAATGGGGCTAACACCTGAGCATGCCCGTCAGCGGTTCAGAGCCCTAAGGTGGAAACCAGATGTGTCATTTACCCGACACGCCTACCACATTGGAAAGAATTGGGAGGCCTGGATATCAGGAGCAAATGCTAAATCTCTGGAAGAGCTGTCCTTCCTAATGCAAATGGAGCAGTTCTTAGAGGATGTTCCTGAGGAAATAGAAAGGTACATCCTAGATGGGAAACCCAAAACTGTAACCGAGGCGGGGGAGATTGGAGCCAGATGGGTGGAAGTGGCAGAAAAGAAAAAAACTACTAGTAAGGGGAGCGAATATCAGAGGGGGCAAACCGAAAATAAACCTTCTCACCGGGGGCAACCCAAGACCCCACCTACAACCCAAGGAAAGCCCCAGACACCCTATCGTCCCACCTCACCAGTCTCCAGCAACCCACCTCGGCCCAGTGACCAGTCAGCTGGGCGATGTTTTAAATGTAATGAACTGGGACATATAAAGGCCAACTGCCCCAAGAACCCCAACCGAGTACAGTTCATTACATCACCATCACACCAAAGATCCCCAGGCCCAGATGCCTCTCAAATACCCTCAGAGTGAAGGGAAACCTTGAGAGTGGGCGAAAAGAAGGTTATTGCGTGGAGAGACACCGGGGCACAAGTGTCAGCTATCCACCAATCTTTAGTGAACCCCAAATTCATCAACCCAAAGGCGCAAGTGACAATTCACCTATTCATGTCAAAATCTGTAAACTTGCCTACAGTTGAATTGCCTGTCCAGTAAAAGGGCTGGTCAGGAACGTGGACTTTTGCCATCTATGACAATTATACCATCCCCATGCTACTAGGGGAAGACTTGGACAAGCATGTGAAGCTGGCCAAGAGGGTGGGAATGGTCACCCGCAGCCAGGCCAAGCAAGCTTCCACACCCATCCCTGTTCCTGAGCCGTCCACAAGGGCCCCATCTGTGTTACCAGAGACCCAGACAGAGGTGGTGGAACTGGATCCCCTGCCAACAACTGCAACAGCCCTAGTGCATCCAGTCGCAGAACCGGAACTGGAAAAGCAATCAGCCCCAGAACCGTTGCCAGCACTGACGCCAGCACTTGCAAATCCATCTACCACTCCAGCACCAGAGGGCACCAAGCAGGCCTGAACTGGCAGAAGCAGCAGACAACCCTACCCAAGAGGCTCAGCCAGAGCCTGAAATATCACATAGTGCACCAGCAGAGAGCGGTTCACAATCAACGAAAACAACCCCACCATCTACATCGCTTCCAGAGGGACCAAGCCCAAGTCCACAGTCTAAGGAGGAACTGCTGTCTCCAGCCTCAAGGGAACAGTTCCAGGCTGAGCAGGAAGCAGATGACAGCCTTCAGAAAGCTTGGGCGGCGGCACAGAGCACCCAACTGCCTCTCAGCTCTTCTAACCGATCCCAGTTTGTTGTAGAACAAGGACTTTTATACAAGGAGACTCTTTCTGATGGACATCAGGAAGACTGGCATCCTCAAAGACAGTTGGTAGTTCCAACTAAGTACCGGGTAAAGCTCAAGCTTAGCCCATGATCATCCCAGTGGCCATTCTGGGGTAGACAGAACCAAAGACAGGTTGGGGAAGTCCTTCCAGTGGGAGGGAATGGGCAAGGATGTTGCTAATTATGTCTGGTCTTGTGAGGTGTGCCGAAGAGTGGGAAAGTCCCAAGACCAGGTCAAAGACCCTCTCCAGCCACTCCCCATAATTGAGGTCCCATTTCAGCGAGTAGCTATGGATATTCTGGGTCCTTTCCCAAAAAAGACACCCAGAGGAAAGCAGTACATACTGACTTTCATGGATTTTGCTACCCGATGGCCGGAAGCAGTAGCTCTAAGCAACACCAGGGCTAAAACTGTGTGCCAGGCCTTAGCAGACATTTTTGCCAGGGTAGGTTGGCCCTCCGACATCCTTACAGATTCGGGAACTAATTTCCTGGCAGGGACCATGAAAAATCTGTGGGAAGCTCATGAGGTGAATCACTTGGTTGCCACCCCTTACCACCATCAAACCAATGGCCTGGTGGAGAGGTTTAATGGAACTTTGGGGGCCATGATACATAAATTCGTCAATGAACACTCCAATGATTGGGATCTAGTGTTGCACCAGTTGCTTATTGCCTACAGGGCTGTACCACATCCCAGTTTAGGGTTTTCACCATTCAAACTTGTGTATGGCCACAAGGTTAAGGGGCCATTACAGTTGGTGAAGCAGCAACGGGAGGGGTTTACGCCTTCTCCAGGAACTAACATTCTAGACTTTGTAAGCAACCTACAAAGCATCCTCCAACACTCTTTAGCTCTTGCTAAATAAAACCTAAAGGATGCTCAGGAAGAGCAAAAGGCCTGGTATGATAAACATACCAGAGAGCGTTCCTTCAAAGTAGGGGACCAGGTTATGGTCTTGAAGGCGCAACAGGCCCATAAAATGGAAGCATCATAGGAAGGGCCATTCACAGTCCAAGAGCGCCTAGGAGCTGTTAACTATCTCATAGCATTCCCCACCTCCACCCTAAAGCCTAAAGTGTACCATGTTAATTCTCTAAAGCCCTTTTATTCCAGAGAATTAAAGGTTTGTCAGTTTACAGCCCAGGGAGGAGATGACGCTGAGTGGCCTGAAGGTGTCTACTATGAAAGAAAGAGTGACGGTGGTGTGAAAGAGGTGAACCTCTCTCACAACCCTGGAATGTCTGCAGTGGCAACGGATCAAGGAGCTGTGCACTAGTTTCGCCCCAGTGTTCTCAGCCACCCCAGGACAGACTGAACGGACATACCACTCCATTGACACAGGTAATGCTCACCCAATTAGAACCCCACCCTACCGGGTGTCTCCTCATGCCCAAGCTGCTATAGAATGGGAGATCCAAAGCATGCTACAGATGGGTATAATCCGCCCCTCCAACAGTGCATGGGCATCTCCAGTGGTTCTAGTTGCCAAATCAAATGGGGAAATACACTTTTGCGTGGACTACCGTAAGCTAAATGTTGTAACTCATCCCAACAACTATCCAATGCCACGCACCGATGAGCTATTGGAGAAATTGGGACATGCCCAGTTCATCTCTACATTAGACTTAACCAAGGGGTACTGGCAAGTACCACTAGATGAACCCGCCAAAGAAAGGTCAGCCTTCATCACCCATGCAGGGGTGTATGAATTTAATGTGCTTCCCTTCGGGCTGCGAAATGCCCCCGCCACCTTCCAAAGACTTGTAGATGGTCTCCTAGCAGGATTGGAAGAATATGCAGTTGCCTACCCCAATGATGTGGCCATTTTTTCTGATTCATGGGCAGAACACCTGGAACACTTGGAAAAAGTCTTCGAGCGCATCAGGCAGGCAGGACTAACTGTTAAGGCCAAAAAGTGTCAAATAGGCCAAAACAGGGTGACTTACCTTGGACACCAGGTGGGTCAAGGAACGATAACTCCCCTACAGGCAAAGGTGGATGCTATCCAAAAGTGGCCTGTCCCAAAGTCAAAGAAATAGGTCCAATCCTTCTTAGGCTTGGCCGGATATTACAGGCGATTTGTACCACACTACAGCCAAATCGCTGCCCCACTAACAGACCTGACCAGAAAGACACAGCTAAATGCAGTTAAGCGGACTGATGAGTGTCAGAAGGCCTTTACCCAGTTTAAGGCAACACTCATGTCTGACCCTGTGTTAAGGGCCCCAGATTTTAACAAACCATTCCTAGTAACCACAGATGCGTCTGAGCATGGTGTAGGAGCAGTTTTAATGCAGGAAGGACCAGATCAAGAATTTCATCCTGTCGTGTTTCTCAACAAAAAACTGTCTGAGAGGGAAAGCCGCTGGTCAGTCAGTGAATAAGAATGCTACACCATTGTGTATGCCCTGGAAAAGATATGCCCATACGTTTGGGGACGGTGTTTCCAGCTACAAACCGACCATGCTGCGCTAAAGTGGCTTCATACTGCCAAGGGAAACAACAAAAAACTGCTTCGATGGAGTTTACCTCTCCAAGATTTTGATTTTGAAATTCAACACATTTCAAGAGCTTCTAACAAAGTAGCTGATGCACTCTCCCGTGAAAGTTTCCCAGAATCAACTGGTTAAAAATTGTCCTTGAAAGGTGGAAAATCTTGTAGTTTTACATAATTAGTAGTATATGTAAAGGTGCATGTGTTTTATTAATCTGTTTATTCTAAAGTTCTAGGAAGAAATCACCAGTGGTTCCACACTGTCTGAGATTTGGGGGGCATGTCATAAACAGATAGTTAAGGGTTAATGTCTCTTTTACCTGTAAAGGGTTAAGAAGCTCAGTAAACCTGGCTGACACCTGACCAGAGGATCAATAGGGGGACAAGATACTTTCAAATCTTGGTGGAGGGAAGTCTTTTGTTTGTGCTCTTTGTGTTGCTGTTTGCTCTTGGGACTAAGAGGGACCAGACATCCATCCAGGCTCTCCAAATCTTTCTGAATCAGTCTCTCATGTTTCAAACTTGTAAGTAATTAGCCAGGCAAGGCGTGTTAGTCTTATTTTTGTTTCCTCAACTTGTAAATGTTTCTTTTTGCTGGAAGGATTTTACCTCTGTTTGCTGTAACTTAGAACCTAAAACTGGGGGGAGGGGGGGGCTTTGGTCTATAGGAATCTGATTACCCTGTAAGCATTTCCCATCCTGATTTTACAGAGATAATTTTTACCTTTTCTTTCTTTAATTAAAAGCTTTCTTTTTAAGAACCTGATTGATTTTTCCTTGTTTTAAGAGCCAAGGGGATTGGATCTGGACTCACCAGGGATTGGTGGGGGGAAAGGAGGGGGATGGTAAATTTCTCCTTGTTTTAAGATCCAAGGGGTTTGGATCTGTATTCACCAGGGAATTGGTGAAGTCCCTCAAGGCAACCCAGGGAGGGGATGAAGTTTTGAGGGAACAGAGAGTGCCCCAGACACTGGAATTCTGGGTGGTGGCAGTATATCAGAGCTAAGCTAGTAATTAGGCTTAGAAGTGTCCATGCAGGTCCCCACATTTGTACCCTAAAGTTCAAAGTGGGGGAAAAAACCTTGACAACACCATATCCAGAAGGTGTGTGGGTTACACATACATGGGAGATAGATGTTAGTCATGTTGCTTAATCCATTACTGGAGAGCAGTCACATACTATGGTGATGAAGGCAGTATAAAAATCTGAATAGAATAGGAACCTTCCCACTGTCTTTGAATTTATTTTCTTGACTGGCACACAATAGTGTCTCGTGAGATACTATTATATTTACGTATTTGAGTTTGTAAATGGTGCCCAACCCAGTGGTCCAATAATAATTAGAGGTCTTCAATAATAAAAAAAAAGTGTTAATATGTTATGTAAATAGCTGTAGTGATTATTCATGAATCAACCAAGTACCTACGCAGATAAAAGTCTTTTACTTTGACCTTAAACTCATCAAACTCAGGTTCTGGCAGGCCACTAGTAAGAGTGCTAATGGGAATGCCCTGCCACTGCTCCTGGAGAATTCAGCTCAAGCAACTCACAATAGGAAACAAGTCAGTCTCAAATGCAATGAATGCACATAGTGGGGTCATATGGGTGTGTCTCGGACCTTTTAGGGCTTTTTAGAGCATAACCAATATTTTGAACTGCATCCAGAAGCAAATGAGAAGCCTTTACAGATCACTGATACAGTGTGTTCATAACTTGTTCCTGCTTAGGAGGTGAGCACTATATACAAGTGCATACTACGGCTACAATGTGGACTTGTCACGGGTTTCAGGCCCCTTTAGGGGAGTCTGGGCTCAACCTACCCATGTTGAGCTAACTTAAGGGGAAGGAGCTTATTTAGGCAGCTAACTGAGTAACTCCTAAGCCTGCTAAAAGGCCATTGGGGCTCAGTTGGAGGATAGTGGTGCTGCTCACAGAAAGAGAAGCTCTGTAAAGGAAGAGGAGCTCCAGAAACCAAAGGCTCCAAGGATGCGAGGTGTGCAGCTCTTGAGCCCAAGGCGAGAGATTGGTTTTTTCTTCAAGTTTATCTGTATTTATTAAAGTACAACCCCAGCAAGGGAATTTTGTCTTATAGGCTATTGTATTGTGGCAGCACTATGGCACCAGGGGGTGCTACAGGGCAGGCATGCATTATGACAGGAACAATCAACAGCATCTTATGCTTTCATAGCATGGTGATTGGTCTCCCTAAATAAACTGATAGGAAGGATTCTATAACTATAGAAATATAATTTCTCCTCTTGTCCTAAGCACAAGATCAAGAACAAATCCCAAATGTGTTTCTAGTTTGCTTCATGCTCTTGAACTACTCTAACACCAATGTGGAACAGAATTGTTGTTATTCCACTGACGCTTGTAAGCTCAACTTTGTATGTGATGATGCAGTTGGCAGCAATATCAGGATTGTTCTGATTCAACCTGCACTTGCTAGTGCTGCAGATCTTCCAGGCAGTTATTTTTTACATAGCTATGAAGGTAAGGGCATTGGACTGCCGGCAGAGCAGGATGTTCTAAAAGGATTACCAATGAGGTCATTAGTCTGACTCAGCAGCACTCCAGCCTTGCAAAGGGCACAGAAGAACAGATGTGGTCTCATCAGCTTCCTCTTGCAATCTGCAGGCTTGTGTGATGTATTCAGCCACAGGTTTCTGAGCAAGCTCTTTTTCACTTCCGAAGGGCAGAAGTGTGGCTCATCTATTTTCATGATCTCATGCTATTTTCTTATCCATTTGAAATTGTGCAACTTTGGCAAGAAAAGTGACTTGCTCTTGTCAGATTTTTATAAAGCCTGAGAGGTTTGGGGCACAGCCCTCTAAAAGGTTTTTTGGGTTGTGTTGGTGGTTGTTTTCTTTTTTGTCTACCCTGAAATTTAAATCTTAATAGTCACAATTTTTTGTATGCAAAATTACTCTCATATTTGCATACATATTTCAGTTCACAAAGAGCCTAATTTTCTGAAGTGCTGATCACCCACAACTCCCATTGGGCTATATACACCCCTGGAATAAATATACTGAAATCAATTGAATTGTGCAGGTTTATGCCATTGATGTATTTTGCCCCTGGTCTTCAGTGGGAGCTGTGGATGCTAAACATCTTTCAGGATAAAGCCCACTGCTCTAAAAAAATAAAAGAAAGAAATGACAGCACCAGATTATGCTTCCTTTACTCATGTGGAATAGTAATTTACGGTGTACATAGTCCCAGTGATTTCAGTGTGATTACTTGCATACTCACTTACTGAGGCCCCATAAGATTGTGTGCTTGTGCTGAGAAGAGGGAGATATAAAGAACTTTTCTCACCCAATTAGATCTTTCAAAGCTGAACAAGGTATCAGGTATCTATACCATTGGGTTGCCAATTGTGGGCAGCGGATATAATAGGCCTGTGGAGGTTAAGCCTCCCAAACAGGATGCGGCACACCTCCCTTTAGAGATGCGCAGCCAGGCTGCTGCCTTTGGTTCCACCTTGAGGTCCCACTCCCGTGTCCTGCTTTTACCCCATCGCCCCACCCACACTGCTCCTCTTCCCATCCCCACTCTGCCTCTTCCCCAAAGAGCCATTCCCTGCCCACGACTTGCACTTCTCCACCCCTTTCCCCCACAGCCCCACCACGCACCTCTTGCACCTCTTCACCCTCTGAGAGGCCTAGGCATTGGCAGAGGAGTCTTGGGAGGGGTGAGCGGGGACAGGCCTCGGGGCAGAACAGGGGGTGGGGAGCCACAGTCCAGGCGCCAGTGCCCCCTACACACTTCTAGGTGCTTCTGGTGCTGAGGCCCAGCCTCCCCAAATCTGGGAGTCATGCACCCGTGTTGCCAACAGTACCTATTAGAACAGGGGTGGGCAAACTACCCATCATGTCTTTGGATCCGGCCGGCGGAATTGCCACCCCCATGGCCTGCGGGTCCCGCGCTGCTCCTGGAAGCAGTCGGCACCACGTCCCTGCAGCCCCTGGGGCAGGGGAGGTGAGGCAGAGGGTTCCACGTGCTGCCCTCACCTGCAGGCACTGCCCTCCGCAGCTCTCATTGCCAGGAATGGGGAACCGTGGCCAATGGGAGCTTCAGGGGAGGTACCCACAAGCGAGGGCAACGTGCAGAGCCCTGTGTCTCCCGTCCCCCAGGGTCCACAGAGGTGTGGTGCCAGTCACTTCCAGGAGTGACGCAGGGCCAGGGCAGGCACAGAGCCTGCCCTGGCCCTGCTGCGAACCACTGCCATCCTGGAGCTGCTCCAGGTAAGCGGTGCCAAGCCGGAGCCCGCACCCTGAACTCCTCCTGCACCCTATCCCCCTGCCCCAGCCCTACATTCATGGCCCTGCATGCAATATCCCCACCCAGATGTGGCCCTCAGGCCAAAAAGTTTGTCCATCCCTGTATTAGAAGGGACTTCTTTATTTCTTCATCTCTGTACAACAAGATTGGGAGTTGCTGAGTGCTGCAAAAAAGCAACAAGAAATACGCCCAGTTGAATGTAGAGGAGTACTGCTTATTATTATTAATTACGATGACAATAATAATAATTAATGTTGGGAGGAGGGATGGGTGTGCTAAGAAAACAGTCCCTTATTTTTTAAATTAATGTTGAAGCCCTATCTACAAAACACATTCCTTAGTGCAGCCAAATTCTGACTCAAAAGGTATTCTGCGGGGGAGTGAGTAGATGATATGGAGAGTCAGAAGAAGCTGCCACAGAAGGAGGAAGGTAGCAGTGCGACCTGCCTTTCCCTCGACTTATGGAAAGAGATTGAAGGCCACAGCAGGGCTGTGCTAAGGGAGGTTCAAGCAGTTCCAGTGGAACAAACTGTCATAAACAGATGGTTAAGGGTTAATGTCTCTTTTACCTGTAAAGGGTTAACTAGCTCAGTAAACCTGGAACACCTGACCAGAGGACCAATCAGGAGACAAGATACTTTCAAATCTCGGTGGAGGGAAGCCTCTGTCTGTGCTTTTTGGGTTTTTTCTTTGTTCTCTCTGGGTTCTGAGAGGGACCAGACATGTATACCGACTCTCCAATTTTCTGAAACAGCCTCTTCTGTTCAATTTAGCAAGTACCAGTTAGAAAGGCGGTTTAGTCTTTTGATTGTTTTATTTGCAAATGTGTATTTTGCTGGAAGGATTGTATCTCTGTTTGCTGTAACTTGTATTTGTGCTGGGGGGAGGATTCTCTCTAGTGTCTATAAGCTGAAAAACCCTGTAACATTTTCCATCTTGATTTTACAGAGACAATTTTTACTTTTTTTCTTTCTTTTATTAAAAGCTTTTCTTTTTAAGAACCTGATTGATTTATTTTTTATTTCTTGTGTAAGACCCAAGGGGAGGGGGTCTGCACTCACCAGGAAATTGGTGAGAGAAAGGAGAGAAGGTGGGAGGAAAAGCCTGATTTCTCTCTGTATTAGAATCACTGTCTCTCTCTCAGGGAGAGTCTGGGAAGGGGAGAGAAGGGGGGAAGGTGAATTTCCTCTCTGTTTTAAGATTCAAGGAGTTGAATCACAGGGATCTCCCAGTGTTACCCAGGGAGGGGAGAATCTGGGAGGAAGAAAGGAGGGGGGAATGGTTTAGTTCCCTTTGTTGTGAGACCCAAGGGGGTTTGGGTCTTGGGGCCCCCAGGGAAGGGTTTGAGGGCCAGAAAGTGTCCCAAAACACTATATTTTTGGGTGGTGGCAACTCTATCATTTCTAAGCTAGTAATTAAGCTTAGAGGGGTTCATGCAGGTATCCCATCTTTTGGACGCTAAGGTTCAGAGTGAGGAATCATACCTTGACACAAGCCCTGGGCCCATATAGGACCCTTTTGGAGGGGAGGGTTATTTCTTGCTATTTCCTTCTGCCATGGGGCCCTAGCCTTCTCTATTTAGTGCCACAAATGGACCATTTGGAAGCTCCCGCTTAGTACCCTGAATGATGTATTCAGCAGCCTCTGCTTAGTGCTTTATAGATGTCACTGATATTCACCCCACTGATATTCACTGAAAACAGCAGTGTCTCTCTGCAGATGGAACTACAGTGAGATTCAGTGAGGCTGGAGTCTCTCTGGGACTAGAGGCACACTGACAGCTGGGATGAGGAAGGGGGTCTCTCTGAGTCCCTGGGCCTGTGCCAAGTAGGGTGACCAGTTGTGCGGTTTTCAACCAGAACACCCGGTTGAAAAGGGATCCTGGTGGCTCCAGTCAGCACCACTGACTGGGCCATTGCCTGTCCGATTGGCAGCACTGTACAGTGGGGCTGGCAGGCTCCCTGCTAGCCTCCACAACACATAGCTCCCAGGAAGCAGTTGGCATGTTCCCCCTCCAGCTCCTACATATACTGGCAGCCACAGGGCTCCATGCCCTGCCCCCGCCCCAAGCACCACGACCGCAGTTCCCATTAGCCAGGAACCACAGCCAATGGGAGCTGAGGGGGCAGCGCCTGCAGATAGGGCAGCGTACAGAGCCCCCTGGCTGAACCTCTGCCTAGGAGCCGAAGTGGGGACATGCCAACTGCTTCCAGAAGCTGCTTGAGGTAAGCGCCGCCCGGAGCCTGCACCCCTGACCCTCTATCTGGCCTCATCTCCATGGCCCAACCCCAGATCTGATCCCACTCCTACCCTCTGAACCCCTCAATCCCCGCCCAGAGCACCCTCCTATACCCCAAGCTCCTCATCACCAGCCCCAACCCAGAGTCTGCACCCCCAGCCAGAGCCTGCACATACCCCTGCTCTGCAACCCCTTGCCCCAGCCCAGAGCCCCCTCCTGCACTCCGAACCACTCAGCCCCAGCTCGGAGCCCTCTCCTGCACCCCAAATCCCTCATCCCTGGCCCCACACCAGAGCCCACACCCCCATATGGAGCCCTCACCCACACCCACACCCCAGGTCCCTGAGCCAGCCAGGCAAAAATGAGCAAGTGAGTGAGAGTGGGGAGAGCGAGTGACACGGAGGGGATGGAGTGAGGGGGGGGGGGCTCCAAGAAGGGGTGGAGCATGGGCAGGGTCTCTCAGGAGGGGCGGGGCAAGGGCAGGCAAGGGTGTTTGGTTTTGTGTGAGTAGGAAGTTGGCAACCCTAGTGCCACGCAGGTGGCCAACACTGTGTTCCAAAATTAAGAGACTGTTTTCTTTTCACTCCTGCACCACTCCTTCTCCCAATAGTTTTATTATCATTATTATTAATAATAATACTAATAATAAATAATAAAAAACAGTACTTACCTACCTTCACCAGGGCATATTTCTTGTTGCTTTTTTCAGCACTCAGCAACTTCCAGTCTTGTTGTACAGAGATGAAGAAATAAGGGATGTCCCTTGTCATTCAGGATTCTTGGTAACCCTGTCTTTGCTCTCCTGGCTCTGTCCCTCTGTGCTGGCCTCGTACATGCTGGCATTGCTCAGGGCCTGGCTCAGAGACTGTCCCGTGGTGCTAGGCAGCTGTCACAGGAGGGTCAGTGTCCCCTGCAGCTTCTACTGGCCCCTCCCCAGCTTTTAGGCTGCATTGCGCCCCCACCCCCACTCCAAGCTGCTACCTCTGTTGCTTCACAGGCATCACCCATTCCCTATGTGCAGAGTGATGGGCCAATGATTGAGCAGTGGAGCAGGAACCTAGGGAGTTGTATGAGGCAACAGCTCTAGAAGAAGTTCTGTATGGGCTTCAGCAACCCTTCTTGCGCTTAAAAAAAATAAATAATTGGTGGGGGGGGGTCATTACTCTCCCACACTTGGCCTTCTCACTTTAAGCACCAGCTATGGCTCTGAATTTCACTGAGATATTATGACCTTTCATCTGATTTCTCTCAGTTTCCAGGACTTATTAGTTAGTTCTTCCACATGCTACCACCGTCATTCCAAACCTTTGTGAAGAACTTTGTAGGTGAATTTTTGTAGTCAGCTGTGACTTCCACCCTAAATGCCTACAAGCACGAGTGGTGCTCAAAAGTGCAAGCTGCAGCAAGCCCACAAAAAACAGGATCAGAAAAATGCGAGTGATCTATAAAGTTTCTTGAAAATGAGAAATTTGACCATGTTCCTAGTGAACAACCTGCAGATGGTTCTGCTATTCACACTTCTGAGCCTTCCTTAGCAAGTGAGGATGTTGATTTGGGTTTGTCAGTCTTATTGGGTGCCAAAATCTGATTTTGGCACAAAACTTGGTGCTGAATTGTTGGGTCCTGGTGTCTCTGATTCCAGGACAGAGAGTGGTCTGTTGGGTGCTAGTGCAATTGTCATGGACATGCATGCAAAAAAACCTTCAAAAACAGATTCCAGCAAAAGACTGCAGAATTGGAATTAATTTGCAGAATGGACACCATTAAATTAAATTTGAATAAAGACTAGGAGTGGATGGGTCATTACACAAAGTAAAACTATTTCCCCATGTTTATTTCCCCCCTCCCCACACACACACACTATTCCTCACAACTTCCTGTCAACTGCTGCAAATGGACCATTTTGATTACCACTACAAAAAGTTTTTTTCTCTCTTGGTAATAGCACACTTTAACTGATCACTCTCCTTAGAATGTGTATGGTAACACCCATTGTTTCATGTTCTCTGTATGTATGTATATATCTTCCTACTGTATTTTCCACAGCATGCATCCGATGAAGTGGGCTGTAGCCCACAAAAGCTTATGCTCAAATAAATTTGTTAGTCTCTAAGGTGCCACAAGTACTCCTGTTCTTTTTGCAGATACAGACTACCATAGCTGCTACTATGAAACCTATTGAAAGTATGTGGCAAATTTTGACTTAGACAAAACAGATCCGGCTACCTGACCACAAATGATGGATTCTGTTTTCTTGGTTTTTGCTAGAAAACAATCTAAGGCTATGTCTACACTACCACTTTTGTTGGTATAACGTATGTTGCTTGGGGTGTGAAAAAAAATATCCCCCTGAGCAACATATAAGTTACACCAACAGAAGCGCTGGTGTGGATAGCACTATATTGGGAGCAGAGCATCTCCCGCTGACATGGCTACCGCTGCTTACTGCGGTGGTTTAATTATGTTGATGGGAGAGCTCTCTCCCATCGGCATAGAGCAGTTACACGAGAGATCTTACAGCGGTGCAGCTGCATTGGTGTAGCTGTGCCACTGTAAGCTCTCTAGTGCAGACATGGCCCTGTTGTTAATTTAGAACAAAACCTTAGCCTCGCAAATGCAACAGAAGGCAAATATTAAAATCATGGTTCTTTGTCAGCTGAAGACTGAGGAGTTACACCAACAATCTTAGTTAAAGTACAGTTCAACTCTTGCCTTCAGCTTAACTTGTTTGCTTTTCTATCCAAATTCCTCATCTGCCATTGCAAACCATAACACTTGGTGTCATAAACAGATAGTTAAGGGTTAATGTCTCTTTTACCTGTAAAGGGTTAACAAACAGGGACCCAAACACCTGACCAGAGGACCAATCAGGAAACAAGATACTTTCAAATCTGGGTGGAGGGAAGCCTTTGTTTGTGGGTTTGGGGTTTGTGCGTTGTTCTCTCTGGGTCCTGGACGGGACTAGAGGTGCAACCAGGTTTCTGCCAATCTCCCTGCTACAGTCTCTTATCTATTCAGAATAGTTAGTAAGTAAAAAAGGCGGTTATAGTCTTTTAACTTGTTTTCTTATTTGCAGATGTGTACTTGCTGGAAGTAGCTTAAATTGTGTTTCTGCTGGAGAAAGCTTCTTTCTATTGTCTATAAGCTATAAAAACCCTGTATATTTACCATCTTGATTACAGAGACACTTTTTATGTTTTTCCTTCTTTATTAAAGTTTTCCTCTTTTTTTTAGAATCTAATTGATTTTTTTTGGTTATCTTTTGTAAGACTCCAGGGAAGGGAGTCTGCACTCACCAGGGAATTGGTCGGAGAAAGGAAAGGGAGGAGGGAAGAAAAACCTGCTCTCTGCGTTTATCTCTGTGTCTCTCTTCGGGGAAGAAGGGAGGGGGAAGGGGTGATTCAAGGAGTTGAATCACAGTGGTCTCCTAGTGTACCCAGGGCGGGAAAGAGCTGGGAGGAAGAAATGGAGGGGGAAGGGAAATGGTTCATTCCCCTTTGTTGTGAGACTCAAGGAATCTTGGTCTTGAGGGTCCCCAGGGAAGGGTTTGGGGGGACCAGAGGGTATCAGGCCCTGGAAATTCCTGATTGGTGGCAGCATTACAGAATCTAAGCTGGTAATTAAGCTTAGAGGACTTTATGCTAGTACCCATATCCTGGACGCTAAGGTCCAGATTTGGGAATTATACTATGACACTTGGGTCACTATCTCTTTCCACTTTTGTGTTGGCATACTTGCATATTAATGTTCAAAGGAACACATGGAGGCAATTGCTTGCTGGATGGAACTTGCATAATAATTGGAAAAGCGTTGCTCAGTTGACAGGTAAGCAAATGTAGGAGCAGGATTTTATAATGTCCCATAAGAATTAATGTATGATTTGATTTCATCCTGTTAGCCACCCTTTTTGAATAGCAGAAAGGAAGGACAGACCAGAACAATCCTTATGACTCATTATGGTCATTTTTTTGTTTTAGGATAAGTTATAATGTCTACTATGGTTTCATGTATGTATTACAAATTAGGCATTCTAGTTAAATATACATTTCTTTGTTTTAAGGTTTTAGTAAGAAAGAGAGGATCTTGCATTTGTAAGTAGAGAGGATCTTGCATTTATCTATGTTAAGGAGATTAGAGGAACGTTGAGGGCCTGAAGCCCCAAAGTGAATTGTTTTAGTTATAAAATTTAGCAAGGCTTGATTTACAATGTATTCTGCTAAATATAAAATACTGCTGTCTGTATACCTTTGAAAGTTTCTGTAAGAGTTTGTTTGTGTGAATGAGTAATGCATGCATCAGGAAAATATAAGGTGTGAAGGCCATCACAAATGTCCAAATGGTCAAGAAGAAGTGAGAAACTTGGAAAGACCAGAAGACAATCAGAAAACATCCATTGTATCCAATGCTAAACATGTTAGCAGCATTGACGACCTCAGATGTGAGGCAGGCACCCCCGAAGGTGAGACAACAAATAGGAGACAACGATGGGAAGCCCGACAATAACCATCAAATGATAACACCACTTAAGAACTAATGATTACAGGATGACATTGCAAAATGCATGGACTCAAATGGAAATTTACAACTATAAAGCTGGCGTGTTTTGCTATGGAACTCTGGGTTCAGTCCTGCAAAGTCCTGAAGCATAGAATCATGACCAACAAGAGCCCAGCTCTACATTTGTGCTCAATCTAACTGGCCATTAGATTGACTCGAGCTACAACAGACTAGTAACTATAAACATCACTGGCAGGACTGTGTGTGTGTGTGTATGTGTGTGACTGAAAATCATATGCTAACTGTTGTACTTTCAATAAATGCTGTGTATTGCCTTCCTCTTTAAAGATCCAATGTGCTTTGTATGAGCATAACATAAACGTGCTATCAGATGCAGAAGGACACATGGTGCAATATTTTATATAATCTCTTGGATATTTTGCTGAGAGGTGGTTAGTTTGAGAGGTTCAGATGAGAAACAGGGTAATTCTCATAATGGTAATTTTTTTTTAGATGTATTTGAATTACTTGCAAGGTATAAAAAGATAGGCTTGTCTACACCTACAGCACTACACTGGCACAGCTGCATTGCTTATTTAAGAAGCTACCTAAACTGATAGGAGAGCTTCTCCCATTGGCACAGGTAGTCCACCTCCCTGAGAGGCAGTAGCTATGTTGACTAGAGAACCGCTTCCGTCGACATTGCACTGTCTGCACCGAGGGTTTGGTTGGTAAAACTACATCACTCATGGCTGTAGATTTTCCACAACCCTGAGCAATGTAGTTATACCAATATACGTTTGTAATGTAGACCAAACCACTGTCTATGCTTAAAATGCTGCAGCTGCACCAGTGGCGTAGCCAGGTGGAGGGAACGAGGTGCAATAAAAAAAGGCTCCACCTGCTGTGGCACTTTTACTCACCCGGCCGCGCTCCGGGTCTTTAGCAGCAGCCCTTCACTCGCTCCGGGTGTCTGAAAGTCCTGCCGCCGAAATGCCGCTGAAGACCTGGAGTGAGTGAAGGTACCACCAAAATGCCGCCACCAAAGTGCTGCTGAAGACCCGGAGAGCAGCCGAGTGAGTAAAATAAAGGTGCCGGAGTGGATGGCGCCTTTTTTTTTAATCACTCCCCCGGGTGAGAACAAAAGCGCCAGGACATTGAAAACTGTAGCATTTTAAGTATAGACACTACTTATCCTGACTGGAGAGCAGTTCTCCCATTAACATATATAAGCTATCTGCCCCCGAGAGGTGGTAACTAGGTCAACAGAAGAATTCTATCTACACCGGGGGTTAGGTCAGTATAGCTGTCTCTCCTGGGAGGTGGATTTTTCACACTCCTGAGCAACATAGCTATACCAATGTAAATTCCTAGTGTAGACTAGACCATGTTGTGAGATCATGTGGAAGCTATTAAGACTGGTAACACAAAGGTAATCATAAAAAGATTAGGGTTGGAAGAGACCTCAGGAGTTCATCTAGTCTAACCCCCTGCTCAAAGCAGGACCAACACCAATTAAATCATCCCAGCCAGGGCTTTGTCAAGCTGGACCTTAAAAACTTCTAAGGATGGAGATTCCACCACCTCCCTAGGTAACCCATTCCAGTGCTTCACCACCCTTCTAATGAAATGTTTCCTTGTATCCAACCTCCGCCTCCTGCACTGCAACTTGAGAACATTGCTCCTTGTTTTGTCATCTGCCACCACTGAGAACAGCCGAGCTCCATCTTCTTTGGAACCTCCTTTCAGATAGTTGAAGGCTTCTATCAAATCCTCCCTCACTCTTCTCTTCTACAAACTAAACAAGCCCAGTTCCCTCAGCCTCTCCTTGTAAGTCATGTGCCACAGGCCACTGATAATTTTTGTTGCTCTCCACTTAACTCTCTCCAATTTGTCCACGTCCTTTCTGTAGTACGGGGCCCAAACCTGGACGCAATACTCCAGGTGTGGCCTCACCAGTGCCAAATAGAGGTGAATAGTCACTTCCCTCGATCTGCTGGCAATGCTTCTACTAATGCTGCCCAATATGCCATTGACCTTCTTGGCAACAAGGACACACTGCTGACTCATATCCAGCTTCTCCTCCACTGTAATCCCGAGGTCCTTTTCTGCAGAACTGCTGCTTAGCCAGTCGGTCCCCAGCCTATAGTGGTGCATGGGATTCTTCCGTCTTAAGTGCAGAACTCTGCACTTGTCCTTGTTGAATCTTATCAGATTTCTTTTGGCCCAATCCTCCAATTTGTCTAGGACACTCTGGACCCTTTCCCTACCCTCCAGCATGTTTAGCTCTCTCCCCAGTTTAGTGTCATCCATGAACCTGCTGAGGGTGCAATCTATCCCATTGTCCAGATCATTAATAAAGATGTTGAACAAAACCAGCCCCCAGGACCGACCCCTGGGGCACTCCGCTTGATACTGGCTGCCAATTAGATATCAAGCCATTGATCATTACCCATTGAGCCTGTCATAAACAGATAGCTAAGGGTTAATGTCTCTTTCACCTGAAACACCTGACCAGAGAACCAATCAGGAAACTGGATTTTTTTCAACTTTGGGTGGAGGGAAAAGTGTCTCTGAGTCTTTTGTCTGTTTGCCTGCTTCTCTGAGCTTTGGAGAAGTACTTTTTATTTTCTAGTCTTCTGTTTCTAAGTGTAAGGACAAAGAGATCAGATAGTAAGTTCTATGGTTTCTTTTCTTTGGTATTTGCATGAATGTAAGTGCTGGAGTGCTTTGATTTGTATTCTTTTTGAATAAGGCTGTTTATTCAATATTCTTTTAAGCAATTGCCCTGTGTTGTGTCATCTGAATACAGAGAGAACATTTGTATTTTTTCTTTCTTTTCATATAAAGCTTTCTTTTAAGACCTGTTGGAGTTTTTCTTTACTTCAGGGAAATTAAGTCTGTACTCACCAGGGAATTGGTGGGAGGAAGAAATCAAGGGGAGAGCTGTGGGTTGGATTGCTAGCCTGATTTGGCATTTCCTCTGGGTGAAGAGGAAAGTGCTTTTGTTCCAGGATTGGGAACGGAGAGGGGGAATCACTCTGCGTAGTTTCACAGAGCTTGTGTCTGGGTATCTCTCCAGGAGCATCTGGAGGGGGGAAGGGAACAAGGATTATTTCCCTTTGTTGTGAGACTCAAGGGATTTGAGTCTTGGGGTCCCCAGGGAAGGTTTTTCAGTGGGACCAGAGTGCCCCAAAACACTCTAATTTTTTTGGGTGGTGGCAGCAGTACCAGGTCCAAGCTGGTAACTAAGCTTGGAGGTTTTCATGCTAACCCCCAAATTTTGGACGCTAAGGTCCAGAATCTGGGAATAAGGTTATGTCATGGTGGCAGCGGCGGGAGATAGACAGAATCCAGAAGCCAGTAGGAATATTATTTTTTTTCTTTTCTCTGCTAAGGGTTTTTTAGCAGAGAGAAACAGTTTGGTTTTAAAAGGGAACCAGAGAGAATTTTTTTTTTCTGCTCTCTCTAGCAGTTTGTGGTTTGCATGTTAAGCGAGAAGACTGTTAAGGGTCTTTTGTCATGCAATAGCCCTCCCATTAGGAGGCAAAGTACCAGCACTTATATGCATGCAAATAAAGTGGTTTTTCTGGTTTCCCTTCACTGAACATTAGCTAGAGAGAGAAAGGGAAAAAAGCACTGTTGCTAGGCAGACTTCAGGAGGCAACAGAGCCTGCAGTTCAAAAGAGAAACACCGGAGGGCACCCCAACACAAGAAAACAGGAACCATGTCTACCAGGACAAAAATGGATGCCGAAGACCAATTAAAAGAAGCTGAACACAGGCGACAACTGGAAATAAAACAAAAAGAGATGGAGATAAAAGAAAAGGAAGAAAGCATCAAACTGGCAGCCTTCCAAAGAGAACAGGCAGCCCAAGAGGCAGCACACAAAAGAAAACTAGAAGAAGAAGAAGCAGCCTACCGAAGGAAACAAGCAGAAGATGAGTTGGCCCACAGAAGGAAGCAAGAAGAAGAAGAGGCGGCCCACCGCCGAGACATGGAAAAACAACAAAAAGAAATGGAAGAACAACAAAAAGAAAATGAAGAGAAGGAAAAACAGAGAAAACATGAACTGGACTTGGCCAAAGCTGGGCTGCATGTGCCAGCCAACCCTAACAACCCGGCGCCAACTATTGCTCCACAGCACAGGAAATTTCCCACCTACAAGGCAGGTGATGACACCGAGGCCTTCTTGGAAAATTTTGAAAGAGCCTGTCTTGGGTACAGCATCCCCGAAGACCAGTACATGGTAGAATTAAGGCCACACCTCAGTGGACCTTTAGCAGAGGTGGCAGCTGAAATGCCCAAGCCGCAAATGAATGACTATAAACTTTTTCAAACCAAGGCCAGATACAGGATGGGGATAACCCCAGATCATGCCCGTCGGCGCTTCAGAACCCAAAAATGGAAACTAGAGGTGTCATTTCCCAAACACGCCTACTACATTGCAAAAAACTATGAGGCCTGGTTAACAGGAAACAACATTCAAACCTTGGAAGAAGTGAACCTCCTCATACAAATGGAGCAGTTCTTGGATGGTGTTCCTGAAGACATCACACGGTACATACAAGATAGAAATCCCAAAACTATCGCTGAGGCGGGGGAAATTGGAGCCAAATGGATGGAACTGGCAGAAAGCAAAAAAGCTACTGTCAAGGGGAACGATTACCCCAGGGGGCACACAGACCATAAACCCTACAACCGAGGACAGCCAAAGACCCTCCATACCACCCAAGTAAAGCCACAGATACCCTACTCTTCAACCTCACCAGTCTCCAGTAACTCACCTCGGCCCAGTGACCCATCAGATGGAAGATGCTTTAAGTGTAATGAACCGGGACATATCAAGGCCAACTGTCCCAAGAACACCATGCGAGTGCAATTCATTACACCACCATCACACCAAAGACCCCCAGGCCCGGATGCCTCTCAAATACCCTTGGAGCGAAGGGAAAATTTGAGAGTGGGCGGAAAGAAGGTTACTGCGTGGAGAGACACGGGGGCACAAGTGTCAGCTATCCACCAATCCTTCGTTGACCCCAAATTCATCAACCCAAAGGCCAAAGTTACAATTTACCCCTTCATGTCACAAGCTGTAGACTTGCCTACAGCTCAACTGCCTGTCCAGTACAAAGGCTGGTCAGGAATGTGGACTTTTGCAGTCTATGACAATTATCCTATCCCCATGCTACTGGGGGAAGACTTGGCCAACCAGGTGAGGCGGGCCAAGAGAGTGGGAATGGTTACCCGTAGCCAAACCAGGCAAGCTTCCAGACCCATTTCTGTTCCTGAGCCGTCCACAGAAGCCCCGTCTGTGTTACCAGAGACCCAGACAGAGGCAGTGGACCCGGATTCCATGCCTACCACTGAAACAGCCACAGCATCTCCAGTCCCAGGCCCGGAACTGGAACAGCAACCAGCACCAGCAAGTGCAACCACATCTTCAAACTCAACGCCAGAGGGCGCCAGCGAGCCAGAACTGGCAGAAGCAAAAGACAGCCATACCCAAAAGGCTCAGCCAGAGCCTGAAATACCCTCAGGTGCACCAGCGGAGAGCGGTTCACCAGCAACGGAAACAACCCCATCACCTACATCGCTTCCAGAGGGACCAAGCCCAAGTCCACAGTCTGAGGAAGAACTGGTGACCCCAGCCTCAAGGGAACAGTTCCAGGCTGAGCAGGAAGCAGATGACAGCCTTCAGAAAGCGTGGGCGGCGGCACGGAGCACCCCACCGCCTCTCAGCTCTTCTAATCGATCCCGGTTTGTTATAGACCAAGGACTTTTATACAAGGAAATTCTTTCTGGTGGACACCGGGAAGAATGGCAGCCGCACAAACAGTTGGTGGTTCCAACTAAGTACCGGGGGAAGCTCTTAAGCTTAGCCCATGATCATCCCAGTGGCCATGCTGGGGTGAACAGAACCAAGGACCGGTTGGGGAAGTCCTTCCACTGGGAGGGGATGGGCAAGGATGTTGCCAAGTATGTCCGGTCTTGTGAGGTATGCCAAAGAGTAGGTAAGCCTCAAGACCAGGTCAAGGCCCCTCTCCAGCCACTCCCCATAATTGAGGTCCCATTTCAGCGAGTAGCTGTGGATATTCTGGGCCCTTTCCCAAAAAAGACGCCCAGAGGAAAGCAGTACGTACTGACTTTAGTGGACTTTGCTACCCGATGGCCAGAAGCAGTAGCTCTAGGCAACACCAGGGCTAACACTGTGTGCCTGGCCCTAACAGACATCTTTGCCAGGGTAGGTTGGCCCTCTGACATCCTTACAGATTCAGGGTCTAATTTCCTGGCAGGGACCATGGAAAAACTGTGGGAAACTCATGGGGTGAATCACTTGGTTGCCACCCCGTACCACCATCAAACCAATGGCCTGGTGGAAAGGTTCAATGGAACTTTGGGGGCCATGATAAGAAAATTCATCAACGAATTCTCCAATAATTGGGACCTAGTGTTGCAGCAGTTGCTGTTTGCCTACAGGGCTGTACCACATCCCAGTTTAGGGTTTTCACCATTTGAACTTGTGTATGGTCACGAGGTTAAGGGGCCATTACAGTTGGTGAAGCAGCAATGGGAGGGGTTTACGCCTTCTCCAGGAACTAACATTCTGGACTTTGTAAGCAACCTACAAAGCACCCTCCGACACTCTTTAGCCCTTGCTAGAGAGAACCTAAAGGATGCTCAAGAAGAGCAAAAGGCCTGGTATGACAGACATGCCAGAGAACGTTCCTTCAAGGTAGGAGACCAGGTTATGGTCTTGAAGGCGCAACAGGCCCATAAGATGGAAGCATCATGGGAAGGGCCATTCACGGTCCAAGAGCGCCTGGGAGCTGTAAACTACCTCATAGCATTTCCCAATTCCTCACTAAAGCCTAAAGTGTACCATGTTAATTCTCTCAAGCCTTTCTATTCCAGAGACTTACAGGTTTGTCAGTTTACAGTCCAGGGAGATGATGCTGAGTGGCCTGACGGTGTCTACTACGACGGGAAAAAAGACGGTGGCGTGGAAGAGGTGAACCTCTCAACCACCCTGGAACGTCTGCAGCGGCAACAAATCAAGGAGCTGTGCACTAGCTTCGCCCCATTGTTCTCAGCCACCCCAGGACGGACTGAACGGGCATACCACTCCATTGATACAGGTAATGCTCACCCAATCAGAACCCCACCCTACCGGGTGTCTCCTCATGCCCAAGCTGCTATAGAACGGGAGATCCAGAACATGCTACAGATGGGTATAATCCGCCCATCTACCAGTGCATGGGCATCTCCAGTGGTTCTGGTACCCAAACCAGATGGGGAAATACGCTTTTGCGTGGACTACCGTAAGCTAAATGCTGTAACTCGTCCGGACAACTATCCAATGCCACGTACTGATGAGCTATTGGAAAAGTTGGGACGTGCCCAGTTCATCTCTACAATAGACTTAACCAAGGGGTACTGGCAAGTACCGCTAGATGAACCTGCCAAGGAGAGGTCAGCATTCGTCACCCATGCGGGGGTGTATGAATTCAATGTCCTTCCTTTCGGCCTTCGAAATGCACCCGCCACCTTCCAGAGGCTGGTAGATGGTCTACTAGCTGGACTGGGAGAATTTGCAGTTGCCTACCTCGATGATGTGGCCATTTTTTCAGACTCCTGGCCCGAACACCTACTCCACCTGGAAAAGGTCTTTGAGCGCATCAGGCAGGCAGGACTAACTGTTAAGGCCAAAAAGTGTCAAATAGGCCAAAACAGAGTGAACTTACCTGGGGCACCAGGTGGGTCGAGGAACCATAAACCCCCTACAGGCCAAGGTGGATGCTATCCAAAAGTGGCCTGTCCCAAGGTCAAAGAAACAGGTCCAATCCTTCTTAGGCTTGGCCGGATACTACAGGCGATTTGTACCACACTACAGCCAAATCGCTGCCCCATTGACCGACCTAACCAAAAAGACCCAGCCAAATGCCGTTAAGTGGACTAATGAGTGTCAAGAGGCCTTTACCCAGCTTAAGGCGATGCTCATGTCTGACCCTGTGCTCAGGGCCCCGGACTTTAACAAGCCATTCCTAGTAACCACAGATGCATCTGAGCGTGGTATAGGAGCAGTGCTCATGCAGGAAGCAACAGATCACAACTTCCATCCTGTCGTGTTTCTCAGCAAGAAACTGTCTGAGAGGGAAAGTCACTGGTCAGTCAGTGAAAAGGAATGCTATGCCATTGTGTACGCCCTGGAAAAGCTACGCCCATATGTTTGGGGACGGCGGTTCCAACTACAAACTGACCATGCTGCACTAAAGTGGCTTCATACTGCCAAGGGGAACAACAAGAAACTTCTTCGGTGGAGTTTAGCTCTCCAAGATTTTGATTTTGAAATTCAACACATCACAGGAGCTTCTAACAAAGTAGCTGATGCACTCTCCCGTGAGAGTTTCCCAGAATCCAGTAGTTAAAAAGTATCCTTAAAATGTAAAAGTCTGTTAGTTATATACTTAGTAGTATATGTAAAGGTGCATGTGTTGTATTAATCTGTTTATTTTCAAGTTCTAGAAGGAAATTGCCGCCAGTGAGCTTCCCCACTGTCTGCAATTTGGGGGGCGTGTCATAAACAGATAGCTAAGGGTTAATGTCTCTTTCACCTGAAACACCTGACCAGAGAACCAATCAGGAAACTGGATTTTTTTCAACTTTGGGTGGAGGGAAAAGTGTCTCTGAGTCTTTTGTCTGTTTGCCTGCTTCTCTGAGCTTTGGAGAAGTACTTTTTATTTTCTAGTCTTCTGTTTCTAAGTGTAAGGACAAAGAGATCAGATAGTAAGTTCTATGGTTTCTTTTCTTTGGTATTTGCATGAATGTAAGTGCTGGAGTGCTTTGATTTGTATTCTTTTTGAATAAGGCTGTTTATTCAATATTCTTTTAAGCAATTGCCCTGTGTTGTGTCATCTGAATACAGAGAGAACATTTGTATTTTTTCTTTCTTTTCATATAAAGCTTTCTTTTAAGACCTGTTGGAGTTTTTCTTTACTTCAGGGAAATTAAGTCTGTACTCACCAGGGAATTGGTGGGAGGAAGAAATCAAGGGGAGAGCTGTGGGTTGGATTGCTAGCCTGATTTGGCATTTCCTCTGGGTGAAGAGGAAAGTGCTTTTGTTCCAGGATTGGGAACGGAGAGGGGGAATCACTCTGCGTAGTTTCACAGAGCTTGTGTCTGGGTATCTCTCCAGGAGCATCTGGAGGGGGGAAGGGAACAAGGATTATTTCCCTTTGTTGTGAGACTCAAGGGATTTGAGTCTTGGGGTCCCCAGGGAAGGTTTTTCAGTGGGACCAGAGTGCCCCAAAACACTCTAATTTTTTTGGGTGGTGGCAGCAGTACCAGGTCCAAGCTGGTAACTAAGCTTGGAGGTTTTCATGCTAACCCCCAAATTTTGGACGCTAAGGTCCAGAATCTGGGAATAAGGTTATGTCAGAGCCCAACAATCTAATCATCTTTCAATCCACCTTATAGTCCATTAATCCAATCCATGCTTTTTTAATTTGCTGGCAAGAATACTGTGGGAGACCATATAAAAAGCTTTGCTAAAGTCAAGATATGTAACATCCATCACTTTCCCCATATCCACAGAGCCAGTTATTTCATCATTGAAGGCAATCAGGTTGGTCAGGCATGACTTGCCCTTGGCGAATCCATGTTGACTGTTCCTGATCACCTTCCTCTCCTCCAAGTACTTCAAAATGGTTTCCTTGAGGACCTGCTCCATGATTTTTCCAGAGACTGAGGTGATGCTGACCAGTCTGTAGTTTCCCAGGTTCTCCTTCTTCCCTTTTTTAAAGATGGGCACTATATTTGCCTTTTTCCAATCGTCCAGGACCTCCCCCGATCGCCACAAGTTTCAAAAGATAATGGCCAATGACTCTGCAATCACATAAGCCAACTCCCTCAGCACCCTCGGATGCATTAGATCTGGACCCATGGATTTGTGCATGTCCAGCTTTTCTAAATAGTTCTTAATCTGTTCTTTCACCACTTAGGGCTGCTCACCTCCTCCCCATACTTTGTTACCCAGGACAGCAGTCTGGGAGCTGACCTTCTCTGTGAAGATCAAGCCAAAAAAAGCATTGAGTACTTCAATTTTTTCCACATCATCTGTCACTAGGTTACCTCTCCCATTCATTAAGGGTCTCACACTTTCTCTGACCTTTTTCTTGTTGCTAAAATACCTGGAGAAACCCTGCTTGTTACCCTTCACATCCCTTATGAGGTGCAACTCCAGGTGCATTTTGGCCTTCCTGATTACACCCCTGCATGCTCAAGCAATATTTTTATACTCCTCCCTAGCCATCCCTGACCAAGTTTCCATGTGTTGTAAGCTTTCTTTTTGTATTTAAACTCACTGAAGATTTCACTGTTAAGCCAAGCTGGTCATCTGTCATATTTACTATTCCAGGGGTTGGCAACCTCTGGCACGTGGCTCGCCAGAGTAAGCACCCTGGTGGGCCTGGCCAGTTTGTTTATCTGCTGCGTCCGCAGGTTCAGCCGATCGCAGCTCCCACTGGCTGCAGTTCACTGCTCCAGGCCCACGTGAAAGTGGTGTCTATTGCGGAGGATTAGGCTGAAATTTCTAAGATACCCCTACATTTACATGACTGTACCAGGACTTCCAGTTCTTCCTGTTTGTTTCCTCGGCTTTTTGCTTTCATGTACAAGCACCTAAGATAACTGCCCGATTGCCCTGCTTTCTCAGTATGAATCAGGAGGCCTCCCCTGTTGCACCCTCCTCCTTGTGTTTCTTCCTGGTATCCCAATTCCGCACTTACCTCAGTACTTAGGTCACCGTCCCCTGGTGAACCTAGTTTAAAGCCCTCCTCATTAGATTAGCAAGTCTGCCTGCAAAGATACTCTTCCCTCTCTTCTTTAGGTCGATCCCATTTCTTCCTAGCATGGGTGGCAGGTTTGTAGAAATTTTGGTGGTGCCCAGAACCTGCCACTCCAACTCTGCCCCCCCAAAACTCTGCCCTCCACCTGCCTAAGGCTCTGGGAGGGAGTTAGGTTGGGGGAGGAGGTGTAGGATGCAGGTCCTGGACTGGGGATTAGGGTGCAGGAGGAGTGCAGGGTCCATACTCTGGGATGGAGTTTGGGTTGGGGAGGGGGTCTGGAGTGCAGGCTCTGGGATGGAGTTTGGCTGCTGGATGCAGGCTCCAGGCTGGGGCAGGGGGTGGGTGTGAGGGGTGCAGACTCTGGGAGGGAGTTTGGGGGTTGGAGGTGGTGTAGAGAGAGCAGGTGCAGACTCTGGAAGGGAGTTTAGGGACAGGAGGGGATGCAGGGGTGAGAACTGAGGATGAGGAGTTTGGGGTGTAGGAGGGAGCTCAAGGCTAGGGCAGAGGGTTTGGGTGTGGGGTGAGGGCTGTGGGGCTGAAGATAAGGGGTTCATGATGCAGGAGGGGGCTCAGAACTACGGCAGAGGATTAGGGTGCGAGGGGATGAGGTCTCTGGCTAGGGATGACGGGTTCATGTTGCAGGTGGGGGCTCAGAGCTAGGGCAAAGGATTTGGGTGCGGGGGGATGAGGGCTGGGAAAGAGGCGTTTGGGGTGTTGGAGAGGCTCAGGCCTAGGGCAGAAGGGCAGGGTAAGGGGGGCACTAAGACCCTGGGGCAGAAGACACCAGTTGATGCTGGGAGCCAGTCTAGTGTAGTATACTGCTCGGCGTAGGAATGTGCTACACCGGCAGCACAAGCAGGCACGGGAGAGGCACATGCCACTTTCTTTCAGGGAGGGACGTGGCAGGGCACGGGGCCTGGGGCCCTCTCCAGGCAGGGCTGCGGGAGAGACCCAGCTCCAAATATTAGTGGAGCAGGGCCCCTAATCCTGAATATTCGTGGAGCCCAGGCACCACAAAAGAATATAACTTGGCACCTATGTCCTAGCACTCCTTCTTTCCGGAACATCTAATGGTCAATGAATCCAAAGCTCTCTCTCCCACACCACCTGCGTAACCACACATTTACCTCCACAATCCGACGGTCCCTAACTGTACTTATCAAACCTAATGCAAAATGAATTTATCAGTAGGAGTGCAAGAAAAATATAGCAGACTATTTTTGACAAAGCTGAGAAAGTTGAATACTGCTAGCATTTATTTTGCTGGAGGAAATGCTTCCCACTAGCTGCTTAGTGGATATAAATTGTGCTAATTAAGGTCTAAATAAGAAGCATCTCTTACAAGTAAGTTTTGTCTATTAGTTTTCACATGCTTGTCCTTTATCTCCCTGAATTGGGCATTTTAGTTATTTATGAATCCAAAGCAATAAAATAGAGAAGTTAAATGTCTGTCTGCAACTAAACTCAAATGGAGGAGCTATGATCTGTGCGCACAGGTCAGAAGGGACTGGGATTTGGGCCCCTTGGTGCACGTAAATGTAGGGGTATCTTAGAAATTTCAGCCTAATGCCCTGCAACAGACACCACTTTCACGTGGCTCCGAAGAGGAGACCTGGAAATGGTATGTGTGAGATGGATGCAGCACAATCCCCCCCACGCCCAGAGAGAGAGAGAGAGAGAGAGAGAGAGAGAGAGAGACCGTGAGGACCAAACCGAGTCGCTGCCAGCACCAAAGATGGTGGCTGAGGCCTAGCTCAGGGCCGGGCGGCGCCACGGCGGAGGCAGCTTCCGCCCGGCTGTAGTCACGTGGCCGCTGCCACCCACCCCGGCCCCTCTGGCCGCGCCGGGCTGGCTGCAGAGCCCTGGCCGGGACTTGGGTCCGCTTCGCGGTGGCTACGGGCGGGCTGACGCTGGGCGCGATGCGGGCCCCGGCGGGTCGCGAGGCGGAGCCCGAAGACGGGGCGGACCGCACCCCGCTGCTGGGCGAGTCCCAGCCCGGCACAGGTAAAGAGCCGGGGTGGGCCAGCAGCTGCCCCGGGCGAGCGGCCTCCGCGCGTTGCTATGGAGCAGGCGTGCGGGGTGCGGGGGTCAGGGCGCCCCGGCAAGGCTGTGGCAGCGGGAGCAGCTTGGCCTAGCGGGGCTGCGAGCCCAGCTCTCCTGGCAGGGACTGAGGGGTCCCCCTGAGCCTGCTGTGCCGGCCCCTGCTCCCCTGAGAACCGCCGCTGGGATGCCCCTTCCCCTCTCCCAGCCCCAGTGCACCGGGACCGGGCATCGTCTCGCGGCTGGCCCGGGTGTCCAGAGTTGGGCGCTGCCCGGATCAGGTGTCTTTGCGGAGAGTGACGCCTCTTCTAAATCTCCCCACGGCTACACGGATGATCACGGGGATAGGTGGCCGTCCTGGATCGCGCAGGGTGTGTGCTCTGTTACCCAGCAGACTGCTGATAAAAGCTACTTCCAGGGAACTGAAATTTTCCACAGTGTCCCAAATCTTTGTGAAGGTTTGAGCATTTCTCCACTCGGTATTTTAATCTTCATCTGAATCTGTGGTCCTTTATGCACTGTTAGCTAGTTACTAGGGGAGCATTGTGTTGTGAGTTGTGCATACAGGTGAAGAAAAATCAATAGAGCAGAGGAAACTCTAACACAGGTCATTTTAAAGAATGAGGCAGGAGAAATAAATCAGTTCTAACCCTTTGAGCAGCATTCTCATTATTATTTCTCATTTTATTTAAAATGAATATTACCATAGCATACTAGAGGCCCCAGTCTTTGTGTTATGCATTATACCGGTCTATGGTACAAGACAGTCTCTACACCAAAGAGTGTACAATCTTGGACCCTGATCCTGTAAATACTTACACGTGCATAATTTTAAGTACAAGGGTTGTCTTGTTGATTTAAAGTTAAGTCTTTGCAGGATCAACTCGTGACCTAAACACTAACTAGTGGGAAAAGCAAACAAATGGATTTCAAGAGAAGAGGAAGTTAACAGAACTGGACAAAAAAATAGATTTTTCAGTTTGTTGGCAGTTTCAGAAAGTAGAAGAAAAATTGTTATGAGTTGAACAAAATGTTTAGATTTGACAAAAATCAATGTTTCAGTTTTGAACATTTCTTAAATGTTTTTGATTTTTAAAACAAACTAAAGGGATTTTTGAAAACAGTTACAGTAATACTAATACAGCCATGTCTTTTAATAGCTGAGTGGTATAGACAACCTGTAGATATATAGGTGGGGGAGGCATAGGTTTGCTTACTGAGTCCTAACATTTTTCTGCCTGAATTATTATCAGCTGACAGTGTTCCACAGGAGTCATGGTAGAAGTTAGTTGTAAGGAGGAATGGTAGTTGCTTTACAGCTTTTGGGGAACAAAGGGTGATGGTGGTTCCACCATAGGGGTGTGAGGAAGAAGGCATGATGGCGTTCCTGGGAGCACCAGACACTGTGGCTTTCTATTTGTCAGTTGTTAAAGCAATACATTCTTAAGCTTGCACAATGTGCCATGCTCTAGTTTGAGTGGCTCACCTCACCCACAAGAACAAATACAAGAAAACAACATCCTTAAACTGCAAAAGGACGGCATCAGGGAACTTTCAATACAGACTTTCTCTTAAAAAAAAAAAAAATAAGAAGAAGGAAGGGGGCCAGGGCAGACTATTA
Source organism: Gopherus evgoodei (assembly GCF_007399415.2). Lineage (NCBI taxonomy): Eukaryota > Metazoa > Chordata > Testudines > Testudinidae > Gopherus > Gopherus evgoodei. The sequence continues at coordinate 67,756,544 of NC_044324.1, read as the reverse complement.
CAGTTCTAACTGAAAGACGGGAAAGCATGTTTTTGAAAGCGACAGAAGTAGGAGCAGAAGGCACTGTTCAAGGTAAGGAATTAAACTCTGTGTCTGACTGTGTTGGACCCTGCATTGGCCTTCTTCCTATTCATAATCATTTTAAAAGGTGGGAGGAGAGCGAGATTTATCTTAGAAAAGTAAATCTGGAGCTTTCTGTGCTTTGACTGATCAAGCATTCTCAAATAACATCTAGATCAATATTTAGATGCATTAAGCAAAATATATGATGAGAAGTTTACAACTTAACTGTATGCTGGAGTCGTGTTTTTATTAGATTTTTGTATAGTGCATTCATTTTCCAGACTTTATTTCTAAAGGAACAGTAATAGAAATTCCAATTAATCTACATTTCCAAGGGAGTGTTAGATCATAAAAATGTGAAGCTTCATTTGTTTAACCTTTCTATTAACCATGATGTCTAAACAGATTTAGTCATAATTGTACTCTTTCTTTGGAAACTGTCATGATCAATCAATTTGTATTAAGGACCTATTGCTTCCAAAGGAACTTGAGAGAGGATAAAGTTGGTTGACTAGTTTTGCACACTGAGGACTTCCTGAAGAATTATTTTTTAAACACCCAGTACATCTCAATTGTACCCCTTGATCTCACTTAAAAATGAGATGTGCCTCTTTCAAATACTGTTTAAAAACAAGATTTTCAGAATTATCACAATCTGGTAAAGATGGCTCTGTGTTTATCTTTTGCATTGAAGTTTTAGATTTTTCTTTTGTATTTAATTTTTTAATATATGCAGAAAAAGATGTGATCAGTATACACTGTCACAGCATTTTGAGGTGGTGTCACCAATCTACACTTACTTTTCATGTGCACTGTTAGTAAAATTTCTGTTATCTCCAGACTTAGCTCAGTAGTGGAAATCCCATTGTCCTGCAACCTTTTACAATTTCAGCATAATTCTTTTTTTTTTTTTTTAATCCTTGAAACTTCTATCTATAAATATTGGGCATCAGTTCATATTCCTCTAGCAAAGTAGCATTATATTTCCCTGGTGTGTGTTCAGATTTCTTTGATGAGCCTGTCTTATAATACTAAACGCTGCCCATGAAGCAGTGTACGCTCTGGTATGTCTGCAGAAAAGATTTTCTCCTTGTGTCATGCTCATTGTATAATTTTAGTTATTCACTACTATAATCCATTGCTTTTGAGTAAGCAGGTGTGCAGTTCCTGATCTTCCTCTGTTACCTTTAATTCTGTAAATGTTGCTTTGAAGGTCTAGCAAACAACAGTTGATTTTTCAACTTTTACCTGTATTCCCCATTCTTTCTATGATTGATCAGTCCATGTTCTGGCCTAATGGCCATGATTTTGAATGTTAGTGATTTTGGCAGGAGGCATAAGTTTAACTTACTTTTAAAGATGTATATCTTAGAATTCATTCTTAACATTTATTTTATCCTGTATCAGAGATGTTTTTAATTGGTCCATAATTCAGTCGTTCATAAACGTGTCTTCTGGATTTCTTACCAAAAAAATACTTGTTTGAATGTATTTTCTTGTCATGGGAATGCTTTAAATTGTATTTATTATTGTCTTTTATCTCAACATTTATCAGCTGTTTAGTTTCTAACACTGTTATTACTGTAGTTATCCAGTTCATAAATTGGGAGATTATTTTTGTTGCATTATGTGGAGTCTTAAAATCTTATTTCTCTAACTACAACTTGTCCATGTTCAGGAATCAAACTATGTAGAACAGGTATTGCTTTCACCTTAAAATAAAACACAAATTGGGAAATACGGATTGGATTTTATATAGCTTGAATAGTCAGGAGTTAGGTGTAGGACCAACTCCAGAAGTCCAAAGATTCAGTATTTGCTTTTAAGAATCTCTGTAATTTCCACACGTTCCCACTTTTTTTTTTTTTTAGGACTCATCTACCCTAGAGCCGCAGCTTGCCCTAGTACAGTTTATTGCAGATTAATATATATGCTCAGGCTTCAGAGCTGCTTCTCAACTGCTATCCCACCCCTGAAGCTTCACTAACACATCCACTACTAATGTTCTGCCTTCCAGTGTGGGAAGGATCCACATCACAGGGAATCCTATGGGTTGCCCGCTACCAGGCATGGAATCCTCACAAAGCAAGGCTCCACGGTGTGTAGCAGGCCTGAATTAACCATTATACACTGGTTGCACTTGCACAGGGCACCTGACTGTCTGGCCAGTTTTTTGCATTGCTAGTTTCAGGGTGCTGGTGATTTTTTAAAAATGTGTAAGCTACAAATGGAACAAAAAAAACCTGGCAGGTCAGACTATTGGTGGTGTTGGGGAACCTGAGAGGGGAAAGGAGTGATTCTGGCTGATGGTGGTGCTGGGATTGCTGGGAAGAGAAGTGTCAGGCTGTTAGGTGGGGTGGTGGGGGGCACCTGGATAGGGAAGAGAGGGATTGGGGTGGAGTGGGGCTTCTGGGAGAGGCCTGGCTTCTCAGGTTCCTTTTTGGGGTTCAGCTCATCTTTGGTCATTCTGCTACCTCGCTGGTATTGGTGTCATGAACTGTCAAAGCCATGGGTGTCCTCTTCAGGGTCCTAGTAGTTGGCCATAATGGTATCCAAGTCCACCAGTCTTCCCACAGGGACAAGAACCAGCTTTCCTGCTGGCTTGGTTGCTGATTCCAAATGCTGGAATTGGTGTCTCAGTATCAGTCCCTTAATTCAGCTCAAATTTGTGTCCAGATCCATCTAAGACTCGGTGCCCTTTTCCCTTAGGAGCTGGTAAAGTTCCTCTCTTAGCCCTGCCTATTTTTCAAAAGGCAGCAAAGCATCTCTGGCTCAAATATCCAATGCATTAATGCACTTGCTGTTTTCTGATATGTGTGGTCTCCAGCAAGTTCTGCTTTCATCCAGAACCTTTTCCACTAGAGCTGGGGAGCCAGATGGACTTCTTCAAGTTCATTTCTAAGTTACATATCATAAATATGCCCAGGCAATTAGCCTACTTAGCAAATGCCTCTCAGAACAAAATGAGAGCGTAAATATTAGATTTATTTTAAAAATCAAATTGCCATGTATATTGAAATTAAATATTCTAGCTTTTATTAGTATATACTTAGTATAATAAAATATATTTCATATTATATTTTAAAGTATTCAATCTAATAAATAATTGGAGATGTTCTCATATTTATAACTGTATATCATTTGGTCTGTCTACTTCGGGGGGAATTCTGCGCTGCCAAAAAATTAAAAATTCTGCACACTATTTTAGAATTTTGCATATTTTGTTTGTCAAAATAATACCATGTAATCACACCAGTTTCAATTATTTTGGTCATTTATTTCAAAATATCTGTGAACAAGTATGTCTGTAACAACAAAAAAGATTCAGGAACAATTTTTTGACAAATAGATTCCTTACTAGGCATATTAATTCAAAACTCTGAGTAATAATTCATTTAAACTACAATACAGAGCCGTATTTCCCGCACCTCTCAGAAGCAGTGCAAAGACTTGAAGGAGTAGGGGTAATGGAGGAGCTGAGGGAGAGGGAAGTAAATTGCTGGGAAAGAGCCTGGGATATGAACTTGTAGGGTTGTTGGGTTTGGATTGGAAAAATATGGAACAGGTTTTTGTGGGGGCAGGGAAGGATTGTTAGGGAGCTTCCCCCATACTGTCTGACCGCTAGCCTCTCCCATTCAGTCAGGTACATCAGTCCCTGGCCCCATGTGTTCCTGCACCTCCATGTGTCCTTGTACTACCTGTCCACGTGTCCCTCCACCCCCACTCAGACACCCCTGCATCCTCATGTGGCCCTGAACCCCTTCCCCATGTGTCTCTGTGCCCCTACTCAGCTACTCTGTCCCTGTACCCCCTCCCTTTGTCCCCATGTGTCTCTGTTCCCCCACTTAGCCACCCTGTCTTTATGTAGCTCTGCACTCCTTCCTCTGTCACCATGTGGCCCTGCACCTCCATACCCATTCAGCCCCTGGCCAGTCTGTCCTCCCCCACTAGCCCTTATAAGCCCCTGTCTGACACACCCTCCCAGCACCCCACACTGTCTATCTTCCTATCTCTTGACCTGGCCTGACAGGTGCTGTGATGAAGGCAGACTCTTTCTCTTCCCTAGCTGGCCAGGAGCTGCTGCTCTGTTCTGTCACCACAGTGCCCTCAGATGGGCAAAGGGCAGAACTGCAGAAGTTATTTTCTGCTGGGAGCTGCTACTGTTCTTGCGCCACAGCACCCTCAGGTGAGCATAAGGCCAAACTGCATTAACGTTTCAGCAGATGCTTTTTTCTGCACAAAAAAATAAAAATATGCACTGCTCGTTAATTGTATGTGTGTGCAGTAGTTCAGAATTCCCCTAACAGTATCTGTCTGGCATAAGGAAGGTGAGTAGTTCCCAATTTCCATAGTGTACAGAGCCAAAAAATTCTTTTATCTGACGCTGTGTCTAAGAGTTGCACTATTTGAGCTGCTGGAGATGTCTCTCTGGCTGTAAAGGAGAGGGTAAGATTTTTTTTTTTCTAGGTGTAGCAAACAGATCTAGTCACTTTACTGATCCAAAAGATACATTTTTACTGCTCTTCAGTCCCATCAGCATTGAGATCATGAGCTGGACTTTCATGGCTCACATTTTCAATTCTGTTGATGATGCCACGTTCTATCTACAGACTCTATATTAGTGCTGGTGATGTGAAACACAGAACCTACTTGACTTCCAGATCCAAGGCTGAGTTCATTGGAGAGTTAGAAATCTCTTAAGTCACAAAGGGAAACAAGCTACTGCACACATTTTCAAGTGTATAACGTACTTGCCACTGATCTTAGTTTTTGGTTTTTTTATTGTGAAGTTTCATTTTGAATCACTATGTTTCAGAAGACTTCTTGAAACCTTTGTAACCATACTGTTAAATCCCCTTTGTAAAAATCATGCTCTACATTTATGCTTGAGGATCAGCCCTTTGACCAATAGGTATATATGCTCTTAACTGCCAATATGTTTGGGAGAGTTGCTACACTCGTATGGTTTGCATGTCAGCAGGGAACTAGATCAAAAACTTTTCTTCCCACTCCCACTGAGTCACTCAATATCTAAAATATGTTTTTCAGGGTAAATAAACTTGTTTTCTCACTTTTTATACATAAATATCTAAATTATACTGACCAAAGTGCTTTTTATCCTTTTTTGCAGCATCTAACTTTTTTAAATCTCTTGTTTCAGTGCCTACATGCTGCTCCGCTCGCTACAATTTAGCGTTACTGGCCTTTTTTGGATTCTTCCTGTTGTATGCATTACGTGTGAATCTAAGTGTTGCTCTTGTAGACATGATAGAACCTAATACAAGTTTAGCAAAGAATACAACTTCCAAAGTGTGTCCAGAACATTCTTCTGTCCTAAACATACCTCGGAATACAACGGTAGGATTTAATATATATTTTCTAAAATATGTGATGTTATTTTCAACAGCATGCTGCGATTGAGTTTGATGTTTCATGTTTAACTGCTCTGTTAACAGTAGAGGAGTGGTGCACTGTTTTGTTTGTTTGTTTACCGGCAGACCTTCTCAGAATATAGATTGGCTCTTTTAGAGCTACTCTGAGACCTTAGGTGAATAATGTTTTGTCCTAAAGGACAGACTGTATTATATCCTTTCTAAACTGTACTTAGCAAAATGGCTACACTGACCTTGTAGGTTTAATATGATTCACTCTGAATTGTATGTGTGAAGTGGACATTTCCTGTTGTATCTGCGTCAGAGCAATTGAGATCTCCATGTCTCTGCCATATTATTAAGCTACATCTGTTTTTCGTAGTCTTGACTTTGTATGAAATTTTGTTTTAATGAAAGAAACAAGTTTCATTACGTCTTTATTGCATACATAATATTCTTTATCTCCTCACTTGTGATCTCTCTCACAGTTCTGGGTGGTCCTTCATATTCATCCTCTTTCTTTCCTTCCCTCTCTCTGACCTTTGAAACTACCTTCTCTGATCTATTTCTAGCAAACACATTGATTTTTCCTTTCTGTTTCCTACTCTTTTCCATATCAGTGCTTATTTCCATTCTCTCCTTGAACACTGATTTGCCAAGCCATCTCTCTTCACTGAAGCTCTTCCTGGAATCTTTGTCATATTGCCTATGAAAAATGAGTTGATGATTTAAAAAAATAAAAAAGTTGAGGGCCCATAAAAATGTGTGCGTGTCTTAACTGACAACTGTGCATCCTATTAATGTAAAACTCATCCTGGCTCACCTTTTTGGCTCATTTAGGACTTGCTTGTTGAGTCGTGTCTGAATTTAGACCAGAAGCTGTTTGGGGCAGGGACCAGATCCCTCCTTGTTCTTGTGAAGTGCCCGACACACACATGGATTTTCAAAAAATAATTAATGATGATTCAGAACTTCTGTGTCTCATGCTGTCCAAAACCACCACCTCTGCATCCGTCAGTGCCCTTCTATCTCTTGACTTTATAATTGAAAACTTCGCCTCTCTGGTTTCTTGTTTTACCATTCTGTCCTCCAGTCGTCTTCAAAGGTTGTCTGCCCATGCCATTACTCTGATCTCTCACACACACTAGTGTATCCCTGTCTATTCTTGAATTTAGTGTAATCACAACATTCTCCTTTCCATAACCTTGCTGCTCCCGTATACATTTGTCTGCTTTTCCATCTGCTGCTTATCCTGCCCCATATAATCTTTTCTTCTCACCTCTACTTTCCTTTCCTTTCTCTTTGCATTTTGGCTTGCATCAGGCTATACCTATTCCAAAAATTGTCTGCCTAAGTAAAGGCTAAGTGAGTAAAAGCCAAGATGAAATGCAGTGAGACCTTCAAAGTTTAGTCATCAGGACTAAATAATGAACCATGGTTTAATTACATTCTTTGTCTGATATTAGTATTGCATGATGCAGAAAGAGTCCTAGTTAAGCCCTTTTCTATTTTCCTTCCTCAGGGGAAAAAGTATTCTTGGGATGCGGATACTCAAGGATGGATCCTTGGTTCCTTTTTCTATGGCTACATCATTACTCAGATTCCTGGTGGATATTTTGCACGTAAAATAGGAGGAAAGCTGTTGCTGGGGTTTGGCATCCTGGGTACCGCTGTCTTCACTCTGTTCACCCCCTTAGCTGCGGACTTGGGGGTTGGATACCTCATAGCAGTCAGAGCCTTGGAGGGGCTCGGAGAGGTACACCACGTTGTCTTGTATTACCCTTAATCCCAATTGGAGTCATTTCCTGTATCAAAATAGTTTTATTCTTCTAGCACAGCAGTTCTCAAACTGTGGGTCAGGACCCTGTTTTAATGGGGTCGCCAGGCCTAGTATTAGCCTTGCTGGGCGCTGGGGCTGAAGCCTGAGGGCTTCAGGTTACAGGCCTTCTGCCTCGGGTTGAAGCTCTTGGGATTTGGATTTGGCACCCCCTGCCCGGGAGGCAGGGCTTGGGCAGGCTTAGGCTTCAGCCCCTCCCTTGTGGGGTTGTGTAGTAATTTTTGTTGTCAGAAGGCGGTTGCAGTACAATGAAGTTTGAGAACCCCTGTCTAGCATATGGGAAACCAAGAGTTAAAAAGAGAGTTATTTTACTTGTACTTTTGCATCCTCTTAATGCACAAGGCATATTCACAAGCAAAAGATTAATTCTGCCTAACTGCCTGTGTGCATTTTTTGTCAAACTGCTTCTCGTTGATTCATGAGACTAATAAGTTGTGCTGCTGTTCTGAAGTATATGATTTAATTGACGCATGAAAGTTTGAGTAGATAATTCTGGAATTACCATATATTTCAACAAAATGCAAAATTGTTTTCCAGGGCGTCACCTTTCCTGCTATGCATGCCATGTGGTCGTCTTGGGCTCCACCACTGGAACGCAGCAAGCTCCTTAGCATTTCATATGCAGGTGAAAGAGAATGAAATGTCCAGATTGATAACGGGATTATAAATGTTTAGTCTACTAACACTTTTAAAAACTATTCATGTATCTAGTTAAAAACATAATTTGCCCTCATTATGCAAGCTATTGTTTACTGTTTCAGTGTCTGTTCTCAGATGTCTCTTCAGGATAATGACTTAGGAAAATAGCCCATAATAACAAGAGAGAGACTCTCCTTTCTATCTGCTCCACACATGAAAGTACAGTGTAGTACAACTTGTCTCTGTGGTCCTAAAACACTTTGACAGAGTTGTGTTATATACGATGGTGCAACAAATTACTGAAAATTATGCTGCAAAGATGCTGTATAGTAAATAAACTAAAACATTTAGGAACCAAGGAGGAAAGATAGTCATAGGCAAGAGTAAAAAAGAGAATTTTTGAGACTTCATAGAGTCTAAAGAAGTTAACAAAGTTACAGTGGCATAAGCTAGGTATAGAAGTGAGAGGAGAATCAGTCTATCAGTTCCAAACCCTGTTCAATGCTAAATAAGATACCTTAAATGTAAATTCAGAGAACAGTCTTTTTATTCTTTGTTCATGTTTTCATTCTTGGCAGTACTGTGATTTTTGGGCTTATTTTCTTTTGTCAACACTTAATGTTAAAGTAATATATAGTTCCTATTTAAATATCCATGGAATTATTATTTTGATGTGCTTTACATGAACATTGTGTTTTGTTTAATTAGCCAATTTGTGGTTGAAGCTTTCTCCCAAATTGCATGTGATCACGTCTTCATATTGCCCTATTTCAGCCAGAGCACAGTTCAGACACCTTAGTCTGTTCTTACTTTTTGAACCTGTCTGACCAACAAATCAACACAGTGATATCTGCTGGTTTTAGACTAGGTTTTGAAAGTGATTTTGTAAAATGGCATTTTGAGATTCTGTGCTGATTGTGTTTAATCTAAGCTGGGAATCATTTTCCTTAGTTTACAAGCACTACGATGGCTTTTTCCCCCTTAACTGCTGCCTCTTTGACTTGAATCTTGGATTGGAAAGTCAAGAAAGGTTCTTTCCTGCTTATGAAGCATCACCAGTAATAGCTTTGCACATGAAATTCTTCTGTTACCTATACAGTCCCACAGACGTTAATAGGTTTTGCCTTTCATAACTGAGAGCAGATGGTGGCCCTACAAATGGAACCTAGTTAACAGTTCTGTTGATTATGAGAATACTATCCAGCTTTCACATTCATAGCTGTGCTGCCTTTGCGTGGCTATCAGCCATTAAGAGCAGTAAAAACTGAGTGAGGGAGTCAGTAGATGTGACTCAGAAGATTTGTAGGGAACAGATCTTTGACCTAAGAAAAGTTCCCTTTTTTTTCCCGTCACTTTTCAGAGTCAAACTGTGTTTTTAGTATGCCTCCATTTCACATTTGGAGCCCGCCAGTTTATCGGAGATCGGTAATAGGCCAAGAACTCTTTCATAGATCTTTCATTGGTAGCGTTCAATGCTATGAGACTTTGCAATTCCTTTTTTCCATTTTATCAAAGCAGTTACAGTACTACTTTTGAACTTCACTGTTGTTCCCAGTAGCTAAAATGACAGCCCTCTAGTGGTGGTGAAAATGTTTATCTGCACACTTCTATAGTAAATCAGCAATAGCAGCAACAACAAAATCCGAGTGGTAATTCCAGCCATTGTATGTTTTCTTGGATCAATCCATATGCTATTTAAATGTGCATTGGTAAATTGAAAAACAAACTGTTTTCTTCTAGGTGCACAGTTAGGAACAGTTGTGTCTCTTCCATTGTCTGGCTTAATTTGCTACTACGTTAATTGGATTTATGTATTCTACATATTTGGTAAGTATTTGGGTTTTTTTAATTCCAAACGTACTCCTCTAGTGAAGATTTCCTTTTGCATTTCTATGACACCTCTTGCCATAAGATTGCAAATAAGTGATCAAATACTTCTAAAGATGTGCTTGTCCATATTCTGAAGCTGCTGATGCAGTGACATCTTCTGTCATGGAAAATCTAGAGGCACTTTCCCCTGCTTTACAAGAACAGTGATTCACAAGAACTTTCTGAGGGAAAATATAATTATATTATTATATATTTCCCAGGAGAAATACAAGGTTTATTGTTTTATTCTGATCCAGACTTCCAAAAACATTAAAACATTGCTTCCATTGTTGCTTGATTCTTCAGCGAAACTGATGCCTTTAATATAAGGTAAATTCCTGTAGGAGGTTGTAAACTATACCTTCAGTAAGCAAATTTGTCCTTAAATTGGGCTAAATGCTGTTACCTATCAAATATTCTGAGGTCAATCAATGTAGGAAAACCTAGGACTTGAATTTCTTGTTTGCTGTGTGAAATTGAGTTAACTTTAATCCCTGGAATAAACATGCTCATCTTATCTGAAGACCTTCTCAGATGTAACTTGCATGTGTTCTCCATTTACAATGTGAAACTCAGTGTTTCACTAGCAAAGCCACAGGAGTTGAGCTAGGGATTCACTAAAGAGTGCGTTGAAAAGAGGGATGTAGTCTTCTTTCCAAGAATCACATCCTAAAAGCTGATAGCAGCTCAGTGCACACACCTCTAGGAAAGAGAGAATGTATTTGAAATGACCACCACAGGTTCAACTGCTGCTTTCAATAACCCTTCCCCTGCCTCTGGCCTACTTCCAAGTCTACCTTATTTGAGAGAGGAGACCGGGAATAAATTATGAAGTATTAAACAGCTCCTGGTTTTGTGTTCCTAAAAGACAAAACCAAGCCTAACCTCCAAGCAAAACAAAGGGTTAAAAGCAGAAAAACATGGATAAACTAGTGGAAAGAGAAGACTGTTTTTATTATATAAAATAAACACAATTGAGTAGTACTGCTGTGATCTGGTATTCCACCACAGAAACTGTTTTCCATAATTTATAGTGCAGTATTTATTGCTGCTACTGCCAATTTTATTATTGTTGTTAAATAACATTTTTTAACACAGCCGTAGTTTATTATTTTTATATTTAAAAAATAGATACACTACAATCACTTGGGCCTTTCATAACTGTGCATCTTGTGAATTTTTTAGATTAAAATTTTGTATATGTTACTTCCTTCCTGTGTCATCCAGACACCTTGTCCTGTAGCTGTTCCATGTAGTGGACTGACGACAGATTCATTATTTACCATTATTGCAAATAAGGTCACTTTAAAGATGTCTCCATGCTAGGTCCTGCATATGAATCCTTGCCCACACTAAATGTTAAGGTCCATTCTCTGTCCTCACCAACAGGGACTGTTGGTATGAGGGTAGAGTTTGGCCCAAATATTCTAATACCATTTTTATTTGCTTGAGAGAATCATTTTCCCCTTTTGTGGCTCTAAGTGTTTGTATCTGTGTAGTACTTGAGGGCTTTCTTCAGTTTAATGTGCAGCTTTTATTTATTTATTTTCAATGGAAGGTGCACTTGGAGTATTCTGGTTCCTCTTCTGGATCTGGTTGGTGAGTGATACTCCGGAAACTCACAGAAGAATCTCTCCCACTGAAAGGGAATATATTCTTTCTTCCCTCAAAGATCAGGTATGTAGCTTTGATGCAGCTTTTCTTATTTAAATAAGAGCAGGAGCTACTGAGGGACAAACTCGCCATAATGTTGAAGGAAAAATTGAAGCTTAGATCAACATTCTTAATTTGAAGCAACTGAGTAAACTTTAATAAAAAAAATCAAATAAAAAAAAGGATGTTAAGATACTGGACTGCTAGATCAGTGAGAAACAATCATTAGTCATGAAAAGAGAGATACCTGGCAAAAAGAAAGCAAGTTTTACCCTTGAATATGTTTAATCAAAAAGTAATGTGAATGCATGTTAATTTTGTAAATATCCCCAAAAGGTGAATGCAGTATGACAACATACACAGGTGCATGCCATCCACATTTTCTAGCAACATGGGTTGCCTGTTAATGCATTGATTTGCATTACAACATACCTTTTTCTGCCTTGACAGTGTAGAGATATATAATTAAAGGAGAGTAATTGGGGAAATGCAGACTCTAGACCAGGGTTCGGCAACCTTTTAGAAGTGATGTGCCGAGTCTTCATTTATTCACTTTAATTTAAGGTTTCGCGTGCCGGTAATATATTTTAATGTTTTTTAGAAGATCTCGCTCTATAAGTCTATATATTGTATAACTAAACTAGTGTTGTATTGTAAAATAAACAAGATTCTCAAAATGTTTAAGTGTAATTTAAAGTTTAAATTAAAATGTTGATCTTACGCTGCCGGCCTGCTCAGCACTCTGCTGGTCTGGGGTTCTGTTCACCTAGGCCAGCAGTGAGCTGAGCAGGGCCTGCAGCCGGGACCCTGGCTGGCAAGGGTCCCAGCAGCCAGAACCGCAGACCGGCAGCAGGCTGTGTGGGGCCAGCGGCTGGGACCCCAGACCCGCTCAGCCCACTGCCAGTCTGGGGTCCTGGCCCTGCCCACATACAGTGAGTACCTACCTTCTCCCTGGTTTGGGGGTGCAAGAGTCAGGGCAGAGGGCTGGGGGCATGTGAGGGGGGTGCAGGTGTCAGGGCGGGGGGTGGGTATGTGTGGGGGTGCCAAAGTCAGGGCTAGGGTTGTCGGGGGAGGTGAAGGAGTCAAGCAGAGGTCTGAGTGTGTATGAGCAGGGTACGGGGCTCAGGGCAGGGACCTGGGGGGTGTGCAGGGCTCAGGGCAGAGGGCCGTGGGGGGGAGTGTCAGGGCTCAGGACAGAGGGCTGGGGGGGGGTGTGGGGAGGTCAGGGCAGGGGGCTGGATGGGATATGCCCCTATTCCACCCACGCACCCCCTTCCCCAAGGCCCTGCCCCTGCTTCTTCTCTGCAGACCCCAGGACTCCCATGCCCCATACAACCCCACCTACTCCCTCCAGAGACCCTCCCGGGATCCCACCCCCTATGCAACCCACCCTGCTCCCTGTCCCCTGACTGCCCCCCTTATCCAACCCTGCTGGCCCCGGACCCCTTACCATGAGGCTCCTAGCAGCATGTTCTGCTCCACGCAGAGCCAGACATGCTGCCCCATGGGAACAGGCAGCCTCGCCCCTCAGAGCACTGCACGCGCGGCGGCATGGCTCCAGGGGAGAGAGGAGTGTGTCTGCCTCACCGCAGAACCCCAGCCCCGGGAGCGCTGTGCGCACGGTGGCATGGCTCCAGGACGGGGGGAAGGCGGGGGAGGGGCTGGCGGCTTGCTGTGCTCGGCCAGGCGCTCCAGCGTGGGAGCGTGGACCTCATGGCTTGCCACACTGAGAGAGTGGGGCTATTTGCCCACCCCTGCATTAGGGTGTGCCTGGGCAAACCCTGTGTGCATACCTATGCTTCCGCCCTCTGCCCCTGCGGGATGGGAGGAGGGCGGAGAAGAGCGGGCTGAGCTGGGCAAGCTTTTTAGTGGCACGCTGCACCGGCAGGCAGCAGTGTGCCATTAAAAATCGTCTCATGTGCCATCCTTGGCACGCATGCCATAGGTTGCCGACCCCTGCTCTAGACATTGATTTTTGCTTCTGTGTCTAATTTTGCATAAAAGATACTGTGATTGACAAAAATACTTCATACTAAAATGGATTCAAAAAAAGAAAAGTGGAGCTCTTATTTGCAGATCATTAAACTGAGACATGGGAGTCAAAATGTTTTGCATTTTAGAAAAAGGTTCGTTTGGCCTGTGGGCATATGTCACATTTTGATAAGTGATTTGGGTGCATACAGGAACACTTACATAATTCAGAAATGAATGGACTCAAATGATTATTAACTACAAGACATGCAAGCATTATATGTTGAGAGTCTATGGTGCTCTCAATGCTCAAGATCTCAGAATAGGAGAGATTCAGTTCACATGTGTTTGAGGAGTGATTTTAAGTCTCTAATTGTTGATAGTAGTAAGGAGGAGGTAATTGAGTTGTTAAGGAGGACAAATATTCAGAAATTTTTTTTGATTTCAAGCCTACTTGAAATCATTGTCCGTTTGCAACATATCAAATAGAGGAACATTTTTGCTTGTCCTGTGTTTTTAGTGCTTTTTCAATGAAGCCTGAACACATCAAAAAATAAGAGTTTTGCCTACCGTAATCGGGCCTTTGTGGGTCACAACTGAGAATACCAAATTCAGGACAAACTGCTAAGAAATAGGGCAGACATACCCCAAAACTGGTGGTTATTCTCCCATAGGATACACCAAACCAGCAACAAAAGTAAACTTCTGTTTCACCACGCTGACTGACAAGAAGTCAGAAAAGCAGCTTCCTTAGGCATTCCAGTCCTTGTATCGCCATCAAAAACACTAAACTTAGAGATGAGTGGTTCTTTAAAACCAATTTCATCAAATAAAAGGTTCTTCTGATCCCAAAGGACCAGCCACACACCCAGATCAATATATAACTCAGATCTTATGCAATAATCACACTGTTGCCTATCCTTTTAGTATCTAAAATCTAAACGTTTATTTATAAAAAGAAAGAAAGGTGAAATTTAAATTTGGTTAAAGGAATCAAATACATACAGTAATTGCAAAGTTCTTCTTTCAGGCATATAGCAGTGATGGAATAAACTGTTGGCTTAAGTCAAGTCTCTGGTTGCTTCCAAATTACTGGAAGGTCCTCAGTTCCTTGGTTAGAATGCTCCCATTTGTATAAGACCAAAAGCTTGAGCAGGAAAGAGGCAAAACTCAGATGTTTCCAGTGCCTTTTGTAACTTCTCTCAAGGGAAGGGAATCCCATTCTCACTGGAAAATTACAGGTAAAAGATGGAGTTTGGAGTCACATGGGCCAGTCACATGTCCATGCATGACTTCACTTAGAGATGGGGGTAGGGGAGGAGTCCATTAATAGTAGATGGACATCTTCCATTGTAAGTTAAGTGTTCTTTAATGGGCCATTCTACCTGAATAGTTCCTTCACAATGTTCTGGGTAAACACCTTGTTGGTGTTACCCAGAAGCAAACCCCTCAGCAATACAGGTAATAGTTAATATTCCTAACTTCAGCAACAAAAATGATACATGCATACAAATAGCATAATCATATTCAGTGAATCATAACGTTTCCATAGACCTCTTATGTGCCACATTTTAAACAAGTTTTGTTGCAATTGTATAACAGTGGTAGCAACGATCTACATGGTCGTAGTTTAATCAGCTAATGTCACACCACATACCAAAGTAATTGAGGGAATAAACCCACTTTTGTGTTGTTGGTTTCAGTAGGGTTTCAGCTGCAATAGCTTTTTAAATTAAAAGGCAAAAAATATGGCATAATAATTGACTCCATAATAGATTTCTAACTTTCCATTTGCTTCCTGATTTGTCAAGTTTTGTTTAGTTCAGTTACTATAATTAACAATAAACAACACACATCTAAGGATTCAGGTTGACTTTGACTGTGCTCTTCAGAATGCAAAATCAGATTTAGGTAAGGTTCAAAATATCTAGAATAAATATTCCTAGGAGTTATCCTGGTTATTTCCCTCCATTTTTTCTAGCTTTCTACTCAGAAGTCTGTACCATGGGAACCCATGCTGAAATCCCTTCCACTCTGGGCTATTGTAGTGGCACACTTTTCTTATAACTGGACTTTCTACACTCTTCTCACACTATTGCCTACGTACATGAAGGAGATCTTGCGGTTTGATGCACAAGAGGTGAGATAAAATGAAAATATTCCAATCCATTTCCTGTTATAGTTCATGACTTAGTTTCCTCTGTGTAGTAGAGTGGTGATATGGTCTACTATGTAGAACAGGGTACTCAGTCGGGAAGCTCAGATTCTACCCCACATTGTCAGTGACATGTCATCACCAGTCTCCACGTATTGAGTTTTTCCTGCTGATGTCCATTAAATTATTCCATAGCTACTAACATTGTTTGATTGCACTATGTTCTCTCTCCAATGTTTTTTTTGTTTGTGTTCTGGCAAAGATTGTCCTTTTCTATAATAATAATAATAAACCATAAAAAGTAGGAGCTGTCAATAACCTAGTCCCAGATTTGGACCTTAGCGTCCAAAATATGGGGGTTAGCATGAAAACCTCCAAGTTTAGTTACCAGCTTGGACCTGGTACGGCTGCCACCACCCAAAAAATTAGAGTGTTTTGGGGCACTCTGGTCCCCCCAAAAAACCTTCCCTGGGGACCCCAGGACCCAAATCCCTTGAGTCTCACAACAAAGGGAAATAAAACTTTTCCCTTCCCCCCCCCCCCGCCCCCCAGGTGCTCCTGGAGAGATACACAGAAGCAACCTCTGTGAATCTAAGCAGAGGGAGTCCACCCTCTCTAATTCCAGTCCTGGAAACAAAAGCACTTCCCTCTTCACCCAGAGGGAATGCAAAGTCAGGCTAGTAAATCTGACACCCACAGATCTCCCCCTGACTTCTTCCTCCCACCAATTTCCTGGTGAGCTGCAGACCCAATTCCCTGGAGTTCCTCACTAAAGAAAAACTCCAACAGGTTTTAAAAGAAAGCTTTATATAAAAAAGAAAGAAAAATACATACAAATGGTCTCTCTGTATTAAGGTGACAAATACAGGGTCAATTGCTTAAAAGAAATATGAATAAACAGCCTTATTCAAAAAGAATACAATTTAAAGCACTCCAGCAACTATAGACATGTAAATACAAAAGAACATATAAATCCCTATCTGATCTTTGGTACTTACAACTGGGAAACAGAAGATTAGAAAGCAGGAAACAGAAATCACTTCTCATCCGAGAGAGCATACAGGCAGAAGACAAAGAACTCAGACACAAACTTCCCTCCACCCAGAGTTGAAAAAATCCTGTTTCCTGATTGGTCCTCTGGTCAGGTGCTTCAGGTTACTGTTTTTTTCAGGTGAAAGAGACATTAACCCTTAGCTATCTGTTTATGACAGGAGCACAGTGGAACGGGGAAGGGGAGAAAATAGAATTCCTAAATAAATACTTCTCAGAAGAAGGAAAAATCAGTGTACTGAAAGTGGCATGAATTTGAGGAACAAGAGGAAGCTACAAGTGCAGTTAGAAAATAATAAAGTATTAGCTAATAAAATGTGTATCTCCAGGACTAAATGGATACATCTGAGATCCTATCTACACTGTAATATTTTCTGTGCCAAGGGACTTAGTTCAAGGGGCATCTATAGGCCCTTACCAAATTCACGGCCATGAAAAACACATCACAGATCTTGGAATCTGGTCTCCTCCCGTGAAATCTGGTGTCTTATGTGCTTTTACCCTATACTATACAGATTTCACAGGGGAGACCAGCGTTTCTCAAATTGGGGATCCTGACCCAAAAGGGAGTTGCAGGGAGGTTGCAAGGTTATTTCAGGGGGTTGCGATATTTCCACCCTTATTTCTGCACTGCCTTCAGAGCTGGGCTCCAGGCCAGCAGTCACTGTTTTCCAGCTGCCCAGCTCTGAAGGCAATGCCGCTGCCAGCAGAAGTACCGAATCCCCCACTACAATAACCTTGCAGGCCCCAAAACATCTCTTTTCAGGTTAGGGCAATTACAACACTGTGAAATTTCAGGTTTAAATAGCTGAAATCATGAAACTGAGAATTTTTAAAATCCTATGACTGTGAAATTGACCACAATGGATTGTGAATTTGGTAGTACCTTAGGCACCTGCTACCAAATCACTTTTTCTGTTGGAATTTTTTACCTGTTATTAGATCATCTAAGATTACTTTAACTGAAAGATTAGGTGGGAAATTGTTTTGAGTTTATTTTTGTTGTGCATTTGTTAATGCTTTGTGTGCAATCAGGTTCATAGGTTCTCTGGCATAGTCAGTTTCTCTTTGAGGTGGGATTGGGTTTTTTTGTTTGCCTAGTTGGCAGGTTTGGGGGGGGGGGGGGCGCGTCGGAGGGAAGAGGTATTGATGGGTATTCCACCTGGCAACAACAACAACAAAAAAGGAAGAGAAATGATCAAACCAAAAACATTGGGGGTTGATGTGCAGATATAGTATTTGAAACTGTTCATTCCTTCTGAAGCACCTGGCACTGGCCACTGTTGGAAGACAAAATACAAGGCTAGATGGACCATTAATCTGGCCCAGTACAGCCATTTTTATAATCTTAAATTAGTTTTAACTCTTTTATTTGAAATCTAGGCAACGTTTTTTAATCTGATGGGATCCCTTTTAAAACATGGTATTCCTTTTTCTTTTTTCCTTCTTCTCAGCAGAAGTAAAATACAAATCATTGTTGTAATACAGGATTTAGTTGTGCTGCAGCCCAGCTGAAGTCCAAAAATGTAGCATAATTCAGGAATATGACGGCAGGACATAAGAGAAAATGATAAAGTAATTGAAATTATTTATCCTGAAAGGGGGAAACATGCTTATGCTGTGTTAAATACCTAAATGAGGATGATGTGAGAGGAAAAACATTAGCCATTTCTTAAAACAAGATTGACTGGCTGCAGTTGAACAAAAGGAAAATTATAATTTAGATCAGTGGTTCTCAACTAGGGGTCCGGGACATGTGGGGGGGCTCCCAAGCAGGGCTAGTATTAGACTTGCTGGAGCCCAGGGTAGAAAGCCAAACCCCCACCGCATGACGCTGAAGCCCAGGGCCCTGAGCCCCCCACCTGAGGCTGAAGGCGAAGCCTGAGCAGCTTAGTTTCACAGGGCTCCCTGTGGTGTGCGGCCCCATGCAATTGCCCTGCTTGCTACCCCCTACTGCCAGCTCTGGCTTTTATATGCAAAAAATGAGTTGTTTGTGGCACAGGCAGACCATGGAGTTTTTATAGCATGTTGTGGAGGGCCTCAGAAAGAAAAAGATTGAGAACCTTTGATTTAGATTTCATTTATTTGTATTACAGTAGCACCTAAAGGTTTCAGTTGTGATTGAGGCCTACTTTGCTTACAGAGGAAAATTTTCGAAGCCACAAATGAGAGCCTAGCACCTTTTGAAAAAGTCTATCAGAATCTGAACAGATGAGACAGACCAAGGGAAACGAGTGAAGTGGCCTGCCCATATTCATGCAGCAGGTCAGTGACTGAGCTCAGCACCCAGGTGTCCTGATTCCTAGGCAGGTGCCCAAGCCACTTGACTGTGATGCTTATATTAAGAAGAAAGTTCCAACATCACTGTTGAAATAGTTTGCCAGGAGAAGTAAGCAAGGAACAAATTCAGAGGCGCTCAAAGTTAAATAAGAGCTTGGAAAGCATAGCTTAGTGTCTTTCCTATTTAACACAGGCAGTTGACTCGGGAGCTGTTCAGGCAAGCCCATGACAGAGGTGTCTGCCACCACAGCCTTTAATTTTGCTACTTTGTATAAAATCGTTGCTTAAATGTTATCAGGTACTGTGTTGAGTGCACCTTTCCTGTATCTCTGGCGTTTTTAAAGCAAGTTGACTTCAGACTGCCACATGTTTGACATTTTAAAAAAAATACTTGCATAAGAGTGCAGTTTTAGCCTATTGCCACACTTTCAGTTGGAAATTACATTAACATTTAAAATGCAAAGCTGCCACACAGTGTCAACACTATTCCGGTATCAGATTAGTTGTCTAACCCATAAAAAGGAATTTGTTAAAATGCTTATAGATATTTGAAAAGCACTTCACAAGGGGGATCTTTATTGCTGAGACTGTCTCTTGATTTTAGGTGTTTTTACTTATTCCTCTTCTGAAAAGCAGAAGTTTAAAAACAACAGGTAGCATCTCTGAGTGTTGATTAGGAGGAATCCTGCTGGGATGAGACTTGTGCTTTAGTTTTCAAATATAGCAATAAGCTCTGATTTAAAATTAAATGTCATACAGAAATTTCTCTTGTTCCCTGCTTTATTTTACATTTAATGAGTAACATAATATTTTTGGCCTATCATTTTGTTAATGGCTAAGAGATGTACCCCATCTAGTGAACATCCAAACACTTCTTGAAGTCAAAGACTACATTGGATACTTGCAAATTACCCTGCCAGTGCAGATAATCAGCCCTCAAGTTAAATGCAAAGGCAAAAAGGTTGAGTTAATTTGGGAACCATATATCACAGTTCAGTAGTTTAGATTTCCTACATCAGATGAACCACTTGGAATAGTACAAGGGCACACTAAGGACCCAATCCTGCTTCTGTGGAAGTCAGTATGTGTGTGTTGCAGTTTATTTAGCGGCAACACTGTAAGGGCCTATAAGGATGTAGAAATTGCCATTGGATAAGAAACTCCACAAAAGGCAGATTTGCGATAATCTGACTCGCCCACATTAGGTCTCAAGTGGATCTCTAATAGATATTAGATTAAACTCTGAATCATGAGGTTTAATTTAACTATCAAAATTTTGTTAGCCTTAAGAATTGTGACTTGGCCATATGGTGTATGTTAGCCTGACTATATAGAGTTTTTCTACTCCTTTTCTCTTTTGTCCTTTAAACTGAGTTGTTGGCTTTCATCTGACAATCATTTCCAAACCCATTTTTGTTAAACGGAATACTTATCAGACTGACTGTATGTGGTGGCCTCCGAGCAGTTGTCATAGGTCTTGCCTCCACTCTGAACTTTAGGGTACAGATGTGGGGACCTGCATGGACACTTCTAAGATTAATTACCAGCTTAGATCTGATCTCGTTGCCACCATCCAGATTTCTGAGTACCTGGAACACTCTTTCCCCCCAAAACCTTTTCCCTCCCTGGCTAGCCTTGAGAGACTGCTCCACCAATTCCCTGGTGAGTCCAGATCCAATTCCCTTGGATCTAAAAAACAGGGGGAAAAAATCAGTCAGGTTCTTAAAAAGAAGGCTTTTAACTAAAGAAAAGAAAGATAAAAGAAAGAAAAGAAAAAAAAACTGGGAAACAGCATATCTCACAGACAATAGATAGAAAACAAAGGATGTTTCCCCGGGCAAAAACCTTAATACACACAAGAATACCCAATTTGATAATTCCCCTAATTGCACCAAGACAAGTTACAAAAGATAATAAACATAAACCTACTTATCCCTTTCTAAAACTTACTAGTCTGATAAGAGGCTGGTTTCTTGATCTTTTTCACTCCTGCTGAAACTGAAACTGACTAAACAAAGGAAACTTCCCTCCATCCTTTTGAAACATCTTGTTCCCCCATTGGTTCCTGTGATCAGGTGTCAGCTAGGCTAGGTGAACTTTTTGACCCTTTACAGGTACAAGAGGCATTAACCCTTAACTATCTGTTTATGACAGCAGTATTCATGCACTCATGCGGTCTGAAATATAATAAAGTAATTGTGTAAAAAAATGTAATGATCTGCCTACCTTATCACCAGATACCTCATTGTCTTATGAGACAACAGATGGCTGTCCTGTTGGCTCACTTGACATTTTTAGTAGAGCAAAGTATCTTCTTATCGCTGCAGCATAAGTGCTTTTTCAGAATATTTTGTTTATTTCAGTATTTTAACTTAGCCACCTTTTTGTCTCTTCTCCAGAATGGATTTTTATCTGCACTGCCTTATTTTGGGTGCTGGCTGTTTATAATCATGTCTGGTCAAATTGCTGATTACTTAAGGGAAAAGCAGAACTTGTCCACTGTGTGCGTGCGCAAAACATTTACCCTAATAGGTAGGTAAATTAGGTGAATAATGTGCATGCTTTTTCTTCAGGTTAGAATGCTTAATGGTGCCTAGTTAGGGATAACGTAGGCATCATGAGTTTGACTCCTTGCAAACGGTCTGCCATCAGTCCAAGTATATATGTGGGGCGGGGGGTGCTGTTACTTAATGCTAGTAATCATGGTGCTCCCCAAGAGTTGTGGGGCACATGCAGAAGTTGTACGAAAATGTATGGGTTTGCTTGCTGGACTGAACATCAGTATTACACTATTTCCTAGGTTTCCTTTGGACCTATATGTCTTAAGTTTGACTGGTTAGCTATGGACCAACAGGGCCATCCCTACCCATACGCAAACTACGCAGCTGCATAGGGCACCAGAAATGTGGGGCACCAAATTGCCCCAGATTTCCTGGTGCCCTACACAGCTGTGTCCAGCTCCAGCAGCCAGCCCAATCGCCCAGATGGCTGAGCCGGCCCCTTATGGGCTGCGCACAGCAGGGCCCAGGAAAGCTGCCTCTGCCCCTGCCCCACCCCTTCCCCTCTGACCCTGCTCCGCCCCCAGCCCTACCCCACTCTGCCTCCCCCCCCCCCCACCCCATCCCCTGAGCTATACATCCTAGGGGGACTGCAGCAGAGGTCGGGCCTGCCCTGAATTCACTGGGCAGTGGGAAGTGGAGCTACCCAGCCTGCTCCACTACCCCATGCCGGCGCCGCTGGTGAGTGCTGGGGGGCGGTTCCCCTCCTTCCCCCAAGCTTGACAGTCAGGGGAGCAGAGCTCTTAAAAGGTGAGCTGCAAATGTTTTTACAAATTCCTTCAACTATTAGATTATTGTTCCCAGCAATGAATGGGTTAAGAAGTGTATTTGGCACATTTTAAGTTTAGAAATCTTCTAAACTCTTGTCTGCCGTACTGTTGAGGGTATGTTATATATATATATGACTGAAGAAATTCAGTGTCAGACTTTTTTTCTAAATAATAATAAACCTGCTGTTTTTTCCCACTGATCTGCACTGAAATGTCTTCTGGGAAAAAAGTTTATCATTCCACTATGTTGTCCTCTAACAAGCAAAGATGAAAATACCTATTTAAAGCAACTTTTGTCATCTGATTTCTCAGAAAAACAGATTCTGCTGGAGTAGAAATTTCTTTTACAGTGCTTGCATCAAAGGGTGAAATTTTTAGTCACCTAAGTGACTGAGGGAATCATTAAAAGTCAGTGAGACTCAGGGCCTGCTCCAGGGGTTTTGCCGCCCCAAGCAGCCAAAAAATACAAAAGCTGATCTGCGGCAATTCAGCGGGAGGTCCTTCACTCCGAGCAGGAGCAAGGGACCCTCTGCCGAATTGCCACCGAATACCTGGATGTGCCACCCTTTTCCAGAGTGGCCGCCCCAAGCACCTGCTTGCTAAGTTGGTGCCTGGAGACGGCCCTGGTGAGACTAAGCACAGGCACCAACTTTTTTCTGCGCCCATGGGTTCTTGCGCCCCTGCCCCGATTCCACCACTGCCCCAAAGTCCCTGCCCCAACTCTGCCCCTCCCTGCCCCTATTGGACCCCCTCCTCAAATCCCCACCCTGGCCCCGCCTCCTCCCCCAAGCATGCCACATTCCCCCTTCTCCCCCCTCCCTCCCAGGCTTGCCATACGAAACAGCTGTTTCGCGGCGCAAGCACTGGGAGGCAGGAGGGAGACGCAAGACATGGCTGCATGCTCAAGGGAGGAGGCAAGGCGGAGGTAAGCTGGGGTGGGGAGCTGCCGGTGGGTGCAGAGCACCCACCAGTTTTTCCCCATGGGCCCTGGATTTTTCAGCCCTGGAGCACTCACGGAGTCGGTACCTATGAGACTAAGGGCTTGTCTACACTGACACTTTACAGCGCTGCAATTTTCTCACTCAGGGCTGTGAAAAAGTACCCCCCTGAGCATTGCAAGTTTCAGTGCTGTAAAGTGCCAGTGTAAACAGTACACCAGCACTGGAAGCTATTCCCCTCTTGGAGGTGGGTTTTTTATAGTGCTTTAACATTGCTAGTGAAGACATGCCCTTAACCCTGGTCTACAGTACGAACTTACATGAGTATAACTACATTGCTCAAGGATATAGAAAATCCACACCCCTGAGTTATGCAATTTCACCAACCAAACTCCTGGGGTAGACAGCACTATGTTGATGGGAGGGCTTCTCCCATCAACATAGCTACCGCCTCTCGGGAAGGTGGAGTGCCTGTAGGTAGCATCTTCACTAAGCTAAGCTGCAACACTGTGGTGCTATCAATGTAAACCAGCCTTTAGACCCGTAAAGTACTATCTGTAATTCAATGCACTTTAAAATGTTATGAAGTGGTTGTCACAGACTAATCTTGGTATCTTCCAGGTTGCAGTACCTGGCTGATTTTAGTCACCCATGCCCAAGAAAATCTGTAATTGTTTCAATTTTTGTACATGCCTGTAAATTAGAGGAAAAACAGCTAATTAACAAATCTGAGGAAGGGGTAAAAATTCTGACAGGACATTTTTAAATCCAGGCTAGCAAAACTCAAAATGAAAAATTCAGAAATATGCATTTTAAAAAGAAATTCTCTGCTTTCCCTAGGACTCCTTAACAAGATACATTTAGCTTGAAAAAGACGATATTAAGACAAGTCTTCATCCTTTTATGCAACCACATCTATCTGTGGTAAAGAGGGCAAGGAAGGATTCATAGTTTCCAAATGTATTGCTAGAGCATATGTTTTTAACTTATTTACAACTGACTGCCATCTTTTCAGTATCCAAGTGTTGTGGCATATCAGTATATTGATAAAACTCACATAAATCCAAAACTTGTGATTTGGTTCATGCTTGTATGTCTCAAGATGCTCCAGAACTTACCTATTGTAAAGAGCCCACTGGAAAGAGCTATGACAAAATACTGCATCAGAATTTTCTGAAGCTAACGCTTTTGAGGAACATACGGAACCATTTGAAACTAACTATCTAAAGTAATGTCTTGTGATAGCAAACTGTTCCATTAGAGTGTACTTATAGATAGTATAATGTCTGAATCCCACTACAGAATTCATAATCTCTTGTTCCTGCTTGGTATCTCATGGTTTGCAAAGCTCAGACTATTTTGACTAATTACATATAGAGTTGCCTGAAGACCAGAATGTATTTGAAGACCTTCCTTTGAATTCAAATGGTGGTTCGGTTCACTTATACCCACCCTTATTTCCTATTTGCAAATATTCATGCAAATGAGTTTCTGGTCACTCAAATGGTTGGGGAATGACTGTTCTCCACATGAAGAGAACAATACTATATTGGCATTTGAATGGGGGTATTTATGCCCAAACATCAGTATTCATTATTCTCCTGTCTTAAAATGTTTGTCACCCCTGAGGGAGCAGAAACAATACATGTGACTTAAGTGACCAGTCAAACTAAACAGCTGACAAACACCCAGAGGCTGAAAGTGGGTCAAATCATCTGTTTACACAATTACAGATAATGAATACACTTGCAGAAGTCAGGATCAGTTCATCAAAAAGAAAGTGTTCAATTTAGATAACTTGTTCATCATATATAATTCACACAGCTCTAGTCTTCCTCCATTTTATCTGCTATTGCAGGCTCTGTTAATTTTATCATAGTATATACATAAAATTGACCTGATCTGATAAGACTAGACTGATCAGTGTCATTTCTGATAACCTTTCATCCAATTAAAGTTTTCTCTTCTATCTGGACTTCAGTGGGTTCATGCAATACAGACATCCTGGATTCTCTTCTAACGGAGCCATAAAATTGCAAATCTCTATTTTAATTTAAATAGTACCATGCTGTGTTTTGTGCACTAGGTGGCAGTAGTAATATAGAAAATACACCTAAGTACATAACTTAGTTTTAGGTTCTTGGTATGATAAATAACATTGAAGCATCTCTGTGGCGGTAAGAGTCTAGAGGTTTCTAAATGATGTTGTTGTTTTTAGGAATGATTGGACCTGCAGTATTTTTAGTAGCAGCTGGATTCATAGGCTGTGACTACACACTGGCTGTTGCATTCCTAACCATATCAACAGCATTAGGAGGCTTTTGTACATCCGGTTTTGGCATCAACCACCTGGACATAGCACCATCGTAAGTATTGCTAAAGCTGGTTTTAATACAGATGACATTTTGATGAGCTTCCTCGTGAGTTAACACTAAAGCTGAGTGATGTGTTCCATTTAGTGTTAAATGTTAACAATGGTGAAGCATTATAACCTTTTAGAAAGGTTATTTGCATTTGAAAAACATGCTGTATAAATTGGTCAGATGTTACTGTGTCATAAGCAGTCAGTATATAGTCACTGGCTATGAGCAGATCAGTCCTGCAGATCTCTTGCCCTGAATCATAGGCCTAGTATTTATTGACACACACACACACTCTTACACCACCATCTTTCTAGATGGCTGGCTGCCATATATATACACCAAAAAACGTCATTAAAAATATTAGGACTGCAGACAAGTCCGGCTCCAGGTTTTCTGCCTTCCCAAGTGGCAGTTGAAAAAAAGCTGATCCCCAGCACTTCGGTGGCAGCTCAATCATGCCACTTCATTCTTCGGCGGCAGTTCAGCGGCAGATCTTTCACTCCCTCTCTTCCTCTTTGGTGGCAGCTCAAAGAGGAAGAGAGGGACTGAGGGAACCGCCACCGAATTCCCGCCAAAGACCCGGACGTGCCGCCCCAATAGCGGACGGAGTGCAGCCCCTTTGTATTGGCCGCCAGCCCTGATTGTAAAGTAAGGCACTCAAGATAGGCAATGACAGAATTAAGGTTGCCTGTACAGCCATAGTGCAAGCCTCTTTTATTATATGTAATCATGTCATTAAAGACTATACTGTCTTTTCCACAGGACCCCTGCCTCATTCGTTCCACAGAATGGACAGTGTTCACTTAATGAGCAGCTATTCAATATTTTGTTTTGTCCCCACTGTTCAGATTCCAGGTCTTATATTCAGCACAACATTCAAACCCTGCTCCAAAGACAGAATTATTAATTTATTCATGGACTTTTCTGTGGTGCTCATCACTACAGTTTCTGAATTTTTCACATACGCTAATGACTTTATCTTCGCAAAACTCCTGTGAGGTAAGGGCATGATATTACTCCATTTTACAGATGGAGACGTGAGGCACAGAGATTTAAGGTCTAAAGTATTTAAAAATGTTGAGGAGTCTGGACTCCTTGTTGTTTTTGTGGATACAGACTAACACGGATACCTCCTGATACTTAAAAATTTTGAGTATCCAATTAGAGGTACCTACGATCTGATTTTACAAAGAACTTGTCATTATATAGCATTTTGTATGTGGAAAGCACAATTCCTGTTGACTTAAATGTCAGTGCACAGCACTTCTGCAAATCGGATCCCAGGGATACCCAGAAAATGGGGAATTAAAATCACAGTGAGTGACTGTGTGGAAAGTTTAGCTTAAGTGACTTGCCCAGCATCACACAGGTACTCTGTGGAAGAGGCAGGGATAGAATCCATGTATTAGGTGCAGCATTTAACTGCTTTAACCATGAGCCATTCTCTGTTTCTGCAATCCCCTTCCACAGTCACTACACACCTTCCAATTTCTGCAACAAGTGAGGCTAGGGTCCTGGAGACCAATCTCCTTCCCTACCCAATCCTGATTTATCCCCAGAGCAGCTCCATCCTGTGCAGTGAATAAGTCACAAGTCCTTTGCAAAAAATGTAATCATATAATGAGAGACTGTATTATAGTGCACACAGGAGGGCCGAATTAAGTTTACACAGACATTCTTAATTCTGGCTTTGTCTAAGTTTTGAATGTTTGACTTAGTAATTTAATGTTTTTTAACCTAGCTTTTGTATGTGTGACTTCCTAAGTTTTTTTAAAAAAAAAGCAAACTTAAAAAAAAAAAGTACCATCATATTGACCCCCACCTGGGCCATCAGCAGGATTGGAACTCTTAGATCAATCACACAGATATCGGCCACTTGAGCTAATGGTGTAACAGAGAGTAAGAGTAGTTTGTCATCCTCTGCATAACCAGCCCTAGAGGAGGATGCCTGTAGATTTCACAGATATCTGCTGGGAGCAGAGGAATTATTAGATTTAAGATACCTTGGGTTCCATTCTAGGCACAGTGGAGGGAGTGGTACTAATGAGTACAGAATCTTCTGTTCATTTTCCCCCCAAGCATGACCCTTTTCACCCTATCCCCTCCAACTTGTCTCTTTCTACTCCTGAATTCTTGTCCCAATCTCACTTCCTCACCTAGCCAGCCCCAGTCAAAGCAGCAAAGATTCCTGTGGCACCTTATAGACTAACAGACATTTTGGAGCATGAGCATTCGTGGGTGAATACCCACTTCCTCAGATGCATGTAGTGGAAATTTCCAGGAGCAGGTATATATATGCTAGCAAGCAAGCTAGAGATAACGAGGTCAGTTCAATCAGGGAGGATGAGGCCCTGTTCTAGCAGTTGAGGTGTGAAAACCAAGAGAGGAGAAACTGGTTCTGTAGTTGGCAAGCCATTCACAGTCTTTGTTCAATCCTGAGCTGATGGTGTCAAATTTGCAGATGAACTGAAGCTCAGCAGTTTCTCTTTGAAGTCTGGTCCTGAAGTTTTTTTGCTGCAGGATGGCCACCTTAAGGTCTGCTATAGTGTGACCAGTGAGATTGAAGTGCTCTCCTACAGGTTTTTGTATATTGCCATTCCTAATGTCTGATTTGTGTCCATTTATCCTTTTCCGTAGAGACTGTCCAGTTTGGCCGATGTACATAGCAGAGGGGCATTGCTGGCATATGATGGCATATATTACATTGGTGGATGTGCAGGTGAATGAACCGGTGATGTGTGGCTGATCTGGTTAGGTCCTGTGATGGTGTCGCCGGTGTACATATGTGGGCAGAGTTGGCATCGAGGTTTATTGCATGGATTGGTTTCTGAGCTAGAGTTATTATGGTGCGGTGTGCAGTTACTGGTGAGAATATGTTTCAGGTTGGCTGGTTGTCTGTGGGCAAGGACTGGCCTGCCACCCAACACCTGTGAAAGTGTGGGATCATTGTCCAGGATGGGTTGTAGATCCTTGATGATGCGTTGGAGGGGTTTTAGCTGGGGATTGTATGTGATGGCCAGTGGAGTTCTGTTGGTTTCTTTCTTGGGTTTGTCTTGCAGTACGAGGCTTCTGGGTACACGTCTGGCTCTGTTGATCTGTTTCCTTATTTCCTCGTGCGGGTATTGTAGTTTTGAGAATGCTTGGTGGAGATTTTGTAGGTGTTGGTCTCTGTCTGAGGGGTTAGAGCAGATGCGGTTGTACCTCAGTGCTTGGCTGTAGACAATGGATCGTGTGATGTGTCCGGGATGGAAGCTGGAGGCATGAAGGTAGGCATAGCGGTCGGTAGGTTTTCGATATAGGGTGGTGTTAATGTGACCATCACTTATTTGCACCGTGGTGTCTAGAAAGTGGACCTCCCGTGTAGATTGGTCCAGGCTGAGGTTGATAGTGGGGTGGAAGCTGTTGAAATCGTGGTGGAATTTTTCCAGAGTCTCCTTCCCATCGGTCCAGATGATGAAAATGTCATCAATGTAGCGTAGGTAGAGAAGGGGCGTGAGTGGTTAGAGCTGAGGAAGCGTTGTTCCAGGTCGGCCATAAAGATATTGGCATATTGTGGGGCCATGTGGGTGCCCATAGCAGTGCCACTGATCTGGAGATATATATTGTCATCAAATTTGAAATAGTTGTGTGTAAGTTAAAGGCACACAGCTCAGCAGCCAGTTGTGCTGTGGCATCATCAGGGATACTGTTCCTGACAGCTTGATTCCATCTGTGTGTGGGATGTTTGTGTAGAGAGCCTCTACGTCCATGGTGGCTAGGATGGTGTTTTCTGGGAGGTGACCAATGCATTGTAGTTTCCTCAGGAAATCAGTGGTGTCACGGAGATAGCTGGGAGTGCTGGTGGCATAGGGTATGAGTAGAGAGTCCATATATCCAGACAGTCCTTCAGTGAGAGTGCCAATGCCCAAGATGATGGGGCGTCCAGGATTTCCAGGTTTGTGGATCTTGGGTAGTAGATAGAATAACCCTGGTCGGGGCTCTAGAGGTATGTTGATTTCTTCTGGTGTTAGTGTAGGGAGTGTCCTGAGTAGATGCTGTAGTTTCTTAGTGTATTCCTCAGTGGGATCTGAGGGAAGTGGCCTGTAGAATTTGGTATTGGAGAGTTGTCTGGCGGCCTCCTTTTGGTAGTCAGACCTGTTCATGATGACAACGGCACCTCCTTTATCAGCCTCTTTGATGATAATGTCAGGGTGGTTTCTGAGGCTGTGGATGGCATTGCATTCTGCACGACTTAGGTTGTGAGGCAAGCGATGTTGTTGTTCCACGATTTCTGCCTGTGCACACCGGCAGAAGCATTCAATGTATAGGTCCAGACTGTCATTTCGACCCTCAGGAGGAGTCCATGTGGAGTTCTTCTTCTTGTGCTGTTGGTGGGAGGGCACCTGTGTATCAGTGTACTGTTCAGTGTTGTCCTGGAAGTATTCTTTGAGTCGGAGACGGCGAAAGTAGGCTTCCAGATCGCCACAGAACTGTATCATGTTGGTGGGGGTGGCAGGGCAGAAAGAGAGTCCCCGAGATAAGACAGACTTTTCTTCTGGGCTGAGTGTGTAGTTGGATGGATTGACGATATTGCTGAGTGGGTTAGGGGTACCACGGTTGTGGCCCCATGTGGCAGGTAGGAGATTAGACAGCTTACAGTCCTTTTTCCTTTGTAGAGAGATGAAGTGAGTAATGTAGATCTCCTGTCTTATTTTAGTGAAGTCCGTTTGTATAGAAGTTTGGTTATTAATGAGAGTCTCCAGGTTGGAGAGCTCTTTTGTGATGTTTTCCTGTTTTGCTGTATAGGATGCTGATCAGGTGGTTCCTCAGTTTTTTTGATAGAGTATGGCATAATCTCTCACTGTGGTCTGTGTAGTATGTAGATAGCAGTGGATTTTTTACCTTTAGTCCATTTGGTATGATGTCCATCCTTTTGCATTTGGAAAGGAAGATGATATCTGTCTGTATTTGTGCAAGTTTCTTCATGAGGTTGATGGATTTCCACTCCATATGGCTAAATGCAGTGCCTTGCATTCCTCAGGCTTCTGTTCCCAATCTCTTTGCCCAGCACATCCTATTCTCAGTTCTCTGGACTCTCCATTACAGGTGTCTTTGCCCACTCAGTCCTACTTTTCCCCCACTCCCCATCCTGCTGAATATGCCCAATGTAGATGGAATCTTCAGGAAATTTAGCTGCTATCTAAGAAGCCTTTAGTGAACATGTGAAAACTGCTCTTTTTACCCAAAGGTTATATTTGGTCAGATATTCCTAGGGGTGGCAAAATGATCAGTCCAGAAGCAACAGCTCCTCCACCCCTGTTCATACACTCTCTCTCTCTCTCTCTCTCTCTCTCTCTCTCTCTCTCTCTCTCTCTCTCTCTCTCTCTCTCTCTCTCTCTCTCTCTTTCTCTTTCTCTTTCTCTCTCTGACACATTTCAATACCCTGCTCCAAAGCAGGGAAGCCCTAG
This sequence comes from Gopherus evgoodei, assembly GCF_007399415.2. Classification (NCBI taxonomy): domain Eukaryota; kingdom Metazoa; phylum Chordata; order Testudines; family Testudinidae; genus Gopherus; species Gopherus evgoodei. The sequence continues at coordinate 67,725,579 of NC_044324.1, read as the reverse complement.
AACTTTTCAAAGAAACGTTTGCCAGAATTTTTTGACATGGGCAAAATGAGACCCAGGAAAAACAAGTCATGCTTGGAGACAGCTGAACCATTTTGACTGAAATCTTCCAGAAAAAACTTCAGACTGAGGCAGACACCCACCATAGAAGGGGGAGAAAATGAATTGTGGAATTACTGTGGGCATATAAAAGAACATAGTGATGAGCTTGTTGGCTATTACCAAAGGGCCTTTTACTATTCAAAAAATTGTAACACACCAGAGCAGGAATTTGTATAATAAATTTTAAGTTGCAGGAAATATTTCCATAAATGAACAAAAATGTTCATACCCAAGTAGAATACATGAATTATAATATACAAATGTAAGTGCGTCTCTTCCCAGGATGTTGTAAACATTTGAAATTATTGGGGAAGGGGAAAAATTGTCAGTGTGGGGAAAATATATTCACTTCTGGCTTCTTTCCTGAAGTGTTGGCTAATTCAACCAATTACAGTAATATATTTCCTTAATGATGATGATTTCTTAATATCTTGCTCATCATAGATCCCTCCTCTTGTTCCCATGGCTCTCTGATGCGCTGAACACACACATCTTGCCCTGTCTCCTCATTCTGCCCCTTACTTAATCCGTGAGTCCATTGTATTCATGCATCCCCCTACTATGTTATAGAAGATCTTAGTCATTTGAACTGTCTTGCTTTGCAGATTTTCATATTTAGCTTTCTCTTTCATGTTAGATTCTTCACATTGTACAGGGAGTTGCACCACGGTTATGTGCATCAGACTATGTGTTATCAAGTACACAACCCATGTCAGAAACACTAAAAATGAAAGACATTTAGCCAGGAATGAGTTGCAAATGCCTCTCTGGGGCCTAGATGAGCTTTGAAATTGCATATTAATATTGTTGCACTGCTTAAATATTGTAAGGAAGAAATACTGCACGTTGGTCCATTAAGGGCTTCATAGTGTCTTATCAGGGCCGGTGCAAGGAAGTTTCACGCCCTAGGCTAAACTTCCACCTTGCGCCCCCCCAGCCCTGCTGAAGTGGCCCGAAGACCCGTGGTGGGGGCCCTCTGCCGGCGAATTACCTCCGAAGCGGGACCCGCCGCCGAAGTGCAGCCCACTCTTCGGCGGTAATTCGGTGGCGGGGGACCCCTGCCGCGGGTCTTTGGGGCACTTCGGCGGCGGGTCCTGGAACGGAAGGGCCCCCCACCACTGAATTACCACTGAAGACCGGGTTGCACTGCAGCGGCAAGTCCCGCTTCGGCGGTAATTCGCTGGTGGTGGGTCCTTCCCCCCGGAGCAGAAGGACCCCCCCCGCCGGCAAAGACCGGGAGCAGGAGAAGCTCTGGAGCCCTGCCCCGCAAGAGTTTTCTGGGCCCCCTGGAGCAAGTGAAGGACCCTGCTCCAGGGGCCCCGAAAAACTCTCGTGGGGGCCCCTGCAGAGCCTGGGGCCTGGGGCAAATTGCCCCTCTTGCCCCCCCACTGTGGGTGGCCCTGGCTGGCGGCTGCCAGCAGCGGTGTGCTGACCCAGGGGACCTCCCTGGGTTGCCAGCTGCGCGCCAGGGCAGCCCAGAGGATTCCAGGGGCCTGGGGTCTTCGGCGGCGGGGGGGCCCCCGGTTTGGTGGTAATTCGGTGGCGGAGGGCCCTTCTGCTCTGGGACCTGCCGCCGAAGTGCCCCGGAGACCCGCCGCGGGGCCCCCCCACCGCCGAAGCGGGACCAGCTGCCGAAGTGCAGCTGGGTCTTCAGCGGTAATTCTGTGGCAGAGGGCCCCCGCCGCGGGTCTCCGGAGCACTTCGGTGACTGGTCCCAGAGCGGAAGGGCCCCCCGCCGCCGAATTACCACGAAGACCGAGCTGCATGTCGGCACCGGGTCCCGCTTTGGTGGTAACTCACCGGCGGGAGGTCCTTCCGCCCCGGAGCGGAAGGACCCCCCCGCCAGCAAGAACCGGGAGCAGAAGAAGCTCCAGGGGCCCGGGCCCCACGAGAGTTTTCCGGGGCACCCGAGCAAGTGGAGGACCCCGCTCCAGGGGCCTCGAAAAACTCTCGTGAGGGCCCCTGCGGGGCCTGGGGAAAATTGCCACTCTTGCCCCCCCTCTCTGGACAACCCTGCTGGCGCGCTAACCCAGAGGAAGCCCTGGCCTGCCGGCTGCCGCGGTGGTGCCCTAACCCGGGGGGACCCCCTGGCCTGCCGGCGGCGGCGCCCTGACCCGGGGAACACCCTGGGCTGCCGGCTGCTGCCAGCAGCTCAGATTCCCTCTCTGTCCCAGCAGCAGCGGCTGCTCAACCATTTTAAAAAAAAAATTGGGGGCGCTTTTTGACGCCCCCAAATCTCGGCGCCCTAGGCAACCGCCTAGTCTGCCTAAATGGTTGCACTGGCCCTGCTTGTTATATACACTTATCTGCCTCTAGAGGCTTTTACCCTTGGGCTCTGTGAAGCTGAATGCCATATTAATTTTTATGCACTTTCAGGTTACCAAAGGTATATGAATAATACATACCTTATTTAAAAGAAATAAATATCACTTTAGTCAAAATTTCAAAGTTTGAAGTAAAATACAGTGCACTGCCTTAATAAAGCTTGGTAAGTGTGTTGACTTTAAATAAAAATCAGCCAATAGGCTCGATGCTTGAATGTGAAGCTCCCTTGTAAATGCTATATTGAGAACACACACACACACATGCTGCTAACCCCATCTGATTGTACGCATAGGTGCTGGAACAAGGGGTGCTTGGGGGGTGCGGGGCAGCTTGAAGTGGTTTCCATTATATACAGAGTTTACAGTTTGGTTCAATGGCCGTGAGCACCCCCACTATACAAAATGTTCCGACACCCCTATTGTACAGATGCATCATCGCCTTTTATCTCCAGAGTGAGATTCCTTCTGGATTCTCCTATTTCGGTAGGTAAAATGCCAGGGCTGTGCATATCTCTTTAGGAAGGCTATAGGTTCCATGAGGTGAAATACTGAAGTGAACAGGAATTCTGCCATTGTACTCAGGGAGGCCAGGATTTCATCCCATTTGTGTTAAATGGCGAGTTAAACCAATACAACTATTAGGAATATCTCCTTTTCCTTTTATTAGCTCATGGCCGACTTTAGTTATTGGTTTTTATGTGGCTTCTGGGGGCAGCAAATCCAGCCTGCAGATCTTGCCGTGTTACCCCTTTCTGCTTGTGTGATCCCTTGAGCTCTGAACTGGAAGAATAAAATTTTTAGTTCTAGTCTCACTTCTGCCACTGACTTACTTTAATGTTCTTCACTGGTAGAACATTTTGCAAACATGGTATCCATATGCCTTGCAGCATCCCTTTAAGAGGTAAATATATTCATTTTACAGGCACAGGGAGGAGAAATTGAGGCTCAAAGAGATTAAGTGAGTTTCTTGAGATTACAGAACAAGTCTCCATCTAAGTAAGACTGCTGCTGTGTGTGTTGAGAGCAGCACAGCCTGGAATCCCAGAGAGATCCAAATGTCTGCAAATGGACTTGAAAAAGTAGGTGTGGCAACCAGAAAGATGGGTGGCATAAGTTAAACCCACCCATCAGTTGTGTGCCATGACCCATACAAATCTGAAGGGAACAAATGGAGCATGTGTTCGAAAGCCCTTCGTTGGTGGAACTTATGCTTTGCAATAAAAGATAAATGGAGAAATCCTTAATGCCTCCTGTCTTCTTCGCAATGGCATCTGGATCTTCTTTGTTTATCCCACATCACCCTGTCATGCGCCACACACTACCCACCTCCACCTTACAACCCCTTTTTCTCCTCACCTCTCCAATGGATCCATCCTAGACAAATGGTTGGGGCTTATCAAAGAGTGCATGGCTTGGTGTAAGAGGTTGGATGCGACTCTGCAGTTCACTGGTTTTGGCCTAGCTGAAAGGTGGCAACCCTGTAACTGGCCAGCATGAAGCACCTAAGCCAGTAACTCGTTTTAAGTTGACACCGAGTTGCTCTTAAAATAAATAAATGGGAGCCATTCCCATGCAAGGACTAACTTGCCTTGGCTTTGTTTAGCTCATGTGATCTGACGAGACTACAGCTGAAGGTGGTTTGGCTCCTATAATAAACAGTTTCATCAAATACGGGAATAAGTTAATAAGCAGTGTGAACAATTTCTTCTACAGATATGCTGGGATCCTGCTCGGAATCACAAATTCATTTGCCACTATCCCAGGAATGGTGGGGCCAGTCATTGCGAAAAGCCTGACTCATCATGTAAGACTGCTAGTTTGTTATTTCACTGATAAAATTTCATCTTCCCTCTTCTAATGGACACTCTCCATTCTGAGATGCTGTTTTATATAGGGATAAAACATGATGTATATGCTAGTCTTACTCTTAAGTTGTGATAAAGCTCTATGCCCTTGCTTTTATCTTGATGGCTGTTATACTAGCAGTAAAATGTTAAGTTGCATTTCAAAGAGCCACATAGGGCGTTAGCTATTTGGCTGTCAATGACTTTGGCCTTGTCTTCATTAAGGGAAAAAAAAAAAGGTGGGTGTATTTTAACATGTGTTAGTAGGTTGAGGTAAACACTGCCTTGGTTAGTTATGGAAGAATGAGGGCGTTTGAATCCTGAATTAAAAACTTGTCAGATAAACAAGGAAGGAACTCCTTTCAATTGTATTTATTTGTAATTTGTATCCTGGGATTTTAATGTATATTATAAAACACTTTACAGTTCCTCAGAGACATGATTTAGATACCCAGTCTGAGACTTTTTATTCCCAGCACTACTTAGTCATAAAATAAGAAGCAATCATGTACAGTAAAAGCTGTGTTATCTGGCACTTTACCAGCCGGAAAGCTCTAACTGGCATTTCTGATCTTCATTGAAAGTCTGGTTTACAGTCCAGTTGTCACAGCTCCCTACTTGGTTCTGCACAGCTCCCTGGAAGCAGCAACATGTCCCGGCTGCTTCTAGGTGGAGGAATGGCTGGGAGGGGTTCCGAGTGCAGGAGGGGGTGTGGAGTGCTGGTTCTGGGTGGCGCTCACCTCTGGCAGCTCCCTGCGAGTGGCAAGAAGTCCCTGGTGCTCCTAAGCAGAGGTTCAGCCAGGCGGCTCTGTGCACTGCCCTGGCTCCACAACTGCAGGGGCAGCGCCCAGGACCAGCACTAGGGGTTTGAGCACCCTAGGCGGACGGCAATTTTGCCACCCTGCGCGATGGTCCCACGGCTCCGCTGGAGCTGCCGCAGTGGTGCCTGCGGAGGGTCCGGTGCTCCGTGGCTCCGGTGGAGCTGCCGCAGTGATGCCTGCGGGCAGTCCACCGACCATCCACAGGCATGACTGCAGCAGCGCCACCGAAGGCACAGAGCACTGGACCCTCCGCAGGCAACACTGCGGCAGCTCCACCAGAGCCGCCTTTCACCCCCTCCGGCAAAACGGCTCCCACCAATTATTCCAGCGCCCTGGGCGATTGCCTAGGCTGCCTAAATGCTAGCGCCGGCCCTGGCGGTGCCTGCAGGTGGAGGCAACACACTGAGCCACCTAGTCATGCCTCCGCCTAGGAGCAGCAAGGACTTGTCGCTGCTTGCAGGGAGCCTCCCAAGGTGAACGCTGCCCGGAACTGGCATCCTGAAACCCCTCCCGCACCCCAACTCCCTGCCCAGAGCTCCTTCCTGCGCCCCAACTCCCAGAGCCTGCGCCCCCTCCCACACCTCAACCCCTAGCCCTGAACCCCCTGCCACACCCAATCTCCCTCCCTCTTAATTAACTGGAATTTTTCACTTACTGGCACCTCCCATTCTCCCAATGTGCCAGATAACAAAGCTTTTACTGTACATAACCAAAATGCTTTTCTTTTAAAATTATTGATAGAATTATTTAAGAATACTTTAGGGAGAGCAAGTGGGATGAGTGACTTTACTAGTACAATTGGTGAATTGAGTAACCTAGTAATAAATCACTCCAACCGTTGCTTTGAAAAACACTGAAGTATTATTTAATGCTGTGGGTCCAAACAGATCAGCTTTGTCTGGACAGCTTAACAAAAATTCTCTTTTATACTGTTTAGTCTGGTGTTAATACAGTCTCGTTGAGCTGCCCTTTTTCTTTCTTTACCAATAAAGACACTTTGCAAGCTTGTTTGAATAGTCACCTGCTATTTTAAAGGTGGCTTTTTAACCTTAAAACGTCTACATATATGTAAACCTCAGTATTTATTTTTATTTTCTTAGAAAAGTATTAGCCAATGTCATTAATGCATCCTAGACTTTTTTTAGACTATAAACCTCCATCCTTGTTTCAGTGACATCCCTTCACTGCCAATAGTTAACTTCTCTGTGGGCCAAAATCTATCCAGGGCTGAAATGTTGATGTAAAGCCCATGGCTGGAATAGTAATATAGTAACAAATAATAAAACTGATTACCCATAAAGCATAGGAAAGGTTTGTGCTGCTCTGAAAACTGAATAGTCTTTTCCATTAGAATCATTTTCCATGCACTGGTTTAGCCCAAATACAATTCTGAGACAATACATTTGGACTTTGTTTCACTTTAAATGACAAACTGGATGGAACAGCCCTTATCTCAATGTTAAATTGCATGGTTTTAAAATGCATTTGACTCATACTGCTATTTAAGTTAACCATTTGTGTTTGTAATGCTTTTGATGTCAATGTGAAAGTGCACTGTGTACAATTTCCATTTGACAAGAAAGAGCATGTCTTTTTAGCAACTCTTCATTCGAAGATATGATGCTGTAAACTGATTGCTTTTATTTTTTTCTCTTGGCAGAATACTGTGGGAGAATGGCAGACTGTTTTCTATATTGCTGCTTCTATTAATTTATTTGGAGCAATTTTCTTTGCATTATTTGGCAGTGGAGAAGTGCAGGACTGGGCAGTCAATGGCCGCCACTTGCATGGAAACTGAAGGAGTTATTGAGATATCAAGACTATACTGAATCACTGTACTAAAGTCATGTGACCTGAAAAGTGCCTTTCATATTGATGCCCAGAAAGCTACAAAGGCTTTTCAGTTTAACCATTTTATCTGTGTACTGTTTGTACTGGAAGTCACATGACAGTGCATGTATGTTATTTCTGTAACAAGAAACTACTTAGCTCTAGTAGAATAGCCTCATGCTAGGACTTTATCAGATACTTGATCTAAAACCTAGAATTTTAAATCAGTGTGCTAGGCACTATTTTCTGCCACTTCTTAATATTTTCTGAATTAAAACGGGTAGGAAGATGTCTATCATTGACAGGGCATAGGGGAGAGAAGGGATTATGTGTGATGGTGGGAGGAGGAGGAGGAATGGTATGTAATAAGGAACCTTTTTTTAATTTTTATGATGAAGTTGACATGCTTCTACAATTTTAATGTCCAGGAACTTCCTGGTTTTCTAGAGGTTTTTATTGTATTTTAATTTTTCTTTTTACCAATATTTTAATTGGTGTTATCGGACTCTGTTCTACTATACACGTTTCCAGTATGTAAATGTTTCATGTTCAAGAACATGGTTTCACAATTAATACAGAGTAATTAGAGAGCAAATTTACAACAAGCAGCTTACATATGAGACAGACAGAAGGAGTCTTCCCCACTGAGAGAGGGGGGCGGGGAGAGGGGAAAGATATTGACATACCATACATTCAGTGTCCTGTGCATCGACAAAGAAGTACGTTGCTATGGTTTGAATTCTAAGCAATGTGAAGATTGCACTAGAAATGAAATGGCTGGGTGTATGTATTAAAATGATTTTCAATCTGACAACCTTTTTTTATGACCTTAAGCATTCAAAGCAATGGAACTCTCAAATTCTATTCATGTTGTAAATTTGCCAGTAGAAATGTACTAAAATGAGGCCAGTGCAGAGAGTAAGGATAATACTTTTTAGTTCTCTTCTACGGTTACTCTAGCCCTGTTCACAGGTTAAAAATTAGTGATATCGGGAAAAGAACCAGAGCAACTTCATTTTTGGAAGTTGCCCCAGGCGCCTGAGTCTGAGAAAATTGTGCTGTTAGTACAGAATTCACACTTGGAGCTTTCTTTTACTATAAATGTACACTTGGCTGCTACACACCCGATTAAACCCAATTATGAGTGAAAATTTATAGTCTAGAAGGAATGGGTGATTGAAAATCAGAGGGACCCAACTTAGAGTATTCATCATGTAGTGCAGGTAAAAATCCCCTTTCCAAACATTCCTGGAGAGGAGCAGGTTGGTGAAGGACACTTTGCTTTGTTTTTTCCACCTAACCAACACTACAAAAAGAGAAGCCTGGCACACCTGCCTGCTGGTGCTCCGGGGGAGTCTGGCTGACTTCATTTCTAGGAAATGGCTACTGCTTCTCTTTACCAGCTTTAAGAACTGTTGTGTTTTCTCCTGCATTGAAGTGTCATGTTGTCTTACTATGGAAGTATGTTAAAGCTGTGCTGCATCATCAATTTATTTCTACAATAAATGGTGCCAGATTCATATGGAATTAATATTTGCAAGTGTGACTTACTGGAAATGATCACTTCCCACAAATTAGAATTGTAGCCTCCAGTTAAACAGAGAATGTCCCAGCTGTGGGTGGTGGATGGATTAGGGGATTGTGAATGGGCTTCTGAACCTTTAACCACTGCAGCAGTTTCAAATCTAACAGAGATGGGTGAGTACTGTCTGTATGAAAAGCGGTGGCTGCGTTTTCTGTTCACAAAGTAATTGGGCTTTTTTACTGGTCTCAGCAAAAATGGTGCCAAATAGTCCAAAGGATTGTTTGGACATAGACTGAACTAGCCGCTTCCCCTGCCACCTTGGACCGTGTTCCCAGTCAGAGGTGCGACAGGATGAAGAGAGGCTTGCATGGCCACTGTGTTGTTTTTTTTTTTTGTTTTTTTTAATTAACTGTTCTGTAGACAGAGCTTTAGATTCCAGTGTTGTCAGTCTGGTACCTTGGTGACCACTAACACTGAATTTCCAGAAGAGAAATGGAATCAGAGTATTATTTTGATTATCTGTGAGTTAAGACAGTAAACATTAAATAGATCCAATGTCACTGATTCTATTTGAGTTATCCAGACCGGACTGAGGAGTCTTGGAATTTCTGATTTTTCATGCCTATTTTTTTCCTTTAATCTCATACATAATTGACATAGGTCCTCTGTGTTCCATTTATTTTTAAGTGAAAAGCTTGGCTGGAAAGCAGGGACAAAAAATTACAGTAGGTCTCATGTTTATTTCTAGAAAGCAGACCAAGACTAGCTGGGATTCTTATTCTGAAGGAACCAGAACATTTGATGATAAGAGTTTGATCCACAAGGCGTTAAGTACTCTGGTCCCAATCGAGCAAAGTATTTCAGCATATGCTTAACTTTATTTTACAGGATCAAGCCCATAGAATAGAAAAACTATATTAAAATGTCAAAAATAATTCAAATCATTATTGAATTTCTGCCTCTCCATCTGCTGCTGCTCGCTCTCCTGTCTCAATTTATCTATTTACTTACTTGCTTGTATTGTTTCAGAATGTTTTGGGTGCCCAGCTTGATACCTTAAAGGGTCTTTGGGTGTCCAGCACTTTCTGAAACATCCAATCAGGCCCTGTTAAGAAGTTTCAAGTTGGACACCCAAAATTTAAGAATTAGTTTAAAAAAAAATTATATCTGTTTACATTTTGTATTTATTCATTTTCCTCCTTATCCTGTGTAACTGGTTCCTTACTTCGTTTGGTCAGCTTCTATTTTTAATACAAGTAATGGTGTTCTATGCTTCCCTGGGCCACACCTTACTTAGCCTGGTGACTAGCTATCAGAGGATCTTCCCCACAGGGGCTGAGCTGTTACTCCCAGGCTGTAGCTTCTGTTCTCAAAAGATTTTTTTTTCCTTCCCCGAGGGTGTTTTATACAACTTTAGATACAGGAATGAAATGGGAAAAAAAAATAGTTCTTACCATGTTTAAAACAATGGGTCAGGTCTAATACAACACTCAGTAACCTTCCCTCCACTAACACTCCTACATGCCTGGCTAATTCAATCTTCAAAGGGTTGTAACTTGGTACAATCAAATTTCATTGGGAGAATTAGTTCCATGGTGAATTTCAATTGTTTATCTCTAGCCATTTCAACAGAAGGGCTGCTTAAAAAAAAGTCATAAGAATTACTTTATAATGAGAAACATATTTTCCCCCTTACTCTTCTGGAACTTAAAAATTGCTGAATTGTTTGCTTAAATTTTTGCACAAGTGTAGGCGCACAAAAAATATTCACATTGGTAGTGTTCAAGCCTGGAAAACTTCAGCCTGAAAGGTGAAAAATCAAGTAGGTGTGAATTACTGAAAGCAGGGTTAATGCAAGCATGTGACCTTAGCATTAATGGTAGTGGCAGTTCCTACGATATGTATGGGAGGAATTGGGCTGCTGGAATATGCCTATCATCAGAGCAGCACTTGCTGTGTCACCCCAGGAGCATCTCTGGAAATGAAGTGTGATTTCAAAAGGCAGATTTCCTTCCTGCCCCCACCTTCCTCCAAGGGACAGTAATTTGCTGCTGACTAGAATAGTGCAAAGGATATAAGTTCCGTTTTGGGAAAGGTTTTGAAATTTGGCTTAGCTCCAAATTGGAACAAAAACAAAATGTTTAAAATCTTTTGGTAAAGGAAATATAAAAAAAAAAAAAGGTCAGTTGAAATGTTTTGGTTTGATTTTGAGGTTGGGGGTTTTTTTTTGTTTTGTTTTGGTAAGTTTCTTCTGTATGATAAAAGCAACAGTAAAACAACTGGAGTAATTAAAAACAATACCTTTTGTTCCAACAGTGATGAAAGGGAACATTGTTGGAATATGGGGGTGGGGAGTTCCTGCCAAAATGAAATTCTGGCCCAAGCAACCCGATGTCATAAAGGATTTCAGTTTTGGTGGAACTGTGCACTCCAATAGAATATGGTTCCATCAGAGGCTTCAGCCAGCTGTTCTGCTGATCTGTACCAGAAACAAATCACAACCTTCCCCTGCTGGCTCAGCTCTACTGGCCAGTGCCTATTGGGCAGAACTAGGACTCTGCTCATTCCCCATCCCCCTGACAGCCATAGGGACTAGTCAGTGAATACCTACTTACCTCTGCAAGCCCAGCCCCAAAGTCTATGTGGAGTGTAAGGAGGGGCATGGGGGCTTACCCATCTGTGTGAAGGTGTGAGGCCAAGGGACCATCCTGCTTTAAGTGATAAGCCAATAATTACTAAATGTTTCCTTCATTGCTGTGCTACAGTTCACATCCGAAAGGACAACAGGCAAAGAATTGCTGCTATGGTGAACTCTGTTTATAAACTGCATATTTAAAAGGAAATGAAATGAAGCGCTTTTGAGTACTTGTTTGAATTCCAGGCCTCATTCTGCCATTCTTACTCAAACCGCCTAAGTAATCCAATGGTGCTTTTTTGGTTTGTTTTGTTTTGAAAGATTAAGCAAAAACACTTCAGCTATTTTGAGTAAAGGGGGACTGGGAGTTTCTTTTTGTATCATTTAAAAAGTTCTTTTTTGAACAGCTCTAAAGGGAAAATGGCTAGGAGTACAAACTGAGATTTGGTACAGAAAGAACTCAAGTAAAATTTGGTTTTTATCTGACCAATGTCTGACCCTTTCAAATTTGCATGTGCAGTACACTTTGCACAGGTTGTTTTGTGTTTGCTCGGCTGGGAAAGTACCTACCTTACAGAGTTACATTCACCAAAGGAAATATTCAGAGTAGGGCATTACTTGACATAAGTAAAGCAGCCCAAATCAGCCCCTGGACTAATGAGAAATTGGTTTATTTACTAGAATCCAATTTCCTCTTGGTTTACGTCAAGTCTCTGTCACTCACTGCCTTTCACCACTACTGTCAGTAACAGTTTTTGTACATTTAGGCCCTAATGTACACCCAGTGTCCCATTAAAGTCTGAAGAAGTGGGGTTTTCACCCATGAAAGGTTATGCCCAAATAACTCTGTTGGCCTTTAAGGTGCCACCAGACTCCTTGTTGTTTTTGTGGATACAGACTAACACGGCTACCCCCTAATAATTAAAGTCAGTGGAGTTTTGCATACGGTCTTCCTGTGCACACAACTGAGGATTTAGACTAAAAAGAGGATTTAGACTCTCTCTGTAATTTGCTCTATAAATCCTTTGGAAATGTTCATGAAAATGCATAAGTCACTTTCCAGAATATTTTTGTTAGTGTTTTTTGGCTTTTGTATCATGAAGTTTAGTTACATAATGTGGGTATTTTTACATAATCTTTATTAATATTCCATTCATGGTTATACAAGCCTACAAAAAACCCTGTTTCTGTTTTAAAAAAAAAACAAAAAAACAAAAAAAAACCTCTACAGGTAAAGAGTGGGAGAGTAAAATATATCAAGCAATTGCTTTCATCTATATGATTACATAGCAGATGGGATTGCTGAATACTTTTGGTGTAGAAGCAGGGAATGAAGCACAGGAAATGTACCAATACAGAACTGAAGAAATATTAGTAGAAAAGAGTCAAATGTAGAGAAATATTCACACAGGGGTGATAACTATCAAATGTATGTAAGTCTGCAGTGTTGTGGGTGAAGTAATATCTTTTACTGGACCAACTTGTGTTGGTGAGAGAGACCAGCTTTCAAGCTTATGCAGACCTGAAGAAGAGCTCTGTGTAAGCTTGAAAGCTTGTCTCTCTCAACAACAGAAGTTGGTCCAATAAAAATTACCTCACTCACCTTGTCTCTTTAAACTGTGGAAGGACAAGTATGATTCAGTAGTCCCAAAGTGCTTTAAAGATCATCAGCTGTAGGTAAGCCAGTCAGTCTCTCTAGCTACTTGTGCAGCCCCCTCCTGCGCCTCAGAGCCCTTCACAAAAAATAAAGGCATGGCTACACTGAACCAACGCAGCAGCACCGCTGTAAGCTCTTTAATGTAGCTGCTGTAAGCCAATGGAAGAGAGCTGTCCCATTGGCTTAACTACTCCAGCCCCATAAGGAAAGGTCACATAGGAAATTATGGAAGAGCTGGAAATCAGACCCAGATCTCATTAATCCTAGGCCTTGTCTAAACAGGAAAGTTGCATCAGTTTAACTTAAATCAGTTTTTATTTGAATGTAGTTTACTTGGTGCACACCCCTGTGTGGACACCCCTGCATCAGTTTCAAAGAGGCATTTTTGGTTTAGCGTAAACCTGCTCCAAAGCAACATAAATTAAACTGCTTAAGACTCTCTTAAACTGAAATAAGACTGTCCACAAAGGGATTTGCACCAGTTTAATTAAATCAGTTTAAAATCATACATTAGCTTAAACCAGTGCAACTTTCTCATGTAAACAAGCCCCAGCCTACTTGCTTAGCCATTGACTCCTATGGTACTGCTCATGTGAATACATTTATTCATGTGGTTAAGTGCTTACTGACCCTGCCAGCAGGTAGGGGATCTGGGGGACAACTACTGCACTGGTGGGGTGCAAAATAAACTTTATTAAGAAAATGCAAAAACAGGGAAAATTCAATAGTGGGGGTATGGGGTTTGTTAAGGTAGACAATTGGGGAGGGGTTTCTTTTAGTAAATAGTATAGGGGGTTTCAACAGTGGAGTATAATACAGTGGGATACAATACAGTTGGTAACCAATTAACACTGAAGTATAAATGTAACAGGTAGCTAACGATTTCTATGTAAAGGGTGTGTCACAGCAGCATATAACCAACTAACAGTTATGGGTAAAATGCGTTAAATAACCAACAACTCTAGGTAAAAATGTGTCACAGTAGTGTAAATGTAAAATGTGAGGTGTGTCAGAGAGAAAAAGGGTAACCAATGGGGTTTTATGCTAGACTTCAGTAATACAATTGAGGTTTGGCAGCAGTAGGAGCGGGGTGAACACGTGGGTGAAGGGATTAAAAGAGAGAGAGAGAGAGAGAAAGGCAGTGGTAGAGGAATGAGGTTGGGGGATGGGGGAAGAGGAGCACTGGTGGGGAGGAGACCAAAGGCAGAGGTGCTGCAGAGGGAGATTTAAACTCAGGGAGACACAGAGAGCAGACAGGCTGCAAGTTTAAACAGCAGAGAGACTGCAACGAGTGACTGGGGAGCTCAAGGGGAGACATGGGCAAGCTTGGGGGAGGGGGTTAGGGCAGCGGGAAGACAGACTTAACCACAATTATACAGAACACAGCAAAATCTTATTTATGATCGAACTTAATCAAGACTACACAAATTAGCAAGTAACAGAACACAATGCAACAATTCTTTTTTAAACCTAACTTACAGAGCACAATACAAACAATTCTTTAAACCTAACTTAACCACAGCTATGCAAAATGAAATTACAACTTATCTAGACTAAGAACTTGATTCTAATAGGTGCACTTTACACTATGCCGATTCTTTGATCGGGAGGGGGAGCAGTTCCAGAGGGCAGAGGGGTGTGTGCCCAGGGTACAGCCCCCGGGTGTGGGGGTGGCTGCAGCAGTGGAGCGGCTGCAAGCCGGCAGCCCAGGATACAGTCCAGGAGGGCACAGCTTAGCAGCGGCCCAGGCTTATTTTTAGCAGCAAAGGTGCTGAGGAGCAAGAAACAGATTACAGATACAGACCAAGGAGTTAGCTTGGGTCTGTCTTCTGGGGAAACAAGGCCAGCAGCTAGGACAGGGGGAGTCTGCAAGAGGGAGTTCTTACCAATCCCCAAGACAGCAGCAAGCACAGAGGCAGGAACAGCAGTAGCATCAGAGGATGGAGAGAGGACTTGATTCGCTTACAATAATCAGGAGATCTCCAGGCACAAATTCGTTGTTCGTGGGAGGAGAGTTTAAAAATGGGGGTACGCTCAAAAACAAACGAGAGCAGGGAGAGGGCCCCACAAAGACTCTTAGCTGATCAGACCAGTTGGCAAAGCAAGGACCTTCTCCGAGGTCTGATCAGAAAATGTCCGGCTTTAAAGGCAAACTCAGGCAGTTTCCCACCAGTACTTTTGATTGGCTCCTCTTGATACAGGGGAGGAGAGAAGGCAGGGAAAGGCTGCAGGTAAGCATAGGCATGCCTGGGCATGTTCTGAGCCACAGGTATGACTCATATGCTTAATTAGTTGTCCACTTCAGGTCTTGCATTTCTGGGCAGTGCCCCCCACACCGAGCTCGGGTCTGAACAAAGGAGCCAAACAAAGAAGCAAGAAGCCCCTTCCCTAGGCAGAGCAGTGGCTTCAGTTAGTCTGTACAAGCCATTCCTATGAATAGGGCTGTGACTTTAGTTAGCACAATGGCCGGGAGGGGCAGCCACACAGGACAAACAGAAAGGAGAGGGGAAAAGGAATGCAGCAGCGGGACAGCTGTAACAGACATGCCCCCCTGGCCAACCCTCACGGGCTGTGAGGGGGTTGCCCGTGCAAAGACCAAGGCCAGAGGGGTTACAGGTCCTCGCTATCTAAGTATGTAGGGGTGTGGTTCAACTAGGAGTACCTCGCCTGCAAGGGCAGGGCAGACACGACCCTGTGAATCAGCTGCTTGACCACTGCTATCCCCAACAGAAAGGCCACAAGAACAATAGCCACAGTAATAAGCAACTGTTTAATGGACTGGGCTCAGGACCCCAGCCCCCAGCTGGACCGCTGGGCTTGCCACTAATCCCACTGCTCACGCTCCTTACGAATTTGGACGGCGAAGAGGATAGTTGGTTAGCCACGGCTGAGATGTTGGCTGAGGCTGAAGGCGCAGGCAACATTGTCCCTTAAAGCGAGGATTAAGGTCCTCCAAGGCAAACACAAAAGTCCTTTTGTAGGATGTCTGGATTAGAGACGGTTCTGCTCAGCGTAGTTGGCCAGGATTGTGAAAGCGTCGCTGGTTGACGAAGGCTCTTCGGCTGTGATGTTGGTGAGGGGCCTCCAGACCAAGCGACAGTCCCTGGATTTGCTGTAAAGTTAAACTGTAGGAGAGGGGGTTAAATTGTACATAGCCCCCATGACCATCTCGGTGGCCAACTTAAGCCGCTTCCATGCGGTGGCTGCTCGTCGTTTGCGTGGTGAGGAGAACAGGGGGCGACGGTGGTGAAAGAGTCCCCCTCCCTTTATGACAAGTTGCCCGATGGCACATACCCCCTTTGGGGAGGTGGGTAGGGAAGTTCGGGCGATGTTGTTCCCACAGAGCCACACTGGGGGGAGAGGGTAGAAACTGTTTGTGGTGCTGGGGGCTTCTGGCCGGGGGGTGTATCAACCTTCATCCACAATAAGTGAGCGGCTCTGACCTGTCTTAGTTCTATGTGGGTTAGAGCTGTGGATGAGTACTGGGTGAGGTTGAACGCTGTACTTGTTGGAAAATGGCTAACAATTTGGTAAACTTAGTTCGGTACCTTGGGCTTCCTTTTTGGGGTTTGGGTTGGGACGGGGTCCTGTGAACCACTGGGTGCAGTTTGGGTAATGCCCCAATGGGGTAGGATTGGGGGAAGCCGAAGAACACGATGCAGGGGGCCGCTGGTAGTGGTTCTGCTACCGCAACAGGGGCGAATGAGTTGGGTTTCCGGTCGTCACTGGTGGTGTTGCACGTGAATAGGAGTCGATGGACCCAGTTTGTATTGTTGCAGGCTGAGGCTGGATACTGTGGAGTCAGGTTCGTGAGAGGGAGGAACTTCCAGAGGAAAGGGGATCCTCCCTCTGAAGCCTCCCGTCTTGTGCAGGCAACACAATCATGTGATGAGGGGACATCTGACAGATTCCCGATGAGGACCTCCTGCAGGGCGTAGGCTTTTACACAGGCAACCAGAGGGTTTTCTTGAGGCGGGGTGGCAATCATGGCAGGTGATTCCTGTGAAGACATAAAAGAGAGGTTGCCCGTCTAGGGCCTGTTACGATCGGGCACTAAGCCAATTGTGATGGGCCAGGTCAGGCTTGACCCGTCCATCTATTTGAATGTGGTAGGTGTTGGGGAATCGGCCAGGGGTGATGATGGTAGCTGGTTGAGGGGTGCAGGTCCCTTGAGCATTGGGGATAGAGACCCACACCGGCTGAGAGATACTGTAGGCTGGTTTCCAGGGCTCCCGTGGTTTGGGAGCGATTTCTGGCCATCGGCTGTATGCTGCATTAAGGGAGATGAGGGCTTGAGACAGGACCCGGTCCCAGCCCTTATAGTCCGGGGTGCCAACTATGGCCTGAATTTGGGTCTTCAGCATTCCAATACGCCTTTCCACAACCCCACTACTTTGGGGGTGGTATGGCAGGTGGGTGTGGAGACCCCCCCCCCACTGGGACACTGTCTGGTCTATAACTTTACTGGTGAACGGTGGCCCTCCATCGGTTTGGATCTCTTCAGGTGCCCCCCAAGCAGCAATTACCTGGAGAAGGGCTATAGAGACAGCTGGTGCAGTAGATGGCCTGAGGGGAGAACACATTAACTGACGAGACCCCAGGTCGACAATTACAAGCCCCTTTGGGTACTGTTTTGCCCCCGGGAGGGGACCGATGAGGTCCATCTGCCAGGTTTTACCTGGGCTGAAGTGCTCAGGGCTATAAGCAACATGGGCATAGACAGGCTTGTTTGTGACTCGTGCCTGATGGCAGCTTAGGCACCCTTGAACTGCTTGGGTGCATTGCTGCCTAGACACGCTTGATGTTCGTGTTCCTTGGTCAGTTAACAGCTGATGTAGGGCACGGGCAGGCAGGTGCCCCCACTCTTCATGGAGCCAGGTGACAAAGGGTTTGCTGCAAGAAATGATGTTAACCTGGGATGTGTCACACTTATATTCTCTGAGCTGCAGATCTAGCCTGGAATGAAGAGAGTTACTGTTAGACCTGTGTGAAGGGCAATGAGTGACAAACCATGGCACCTTGGACTGCACTGCCAGTTGAGTAACCTGTGCCCAGATGTTTTCATGAGCAGTGGGCTGTCCCTCTCCCACCGGGATGGACATGCAGTAGCTTGAGTCCACTCCCAGGACCACACGTGTTCTTGGATGGGCTGCTGCTATGTGGGAGGCGGCTAGTAGGACACCCTCTGCTTCAGCTTTTTGGGCCGAGCTGGAAAAGTTGAGGGGTTTAACCTTGAGGGTGTTACAGGTGGCACACAACATTCCTGCTCGGGGAGGTGGTGACGTGCCCCCATCAGATACAATCCAGAGGGCATACGCACTTAGTTGGGCAACAGCCCCTGGTTCAGTAGGGACTGTGGTGGAGGAGGACTTGAGGGCCCAATGTCCGAATATCTCTTGGGCCTGGTAAACAAGTCGCTCCCAAGTAGCAGGGGCTCCCTGGAACTGGGGAGCCAGGGTGAAGGTTAGCCATGGGATGAGCTCCACATGAGGTCCCTTTAGGGTACCCATGGCAGATTTGCCCCATGGGAGTGCACACTGAACAGCGAGCATGGCAATGCCCACAGGCCCGTAGCGGTACTCAGGTCCTAACAGTTTTGGGGCCAGATTGTGGACAGGAAGGTTCTCTTGGGACACAGTTGCAGCCACGTGGTCTGGGAACATGGTGAGAGTAATTTCAACAGGGTTTGTGGCGTTCCATCGAGCCAAGGTGGGCCCAGAGCCCAACCAGGCAGCCAGGGAAGACACCGCCTGTTTGGCCTCCGGTGTCCAGGGGATTTTAATGTTCCTGGCATATTGTTGCAGAGTGGACAGGCGTGGCAGCAATGCAGCGGGAAGAAACTGCCTGTGGTAATTGACTACGCTCAACACATGCTGCACCTCACGCCTGGGCGGGGGCTACCCCCAGGGGGAAAGAATTGGTGAGTGGGTGATAGGTTAAGTGGCACAGTCGTCCCTTCTCCACAGCAAAACCTAGGAACTGAAAGGTAGAAGCAGCAGTGAGGACACTTTTAGGCAGACTTAGGTTCCACCCATCGGTGGATAAAGCGGCCTGGACCTGTTTAGCGACCTTTTGTACTTTGGTTGGTGTGGCACCAGTTATGAGAATGTCGTCCACATAGTAGATGACATGGACGTTGGGGAGGGATGATACCTTTTCTAACGTGCGGGTTAGGGCCTCACTGGTACAGGCAGGTGAGTTTTTGTACCCTTGGGGACACGCTTGCCATTGGTACTGGGCTCCCTGGTAAGCGAAGTTTAGCAGTCCCTCGGGATCATAGAGGGGGACCTGATAGAACATATCTTTTAGGTCTATTGTACATGCCCATTGGTTTGTGTCATCCAGTAGGATGCACTCAATAGTGGGGATATCCCATTTAGCGGCGAATGCTACTGACCGTATGTGTTTGTTAGCGGCCTGATAATCGATAACCATTCTGTACTCGTTGGACTTGTGTGGTTTTGGGATTCCCCACGCACTGGATAGATATTTGCTCGCTGACACCTGCCGAATTTTATTCTCATTGAGCAGTGTCTCAATGAGCTGGGCAATGTGTGGTTGACCTGCTGGGGCAGTGGGTATTGGTCTGTATTTCCAGGGTGTGGGGTTAAGCAGTTCAGGTTCGTGGGGAGCACTGGTACCAGATAGGGTGACAGGCAGTGCCTCGAGTACGGCTTCGGCCAGCTTGAAACGCCATGACTCCTTGACTCCGAGGAGGGGCGTGGGCCCCATTAGGGCCCGAAATGTTACTGGCATGTGGTTTATGTATGCATGTACCTTTACTTCTGGGCAGGGCTCTGTGCTATTGAGGCCTTGCACGTGGATAGTGTGTCCTGTGGAGGTGTGGGGGACGTGAGGGGGAACAATGGACACCTGTGCCCCTGTGTCCAGCAAAAAGGGGATGACGAGACCCTTGTCAAAAACTAGCAGATAATAGGGGCGGGGGTCCCCTGGCCGGGTGCTGGCCGCCGCCAAGCACCCAGCTGTTATCCGTTTTTTGGCTGGGAAGCTTCTAGTCGCTCTTCCCATCCCAGAGCTATGGGCAAGGCTTTTTGCTGCTCACTGTTGAGCTTACGCACAACCTCCTTAGTGAGGCCTTTATACAACAAGAATCCAAAAATTTTCCACTCTATGAATCAATGCTCCGGGTGCTGGGATCTGGGCTGTGGGCTGGTGTGTGGTGGGTGGGAGCTAATGGGTAGGGCTTGGGCTGAAGGCCACCTTACCCTTTCGAGGGCCTCATAGAGCTGCCCAATGGGGCATCCAGCATACCCCCTTAGCCACAGAACTGTCCCGGTGTCAGGGGTGATACTGTTATCCATGGCTAAGTCAATGGCAGCTTCATTTATGGGTATTTCAGTGGGGTCAACAACATGCCGGAAGGCATTAACCTGGTTAATCTGAGCCTGAGTTAGTCCGAGAGGGTGTTGGGCAGGGGACCATAGCATGATGGACCCCCCGCGATGGCACATCTTATGGAAGAGAGGTCCTTGACACTTCCTTTGGGGATTTGAATCCCTTGAAGGGAGTGCTGTAAATGGAGGAAGGCCAGGGCTGGAGCAGTTAGAGGCCATGCGGTGTTAGATATTACCAGGCTCCTGTGAACCCCAGGACCAGCTACTGGTCCTGGCTAACACTATGCCCTCTTCCCTATCTACTAGCTCCTGTCCATGTTCCAGGGCCAAGTGGCCCAGCCACAGTAATGGCTGCTCATTGGCTCCCCTAGCGGTGTCTGAGATGAACTCCTTCATCTCAGCTTTGGAGCGGAGCCAGAATTCTGTGACCTGTGTGGCGTTGCCCTGACCATCAACCTTTATTCGGCTGATGGATAAAGGCAGGGCTTCACTGGAGGTCACAGTGGGTGGGGGTGTATGGGCTTGGGCATTTGGTGGGGCTGAGGGTAGGGTGGGGTATAGTGGGGTTTTTTCAAGGGGGAGTGGGGCCTCTGGGTGAACATATGGGGGTGGGTGTTCGGGGGTTCTATTGGGACTGGGCTGGCTAGCAGTAGGTGGTGGCGGCCCTCCCTGGCTAGGTTGGCTAACGGACTCCTTGGCCGAGGCCGTTAGGGCCCCATAAAAAATGGTTAACTTATCAAGGGCCTGGGCCAGGATTTCATAGGCGACTGTGGCCACCTTTTGGGGTTTGTATACATCAGGCCACAGTTTCTTGGGCTTCCGAACCCCCTCCAGCTTTTGTACCAGGTCCGTTAGTATTTGGTGGGCGGGGGACCCCGGCAAAATTCAGGGTTCAGGGATGGGTCTAGATGGGGTCCCCCCGCAGGCTTTCGTGACCCTCCCCACCTCCCTCCAGAGGCGGGTGGGATCTGAATCTGCAGCTGGCTCTCCTGCCTTAGTGCAGGTTAGCCAGAGGCTGGAATCAGTGGGGCTGGCCCTGAATGTGGGGTGACAAGTTAAAAGGCACCCCACATCAGTGAGCCCGAGGTGGGTAGTGTACACCCTGGAGCTCTGGCCTTTGCCGATCGTGCAGACCCACTCTAGGGCCTCAGGCTGCTGTTTACTTTGCAGCGAGTGGTACTGCAGGTGGTTAGTTTGATCCTCATCTGTCCCAGAGGTCTTGGCCTCCTTCCAGGGACAGGGGAGGCAGCAATTGTTACCCCAAGATCCTGTTCGTGACGCCATGACCCTACCTGCTGGCAGGGTCACTTACAAAATCAGAACTGTCAGGCTTTGCTCTTTATCACGTTTCAGATAAAATATCACATGCAACAACAGTTGTGTAGTTATATTGAAAGTATTGTGATGTTTGCTATTTTTCTCAAAGTCCCAGTTCCTGGAATCCTTGGATTATCTGAGTATATCAGTTTTAAAAATTTCTAGCCCTTGTGGTTGTGAAGGAAATCATCAATATTAATGCTATAATATCACCCAGCTCTTACAGAGTGCTGTTCATCAGTAGAGCTCAAAGCACTTTACTAAGGAAGTCCATATCATTATGCACATTTTACAGATGGGGAAACTGAGGCACAGAGCCCTGGATGACTTGCCCAAGTTCACTCAGCAAGCCGGTAGAATAAAAATGGGGTGTTCTGAGCACCTGTCCAGTTTTTATCACTGTAATGGTTCAAAAATCAAAGAAGCCAGAAAAATAAAAGGCCCAAATATTAGTTTTAAAAAGCTCATGATTTTTAGCCAATCTCATGGTTTTTGAATGTTTGCAGTACTGATAGCAATAGCAATATCAGTAAGGAAGCTAGCAGTATGCTGCCAGAAACTGCTCCATTCCTCACTCCTTGAAAAAAAATCTTGGTTTTATGAGTCATGGAGCAGCAAAAATGGCATGAAATGCTGTTAGCTCAGATTAAGACACAATCAAAACAAATATTTTTTGCGGATGTTGGCTACATTCTGCAGGTTCATCATTTTGATTCTACAAGTGCTTAGGGTACCTTCTTGTTGCAAAAATAGAAAATCAATGCACATCAGTCTTGTTTCAGCTATGTAAGAACAGACTGAAACCACAAGGACACTGAACAGTGGTTCCCCCCCCCATACTCCTCCTTCACAGGATACTAACTTCAAAACTTCCTCTTGGCCATTGAAAGGCCAACTCTGTTAAGCAAGTGGTCAAACCACCAACATCCAGTTTAAGTAGCTGACATTTCATTATAAGGAGCAGCTGGCTTCACTTCTGACTGAGGGCCTATTGGAAAAACACAAACAAGCCAAACAGATACCACGGTTAATGTGCAGCTCCTGTTTCTCTCAGGAGAGTTCCGTTTGATTTGTATCTTTTTAACTGAGTCATAACTATGTAGTTGTACTTTTCTTTGTCTCAGTGCACTAGGCAAGGAAGTTACTGTTTAGAGCCGCTGTCCCTGTTCACTGGAAAACACAAAGGAAGGGATTTAGAATGACTGAAACCACATTGCTGAGCTGGTGCATGCCTGTGGAACAATAGAGAGAGCTGGCCGGTGCCCCATGCTATATAGAAAAGCTTGCAGTACATTGAGTGCCCCTTCCCCCTCCCTCAGAATGGCATTATATTATGATAGATTGACAGAGGCAAAGAAGAAGGTATATGGTGGAGAATTATAGGAATTTCAGGCATGCAGTTATTCAAGGTGCAAAACACTTGGACCTAATTACAAGGGCTGTTAAAACACTGATCCATTAAAGGATTTTTGGATCTGAGTCAAAATGAAACAGCAGAACGGATCATACATTAGTTCAATAATAACAGTGTATTATTAGTTGTGGCTCATGATGTGTATAGCACCATAACAGCACTTGATTTTCATTTCAGTGCCATCCTTAAAAGAATGTTCAAGACTTCCAAACCGGTCTCAATCCTCTCCTTGGGAGGGCCCCTGTATCCACATGCAGCCCATTGCATGATTAGCACCTTACACTGTTAGGTTTTAAAGCGTAATGGCTTCAGGCTGAATTTTAACACCCTTCCTTCAAATCAAAGTGGGAAAGGCTATGACAAAAGACTTGACAAAAAAAACCTTTGAGCCTGGCCTGCAAAGGGTTTGACTAAATGCTACTTGATTCTCTGAAAAAGGCAATGATGGAGAATGTAAGTGTAGGTAAAGTATAACTCTTATTAATGATGTGATGATAAAGCATGAATAGCCATGCTTTACACTCATCTAGTGCTTTCTGTCTGAGGGTCTTAAAGCAAGTTACAAACATCCAGGCTGACATCACTTCTGTTAGGAAGAGAAGTTAGTGTATGTCTACACGGCAATCTGACACCTGCCAGCTGACTCGGGCTTGGGTGAAGAATCTGTTTAATTGCAGTGTAGATGTTTGGGCTCAGGCTGAAGCTTGGACTCCAGGACTCCGCAAGGATTGAGGGTCCCCGAGCGTGGGCTGCAACCTGAGCAGGGGCAGGCTGGGAGTGGGCAACAGGAGATGGATCACTTGGCGATAGCCTGTTCTGGTCATTCTGTCTGGGGCACCTGGCATTAGCCATTGTAGGAAGACAGGATATTGGGCTAGATGGACCTTTGGGCTGACTCAGTATGGCAAGTCTTAAATATCCCCTTACCCCAAGCCCTGTGAGCCTGAGTCCGCTGGCTAGGGCCAACTGCCGGTGTCTAACTACAGTGTAGGCATACCCTAACTGGCAAGGCTGGCCTTTGGAGTTTGGGGAAGGCTAATATGATAATTATTTAACACCCCTCTAAATGCAAACACAGCCCAACAAAATGGTGGATCAGTAGCTCCTGATTCCTTGCCCCAAAAAGCTTTAGGAAGGACTGTGACCAGTTCCTGATTATCAGAAGGCATGTATGTTTCTGGTTTCAGCCATCTGCTCAGGTTCTGAAGATAGTCTGTGCAGTGAAAACTGTTAGAAGCTTTCCACTTTTTCAGAGCTACGGTAAGTACGGACATTAAAGGGTTCTACAGCTTGGAAAACTTGTGTACCGCAAAGGCTGAATAGTGAACCCATTTTATAGAGAGGAAAACTGAGGCACGCAGACACAAAAGGATCTGCTCGAAACTAAGTCAGTGACTGAGCTGGAAGTAGACCCCAGGTTCAAACCACCAGACAACGCTGTCTCCCCAACAAAGGTTGTGATAATTTGCAACACTATTTCAAGTGCCAAAGTTAAAATTACTTCACACTCTTTGTAGCTGAGCTAAAGAAGATGAATTAGTGAAGATACCAGTATAACGTTTAAAAAAGAGAGAGAAAAATTGGCAACTATTGAATCCCTAATATAGTCTAGTTCTGCTTTGAAAAAGACAAATATTTAAGTATGTGGAGCAACTCTTTGGCAAAAGGCATCTGTATAATAACTCTCACAGTTGCAACTGAGAATTTTACTAGATTTTCTTTTTTAAAGACAGGTTTGTAAAGGCAAGGTCCTGAGGGGCAGTCTCTGGAACAGATTCATGCTGGGTGCAGACTTCATAATGAAGTTCGGAGATCAAAGGCAAGGAGGTTTAGAAAAAGCCAGGTACAGTTGTGGTAGGCTGAACTTTCTCATTAACAAGGAGGGAAAAAAGGACATGGTGAGAGTGTGCATTACACTGACTGTAGGCTGAATTGCTCCAAATGTAGAAACCACCTACACAGTCAATGCGTGATGAGTTTCTTGAGGAGTTTGTGCAGATTTCTGAATTCGAGAGCTGAGGAATGAGTTTCTCTTGCATATTTATTTCATTTCATCTTCTTTTGCTATCTAGTCCCAGTGATCAAACCTGCTGTCAGTCCAATTCAGGCAGAGCTACTAATTTGAGAAACTTCATGTCACCACACCTGCAGCTGGCTCTATTTTTTATTCTCTCCCTTTGATCTCACATTCACTGAAATGAATGACTTTCTGGCAGCCCATGCTTCCCGCATTGCTCTGCATTCTTTTCTTTTTTTTTCTCTAACGGAAGAGACATGTTCAGAAAGTCTGGTTATTCAGTTTTCTTAGCCAAATAAAGAAGGTTCTATAACTCTGTTGCTTTTATGTATATGACCCACACGATTACCACTTTGGTGTTCTATATAGACTGCAAATTAACAAAAGAAGGCAAATGTTCTGCACTTCTATAAATGAAGCATTTGTAGAACCTCAGCTGCTATAGTGTGTGGTCTGCTTATTTTATCCACTGGGAATTTTGTTTATTTCAAAATAATTAGAAGAGAAACAAGAATGGTGCAGCACACTTGTTAGACTCGCTGGACTAGTAAAGACAGGGAGGGGTTCACTTTCCAAAGAAGGTGAGGTCTTTGAGGCAGAGCTGGGTGTGGACTGTGACTATTACTCGTGATCCAATATTTCATTAACAAGCCCTGGAAGCCTGATCTGTGAGTGCCTGAGTGCTGTAAGGTAGCTGAAGTGGAAGTGGTTCAGGTATGTTGAGTGGATTGATATGCGAGGATGCATATGCAGAGCTACAGTGCCCTGCATGTCATAGAGTGGTGCCTCAAGGAAGATGGTCCTAAGAAAGTCTAACTCAGCAGAGCCACTAGCCAAATCCCCCAGACTCTGCTGTGCAGACGGACACTGCCAGCAATAGCCTCTGCAGATAGTGGGCTGTAGTAACTGCTATGGAGTTACTTTGTTGGAGTTCCATGGCCAGAGTTCCCCTACACAAAAGGTTGATTTTTTCTGTCTTTGCCAAAGAAGAGATGATTTGGATGCAAGGTAGTAAGCACTTTGGTGATAACTTCTTGGTATCATGGTACACTTGGCAATACAACAGAGTCGTCTTAATTGACATAAGCTGGTGGATGGTGAGTCAAGCTGCTACCCTTTTTCATAAAGAGGTAGAAGGATTTTCTTGCAGTTAAAGCGCTGGACTAGGTTTCAGGAGACCTGTGTTCAGTTCTGGTATTGTATGTCCTGTTGGTGTCTCTGTGCCTCAGTTCCCCACCTGTAATATAAGAATAAATATGTTCGTGTCTGGAAGATACTCAAATACCATGGTGATGAGGGAGGAGGAGCTTCTAAATAGATGCCCTTAAATATAAAAAAAAAATTAAAAAGACATTAAAATTGTACTGCATAACATGCTGATATTATAATGGTCACTGCCTTTTGCCTTGTTTGTTCCTCTTATCTCTAGCAGCTTCTGTATTAATATACAGAATTTAGAAAGACATACCTCTTTAATAACTGTTTAAGTGCCTCTTAACCCGTTGGCACTGGTTCAATGCATCCCTGTTAAGCAAAACTTGTGTTAATTCTGTGCGGAATTAGCAGAAATTCTTGCTATTCGTTCTCTTGGAGAATTGATTTAGTCTAAAGACAATGTCTGTTCCTGTTAAATGGATTAGACTACATGATCATATGTGCAGTTATTAGTCACCATTAAGCAGAGATTTCAGTATAATCACATGAAACAAAACACTTTCAAATTGT
Organism: Gopherus evgoodei; assembly: GCF_007399415.2. Classification (NCBI taxonomy): domain Eukaryota; kingdom Metazoa; phylum Chordata; order Testudines; family Testudinidae; genus Gopherus; species Gopherus evgoodei. The sequence continues at coordinate 67,699,016 of NC_044324.1, read as the reverse complement.
GCACTTGTTTGGAGAGAGATGTATTCAGAGCAGAGACTAGGAGCCAGAAATTTCTTCCTTCCAATCCCGGTTTTCACACTAATTCTGTGGCTTTGGTAGAGTCACTAGCCTCTCTGCCTTCCCATATTTCAAACAAGAATGGTAGTTTTCTAGTTCACGGGCTCCTGTAGTTTTGAAGTTGAAAATAACACTTTGTGCTTCCACAGCACTTTATAAACAATAACAATTAGTGTGACGTATCCATTATCCTCATTTGAAAACTGAAGTGAAGATGGGTGGCTTGCCCAAGGACATGTAGGAAGTCTATGATAGTCTGGAATAAGACCCTGGTTCTTACTGTTACCAGTCTTACAGTTTTAATCACAAACGCATCTTTCTACTCTATGGCGTACTCCCTCTCTATACTATAAAAAGTATTTCCCTTGTCCACACTGGAAAAAATTGCAGGGATTTCCCACTGTAGCTCATACTGGCTCAACGCCACTGGATTTGACAATTCTGGGAGCCCTTGCATAAATGGGCCACTAACTGCTGTCATTAGGGTGACCAAACAGCAAGTGTGAAACAGCCAGAAAGGGTGTGGGGTGTGTTAGGCGCCTATGTAAGACAGCGCCCCAAATATCAGGACTGTCACTATAAAATTGGGACATTTGGTCACCCTAACTGGCATTGTTTAAAGCACTGAGTCAATTAGACCTGCGCTGAGCACACTTAGATGGCTGTTCTTGAAATGCCAGCATTTGTAATGTTGCTTACACTGGAGGAACTGGAGTGGTACTAGTACTACTGTGAAATTATTGCAAAATTTCCCTTTAATAGACAAGGCTTTGAAGGGCCATGTGTTTTAATTAGTCATTTTCACATCGTGTTTTAAAATAGCCCGAAGCTTCTGGTGGTGGTGTCCAGAGCCATCACTGCTATATTCTTCCATGCAGTCATTCTCCAGCTTATTTTAGGCACTGTTGTTTGGCCTTAAAATGTATCCATCTGGACAATGCACTCAATAAGGTAAGGAAACTAAAACTGGGGATAAGACTTACCATAGCCAGCCATTGCTTGCAAGCACATTGAAAACTTTGTATCCAAACTGCTTCCTTTTAGACCTAAGGCAACAACAGCCCTGCTAGAAGACTGGCCATAACCATAACAATCTGGTTATTGTCTAACTTCAGTATGTTCTTTGGTCAGTTTCATTAAGATTATTGCATGAGGTCTTCAGAGGTTAAGTGAGGAATAATTGATTAACTAAGGACAGTCTTAATCTTCATGCCTCAGAAAGAGGGGACAAGGCAATCAGTTCTTTCACTTTTCAAGCTCTGGTGTGTGTGTTTGAGGACGGGGATGGAATTTCCTTGCCAAGATTCTCTATTGGCCTTGCATATCAAACCATCTCCTATGACACAGAGAGAGACTAATCATGGGGAAAGGAGCAACTTTCAAAAGAAAAGAGAATGATGTGGCTGGGTGGTAGCTGATGTAATTAATGCTCTCTTCTAAGACAATGAATATATTGCTTCATGGATACATAAATGATTAGCTCTGTCTCTTTGCAACCCCAAAGCCTACTCTCATTATTCAATAATTCTGTATACAGACACCTTATAGCATGTGGGTAACACTTTCAAAAGCTCCTAAGTGAAATGTAGTGGGACTTAGGGCTAGATTCACAAAGGGGCTTATGCATTGCAAAGTTCAGCATTTAAACTGCTTAACTCTTAGGTGCCCTGCGGTCTAGTGAAATTCCTTCCTCAGAGCTAGGCGGGCTCCCCATGTGTAATATGGGGAGAGTTAGAAGGTCTCTGATTGACTGGCTGGAGGGTGGCACCTCTCTCTGCTTGGGTTTCTCAATTGTAACCCATCTCCTGGACTTAGGCTACTCAGTCAGGTCAGCCTTTTCTTGCGAAAAACTGAAGTAGGAGCTGTCCCATAACTAACTCCATTATAGCCAATAGCCCAGTATAAATGTATAAATATCTCCTGTCTGTGTGTTCCATTCTATGCATCCGAAGAAGTGAGCTGCAGCTCACGAAAGCTCATGCTGAAATAAATTTGTTAGTCTCTAAGGTGCCACAAGTACTCCTGTTCTTTTTGCGGATACAGACTAACACGGCTGCTACTCTAAATCATCCCATTTCTAGTACTCCAGTTTTCAAGGTGTCCAGATCTTCTTGTATGATGCTCTGATCTCCCTCTGTATTGCTAATACCTTTGTGTCCTCCAAAAATTTTATTAGCCCACTCCCACTTTTTGTGCCAAGGTCATTAAGAAAAATGTTAAATAAGATTGGTCCCAAGACTGATCCTTGAGGAAGTCTACTAGGAACCTCCTTCCAGCCTGACAGTTCACCTTTCAGTATGACCCATTGTGGTTGCCCCTTTAACCAGTTCCTTATCCACCTTTCAATTATCATATTAATCCCCATCTTATCCATTTTCACTAATAGTTTCCCATGTGAAACTTTATCAGATGCCTTACTGAAATCCAGTAGATTAGATCTACGGCATTTCCTTTGTCTAAAAAATCAGTTATCTTCCTAAAGAAAGAGATCATGGCAGACCAACCTGATCTATCTTTTGTAAAACCATGTTGCATTTTATTCTAATTTCTATTTTCCTTTGTCCTTAGTGGACAGGACTAGCAGACAGGACTGTAGTTCCCCAGATCACGTTTTTCCCCTTTCCCTTTGCTCCATGTTTTATAAGCAAAGAAGATGAGTTTTTGCCCTGCAGAATTTACACAGTAAATGATATTCATTAAATTAAGTAGTTCATAGTATGTAATCTGTTGCTAAGAGATCCTTTTTGCAAACTATAAGAGTAACTGCAGGATCAGTACAGTGGAAATTCAGCCAAACCCATCATCCTTGAGGCAGTCGCAGGGCTAGTCTACACTACACCTAGGCAGCTGCACCACCGTAGCATGTCTGGTGAAGATGCTCTATGCTTTAACATAACCTGTAGAGTTTACATGCCCTTACTCTTTCAGAAAAACACAAACAAAACACACCCCAAATAGCACTGTCACTTTTCCTTTTGCTAATTCTGCTGTCTTTCCTCTTTGTATTGGCTTACAGTTGCCACACTATACTAATCCTGGGAGATATAGCCAATACCAAGACAAGTGACACTTGAGTGATGTGTTTATACAACAGCTCCTGCCCCATAGTTGAAAACGGGAATCATCTACTACAACTTTTATTGAATGTGGTGTTAACGGTTGGGGAAGAGAGTGGTTGATAGTATTCCTTTGACAGGGTGAAAGTAATCAATTACAAATTGTTTTATATAATCTTTGCAACTAGTTTCACATCTATAGAGTACTTCATTGGGACTATCTTTATTCTGAGCTATTGCTGGCCAACACTGCTCCCCAGAAAGTTTCCGCCCTCTTTTTATGATGGCAATGAGAAACGGTTTCCACTGCACTATCTGATTTAGGAGTGAAAGCATAGCTAGGCTAGGTGACTCTCTGTACAGCACTATGAAGTAAATGTTTGTGAATGCAGTAGCCTACAAATTAAATATAAGCCATTTCCCTTCAGATCACCTTTTGTGACTCAGAAATGTTGAACTTAGTGATAAAGTCTAAAGTATCTTAAAATGGTATGTAGGGCAGTGGTCACCAACCCGTCGATCTTAGAGGATCTCCCTGTCGATTGCGATCTCCGGCAGCGCAGCGGAGCTGCTGCTATGACAGGCTCCTTGCCTGCCCCAGCCCCACGCCGCTTTGGAAGTGGCCAGCATACCCTGTGTCCCTGGGGGCAGGGGACAGGGGTATCCCGCTGCACACTGCTCCTGCCTGCAAGCACCACCCCCGCAGCTCCCATTGGCCAGGTGGTGCTTGCAGAGATGGGTGGCATACGGACGCACATACCACTCGTGCCCACTCCCCCGAGGCCACAGGGGCACATTGGCCCCTTCTGGGAGAGGCGTGGGGTCAGGGTAGGCAGGGAACCTTCCTTAGCAGCGGCCATGCTGCACTGATGACCAGGAGCCACCGGAAGTAAGTGCTGTCTGGCAGGAGGCCGCACCCTAGCCCTGATCCCACTCCCAGAGCTAGCACCTCCACCCCCTCCTATACGCCAACTCCCTGCCCCAGCCTGCACCCCCATCCCAGAGCCAGCACCCTCTACCCTCTCCTGCACTCCTGCCCCAGTCCGGAGCCCCTCCTAGAACCAGCACCCTGTACCCCCTCCTGTAACCCAAGCCCCTGCCCCGGCCCAGAGCCCCCTCCTGCACCCAAACTCCCTCTCCGAGCCCACACCCCTTCCTGCACCCCACCCCCCTGCTGCAGGCTCAGTCCAGAGCTCCCTCCCACACTGCAAACCCCTTGGCCCCAGCCCAGAGGTCGCACCCTGTCCTGAACCCCAAGCCCCTACTCCAGCCTGATGAAAGTGAGGGAGGATGGGGTAGAGCGAGTGATGGGGGGGTGGAGTGAGTGGGAAGGGACGGGATGGCGCCTTGGGGAAGGCGCAGGGTAGATCGCGCTGGGTTGTCCTTAAATTCAAAAAGATCTTGGGCATAAAAAGGTTGGAGACCACTGATGTAAGGTAACATTTTGTATCAAAATATTCACTTTACTGTATCAGTTTCTCCCTTTTTTCACACCAAAGAACCATTCTAATTTTAGTGCATATGTAATAAAAAATAGTGCAATCTTTGGGTTTAAAGCTGAACTGCAAAACATGTCTAAAGTTTAAATTTTTTATGCTTCTAAATCAGTTGAGATTTGTATAACTTAAAATTTCTAAATGTATTTGACACTTTGGTACATCCTACATTTTTTTTTCTAAGTTTCAATGTGCTCTGTGATCTTAAATAGAGCAGATCAGGAAATGTTGTTTTCCCGCCCCTCTTCCCTGCCCACCGCTACCCCCCCCCCCAATAATTTTGACAAAAACTTTATAAAAGAGTTTTTGCTGAAATCTTTTCAACAATTTGTTTTAATCCAAAAATGAAACATTTTTCAGCAAGCAAAACACTTTTGCCCATCTGGTAAAAGTTTTGGGTTTACTGAAAACTTACAGCACACAAGATGAAATTTTTCAGTTGCCAAAAACTGACAATTTTTGGAGTGTTTTGGCTTCTCAATACAACCTCTTACCCCAAAATAAATAAATAAATAAAAAGTCCTGTTTTAATTAACGGGCAGTGGGAGCTTTGAATAAAAGAGTTCAATCAGTTCTAAGCCTACCCATTTGCAGTCAGTCATCTTTAAAAATGAAGTACTGGAACAAAGTATTATTTTGATTACTAATTATTTGTACCTCGGAAGCTTCAACAATATGCATCAAGGAGCTTAAAGCTATGATCACTTTAGGACTTCAGTTTTCACTGTGGTGCAGAAAGTGTCACATCTGAGAATCCAGCAAAGATAGAACTTATAACCTTCTGCTGTCCCTACCATTTACACTAAAGTAGAACCTTGATTCTAGGTAGCAGTATTAGTACTATACACAGCGGAATAGTTCCAATTCCAGCCAGTAGAGGGTAATAACACATGACTCACAAGGCAGTTTATTGCCAGCTGGCATCTTTCTATACCACTGCCCTTGGGTATGTTTGATTTGTGTAACAATTCCGTGTCTCTCTCAGCACTGCTCATTTCTCCCACTTCCTCCTTCACCCAACTTCTATATCCTCTCTCCCTGTGGCATTAGAGCTTGGCAGAGTCTGACAGTTCGGCATGTCAAGCTTGGCTGACATTCATTCTGAAATTCTGCTTGAATGCCATGGAGCTGACTCACATGATTTCATAGTTTAAAGCAGCTGAAGTCTACTTTTTGCAACCTTTAATACAGGCTTTTTACGTCTGAAGTGCCATTCCTCCACGCAAGCATGGCTGTTATTGTCCACAAGTATTAAAACCAAATAGACCAGGAAGCAGGGATTTCCCTACACACACCCCCCAAATTTCCTCAACACGCCCTCTTCCCCCCAGTTTTGTGAACTAGTTACATGCAGTGTTGCCAGTTCAGTGATTGTTTGGAAATTTGAATTGAAATTGAAACATTAATACACATTTTAAAAGCATATAAAGTGTATGATAAAATACGTGTATCTGAAAGAGTAGAATAGATTTGAAAAGTATGAACATGGACTAGCTTCCTTATACAGCTTTTGTTTTTATGACAATGTCAGTGCATTCGTTTCGGTGATGTTGGCCAACCTAATAATTTCAAATTACGATTTCTAAGCAAAGTCTAAATGAGCTCTCCCTGACAGCTAGTGATGATTTGGGAGCTGGGGGGAAAGTCTTCAGGACCAGGTTGTATTTACATTAACACCTAACCTACCTAGGTATCCAGCAAACAGAGCTATGTTGCCCAAGTGATAGATTTTGGCTGGGGTTGGGTTAGAAATCACCTGAATGCAGGGGGGAATGTAAATGTTATTGTCTGAGTAAAGGGCAGTAGAACTGTACTTAGCCTATGCTGACTGAGGGCATCAAGAGAAAGGGTGAGAACAGGTGTTTTGCTTGATGGTCTGCCTGAGTCACAAGTACTATTTGGCCTGCCCCTCTCCACTGTTTAAAGACAGAGCTGATTAGGCTCCATAGATAGTCTTTTGTTTTGTTAAGTGACTACTACAGCTGAAATCACTGACGGTATGTCTACACTACGAAATTAGGTGGAATTTATAGAAGTCAATTTTTTAGCAATCAATTTTATACAGTCGATTGTGTGTGTCCCCACTTAAGACCATTAACTCGGCAGAGTGCATCCACAGTATCAAGGCTAGCATTGACTTTCACAGCGTTGCACTGTGGTAGCTATCCCATAGTTCCCACAGTTTCCACTGCCCATTGGAATTCTGGGTTGAGATCCCAATGCCTGATGGGGCAAAACATTGTTGCAGGTGGTTCTGGGTATATGTTGTCAGCCCCCCTCCCCCACCCACACACACACTCCATGAAAGCAATGGCAAACAATCATTTCTCGCCTTTTTTCCTGGGTTACCCGTGCAGATGCCATACCACAGTGAGTATGGAGCCCGCTCAGCTCACTGTCACCGTATGTCTCCTGGGTGCTGGCAGACGTGGTACTGCATTGCTACACAGCAGCAGCTCATTGCCTTTTGGCAGCAGATGGTGAATTATGATTGGTAGCGATCATCATCATCTCCTGGATGCTCTTTTAGCCGACCTTGGTGAGGTTGGTCAGGGGCGCCTGGGCAGACATGGGTGCTCCTGGCAGATCTCAGTGAGGTCTGCCAGGGGCACCTGGATATAAATGAAAGTGACTCCAGGTCATTCTCTTTTTAAGTTTCGTCTCCTGCAGATTCAGTCCTGCCTGCAGTCATACTGCACTGTCTTTTGGCGAGCAGCCAAGAGACGATGGCTAGCAGTCGTACTGCACCATCTGCTGCCAGCCTAAGATATATAAGAGAGATGGAGTGGATCAAAACAAGAGACTAGATTTGTTTTGTATTCATTTGCTCCCCACTCCTTCCCTTCGTGAAATCAACGGCTGACAATCATTTCGGTGAGGTCTGTCAGGGGCACCTTGAAAAGTTTAATGGAGATTCAGTATTGTGCTTTCCTGGACTCTGACATTGTCTGCCTCCACTCATTCTGCTGTGTCATGGCTCATGAAGCCATCCACAGGCAGCCTGGACAGTAGTCAGGAGCTGTTCAACTATAGGCTGAGCAAGTGCAGAATGATGGTAGAATGTTTTAAAGCACTCTGGTGCCGTTTACTGACTCGGATACACTTCAGCAAAACCAATATTCCCATTGTTATTACTGCTTGCTGTGCGCTCCACAATATCTGTGAGAGTAAGGGGGAGACGTTTATGGTGGAGTGGGAGGTTGATGCAAATGGCCTGGCTGCTGATTACGCTCAGTCAGTCACCAGGGCGATTAGAAGAGTGCAGCACGGCATGCTGCGCATCACAGAAGCTTTGAAAACCAGTTTCATTACTGGCCAGGCTATGGTGTGAAAGTTCTGTTTGTTTCTCCGTGATGACCCCCCCAGATTTGGTTCACTCTACTTCCCTGTAAGCTAACGACCCAACCCTCCCCCCTTTGATCACCACTTGCAGAAGCAATAAAGTCATTGATGCTTCACATTCATGCATTCTTTATTAATTCATGACACAAATGGGGTAAAACTGCCAAGGTAGCCCGGGAGGGGTGGGGAAGGAGGGAATGACAAGGCCACACTGCACTTTAAAACTTATTGAATGCCAGCTTTCTGTTGCTTGGGCAGTCCTCTGGGGTGGAGTGGTTGGGTGCCCGGAGTCCCCCCCACCGCATTCTTGGGTGTCTGGGTGGGGAGGCTATGGAACTTGGGGAGGAGGGTGGTTGGTTAAACGGGCTGTAGCGGCAGTCTGTGCTCATGCTGCCTTTCCTGAACCTCAACCATACGCCAGAGCATATCAGTTTGTTCCTCCAGTAGCCTCAGCATTGCCTCTTGCCTTCTATCAGCAAGCTGATGCCCCCTATCATCTTCAGCCCGCCACTTATTATCTTCAGCCTGCCACCTGTCCTCACGTTCATATTGTGCTTTCCTGGACTCTGACTTTGTCTGCCTCTACTCATTCTGCTGTGCTCTTTCAGTGTGGGAGGACTGCATGAGCTCAGAGAACATTTCATAGAGAGTGCATTTTTTTCACCTTCTAATCTTCAATAGCCTTTGGAAAGGAGAAGATAGTGTGAGCATTGAAACATTTGCAGCTGGTGGAGAAAAAAAAGGGGGGAGTGGTAGTTAAAAAGATGCATTTTAGAGAACAATGGGTAGACTCTTTCACGGTAAACCTTTCTGTTAATGTTAAATAGCACATGTGCTTTTGATACAAGGTCGCATTTTGCTTCTTATTGAGGGTATGCTGGTTTGGTGTGAGAGATCACTCACGCAGGGCCAGGCAACAGAATTTTTCTTTCAGGCAGCCATGGTAAGCCATAGTCTTTTGGCTTCTTTAACCTTCATAACATGTGGGAATGGTTTCAAACAGCAGTGCCCTCATTTCCCATACCAAGCAGTCATTGGGTTGGTCATTTAAAATGGGTTGGCAATTTAAAAGAAGGGGCTGCAGTTTTCGAGTTAACATGCAGTACAAACCCAACTAATGCTCCCCCACACACCCAATTCTCTGGGATGATTGCCTCACCCCTCCCCCCACCACGTGGCTAACAGCAGGGAACATTTCTGTTCAGCCACAGGCAAATAGCCCAGCCGGAACAGGAACCTCTGAATGTCCCCTTAATAAAATCACCCTATTTCAACCAGGTGACCATGAATGATTTCACTTTCCTGAGGATAACACAGAGAGATAAAGAACAGATGTTGTTTGAATGCCCACAAACACCCGGACCATACGCTGTGTTATACAATGATTCCAGACTACGTGCTACTGGCCTGGCGTAGTAAAGTGTCCTACCATGGAGAACAGAATAAGGCAGCCCTCCCCAGAAACCTTTTGCAAAGGCTTTGGGAGTACAGCCAGGAGAGCTTTATGGAGATGTCCCTGGAGGATTTCCACTCCATCTCCAGACACGTTAACAGACTTTTCCTGTACTGGCTGCGAATGCCAGGGAAAATTAATCATTAAACACTCTTGCTTTTAAACCATGTATAATATTTACAAAGGTACACTCACCAGAGGTCCCTTCTCCACCTGGCAGGTCCGGGAGGTAGCCTTGGGTGGGTTCGGGGGGTACTGGCTCCAGGTCCAGGGTGAGAAACAGTTACTGGCTGTTGGAGAAAATAGTAACTCTCAGCAAGCAAGCAGAGAAATCTTCCGCGTCCCCAAAACCCACATCCCTGTTGCATGCTACTCCATTGACTGAGTCAAAGCACAGGGTTGGGGTAGTGGTGGCTACACCTACCAGAATGGCATGCAGCTCATCATAGAAGCGGCATGTCTGGGACTCTGACATGGAGCAGCTGTTTGTCTCTCTGGTTTTTTGGTAGGCTTGCCTCAGCTCCTTAAGTTTCATGCAGCACTGCTGCAGGTCCCTGTTATAGCCTCTGTCCTTCGTGCCCTTTGAGATTTTTTCAAATGTTTGGGCATTTCATCTTTTGGAACAGAGTTCTGATAGCATGGATTCTTCTCCCCATACAGCAATCAGATCCCGTGCCTCTCATTTGGTCCATGATGGAGTTCTTGCAATTCTGGGACTCCATCATGGTCACTTCTGCTGATGAGATCTGCACTCACCTGCAAATTGCCATGCTGGCCAAACAGGAAATGAGATTCAAAAGTTTGCAGGCCTTTTCTTATCGACCTGGCCAGTGCATCTGAGTTGAGAGCGCTGTCCAGAGCGGTCACAATGGAGCACTCTGGGATGGCTCCCGGAAGCCAATACCATCGAATTGCAACCACACTACCCCAAATTTGACCCAGCAAATTCGATTTCAGTGCTAATCCCCTTGTTGGGGGAAGAGTAAAGAAATCAATTTTAAGAGCCCTATAAGTAAAAATAAAAATGGCTTTGTTGTGTGAATGGGTGCAGGGTTAAATTGATGTAATGCTGCTAAATTTGACCTAAACTCTTAGTGTAGACCAAGACTGATAACCAGGTCTTAGTGCTTAGACCTGCTGTGGGACAGTGTTTCTGTGGAAGAGATGGCACAGTCTGCACTAGAAGCAAGGTTCCCCCACTGAGAGCTCAGCTGAACTAGAATATCAGGGTTAAAAGGGACCTCAGGAGATTCTTTAGTCCAATGCTGTGCACAAAGCAGGACCAATCCCCAGACAGATTTTTGCCCAGATCCCTAAAAGGCCCCCTCAAGGATTGAGCACATAACCCTGGGTTTAGTAGGCCAATGCTCAAACCACTGAGCTGTCCCTCCCCCCACCAAAGAGGAATGCATTGCATTCAAGAAGTTCATTAACAGAGTTGTGCAGAATTATAACAAGAAACCAAGAAGGATGTAGATGTCGTGCTTCATAGAAGGCTTGAGTAGCCAACTTTAATTTGGGTGATGATTTTAAAACAGGAGTTAAATCTAATAAAATGATCATGAAACATTTTTTCAGTTTTTACTATGGTGCCATACAGCCCACCTTCACCCTAACGGTCTCACCCCTCATTGGCCCTGGCCCTCCCCCCCATAAATTCAAACACCACCACCCCCATTTCAATTCTGGGGGAAAACACTGCCAGGCAGGCAAGTAGTATATATGAATCCACTCCCATGATTCATTATTTAACAGTTCAAAATACTTTGCCAACAGTTATGTCTATTTACTACCTTCTGTGGGAAATCACACATGTTGTTGTGAACACATTTTTGATTCTCAGGAACATAGGAATTGCCAGATGAGTTATCATGTATTATTGTAGCTGTCCACCTAGTCCAGCATCCCTTTCTTCAGAGTGATCAGTACCAGATGCTTCAGAGGAAGATGCAAAGAACTCCATAACAGACAATTGTGGAATAAGCTGCTCCTGGCACAGACTTTTCCTCATCTCCTGTCCCCCTTCTAAAATACTGTCCTAACCTTTCCTTTGCTGGAGCTTGAAACAGAATAACCGTGGTTCCCTTCCACTTCTTATGTTTATGTAGAGTCAATTTTTTAAAACTCTGAATAGTGTTACATGCTGGGGAGATGTTGCTGCTGCATTTTATGGCAAAAAATGGGGTGCATGCAGGGAGCAAGACAGCTTTTACAGCAGCATGGGATTCCTCTACACTATTAGTGACTTTTGTGGTGTTGCAGCATGTTATAAATTCATAGTTTTTAAGGTCAGAAGGAGCCACTATGATCATCTAGTCTAACGTCCTGCAGAATGCAGGCCATTGAATTTCTCCCAGGAATTCCTGCTTCAAGCTGAATAACTTCTGGATGAACTATGGCATGACTTTAAGAAAGACATTCATTCCTGATTTTAAAACTCCAATTGATGGAAAAGCTACCACTTCCCCCAATAAGCTGTTGGAGTGGTTAATTACTCGCAGTTAAAAACTTGGCCCTTATTTCGTGTTTGAATTATTCTAGCTTCTACTTCAAGTCATTGAATCTTCTTATCCTTTTGTCTCTAGATGCAATTCTTCTAGTATAGGGTACAATCTGCCTGTGTAGATCCCTATAGTTTGTGGCCTGATCTACACCCAAAACTTAGGTCGTCCTAGCTATGTCACTCAGGGCTGTGAAAAATTTTGCTGTGAAGCTGCAGTGCTATAGTTGTGCCTCTGTAGCATAGATGTACCCTATGATTGGATTACCTCTTAATCTTCTCTTTACTGAGCTAGATGGATTGAGCACCTCAAGTCACTGAAAGGCATGTTTTCCAGACCTTGACCTGTTCCTACAATGGCTCTCTGAATCCTTTTCAATTTTCCAGCATCCTCTTAGATGTTTGCAAATGGCTTCATGTGGCAACCACGGTTACTAAAGTGATTCAGGTGGCAGGCAGGCAGGCAATGGAATTGCAATAGTATTCGATTGACAGACTGAATGTTATACAGTACCACAGCCTCAAGACTGGCTGAATAAAGCTCAGAGGTAATACTGGAACTGAGCAAGCTCCTTGGCATAGTGTTTCCTTACCAAACTTTCCTGGAAGGAAAAGGTTAATCACTTGGTTAAATTATCACTAGGGCTGTCAAACGATTAAAAAAATTTAATCGTGATTAATCTCACTGTTAAACAATAATAGAATACCATTTATTTAAATATTTTTGGATGTTTTCTACATTTCCAAATATATTGATTTCAGTTACAACACAGAATACAAAGTGTACAGTGCTCACTTTCTATTTATTTTTAATACAAATTTTTGCACTGTAAAAAACAAGAAATAGTATATTTCAATTCACCTACTACAAGTACTGTAGTACAGTCGCTTTATCATGAAAGTTGAACTTACAGATGTTGAATTATGTACAAAAATATAACTGCATTCAAAAATAAAACAATGTAAAACTTTAGAGCCTGCAAGTCCATTCAGTCCTACTTCAGCCAATCACTCAGACAAACAAGTTTGGTTGCATTTGCAGGAGATAATGTGCCCGCTTCTTGTTTACAATGTCATCTGAAAGTGAGAACAGGCGTTCACATGGCACTGTTGTAACTGGCATTGCAAGATCTTTATGTGCCAGATGTGCTAAAGAGTCATATGTCCCTTCATGGTTCAACCACCATTCCAGAATACATGTGTCCATGCTGATGACAGGTTCTGCTCCATAACAATCCAAAGCAGTGCGGACAGAGACATGTTCATTTTCAACATCTGAGTCAGATGCCACCATAAGTAGGTTGTTGTGGGTTTTTTGTAGTTCAGGTTCTGTACTTTCCACATTGGAGTGTTTCTCTTCTAAGACTTCTGAAAGTATGCTCCATACCTCGTCCCGCTCAGATTTTGGACGGCACATCAGATTCTTAAACCTTGGGTCGACTGTTGTAGCTATTTGTAGAAATCTCACATTGGTACCTTCTTTGCATTTTTTGTCAAATCTCCAGCAACAGTGTTCATAAATCAAACAACATGTGCTGGGTCATCATCCGAGACTGCTAGAACAAGAAATATATGGCAGAATGTGGGTAAAACAGAGTAGGGGACATACAATTCTCCCCCAAGGAGTTCAGTCACAAATGTAATTAACACACTATTTATTTATTTTTAATGAACTCATCAGCATGGAAACATGTCCTCTGGAATGGTGGCCGAAGTATGAAGGGGCATATGAATGTTTAGCATATCTGGTACATAAATTGCCTTGCAACACTGGCTACAACAGTGCCATATGAACGCCTCTTCTCATTGACATTGACAGGTGACATTGTAAATAAGTATCAGAGGGGTAGCCATGTTAGTCTGGATCTGTAAAAGCAGCAAAGAATCCTGTAGCACCTTATAGACTAAGAGACATTTTGGAGCATGAGCTTTCGTGGGTGAATACCCACGTTGTCAAATGCAACTGAGGAAGTGGGTATTCACCCACGAAAGCTCATGCTCCAAAACGTCTGTTAGTCTATAAGGTGCTACAGGATTCATTGTAAATAAGAAGCAGCCAGCAGTATCTCCCATAAATGTAAACAAACTTGTTTGTCTAAGCAACTGGCTGAAGAAGTAGGACTGAGTGGATTTGTAGTTTTACATTGTTTTGTTTTTGAGTGCAGCTACATAACAAAAAAATCTACCTTTTAAAGTTGTGCTTTCACGACAGAGATTGCACTACAGTACTAGTACTTGTATGAGGTAAATTGAAAAATACTGCAGTATTTCTTTTATCATTTTTATTGTGCAAATATTTGTAATCAAAAATAAAATAAAGCAAGTACTGTACACTTTGTATTCTGTGTTGTAATAGAAATCAATATATTTGAAAATGTAGAAAAACATTCACAAATATTTAATAAATTTCAATCGGTATTCTATTGTTTAACCGTGCAATTAATCACAAATTTTTTAATCACACTTAATTTTTTTAGAGTTAATCGCATGAGTTAATTGTGATTAATTGACAGCCTTAATTATCACTTAACAACATCAGAGGCAAGAGAGTTAAACATTTTGTTTAAAATGCACTTCGGAAGTGAGAGAATGCGTGATTAAAAAGCTGAGAAAAATCAACCAGACTGACTCCACGCAGCAGATTTCTGTACACGTTCACTGCAGTCTGTCATTGTGCACAGTGAATGCGCATATCTTTATGATGAGTGCCTTGGATATTCTTTACACTGAATAAGGGGTTCATGCAGTATCTGTGTTTTGGGGTCCCTATCTGATTTCTATAGCAAGTGGTAAAATAAAATATCAGTGTTTATTTCACCACAAAATATATTCACCAGAGAGTGAGACAGGAGAATGCTGTAACACGCACACCAAAAATAGTCAGGCAAAACCACAGAACAGTTTAACACTAAGAAATTATACTGTAGTGGTTATTCCTCAACTTTCCCTTCTCTTTACCTCCCTAAAACTCTGATGTGCATTGGTGGTTTATTATTCTTTGAATGCCTGGAGCCATGTGGTCAGTGGATTTATCAACACTGAAGTAAATGAAGCTATGACAGTTTATAGCAGCAGAAGATCTGGGGGCTGGTCCACTATTCTGGGATGTAAGAGGTTCCACTAAAGTCACTTATAGTGATCCCTCATCTCTTCCGATCTCTATCCTGCTCCAGAAAATCTAACTTACTAAAATGGCCACCTCTAGGCAGGAACTCTATTTCCCATGCTGACTTGGGACATGTAGTAGAGACAAGCTCCGAGCAAGCCCCTTATTTTCCTTTTAAAATGGGAGTGGGCAAGCTGTTCCCCTCCGGCTCTCCCTCCCATCCCCCACCCCGCACTATTCTCTCCAGCATAGGTGAGCTATAGAAACATTGAAAGAAGTTCAGCATCAATGAGTATCATTCCACACACACACATTCCTTGCCCTATTTTTCCTAGTCACTGGCTTTTGCCTTTTGATCATACTGGGTGCATTTACCAGGAATTGACAGTCTAAGACGCTTCCATCAAGTAGCTTACACATTACATATTTCCCTCTTCTACCTCTGTAATTCACAACTCCCCAAAACACAGCATACTGTCTCTGATTTAAACCAATATTAGTCTACTTTTATGAATAAAACATTCACATATGTAAAATCCTGTTTATTGGGCAGTATAGACATTCTATGCCCTGCTGCTATGTCGCTAATCAAGTCAGGATGCCTCGATCCGATAACATCTGGGGTTTATTAATAAGTTGCTCAGCTAGAGGCTGTTCTCACTGATCTTAAACTTCCCTGTGATTTGATATTAGATATATAAGCATGACCTGAATTCATACTCCTGAGTTTTATGAGCAGGTAGAATGGGTAGCTTCTGTCTCTGACTAAAATGAACTTGCTAGTTGGCTTAACAGTTTAATAATGAAGAATAAATCACACCATAACTGAGCTGAAAATCTCAAGAATCAATATAATGTATGGATCATATGTTTCCCAAAGCACTAGGTAGTAAAGTCCCTTTTAAGTCTTTGGGAAAAAAACTGTTTCCTATCTCTTTCACCTATATTCCCCACTATTCATCAATCTAAGTGCTTGTCTACACGTGTGGACACTCTTATTCCAGAACAAGAGTGCCTTGTACCTGATCAGTTTAACCTACTTGCTTAATGTATGTCTTCACTGGCAGAGGTACAGCACCACTCAGAGAGCACTGAAGGGAAACCTCTGTTGTGTGTTCACACTGTCAGCTGCCTTCACAATAGCATGTTCACAAGGAAATAAGGAAACAGATCAACAGAGCCAGACACGTACCCAGAAGCCTCCTACTGCAATACAAACCCAAGAAAGAAACCAACAGGACTCCACTGGCCATCACATACAGTCCCCAGCTAAAACCCCTCCAACACATCATCAGGGATCTACAACCCATCCTGGACAATGATCCCACACTTTCACAGGCCTTGGGTGGCAGGCCAGTCCTTGCCCACAGACAACCTGCCAACCTGAAACATATTCTCACCAGTAACTGCACACTGCACCATAGTAACTCTAGCTCAGGAACCAATCCATGCAACAAACCTTGATGCCAACTCTGCCCACATATCTACACCAGTGATACCATCACTGGACCTAACCAGATCAGCCACACCATCACTGGTTCATTCATCTGCACATCCACCAATGTAATATACGCCATCATATGCCAGCAATGCCCGTCTGCTATGTACATCGGCCAAACTGGACAGTCTCTACAGAAAAGGATAAATGGACACAAATCAGACATTAGGAATAGCATCATACAGAAACCTGTAGGAGAACACTCAACCTCCTTGGCCACACTATAGCAGACCTTAAGGTGGCCATCCTGTAGCAAAAACTTCAGGACCAGACTTCAAAGAGAAACTGCTGAGCTTCAGTTCATCTGCAAATTTGACACCATTAGCTCAGGATTAAACAAAGACTGTGAATGGCTTGCCAACTACAAAACCAGTTTCTCCTCCCTTGGTTTTCACACCTCAACTGCTAGAACAGGGCCTCATCCTCCCTGATTGAACTACCTCATTATCTCTAGCTTGCCTGTGTATATATACCTGCCCCTGACGAAGTAGGTATTCACCTACGAAAGCTCATGCTCCAAAACCTCTGTTAGTCTATACGGTGCCACAGGATTCTTTGCTGCTTTTACAGATCCAGACTAACACGGCTACCCCTCTGATACATGTTCACCCTTGTGGCACTTGCAGCGGTTTTTGGAGCGGTGCACTCTGGACAACTATCCCACAGAGCATTTCTTCCTCTTCTGCCGCTAAGAGTTGTGGGAAGGCAGAGGGGGTTGCAGGGCATCCTGGGTCCTGTCCCAATGCCCCATGATGCATTGCTTCGCATCCCAGCAATCCCTGTGCTTCTGCCCACATTTGACGCCCTCTTTCAACGGTTTGTGTACTGTGCGCTCTGCCTCTTTGCTCTTCAGGAAAGGATCTCGCATTGTTGACCAGTATGCTGCTCGGTCTGACTAACATGTCATGAGTGGCAGTTGAGTTATTCATTAAACTACAAAGGCAAGAGGAGTTCGACATTGATCTCACCACGCATAGTAGCTACGACAAGAGATTGCTTGTAGCATTCATGGAGGTGCTGATAACAGTGGAATGCAGCTTTTGGGCTCGGGAAACAAGCACTGAGTGGTGGGATCACATCGTCATGCACGTCTGGGATGACAAGCAGTGGCTGCAGAACTTTCAGATGAGGAAAGCCACACTCATGGGACTGTGTGATGAGCTCGCCCTAGCCCTGCAGCTCAAGGACATGAGAATGAGAGCTGCTCTGCCATTGGAGAAGCGTGGTATTTGCACTTTGGAAGTTGGCTACTCCAGACTGCTACTGATTGGTAGCTAATCAATTCAGAGCGGGGAAGTCAACTGTTGGACTTGTGTTGATGGAAGTGTGCAGGGCCATTAATCGCATCCTGCTCCCAAAGACGGTGACTCTGGGCAACATGCATGACATTGTGGATGGCTTTGCACAAATAGGCTTCCCTAACTGCAGAGAGGTGATAGATGGCCTGCATATTTCAATTCTGCCAGAGAGAGTTAGTCTGGCTCTATTCCCTAGTGTTTCGGGTACTCACTTGAGAGACTGTAGATCCCTGTTCAGATCCCTTCTCCCACTCCAGAGTAGTAGGGACTTGTACTGGGGGTCTTCTGTATCTTGGGGGAGTATCCTGACCTGTAGTTTTCAACCTTTTTACATTTGCAAACCCCTAAAAAATTTCAAATGGAGGTGTGGACCCCTTTGGAAATTTTATACATGTTCTGTGGAGCCCCAGGATCTGTGGATCACAGGTTAACAAGCACTGGGCCAGACTAAAGGTTGTAAGAGAGGCTGCTGCTTCTCCAGCTGTTTGTTTTGGGCTCCACATGCAGCTTAGGTAGTTGTCAATGCCTCTTCTCTTGGTTCATTGATCACAAGCAGAGCTAGGCACCTATTTCTGTGAGAGGGTGGAGTTTAGCAGCTATTCCTCTGGTCAGCATCTCCCATTGGCTAGCTTAGGCACCTCATCTATAACATAGCAGCTTTGTGAATTGCATTCTAAGGTGTCCATCTCTCCCCATTCATTGTACAGTAAGCACCTCACTCCGAATTTATAGAGCACAATGCTGTTCTTGTGACTTTTTTTCTCTTCAATCTTGTAACACCTACCTTGAGTAATTATAAAGGTGTCTCATAGAGGAGCATGTAACTGGGGACAGGTAATTGTAATTTGAAGTAGACTTGCCATGGAAATAACATATTTATTTGGACTTTGGGCCTCTTCATGGTCTCTCCAGTTGGATGCTGAAAAATTGAGACACCTAAAATTACACATCACTCTTGGAAACCTTGGCCTTTGCTTCCCCTTCTGCTGTCACTTTGCTTCCCCTTCTGAAATTTCTGGTAGCTGAAGTGGAGAGAGTGGCATGGGCAGAAGACCAAGACATTTAATGTAGTAGGTACTGTTTGATGGAGCTGGTGTTAAATGTGAGGTTATCAACTCACATTTTCATTCTGCTCCTAATAGATTTACTTATTCTGGCATTGATAGACTGTATGGAAATGAATTTACAAATCTCATAAAGTACACAAATGTTCAGCTGATCTAGCAGTCTAGATTTTTTTGTCTCCATGGCAGCCCTGGCAATGCTATTTCCATAATAAAATATCTGATCTTTAATTCTCTATGTCAACGACTTAACAGAAACAGTTTATCTCAAGTAGAAACAGAACTGCTTCCTTCTTGATTTGTTAAATTCACTTTTGTTTGTAATGTACCCTACTGTCACATCCCCAAAATATGACCACCTTGGTTTCAACAGTAAGACTTTCACTGTGACATAAACATAGGATGTAAAGGATCACCGTTCTAAAACATGCTCTTCACATACACTGTAGGAACTGGGGACTGCATGTCACGAAGCAGACTAACGTTGACTTTATTTTGCAAGTGTGAATAATCTTCAAAAGTATGTGCAGAATGACTCGGCAATAGTGCTTAAACATACACATATCATAACCTTAGTCCCAGATTTGGACCTTAGCGTCCAAAATATGGGGGTTAGCATGAAAACCTCCAAGCTCAGTCACCAGCTTGGACCTGGTACCTGCTGCCACCACCCAAAAAATTAGAGTGTTTTGGGGCACTCTGGTCCCACTGAAAAACCTTCCCTGGGGACCCCAAGACCCAAATCCCTTGAGTCTCACAACAGAAGGAAATAATCCTTTTTCCCTCCCCCCTCCAGGTGCTCCTGGAGAGATACACAGACACAAGCTCTGTGAATCCAAACAGAGTGACTCCCCCTCTCCGTTCCGGTCCTGGAACAAAAAGGACTTTCCTATTCCCCCAGAGGGAATGCAAAATCAGGCTAGCCAATTCAACACACACTGATCTCCCCTGATTTCTTCCTCCCACCAATTCCCTGGTGAGTACAGACTCAATTTCCCTGAAGTAAAGAAAAACTCCAACAGGTCTTAAAAGAAAGCTTTATATAAAAAAGAAAGAAAAAATACAAATGGTCTCTCTGTATTAAGATGATACAATACAGGGTCAATTGCTTAAAAGAAATATGAATAAACAGCCTTATTCAAAAAGAATACAAATCAAAGCACTCCAGCACTTATATTCATGCAAATACCAAAGAAAAGAAACCATATAACTTACTATCTGATCTCTTGGTCCTTACACTTAGAAACAGAAGATTAGAAAACAGAACTACTTCTCCAAAGCTCAGAGAAAGCAGGCAGCCAGAAAACAAAGACCTCAGACACACAATTCCCTCCACCCAAAGTTGAAAAAATCCGGTTTCCTGATTGGTCCTCTGGTCAGGTGCTCCAGGTGAAAGAGACATTAACCCTTAGCTATCTGTTTATGACAACACAGTAGAAGTGAAACATACACAATAAGATTTTTACCCCAGTTAAGAACTGTTTAAACATAGTTTGTGCCAAATCAATTTCTTAACAGCTTGACTAGCCACTCTGGTCCTAGTTTCATGCATAGTGTTTTAACTTGATTATGCTTTAGCCAAGCTTTCTAGGGCTGGGTTAACTGGAACCATACTCATTAGCCACATTTAAATACAATGAAAAGGCCTGTGCAGATGAGGTCCTATCTGCACAATGACACATGGTGACTGTACCTATTGGGTGTCTGGGAAGTGGGCGGGCAAAGCCCGCCCACTGCCAAAGGATTCTCCCCCAGCCTAAGGGGAGGAACCACAGGGCCACAGAACCCACTGAGTGCGGGGGACAACTAATAAAAGAACAGGGACAGGAATGAGGTCAAAGGGTCAGAAGGAGGGAACCTAACGGGGACACCGAGCAGAGAACCCCGCACATGGTGACTGTACTTATTGGGTGTCTGGGAAGTGGGCGGGTGAAGCCCGCCCACTGCTAAAGGATCCTCCCCCAGCCTAAGGGGAGGAACCACAGGGCCACAGAACCCACTGAGTGCGGGGGACAACTAATAAAAGAACAGGGACAGGAATGAGGTCAAAGGGTCAGAAGGAGGGAACCTAACGGGGACACCGAGCAGAGAACCCCGCACATGGTGACTGTACCTATTGGGTGTCTGGGAAGTGGGTGGGCAAAGCCCGCCCACTGCTAAAGGATCCTCCCCCAGCCTAAGGGGAGGAACCACAGGGCCACAGAACCCACTGAGTGCGGGGGACAACTAATAAAAGAACAGGGACAGGAGTGAGGTCAAAGGGTCAGAAGGAGGGAACCTAACGGGGACACCGAGCAGAGAACCCCGCACATGGTGACTGTACCTATTGGGTGTCTGGGAAGTGGGCGGGCAAAGCCCGCCCACTGCTAAAGGATCCTCCCCCAGCCTAAGGGGAGGAACCACAGGGCCACAGAACCCACTGAGTGCGGGGGACAACTAATAAAAGAACAGGGACAGGAATGAGGTCAAAGGGTCAGAAGGAGGGAACCTAACGGGGACACCGAGCAGAGAACCCCGCACATGGTGACTGAACCAGGGTGCTTACCATGCTCCTGCACTGGAACCATACTCCTGCACTGGAACCATGCTCCTGCACGGAAGGGCTTAAAACAGCCTTGGGGGAAGGTTGTGGCTAGGAGCTACTAAGCTGGGCTGATTGGGAAGTGGCTGCAGCTGGGCCACGCCCCCTCAGGCCACAGCTGGCCTGTATAAAGAGGCTGGGAGCTAGGTACTCAGAAGTCTTTCTCTGGCTATAGAGGTAGATGGGCCTGGCTGCAAGGAGTGAGACACAAGGTACCTGAGTGAAGTGGGGCTGAGGCAAGGCAGAGGAGCTGGGGAGCTCCAGCCTGGAAAGACCTAGGCTGTGGCCTAGCATTGGGCTAAAAGGTACTGGGGGTTGCAGAGGGCAGCCCAGGGACAGGCCAAGGCAGCAGGTCCAAACCCTCCTTCCAAGTGATGAATTGGCTGATGCTGCAGTCTGCCCCACAGTGTGGGGCTAGACAATGACTGGCAGTCATACTGAGGCAAGGTGGGGATAGAGGGTGGAGGTTTCCCTGTGGAGGGGAGACCCTGAGAGAAAGGGGTTACTGTCAGGGGGCAGCACCCCATGTAAAAGGGCACTGGGTCCAGGGAGGGACACGGTGGGCCAGAGGACAGGTGGATTGCCAGCCTGCAGGGGGTGTTCTGGAGCTGAATCGAGCTGATTCCCAGAAGTCACCAGCAGGGGGTGCTGTAGGGGTGAGTCTGCTTGTCTACAGTGACCTATAGCCATAATTTGAGAGGTTCAGCATAGGTCAGTGGATGACATTGGACTAGGAGTCAGGAGATATGGATTCTTGTTCTAGCTCCACCATCAATCTGCTTTAGGACCTTGGATGAGTCATTTTCTGTGCCTGTTTTCCCCTTGTCCTTTTTCTTGTTTATTTAGGTAGTCCCTCCCCTTACAGATTTACAGTCTCTTACTGTGGATTTACAATGAAGCTACTGTCTCAGTTGGAGTCAAAGTACTGCTACTTAGGGTTGCCAATTTTCTGATTGCAGAAAACCGAACACTCCTGCCCCTTCCTTGAGGCCCTGGTACCGGCTCACTCCATCACCCATCCCTCCTTAGCTCACTCTCCCGCACCTTTGCTCACTCATTCATTTTCACTGGGCTGGAGTTGGGATGTGGGAGGGAGTGAGGGCTCATTGGGAGTCATTAAGAAAGGGATAGATAATAAGACCAAAAAAATCATATTGTCTCTATATAAATCCATGGTATGCCCACATCTTGAATACTGTGTGCAGATGTGGTCACCGTATCTCAAAAAAGATATATTGGAATGGAAAAAGGTTCAGAAAAGGGCAACAAAAATTATTAGGGGTATGGAATGGAACGCATGAGGAGAGATTAATAAGACTGTGACTTTCCAGCTTGGAAAAGAGATGGCTATGGTGAGATATGATAGAGGTCTCTAATCGTGACTGGTGTGGAGAAGGTAAATAAGGAAGTGTTGTTTACTCCTCCTCATAAAACAAGAACTAGGGGTCACCAAATGAAATTAATAGGCAGCAGGTTTAAAACAAAAACAAGGAAGTATTTCTTCATACAACACAGTCAACCTGTGGAACTCTTTGCGAGAGGATGTTGTGAAGGCCAAGACTATAACAGGGTTCAAAAAAGAACTAGATACATTAATGGAGGAAGATCTATCAATGGTTATTAGCCAGGATGGGCAGAAGCTGGGGGTGGGTGAAAGGGGATGGATCACTTGATGATTACCTACTCTGTTCATTCCCTCTGGGGCACCTGGTTGTTGGAAGACCAGATGCTGAGCTAGATGGACCTGTGGTTTGACCCAGTATACCTGTTCTTATGAGGGCTTCAGCTGGGGGTGCAGGCTATGGCGGGGGGGATGGAAATGAAGGGTTTGGAGAGTGGGAAGGGGCACTGAGCTGGGGCCCAGGGGTTTGTTGTGCCGGAGGGAGTGCTGGCTCTGGGAAGGAGTTTGGATCAGGGAGAAGGGGGCTCAGGGCTGGGGCAGGGAGTTGGAGCATGGGAGATGGTTACCTCAGGCAACTCCCAAAAGTGGCAACATGTCTTTCTGGTTCTTAGGTGCATGGGTAGCCAGGGAGCTCTATGCACTGCCCTGTCCACAGGTGTGCTACCCCTGCAGCTCCCATTGGCCGGGAACTACGGCCAATGAGAGCTGTGGCGTTGGCACTCAGGGCAGAGCCTGTGCTGTGGGCAGGAGCAGCGCACAGAGCCCCATGACAGCCCCTGAGCCTACAAATCAGAGGGACATGTTATTGCTTCCAGCAGCCATGCAGAGTTGGCTGCTGTGACCAAGCAGACTTTTAACAGCCTGGTCAGAGGTGCTCACTGGAGCCACTAAGGTCCGTTTTTGACTGGGCGTTTCAGTCAAGAACCGGACACCTGGCAACCCTAGTGCTGCTAGATGACAAACAATAATCATATTAGCATCCATATTGTGTTATGACACTCTTTGATCTTAGCTATGTGTACGGGGATGGAGGAATACTGTATTAAGTTGCAATTCTGTAGAGACTTGGACTTCTGACCAGCGTGTACTGTGATTAGAGCATGGTTTGTCCAGTTCATCCAAGCGAGACTGAACTATATTGTAAAATAGTGGGCACACTAACTGTGTTATGTGGTTCCCTGACACAGTAATGTCATTGTGTAAATAGGCAACAGAAGTTTGTCAGGAGAACTTCATAGTAGGATGTTTTCCAAAGATTTAACATTAGTCCTGCAGCTGTCAAAACTAACTTATTATTGGCAGAGCTGCTAATGCTTTCCATAGTTAAGGTTTGCCTGACATTTCCCACTATAAATCCTGTTTTCAGTGCCAAACTTGAACCATTTGGTTTGAAACTTACTATTATTCCAGAGGACCCTGCCTCTGTCTGAGGCAGGTACCCAGTATAGTATGTGGTCATGTAATTAAAAGCTGTACCATAATGCATGCTTTCAAAGGGGCAGAATGAAGATTGCACAGGCAACTTTAATTCTGGCATTTCATTTCTAAGTGCTTTACTTTGCAACATAACATTATTTTAATGAACTTTTTTGATTCAATGTTAAAAATGATTAAACTGTTCTGTATGTAACAGTACTGTTGTGGTAGATAAATGGAAGATCACTATAAGACATGGTTTTCTTATGACTCATTAAAACAATGAGCTGAACGGAGACTAATTTTTGTGTTCAAGTCAGAGTAAATGGAAAAATGTAGCTTATAGAAAGTCTGATGTTCTTGTACACTGCCAACATGTGAAGGGATCTTTTGCTTCAAACATTATTAGCTTTCATTGGCTGCAACAATATCTTGAATAAAAAGAAAATGGTTCTTCAGATATGTTTGGCTAACATACTAATTACAAATACATTAGAAGCAAGAGGAAGAACAAGATAGGCCCAATACTCAATGAAGAGGGGAAAACATGAACAGAAAACACAGCAATAGGTAGTGTTTAATGCCTCTTTTTGTTTGTTTTAACCAAAACAACTAACATGGTGAACATCAGTGTAAATGGGGTGGGGCGTGGTTAGGAAAACCCATGGAATTAGACACTAGTCATCTTAACTTTGTTTAATTATTTGCTCCATTATCTTTCTGGGTACCAATCAATTTGTAGGCACCTAGAAGATAGTACGCTGATAAGTAACAGTCAACATGTATTTGTCAAGAACAAATATGTCAAATCAACCTAATATCCTTCTTGGGTTATTCAGGTAATACGCCTTGTGAATAGAAGGGAAGCAGTAGATATAGCACATCTCAACTTTTGTAAGGCTTTTGATCCTATCTCTCAAGATCTTCTCATAAACAAAATAGGGAAATACAGCCTAGACAAACCTACTCAACAGCGGGAGGATACACAATTGATTGAAAACAGTTGTAGTTATCAATGGTTCGCAGTCAAGCTAGAAGGGCATATTGAGGGGTCCCACAGAGGTCTAACCTGAGTCTGGTTCTATTCAATATCTTCATAGATGATTTTCATAATAGCATACAGACTACATTTATAAAGTTTGCAGATGATACCAAGCTGGAAGGGGTTGCAAGTGCTTTGAAGGTTAGGATTAAAATTCAAAATGATTTTAGCAAACTGGAGAAATGATCTGAACTAAATAAATACTTCGCACAAATACAAAATAGGAAATGACTGTCTAGAAAGGAGTACTGCAGAAAAGGATCTGGGAGTTGTAGTGCATCACAAACTAAATATAGATCAACAATGTAATACTGTTGCCAAAAAAAGCAAATACATTCTGGGTTGTATTAGCAGGAGTGTTGTAAGCAAGACACAAGAAATAATTCTTCCATTCTACTCAGCACTGATGAGTACTGTGTCCAGTTCTGGGCACCACACTCTGAGAAAGATGTGGACAAAATGGAGAAAGTTCAGAGAGGAGCAACAAAAATGATTAAAGGTCTAGAAAATATGACCTATGAGGCAGGGCCATAACCAGGGCAGAGTGAGCAGCACAGCCTCCCAGCATGCAAAGCCAAGGGGGTGAAAAAATGGGGTGAGGGCTAGCAATATGGGGACCTATCTGGGGTCACATGCCCCCCAGATATTTTGGTTCTGCCCACTCTCCCCCAGACAGGATGGGTGGTCCGCTGAGGTGAGTCAGGGAGTGGAGGTTGCCCTCCCTTCCTGAGTGCCTCCAGGATGGGCTGCCCCCCCTCCCCAAATGTTCCTCCATACCCATCCAGAGGGGTGCTCCCTATCCCTACAGTTTTAAAACCTCCATGGAGCGGTCATGTGCCCCTCCCAGAGCCTTTACATTTTGCCCCCCAACCCTGCTATCAACAGTTGTGTTGCCTCTGAATGGGATGATAGAGGCAGGAGGGAATGTAGAGGGTGCATGTATATTTGCCTAGTTACAGCTCTGCTGTGAGGAAAGACTTGAAGGAAAAAAATGGGTTTTGTTTAGTCTGGAGAAGAGAAAACTGAGGGGGGACATGAAAAGTTTCCAAGTACATAAAAGGTTGTTATAAAGAGGAGGGTGATAAAGTTTTCTTCTTAACCACTCAGGACAGGACAAGAAGCAATGGGCTTAAATTGTAGCAAGGGAGATTGAAGTTACACATTAGGAAAACTGTCCTAATTATCAGGGTAGTTAAGCCCTGGAATACATTGCTTAGGGAGGTTGTGGCATCTCCATCACAGGAGAGTTCTAAGAACTGGTTAGACAAACACCTGTCAGGGATGGACTAGATAATACTTAATCCTGCCTCACTGTAGGGGACTGGACTAGGTGAGCTATGAAGGTCCCTTGCAGTCCTATGTTTCTGGTGATTAGGGCCTGGTTTCTAGAGGCATTGGGCATCCACAGTTTCTACAGACTTCAATAGGATTTACAAGAGCTCAGCACATCTGAAAATCTGACTGTCATTTTCTAGAAATGACTTTTTTCTTAATATTTCTGTCAAGGATGAGACCAAATTGGTGAATACCTATAGCATTGTTGCTACTGTATATGACCAACGTATAAAATTATATGCACCAAAGTGAAGTTATTAAACTTGAAGTGCTTTGGGAAAAAATTCAGGATTTATTTAAAAATATTGTAAAATATTTTTAGGTGGCTTATTTTGTGATGCCTCCCACTTTGCATCTAAAAATATGTTTGTTCGTTCTTTCCCATAGATATCACTCTACACTATCTCAACTCACTTGGCCTAGTCCTGGGTGTTTCATCATAACTTGGGTGTGTCTGCCATTTTGACTAAATCTGCAATATCCCAAAGTCATTTTAAAATGTAATTTCTAGTTCTTTGTTCAGAGAAAGGACCTTTAGATACATTCTATCCACACTAGCACAATGCTAAACAATAAGTTAACAATCAGTTTTTTAAAGTAGCTTAAATTATTTAACCATGTTAAATTAAACCAGTTGTCAGAAGCAAGTTCTCTTTATCTAATTTCTTGATACTTGCATAGCCCCAATGAGTCTATTAAAAGTTCCACACATTTGATAAACACTTTTCACTAGAATGTGCAATTCCAAAGATATGTGCCTGTAAGGGGCAAGAGGGAATGTTATAACAGTTCATCCATTTGTGTGAAGTTTTTAATTTCTCCCAGGAACTAACAAATTAAAATACATTTCTGACTTGAACATGCAGTGTTAGTTATATTTTTAATGCAAGTTTAGCCATTCTCAGTCTAAACTAACACTTAAACTAAAATATTTACATGCAGGAGGGGGTAAGGGGAACCTCTGGCAATACAGAGATGGGATAATATAGTTTACTGAGACCCTGAGCCTGTGAAGACTGTATTTGCCCTTATGCACGTGAGTGGCCCTGTTAATTTCAAAGGGACTTGCTATGTGTAAAATTTAAGTGCATAAGTGTTTACTGGATGGACCCTAAACTTATGCCATTTTTACATACATGGTGGAATGGAGTATAGTAATTTTTTTGGTGGGGGGGGGCGTTGAGAATGACACAATGTGAATTCATCTTTATCTTCTGGTGTGTGTCTGATAATTTAATGTGTTTAGAGTTGGGGTGGATTTTATATAAAATCAGTTGCTTTATTTTACAATGACACTCATGCATTTAAAAGTGCAACTGCAGGAACTAGTTGTGGGGAGGGGGAAGACTAGCCTGACTTTAAATTTTAAGGTCAGTCAAATATTTGATCTAGATATGTTGACAGCACAGACAACCAGTGCCTCCCAACAGTGAGGGGGGAGGGGAGTGGAGTGAAGGTAGCTGGCTTCAGCAGTGTTACTGAGCATGGTTAGTTTGGGTGAGCATGCTCACAGCAAGCCAAGAAGCCAATCTGGGCAAGGGGGCACATATCCTCCCTCATGACTCCCTCTGACTTGTCACCTCAGATTGACAATGTCACTTTAAATAAAAATGGTTGATCTGATAGGAAATGAAAGATCTCTTGTAAAATGTTAAATACTCCACAGGTTTCCAGAACACAAGAACATTTTCTAAGATGTATCTGTGTTCTCTTACACTGTACTCATAGGTATACCTTACACGTGCACTTTCACTAACAGGTGCACAATGGAGGACTAACTATCCTTGCAAAATAAAATCTCCTTGTTTTGTAAAATCCAGTTTGACTTCCAAAGTTATACTGCAAAATCTCTTCACTCTATCAAGGAATAAACTAGATGTTTAAAGACAGACCCCTAAAAGTAATTCTACACATTCATCTCTTACTTAATAAACAAGGTTCAAAACTTTGCAGTAACTTTTTTACCAGTCAGGTTTATAGATGAAGGAATTAGTCATGTCAACACCTGTCAGTGTTCATCACTTAAGACCTCATCTTGAGGCTATCTGCACACAGGAATAACCTCACTCCTGTGAGTTGTCCCATTGACTTCTGTGAGGCTACTCATCTGCCTGAAACTACCCAGTTACAAAAATATTTGCAGGATGGAGTCCTTAATAGGGAAGATCTGGTAGCTCTTTGGGCAATGGAAGATCTAAGGGTAGCTGAGAGACTTTAATAAGAGTGTCGGCGGAGACAGAGAGGGGATGGCAAAACCCACTTAATTTTGATCAGTTTCATAGCATGTCATGTGCAGTGCTGTAAGTGCACAAGGTACTCTGTTGACATGCAATACAAGGTCCCTTCCCAAAGAGCTAACACTCTAAAATAAAATATTTTCTGTAATTGAAAATTTAGAGAGGATGTTTTTGTGGTTAGGGCACTGGGCAGGGTTTCTGACTCTGCCACAGGTTTCCTGTGTGATTTGTGGGCAATTCTCTTCATCCCTCTATTATGAAGATTGGGGGTAATGTGAGGGGATGAACCATTGATGTTTGTGAGTGCTCAGATACCACAGCAATGTGGGCCATAGAAGTGCTTAGATGGATTTTAGGTGTATGTTGAGCAGGAGGCCAACATTTTGGGGTGCCTTAGACTGGACATATTTCATATCTGCCCATTATCTCCTTTCTGGGATGATTGGATGTTTTATAATTTATATGTAGAAAACCACCTAGTGTAATTCTGTACTACATCTGTTCATACTAGTATCAGTTAAATGATGCAGGATGAGAACTGCTCATCGCCACCTCTAGTCTTGCCCAAGCAATTGTCCATATGATGATGCTCCAGAACATAAAGCAGCAAAGAATCCTGTGGCACCTTATAGACTAACAGATGTTTTGGATGCATCCGATGAAGTGGGTATTCACCCACAAAAGCTCATGCTCCAAACATCTGTTAGTCTATAAGGTGCCACAGGACTCTTTGCTGCTTTTACAGATCCAGACTAACACGGCAACCCCTCTGATACAGAACATAAAGGTGATCCAAAGCAGTGCTGGTAATACATTGCGTGTGTTGCTAAACCTTCCGCAAATGTCCCAAAAGCAGCTTCAAAGCTACTTCTAAAAAATGTGTTCTGCTGCTCATTCCAGAGCTTCAGCCAATGCTCAGAATTGGTTAAAGTTCATGGATTTATCCACTGGCAGATTCAGAGTCACATAACTATCAAAGCATCCCAGCATTAACAACTTTATAGCTATAATTCATTCTTTCCTTCCATTGTGGTATCCCATTTAGCCTGGAAAACATCCAGTAACATCCAGAAAACATAAGGTATGCCTATCAAACCTACTGTGTCACAATTCCTGGTTGCTCTTGTACACAAAGCAATTTCTGAGTCGTCTTCTATGTGTACATTGCCTTCTGTAGCCAATGTTTTATTAAATGGCCCTTTCTGTTTTGAGTGGCAGTTGCCCTTCTTAAATAGGATTTGATACAACTACCTTCAGGTAACTGGAAAGACTGTTTACTCATTCAGGCAGGTCCATAGTTAAATAGATATTTCCCATAAAGTCCACAGACCTTCAACTGTATTGCAGAGGTTGTTGCTGTCTTCAGGAATATGACTTCTAGTTCAAAATGACTTTATTACTCCAAATACAACTGCCTTTATAATTTTGGTATAAAACTTGGAGATGTTTGATTTATTGGGGGCTACAGAGAAATAAATGAGGTTTTTGGTTTTTATTTTTTTGCCCAGTGTGAAACACAAGTTACTGGTTATCCCTTGAAAATGAACTGTTTGCAATCCAAATTAATGCCTGCTTCAAATATTCTGCTTTGTGAAAATTCCTGCCAGCAATCTCAGACTGGTTCACTTGCAAGGGAAGATGCCAGTTTCTACCTACAATGTCCACTACAGGAGGAAAAGGGTTCCATTTGTGAAAATACATCATGTAAATCTTTTACCCATTTAAAGATAATGCTTAGTTTTATTGTCAACTAGAATTTTTGTCGACTGTCATTTTAACTTGTGTTATCAGATGGATAGCAGAAACTGAAAGATCAGTCATTGGAAACACTTTCCTGTTTGGTTTTTTCTATTAAATTTGAAAAAAAAAAGTCTTTACATCATCTTTAACAAAGCTTTTTCAGATTCCTTTTAAAATAATGGCTAGAAATGGTGTTCAGCTTTCTGACCAAACATTACCATCTCAACTCAGATTTCAACCTTTGCCTCTGTTAACAATAAAGTGTTATCTTTTTGTTTAGAAAAGGCACAGAATCTCATTTCAGAGACATCATCCATTTCTCTCTCCTCATATTGCGTGTGCTATTAAGTGATGATTTCATGTGAATGAATTTATTTTTTTTCCTCTGTGGTATGATGTGTAATATTAACATTCAGAAAAATAATTGAACTGCATTTAAATTATCCCTGCATTTCTTTGTATACATTTTTTGAGGAAATGGAAATTTACAACCTTTTACATTTCTTTCCTTCCTATAAATGAGTTAAAGTATCTGAATCTGCCTTACACGTTTTTATGTAGTGTGCTTTCGTCTTTTTTTCCTTCTTAGTTTAGTCAATTATGTACTATATTAAATAAAAATATTTTTTAAAATCAATTAACTTTTGGAAAAAGCATGCTTTCAAACTTTAAACTCCTTTAATTTTGGTGAGAACTGTTTAAAATATTTTTACACACATACACTGGATGCATTTAATTGGGGCAAACACATCAAATTACGTGAACTTCACTTACATGTTAGAATCAAATTCTGACTAGTAATCCTTTTAATATAAAAACAAAAAAAATGCAACACTACAGCTTGCAGTGAGTTTTATGTTGGGTCTATCTGAGTTGGAGAAACTTACAGTGAGGTTGGAGTGCAAAGATGACTATTTAAAATGGACAGTTCTCTTTGTAGCACTGTGCTGCTCCACTGTTTTATAGCCGTAGTACAGTAGGCACATGTTCATAAGCATATGAGCAGTCTCACTGACTTCTGTGGACATTACTCATGTGCTGAGTCACGCTTGCTTAAGTGCTTTGCTGCATTGGTGGGTTTTTTGTTTTTGAATGAACTTCTAATATAGGTGCTTAAAGTCACCTAAGAATAGTTATGGATAGGGAACAGCGAGTGCTGCAATAACTGCTCCCACCAAATGGGAAATTGCTGAAAGTGGGTTGGGCATGTTTCTTTAAATAATTCCCCTCATCCCTATTGTGAATGCTCTATTAACTTTTCTACTAATTTTCCCTGTTCTTTCTCCCCCAAATGGAAGCTGCAGCCAGAAGGCTCAATGGCTCCATGTCTAGTTGGCAGATGGTATCAAGCAGAGTGCCCCAAGGGCCAGTTCTGGGGCCCGTTTTGTTCAATATCTTCATTAATGATCTGGAGGTTGGCGTGGACTGCACCCTCAGCAAGTTTGCAGATGACAGTAAACCAAAAGGAGTGGTAGATACGTTGGAGGGTAGGGATAAGATACAGAGGGACCTAGACGAATTGGAGGATTGGGCCAAAAGAAATCTGAGGTTCAACAAGAAGAAGTGCAGAGTCCTGCACTTAAGAAGGAAGAATCCCACATGGTGCTACAGACTAGGGACTGAATGGCTAGGCAGCAGTTCTGCAGACAAGGACCTAGGGATTATAGTGGACGAGAAGCTGGATGAGAGTCAACAGTGCGCCCTTGTTGCCAAGAAGGCTAACGGCATTTTGGGCTGTATAAGTAGAGGCGTTGCCAGCAGATCGAGGGACATGATGAAATGCATCCTAGAATACTCAAGGAGTTAATGGAAGAGGTATCTGAGCCTCTAGCTATTATCTTTGGGAAATATGGGAGACGGGGGAGATTCCAGAAGACTGGAAGGGGGCAAATATAGTGCCCATCTATAAAATGGGAAATAAAAACAATCCAGGAAACTACAGACCAGTTAGTTTAACTTCTGTGCCAGGGAAGATAATGGAGCAGGTAATCAAAGAAATCATCTGCAAACACTTGGAAGGTGGTAAGGTGATAGGGAAGAGCCAGCACGGATTTGTAAAGAACAAATCGTGTCAAACTAATCTGATAGCGTTCTTTGATAGGATAACAAGCCTTGTGGATAAGGGAGAAGCGGTGGATGTGATATACCTAGACTTTAGTAAGGCATTTGATACGGTCTCGCATGATATTCTTATAGATAAACTAGGAAAGTACAATTTAGATGGGGCTACTATAAGGTGCGTGCATAACTGGCTGGATAACCGTACTCAGAGAGTAGTTGTTAATGGCTCCCAATCCTGCTGGAAAGGTATAACAAGTGGGGTTCCGCAGGGGTCTGTTTTGGGACCGGTTCTGTTCAATATCTTCATCAACGATTTAGATGTTGGCATAGAAAGTACGCTTATTAAGTTTGCGGACAATACCAAACTGGGAGGGATTGCAACTGCTTTGGAGGACTGGGTCAAAATTCAAAATGATCTGGACAAATTGGAGAAATGGTCTGAGGTAAACAGGATGAAGTTCAATAAAGATAAATGCAAAGTGCTCCACCTAGGAAGGAACAATCAGTTTCACACATACAGAATGGGAAGAGACTGTCTAGGAAGGAGTATGGCAGAAAGAGATCTAGGGGTCATAGTGGACCACAAGCTTAATATGAGTCAACAGTGTGATACTGTTGCAAAAAAAGCAAACATGATTCTGGGATGCACTAACAGGTGTGTTGTAAACAAAACACGAGAAGTCATTCTTCCGCTTTACTCTGCGCTGGTTAGGCCTCAACTGGAGTATTGTGTCCAATTCTGGGCACCGCATTTCAAGAAAGATGTGGAGAAATTGGAGAGGGTCCAGAGAAGAGCAACAAGAATGATTAAAGGTCTTGAGAACATGACCTCTGAAGGAATTGGGTTTGTTTAGTTTGGAAAAGAGAAGACTGAGAGGGGACATGATAGCAGTTTTCAGGTATCTAAAAGGGTGTCATCAGGAGGAGGGAGAAAACTTGTTCACCTTAGCCTCCAATGATAGAACAAGAAGCAATGGGCTTAAACTGCAGCAAGGGAGATTTAGGTTGGACATTAGGAAAAAGTTCCTAACTGTCAGGGTAGTTAAACACTGGAATAGATTGCCTAGGGAAGTTGTGGAATCTCCATCTCTGGAGATATTTAAGAGTAGGTTGATAAATGTCTATTAGGGATGGTCTAGACAATATTTGGTCCTGCCATGAGGGCAGGGGACTGGACTCGATGACCTTGCGAGGTCCCTTCCAGTCCTAGAGTCTGTCTATGATCATTCCTTTCTATTCGACATTGGTGAGGCCTCATCTGGAGTTTTTGGGCCCCATATTACAAGAAGGATATGGAAAAATTGGGAAGTCTAGCAGAGGGCAACAAAAATGATTAGGGGGCTGGAGCACATGACATGATGAGAGGCTGAGGGAACTGGGATTGTTTAGTCTGCAGAAGAGAAGAATGAAGTGGGATTTGATAGCTGCTTTCAGCTACCTGTAGGGCGTTCCAAAAAGGATGGATCTAGACCAGTGGTTCCCAAACTTATTCAGCCGCTTGTGCAGGGAAAGCCCCTGGCGGGCCAGGCCAGTTTGTTTACCTGCTGTGTCTGCAGGTTCGGCCGATCGCGGCTCCCACTGGCCATGGTTCGCTGCTCCAGGCCAATGGGAGCTGCTGGAAGTGGCGTGGGCCAAGGGACATACTGACCGCCGCAACACACTCACAGTCAAGGGGAAAGGCATTTCATCTCCAGACTGATGGTTGAAAGTGTTCAGAAAATATTGTCTATTATTTGGCTTGTGTGGAAATAAGTTGAGTAGGCTTTCTTGAAACTTAATTATTTTTGTCAACACTGTGGGACTACCCAGTGCTGACTAATTTTGAAAATTAGGTGACTTATTTGAGTGCCTAACTACTCAGAGTGGACTTTAAACACTCATTTTAAAAAATAAACTTGGCCTAGATTTTTTTCATAGCATTCCCACCGGCAGTAGTAATGGGACGAACTCTAGTGTAGATTTGCTAATGGCATTTTTTTACCACCATGTCATCTAGCCCCACTTAGAGATTGTCTAGATGGCTGTAGTTAAAAAGCCAGTAGAGGTTTATGCCAGCGCTCTTGCAGTTTCAAGCTCTTGTGGAACTGAACTGATGGTGACAACCATGGGAAATCTTAAGGAAAAACAAAGACAATATGGAGAAAGCCTAGTTGTTTTACTCCCTTCCCCAGGTTTCTTTAGAAAATGATCTGGTAGTGTGGATATGAGCAATCTTCTGCAGACCCATGCATTGTGGTCATTCCAAGCACAACTGAGCACAGCACCAACATTGTGAGAGTTGAATAGTGTGTTTCCAAACTAATTAAATGCAGAGTTTTAGTATAACACACACTGAAATATATACATGAGTCATAATCTGTGGTGATAAATTCAGTTCAGATGACTGCATACCCTTGAATGTGGGATAATCTAATGTTACACACCTCAGTTTTATTAAATTAAACTGTAATTATTCAAATATACTGCTCTACATATACCATGCAAGTCAGTGATCTAAAAATCTATCATCCAAAATCTGGTCATGTCTTTTAATATCTATAAGTACATTGAAAATTCCTGTGATTACCCAAAACCTTAACTATCCATTTGTTGAATGTCCTCAGTGACATGAGGCTTATTAGGGTGGTGTATAGTATTGAAGCTGTACCTTTATTTCGACATGTGCTCTGCTAATTTCTAATCTGCTTTTACTTTTGTGGGCAGGGAATCCTAATTATAATGCAATGTAAATCAGTCTCACCCTTCACAGTATATGGAATTCTATCATCTGATTCCCTGGGGTAATAAGAACACTCTTGAACAGCTTTCACAACCATACTAGAGCCAATTTAAAGAGTGGGTATGTTAAAATGACCCTACATTAAACATGAGAAGCAGACCTGATGAGTACTCAGTCACATCTGTTCATTTTAGTGAGCAAATTAAATCTTTGCTCCCAAGTAGCACTTCAAATTTATAACCTCTAGGTGCTCAGATAACCTGGTAAAGTGGTATAATGCCTTGGTAGCTAAGAAAGAATTAGTAAACAGTTCTCTTGGTTATTGCAATTAAATTCCACCTGTGGAACCCCATTGAAGAGAATGACGTGGATATAGCACCACAGAGTATAATGTTGTCTACAGAATCTTATTACTGATGGTGATGCATGAGAAAAGCCCATCTTGACTCTGAATGAGGGGAGACTGTTAAGAAAAAACTCTTCATTTGTAAGATCTTGTCTACACATGGAGTTGTTCAGAAATTACTATTTTGAAAGAGTAATTCCACATGTGGACACTTGAATTTCTGAAATTCCACTTTAGCTCAATTCATGCACGAACCAGAAACAAGGCATATGTATTCTGGAGTAAGAATGTGCGTGCATGAATTTACTCAGAAATTGGGTTTTAAATTTACACCTTCTCTTAATCCAAATTAATTTTCAAATGTTGACCAGCCATCCAGTAGGCACATTTGATACAGAGAGACAATTAACATGGAACCTTAACTTGTCCTTTTTCTAGAAATGTTGTGGTAGCCATGTTGGACCCAGGATAGTAGAGATAAGAGAATATCTCATATTGGACCCACTTCTGCTGGTGAGTGTAAGCTTGAAAGCTTCTCTTTCACCAATAGAAGTGGGTCCAATAAAATAAAATTACCTCACCCACCATGTTTCTCCTTTTACAGAAATGCTTTTCAGAGGAGAATCACACTTTAAACTCAAGACAGCTCCTTTTAAACCTAGTTGTTCACTGTCTTCCGAATGAGTAACACTCTGATAGCACAGCTACAATGAGTAAGTGGGGACAAACAGTTACCGTGGTGTGTGTGTGTGTGTGTGTCTGCGCGCGCACCTCGACTAGACTAGAGTTACTCTCAGTGGGCCAAACAGCAGGGCAAGAGCTGGCATTGGCTTACAGAGAACAAAAATTCACCACCTGCTCTCTGAGCACTTGAGATGTCAGAGGCAGTTTGTGTGAGCTTGTGAGGGAAAAGAAGGTGTGTGCACACAAGTGCATAGGGGGCTAAAAGCATATGGTGTTTGCATCAGCTGTGTAAAGAAAAATGATAGTGGCACAGGTGGCGGTGGTAGAAGTGATTTGAAAACATGGAAGTGACAGGATCAACAGGGAGCAGGAATTATGTGTGGGATGGGGGACTGGTGTGTGGGTGGCTGAGGGCATAGGGCAGTTTAGGGGGGATGGGGCAGTAGGTGGGAAATGAGGGGTAGATTGTACTTACACGTGCTGGGGGGGAGAAATGGAGAATGTTTTAAGGGGAAAGCCAGCATCCAGGGTGCTTAGACAAGAGGACTAAGCTCCTGAAAGGAAAAGGGCCCATAAGTTTGGGTGGTGTGAGAAAGAGACAGGCTTGTTGAGGAAGGGTGTGGGGTAGGGGCAGGGATGGATGAGGGACAGGCAAAGTGCCCAGGGCCTGGCTGGCTGTGTGTGAGGGATGGTCTGAGGTGAGGGTGTGCACCGTTGGGGGATGGGTAGCTATGTGGCTACATGGAAGAGATGCGGAGTGGCCGGGGGGTTGGCTGTAGGGGGAGGGACAGGTTCATGGGGGCACATAGGGTGTGTGGCGGATGGGCGGCTATGTGGCTGTATGGAAGAGATGCGGAGTGGCCGGGGGGTTGACTGTAGGGGGAGGGACAGGTTCATGGGGGCACATCGGGTGTGGGGGGGATGGGCGGCTATGTGGCTGTATGGAAGAGATGCGGAGTGGCCGGGGGGTTGACTGTAGGGGGAGGGACAGGTTCATGGGGGCACATCGGGTGTGGGGGGGATGGGCGGCTATGTGGCTGTATGGAAGAGATGCGGAGTGGCCGGGGGGGTTGGCTGTAGGGGGAGGGACAGGTTCATGGGGGCACATCGGGTGTGGGGCGGATGGGTAGCTATGTGGCTGTATGGAAGAGATGCGGAGTGGCCGGGGGGGTTGGCTGTAGGGGGAGGGACAGGTTCATGGGGGCACATAGGGTGTGTGGGGCATGGGCGGCTATGTGACTGTATGGAAGAGATGCGGAGTGGCCGGGGGGTTGGCTGTAGGGAGAGGGACGGGCACATGGGGTGTATTGCTGTGTGGGGGATGGGCTGAGGGGGCACAGGGATCGGACGGGAGGGGCACAGAGCTCGAGCGGTGACTCGGCCGGGGGTGGAGCGAGCGAGCCAAGCTCAGCGGGCGGCTGGGGTGGTTCTGCCGCGATTTAGGCGAAGGCCGGAGTCCGCTCTCTGGGCGGGCGGGCGGACGGGGCCGTCACCAAGCGCCCCGGGGGGAGACCCAGCGGCGCAGCGCGGGGACTGCCCCTCTTGCGGCCGGTAGCCTGGCTGCGGCCAGCCGCACCGCCCCCGTTTCAGGGCGCGCAGGGCACTTTGTCCCCGCTCCCTGCCGGGCCCGACGCTAGGGGCGCTGCGAGGGGCGGGGAGGAGCGAGTCGAACGGTGGAGCGGTGACGTGTCCCGCACGCCCCGCCCCCACGCAGGATATATAAGCGCGGCGGCTCACGTTGTCGGTCTTTTTCGCAACGGGTTTGCCGACGCCTCGCAGGTGAGAGCCGGCCGCGTGGCGCAGGCCTGGTGGGGGAGGGGCGGGCCCGGCCCGAGGGTCAGGGTGGGTGAGTGCGGCCGCGCGCGGGGAAGCTGCGGCTCGTGCGAGGGTCCTGGGCTGATGGTGGAGAAGGGACCCGCGGGGAGGGGAGGTGTCGGGAACTCGCCCCGGCGGCCCCACCTGTGGGTGGGGGAGGGGGCAAGAGGGCCCCACAAAATGGCGACGTGTCCCCCGCGCTGCCCCTTGTTTTGGGGGGTTGGGCCCCGGAGAGGGGAGTAGCTGCCACATGCGGGGCCCTGGACCCCCCCATCGCCACTCTCGGGGGATCCCCCGGCCTGGTGGTGCGGTTCGGCCTGCGGCGCGCCAAGGGTTGGGTGGGGAATAGGGCCGCTCCCATTCCCCGCTCGGCGAAGATGGCCGCTTCCTTTCCCTCCCCTCTTCCGCGAGCGCCACAAAATGGAGGACGCGGCGGCCGGGCGGAGGGTTAGTTACACAAAGGAGCCGCGCCCGGCCTGGCCTCGGCTCTGCGCTCGCCGGCCGCATGGCAGCGCCTCGCGCAGGGGGCTGAGCCGGCGGGGTGGGGGTAGGGGGAACGCTTCTCGCATGTGGAGCCCCCCCGCGGTGGGCGGAGCCATGGTCCTCGAGCGCCGCCTGGGCCTAGTCACGGCCTCGAGGCCGCGCCGCCCCGCCCTGGGCCGCGCGCCTCCCCCGGTTACGGAGGCTCTGGCCCGGCTTGTTTTCTGACGGGTTTTCGCCTCCGCAGGTGTTGATTTTGTACCGAAAAAGCCGGACGCCGCGAGCCACCCCATCATGGGTAAGGAGAAAACCCACATCAACATCGTCGTCATCGGCCATGTCGACTCCGGCAAATCCACCACCACCGGGCACCTCATCTACAAGTGCGGGGGCATCGACAAGCGGACCATCGAGAAGTTCGAGAAGGAAGCTGCGGAGGTACCTCGCTGGCCGAAAGTAGCCTGGTTTAAGTGCAAAATGGAGGCTCTGAGAGCAGCCTGAGTTGGTGAAATAGCACCATGCTCGCTATTTAAGCAGCGCTTTTCAGCTACTCTGCAGACAGTAGATCTCTATCCATCAGTCAGAACAGGGAGAAAATATCTGATTTATCCAGTGACTTCAGCAACAGCAGGGATTTTCAGCGTTCCCAGCTTCAGGCTGGGTGTTCAATCAGACAGGAAATGCAGAACAGTTCTGTGTAAGCAACTGCTGCATTCAGGCTTTTTCTCTAAAGGTAGAGGAATACATGGGTCTTTCTATATCAAGTTGAAAAACATTTGTTACTGTATGTGCTTGATCCTTATGTTAATTGGTGTACTTTCATTTCCATGTAGTAGAGACTGCATCTCAAAAAATACATTGAATGACATTATACTAGCTATAAAAATAGCCTGTTGGTGAATAGCACATACTGTAGTTGTGGAAGAGATTACAGTGGTATGAAAACAAAACTTGCAGTGGACACTCGATATGAAGGCTTGTCTTTGCAAAGTCTAACTTAATTAACAGACTGAAGGCTAAAGTGTCATAGGTTAAATAACTGAGAAAAGAGATGGAATCTCTCACCAGTTGTGCCAAATGCGTTCAAGCCAAAGCTGTATTAACATTACAGGAAAGTAGCTGCAGAAGATGCCTTGTACTGTTTTAGAAACTTTCTCTGTTCATTGCATACAAATTGTTTTAAACTGTCATTTAGAAAACCAACGAATGTTACACTTCTTTTTTTTTTTCTTTTTTTTTTAAACACCTGTAGATGGGCAAAGGTTCCTTCAAATATGCCTGGGTTTTGGACAAGCTGAAGGCTGAGCGTGAGCGTGGTATCACAATTGATATTTCTTTGTGGAAATTCGAAACAAGCAAGTACTATGTCACCATCATTGATGCTCCTGGACACAGAGATTTCATCAAAAACATGATTACTGGCACTTCCCAAGTATGTAAACACTATGAATTCACTTGAGGGTTCTAGTATTTTCCGATGTGTATTTGTGGTCTATGCAAAAAAACAAGTAACTTGTCTTTTTCCCCAAAGGCTGACTGTGCTGTCCTTATTGTTGCTGCTGGTGTTGGTGAGTTTGAAGCTGGTATCTCCAAGAATGGGCAGACTCGTGAACATGCCCTTCTGGCCTACACACTGGGTGTAAAACAGCTGATCGTTGGTGTGAACAAGATGGATTCCACTGAACCACCGTACAGCCAGAAGAGATATGAAGAAATTGTCAAAGAAGTCAGCACTTACATTAAGAAAATTGGCTACAATCCAGACACTGTAGCTTTTGTGCCAATTTCTGGTTGGAATGGAGACAATATGTTGGAGCCTAGCACTAACGTAAGTTTGTTTACTTTCTATATCAGAATTAAGTTGGAGGGACTGCCAGGGTGTATTTGTCAGGATTTAAGAAACAATGCATTTGAATGGCATTTATATCTATTTAAAACTCAGATCAAGATCATGTTTCACAAATTACCTTACATTTCATCCTTGATACCTTTTGTCCTTCCTATTTCTACATCCCAGTATTTCTAAAAACAAGCTGCATTTGTGCTGCCTTTTGTTAGATGCCCTGGTTTAAGGGATGGAAGGTTACCCGTAAGGATGGCAATGCCAGTGGAACTACCCTGCTAGAAGCTTTGGATAGTATACTGCCACCAACTCGTCCAACTGACAAGCCTCTGCGTTTGCCTCTGCAAGATGTCTACAAAATTGGTGGTAAGTACTTTGTGTGAAGAATAGTTCCATAATTTTTCCTCCAATAGTAGGCTTTGTTTTTTAAAATCTGCCAGATCGATAGTGACGGTATTGCTTTAAAAAAACAAATTGCCTAGGTAAATTAGGAGTAAACATCCTAGAGTTGCTTTTTTCTTTTCTTTTTCAGGTATTGGTACTGTTCCAGTTGGTCGTGTGGAAACTGGCATCCTGAAGCCAGGCATGGTAGTAACATTCGCCCCTGTCAATGTAACAACTGAAGTAAAATCTGTTGAGATGCATCATGAAGCTTTGAGTGAAGCTCTGCCTGGTGACAATGTTGGCTTCAATGTCAAGAACGTGTCTGTGAAAGATGTTCGCCGTGGTAATGTTGCTGGTGACAGTAAGAATGACCCCCCAATGGAAGCTGCTGGCTTCACTGCCCAGGTACTTTTCAGAACCATTTGAAGATCTTTGAAACTTTAGTTATGGATTGATGCAAATATTGGCTGGTCATCTTGTTTGGAGTGAATATTTTGAAGTTCATCCCTAGAAGATAAAGTACTCCTGGCTTTTTAAACAGCTTAACGCAACAAGTAACCATGAGTTATGCTTGAAAAGTTACTGTTTTTTCCTTACAGGTCATCATCCTGAACCACCCAGGCCAAATTAGTGCTGG
The DNA here is from genome assembly GCF_007399415.2 of Gopherus evgoodei. Classification (NCBI taxonomy): domain Eukaryota; kingdom Metazoa; phylum Chordata; order Testudines; family Testudinidae; genus Gopherus; species Gopherus evgoodei. Next base: position 67,657,424 of record NC_044324.1, on the reverse strand, counting down.
TTATGCCCCTGTGTTGGATTGCCACACTGCTCACATTGCTTGCAAGTTTGCTGAACTGAAAGAGAAGATTGATCGTCGTTCTGGTAAGAAATTGGAAGATGGTCCTAAATTCTTGAAATCTGGAGATGCTGCCATCGTTGACATGGTCCCAGGCAAACCCATGTGTGTCGAGAGCTTCTCAGACTACCCTCCTCTGGGTAAGTGGTCCTCTAAAATAACTACTTGTAAATTCATGTTATGTTCCATGCCCTTTTAGAAATGTCTTAGTTGTTTCTTGGGTGACATCCACCTTACTTTGTGAGGTGTCATTGAAACTTTTAAGCTTGCTATAAGGCTTTGCACAGTGCTCCATAACCCTTTTAAAATGGGTGTAGGCCAAATTCCATTTAGATACTTCCAATAACACCTGCAGTTTCAGTTTTATATTTTTACTTCCTGCCATATCCCGTGTGGTGGTGCCATGCAAAGGTTGTCTCAGTCAGGGTGTGCATCTGTATACTCACATACAAAATTATAAAATGTTGTCATTTTGTTTCCAGGTCGTTTTGCTGTGCGTGACATGAGACAGACTGTTGCTGTTGGTGTCATCAAGGCAGTTGATAAGAAAGCTGCTGGAGCTGGCAAGGTCACAAAGTCCGCCCAGAAGGCTCAGAAGGCTAAATGAAAATTCTGTACATCAGCTGCCACCTCAGTCTTAATCGGTGGAACGGTCTCAGAACTGTTTGTCTCAATTGGCCATTTAAGTTTAATAGTAAAAGACTGGTTAATGATTACAATGCATCGTAAAAGCTTCAGAAGGAAAGGAATGTGGACCATTTGTTTCGTGGCAGTTTAAGTTATTAGTTTTTAAACCAGTAAATTTTTTAATGGAAACAACTTGACCAAAAATCTGTCACAGAATTTGAGACCATTAAAAACAAAGTTTTAATGCCAAGTTTGTGTGTTCTTTGGATTAATGTTGACTATAGGAAAGCTATATCCAATTTATTAGACTAAAATTCAAAATTTTTATATTTGCTTGAGTTAAAGGTGAACTGCAAAGCAGAAATAAAAATTGAGTCTCTGCTGAATGTAAAATCCCATTGTATTGTTAAGAGACAAGACCTTAAACACTTCCTCATTGACTGACCTAAAGATATGTTACACTGGACAAATTGGGTGCAGTAATGTATTGCAGAGTGGTGCATTCTACAACACATTCAGTAAACCAAGTTTGTGGTTTTTTACTGAGGAAGGTGGGATGGACAGTAACTTCAAAGGGTAAACTTGTTTTCTTTGCCAAGTACAACTAGATTAGTTGGGACATCTTGCACACACTTGAGCTCAATTTCCACTTTTTCTAGTTTGTCCATAACTTAAATGGATAGGTGTGTAAACATTCATGCGTTTACTTAAGTCATTTAGTAGTTTGAATTGTATGTAGTCCAGATGACTCGCATAGTTAAGTTTACTGCAGCTTTCAGACCTATATATTTTGCTGCTGAAATCAACCCGTGTAAATGACAGATTTTAAATTTAAGTAAATGTGTAATTGTTGAATTTCCAAGAAGTGGAAGAATATTTTTTTAATTTTTAGTATCATAGATTTGGGACACTTGGAATCTAGAGCAAAAGTAAGTCATGGAGGTTGCTTTGAAATAGTGATGTCCTGCAATTTGACTTCTGGCTGTGAGCCTGTTACACATCTCAGGTGGTGATAATTAAACAAAAGAATTCTAATAGAATTTTTTAGTTCTACTTAACACCCTGAAGTTTGACATAAAAGCACTGGAAGCCACTAATTACAAAATCTTACTCCTGTAAATTTGGAGAATAGAACTAGTACTTAGATCTAAAACAAATGATTAAAATGCATAAGAACTAACAAACTTAAATGTTTAAAGGCATGTTTATACTAATTAAATAAGGCTGGGCCTACTGGGGCTTGGAAATCTTCAACAAAGCTTGAGAACTGATTTTCTGTCTGTTTGAATTGGATATTAGAATGCCAAAGGAGCCAAATTTAAACTGGAGGAAGAACTTCATTGATGTCAAAGGACTTGTTTACATAAGGTCTGAATCTGGTCCAGTTCTCTGTAAAAGCACTGATGGGATCGGGAAAACTAACTCTTAACTAGTAGCTGTATAATCCATTACCAGCTCCTCTTTCTCCCCCCACCCCAGATTTAAAATACAAACTGGCAATGAGATTGAAGTTACAAAGTTTGGCAGGGCCAGAATGCCTGTAAAGCATCAACAGTACTTGTCTGCAAGTTAATCAAGAGGTTTCAGTTGCACAATGATCCAAAATTACTGTATCAATCTTTCACATACATTCTTTTCACAGCCTTCACAAACAAGGTAGCAAAGATGATTAAACTTTGTGGCTTAATGGTTAGTATTGCTAAAAATGATTACTAGCACCAACTTCTCAGTCAGACCTATATTTTCATCTGCAACATACTCTTCCCCCCCCCCCCCCTTCACTTACTACCACATTTCAAGTTGTCTGCAAGGGCCACTGCAGATAGTGAAAGGCTAGTATGTTTCTGTACTAACTTCATTTTCCCCACTCATCCCTCAGTTAATGAAATTTGTTGGATAAACTTCTAGTTTTATAGCTTAAGATACATTTCTTGGATAATACCAAGCTGTTCATACCTTTTTTGTCTTAACCCCATCCCTTCTGCTGACCAACCTCAGTTACATTTCCACATAGTCTTTAATCCAGTTAAACCACTTCACTAGTGGGGAGGGGGGGAAGCTTTGACCTACATTGCAGAGGTGAGGAATCTTCTGTTCCTTTCTCCTTCAGGAAGATGATGGTATTTAAAAAGTAATAATGGAAGTGTCTAAATTTTCATTGTTGACTTAGGTTAATGTATTTCTAATAGCAGAAAGATAATTTTAATCACAAATGTAATCTAGGTAGTGTATACATTTCCCATAAGCTGTTCTAATATTTAAGAAGATGACTGTACAAATTCTGCGTTTAAAAAAAACTTTTCTGAATTGTCCTCCAACCATGACACTTCAGGAATTTAACTAATTTGATAAAAGTATTGATGCAGGTAAAAAATAGGATCCTATTCAATTAGAATGAAAAGCCTAGTAAAACCACCATGGTGCCAGTGAACTATCTTCAAAGTATGTTTCTTTTAGACTTCTGAAGGAAGATCTTGATATGAATTTATAATATGAATATGCAGCCAGCCTTTAGGGAGTAGCTACTGGTTTTGCATTGATACAGTTTGGGACAAAGTACGATATAATGTTATGCTGTTCTACAGTCACCTTCCTCTGCATATTGAAGGCTTAGTTTACACCAAGCTGAGTTTTCCATTACAAACCTTCCCCTTAAAAATGGAATGTGTGCTGCATAGTGGCTTGAAAATGAGTGTGTGGGAAGGAGGTGCCTCAACATTAAAAGTTTCTTTAGAGGCAAGAAGACTGCCAAGAGATTTAGCTTGTAGCCTAGCAGGTGCTGGCTGATTAAATGTGGCTAGCTGATGAACAGCTGGCAGAGAAGGAAGGCAGAAATGCTTGCTGTGGAACTTTTTTTTTCTTTTTTTTTTTTTAATAGGATGCTGTTTTCACATGGTCTGTAAATTTCTGAAATAAAGAAATTTAAACTCAGCTGGTGCCTCCCTAACTACCATTAGCCTATAAAACAGTTTTAACTAATGAGGGTATGAAGCAACAAAAATGGGAAAACAGGTCATTGTTAGAAAACTTGTGAGTGGGATGCTGATCTGGCAAGGGTGCTTTACATTTCTCTCCACTTATGGCAGGCAACTAGCAATGATCTTGGTTATGGCTTGACTGCTAGCTGACTTGCAGTTATTTAACCGAAGGTGTTGTCTGAAACAGAGTTTAGTGAAAGGCTAAAGTAAGTGGCCCTCAAATAGAAAATGCTGCAGCATGAGGGGAAATGAAAGGAGGAGAATTCAGACCTAAAACCTAGCTGACTAGAGACTTGAATGAGAGAAAATCTGACAAGCTAAAAACTGCCAAAAATAAATAAATCCCAAAGTTGGTTAATTGTTAATTGTTTAGGGTTTTTTGTGTATGGGTGGGGAGAGAAACTTCAGATGAATTTTAGGTCAAAAGGCAATAGCCTAATACATTTTTATATGTATTGTCTGAATTCTCCAAACTCTAACTGTTGGTCCTGACTGTGTTACTAAAATGTCACCTTTGATTATTAAAAGCAATTTACAGTTTAACTTTTCACCATTTATGCTGGGAATTTATTTTTGAGCACTCTCAGATTTGACAGTGTAACTAGGCTAGTTTTGCTTTCTGGTTTTATGATCTAATACACTGCTGTGGGGGACACTTAAAAATCTATGAACATGTGTAAAAGCATCTCAGATTTTATAAGCAAAATTTTGGGCTTAAGACTACTTCAGTCAACCTAATAAATTCCATAGCTGAGAACTGCATCTGATGTCTGATTCTTTATTTCCCAAGATGTGTTCTTCCCAGCTGTCACACTGTCCTTAATATAAATAACTTAATATTCAAATTATCCCACAGTATGTGAGATTTGTTTGTGTGTGATGCTTTGATAACACTATTTAAATGGTAAACATTACAATAGCCTATGGGGAAAGTGGTAGAAGCCCCCTATCAAATTTATTTTGAATTGGAATGGTCAGAGAAGTTAACTCTTGGATACTGACCGACACTGGAAGAGTGAAACTAGAGATCAAGTTAGGAGATCTAGTGCTCTTTCTAATTTGTTGCACATCCTAAATTACTAGTTTTTAATAGAGAAACACATAAACATGTAAGTATTTTTTTAAAAATCCCCAACGCTATGCATCAGGTATTGTGTTTAAACTGAGCTGGTGCCTCCCTAACTACCATTACCCTATAAAACAGTTTTAACTAATGAGGGTATGAAGCAACAAAAATGGGAAAACAGGTCATTGTTAGAAAACTTGTGAGTGGGATGCTGATCTGGCAGGGGTGCTTTACATTTCTCTCCACTTATGGCAGGCAACTAGCAATGGTCTTGGTTATGGCTTGACTGCTAGCTGACTTGCAGCTATTTAACCGAAGGTGGTGTCTGAAACAGAGTTTAGTGAAAGGCTAAAGTAAGTGGTTTAAACTGAAAGACGTTTAGTTTAATTCTAGAAACGTAGGGTAGTGGTGGTTGGAGACTCTCTGCTGAGGGGGACGGAGACACCCATCTGTCGCCCTGACTGTTCATCCTAGGAGGTATGCTGCCTGCCAGGGGCCCCTATCTGAGATGTTACAGAGGCATTGTCGAGGATTATCCGTCCTTCTGACTACTACCCCATGCTACTCATCCATGTGGGCATAAATGACACTGTGAGGTGTGACACTGAGCAGATCAAGAGTGACTACAGGGCTCTGGGAGTACAGATTAAGGAGTTTGGAGCGCAGGTGGTATTCTCTTCGATTCTTCCTGTTGAAGGTAGGGGCCCGGGCAGAGACAGATGCATCGTGGAGGTGAATGCCTGGCTGCGAAGATGGTGTCGCCAGGAGGGCTTTGGCTTCCTCGACCACTGGATGCTATTCGAGGAAGGACTGCTAGGCACAGATGGCGTTCACCTTTCGAGAAGGGGAAAGGCCTTATTTGCGCACAGACTGGCTAATCTAATAAAGAGGGCTTTAAACTAGGTTCGACGGGGACAGGTGAGCAAACCCCACAGGTAAGTGGGGAACAAGACCTGGGAGCTGGGTTGGAAACAGGAGGGAGCACGGGCTATAATGGCAGAGAGAAAGGAGGGTCAGGGCAAAGCTGAGAGGCAAGATCAAACCAGTATCTTAGATGCCTATATACAAATGCAAGAAGTATGGGTAATAAGCAGGAAGAACTGGAAGTGCTAATAAATAAATACAACTATGACGTTGGCATTACTGAAACTTGGTGGGATAATACACACGACTGGAATGTTGGTGTGGATGGGTATAGTTTGCTCAGGAAGGATAGACGGGAAAAGGGGAGGAGGTGTTGCCTTATATATTAAAAATGTACACACTTGGACTGAGGTAGAGATGGAAGTGTTGAGAGTCTCTGGGTTAGGCTAAAAGGGGTAAAAAACACGGGTGATGTTGTGCTGGGAGTCTACTACAGGCCACCTAATCAGGTGGAAGAGGTGGGTGAGGCTTTTTTCAAACAATTAACAAAATCATCCAAAGCCCAAGATTTGGTGCTGATGGGGGACTTCAACTATCCAGATATATGTTGGGAAAATAACACCGCGGGGCACAGACTATCCAATAGGTTCCTGGACTGCATTGCAGACAACTTTTTATTTCAGAAAGTTGAAAAAGCTACTAGGGGGGAAGCTGTTCTAGACTTGATTTTAACAAATAGGAACTCGTTGAGAATTTGAAAGTAGAAGAAAGCTTGGGTGACAGTGATCATGAAATCATAGAGTTTGCAATTCTAAGGAAGGGTAGAAGGGAGTACAGCAAAATAGAGACAATGGATTTCAGGAAGGTGGATTTTGGTAAGCTCAGAGAGCTGATAGGTAAGGTCCCATGGGAATCAAGACTGAGCGGAAAAACAACTGAGGAGAGTTGGCAGTTTTTCAAAGGGACGCTATTAAGGGCCCAAAAGCAAGCTATTCCGATGGTTAGGAAAGATAGAAAATGTGGCAAAAGACCACCTTGGCTTAACCACGAGATCTTGCGTGACCTACAAAATAAAAAGGCGTCATATAAAAAATGGAAACTAGGTCAGATCACAAAGGACATATATAGGCAAATAACACAGGAATGCAGAGGCAAGATTAGAAAGGCAAAGGCACAAAATGAGCTCAAACTAGCTATGGGAATAAAGGGAAACAAGAAGACTTTTTATCAATACGTTAGAAGCAAGAGGAAGACCAAGGACAGGGTAGGCCCACTGCTCAGTGAGGAGGGGGAAACAACGGGAGACTTGGAAATGGCAGAGATGCTTAATGACTTCTTTGTTTCGGTCTTCACTGAGAAGTCTGAAGGAATGTCTAGTATAGTGAATGCTTATGGGAAGAGGGTAGGTTTAGAAGATAAAATAAAAAAGGAGCAAGTAAAAAATCACTTAGAAAAGTTAGATGCCTGCAAGTCACCAGGGCCTGATGAAATGCATCCTAGAATATTCAAGGAGTTAATAGAGGAGGTATCTGAGCCTCTAGCTATTATCTTTGGGAAATCATGGGAGACGGGGGAGATTCCAGAAGACTGGAAGGGGGCAAATATAGTGCCCATCTATAAAAAGGAAAATAAAAACAACCCAGGAAACTACAGACCAGTTAGTTTAACTTCTGTGCAGGGAAGATAATGGAGCAGATAATTAAAGAAATCATCTGCAAACACTTGGAAGGTGGTAAGGTGATAGGGAATAGCCAGCCTGGATTTGTAAAGAACAAATCGTGTCAAACTAATCTGATAGCATTCTTTGATAGGATAACGAGCCTTGTGGATAAGGGAGAAGCGGTGGATGTGATATACCTAGACTTTAGTAAGGCATTTGATACGGTCTCGCATGATATTCTTATAGATAAACTAGGAAAGTACAATTTAGATGGGGCTACTATAAGGTGCGTGCATAACTGGCTGGATAACTGTACTCAGAGAGTAGTTATTAATGGCTCCCAATCCTGCTGGAAAGGTATAACAAGTGGGGTTCCGCAGGGGTCTGTTTTGGGACCAGCTCTGTTCAAGATCTTCATCAACGATTTAGATGTTGGCATAGAAAGTACGCTTATTAAGTTTGCGGACGATACCAAACTGGGAGGGATTGCAACTGCTTTGGAGGACAGGGTCAAAATTCAAAATGATCTGGACAAATTGGAGAAATGGTCTGAGGTAAACAGGATGAAGTTCAATAAAGATAAATGCAAAGTGCTCCACCTAGGAAGGAACAATCAGTTTCACACATACAGAATGGGAAGAGACTGTCTAGGAAGGAGTATGGCAGAAAGAGATCTAGGGGTCATAGTGGACCACAAGCTTAATATGAGTCAACAGTGTGATACTGTTGCAAAAAAAGCAAACGTGATTCTGGGATGCATTAACAGGTGTATTGTAAACAAGACACGAGAAGTAATTATTCCGCTTTACTCTGCGCTGGTTAGGCCTCAACTGGAGTATTGTGTCCAGTTCTGGGCACCGCATTTCAAGAAAGATGTGGAGAAATTGGAGAGGGTCCAGAGAAGAGCAACAAGAATGAATAAAGGTCTTGAGAACATGACCTATGAAGGAAGGCTGAAGGAATTGGGTTTGTTTAGTTTGGAAAAGAGAAGACTGAGAGGGGACATGATAGCAGTCTTCAGGTCATCAGGAGGAGGGAAAAAACTTGTTCACCTTAGCCTCCAATGATAGAACAAGAAGCAATGGGCTTAAACTGCAGCAAGGGAGATTTAGGTTGGACATTAGGAAAAAGTTCCTAACTGTCAGGGTAATTAAACACTGGAATAGATTGCCTAGGGAAGTTGTGGAATCTCCATCTCTGGAGATATTTAAGAGTAGGTTAGATAAATGTCTATTAGGGATGGTCTAGACAGTATTTGGTCCTGCCATGAGGGCAGGGGAATGGACTTGATGACCTCTCGAGGTCCCTTCCAGTCCTAAAGTCTATGAGTCTATAATTCAGTTAGGAACAAGTCTGTAAACCACTGTTTAATGGCCAGCCCCTATCGCTTCCCGCAGCTCCCATTGGCCAGGAATGGTGAACCGGCCTGGTCACTGGGAGCTGTGGGCGACCATGCCTGTGGATGGTCAATGTAAACAAACTGTCTCAGAGCTGGCCAGCGGATTACCGTGACGGGCCGCAGCTTGTTCATCACTGTTATAAGCAAAAGCTCAGATTAACTTTTTCCCAATATAGTTCTTAAAGCAGAGATTTTCTAACAGGGGGGCAGAGAGGGCTCAGCAAAATGTTCAGGATGGTGAGCACTGACATCAGGCAGCTGGAGGAGGGCTCACCACTTCTATCCCAACTCACCTCAGTGGTAGAGGTGGTGCTGTGGGTCAGTGTCAACATCCACCATGGCCAGGTGCTGATTGTCATTCCTGGCAGCTTCTGCATCTAGTACTGGCTCTGCCCCTAGGGGCCATGGCTTGTGTGCCTGTCTCCACCCTGAAATCCTGTGAGAGGAAGGGTATGTGGGGGGGGGAGGGCACAACCAAAAACTGTAACTCAAAGGGGGAGCAGGGGGAGGGAGGACTCAGCTCAAAAAGTTTGAAAGCGGCTGCCTTACCATAATAGGCTAGGCCACAGGATAAGCTTGCAAGTGTAAGATCCAAGACAGCTGGAGGGGAGAGGTAAACTTTCCAGAGGCCAGGTAACCTTTCTCCTGATGGCCACCTTGGCTGAGCCTATAAATGTGTCATCTTTTGCTGATGGACAGTAAATGAGGAAAGTGATATTCTTTTGCTATCCCTTGATGCAAGGATGCTGTCTGCCAAGGAGTTCATTGGTGGGAGTTTTAGGTGGCTGAGGTGCCCAATTGGTGCCACGCAGATTTTTTCCCTACAGCCGTGATAGGTGTAATCTTGGAGGCGACATAGTTGTTGGCTGGACTGTTGTGTCCTTTCTTTCCCTCTTTGTCGCTTCTCTGTCGCCTGAGCATGTTTGTTCTCCTCAAAGTGAGCAGGTGGAAGTATTAATGTCAGTGCAAACGTTGATGGCTTTTCACCATCCAGTTAATTAAAAAGTCACTTTGCTGGGAAAGGTGACATCTGCTTTTCTCAGAACCTCCCTGTCCTAAGCTAGGCATGTGTGTGGAATGCTAACTGGGTTCCTGCTACTTGTGAGGCAGCCTGAGACTGTGGCACAGAGACAACGGCCCCCCTCCCCCCACCCAAGCTAAGCATTAGCCCTGTTTTCCCTTTGAATTGTGTTCTGGGCTGCTGAGTAGAAGCAGCCCCTGTGCAGCTGGGCCTACATACCTGCAGGCAGCCAAGAAGCTGTAAGACTGACAAACTTTGCATAGGGTGAGGCAAGCTGCTTTGTCTGAGACAGGAGTGACGTTATAGGAGTGAGACTGTCTTGAAGCCTCAGTGCTTCAGATGCCCGATTGAAGCCCGGGGCCCATCCATGACAACCGGCCTTCTACAGCAGGGTTCACTGTAAGCGCAGACATAGCACAGAGCCACTCCCCCGTTGGCTTGCCCTGGTGCTGGGTGGACCCACAGACACGTAGTGTATAAGGGAGGAGTCAAATGCAGGGCAAGGAAACTGCTCTCAGTCCTAGAAAGAGAACCTCACTCCAAACAGGCACAGCTCTGATTGGTGGCAAAAGGCTGAAGCCCTGCAAAAGGGAGGGGTGCGATATGGTTCTGCTTCCATGAGCAAAAAGCTGGCACTGTTTTCAATGTCTCATTTTGTGTGTGTGTGTGTGTGTGTGTGTGTCTATGCTGAGGGCTGCTTCTCCCTTAATTTGCTTCCTCACATGCCTCTCGCACCTAGACATATTTGGGGGCTGTGACACTTACCTCCATCATGCAGGCAGAGGCAGATTAAGGTTTCCTGGGGCTATGGGCCAGAGCAAGGAGGAGGGGAAGTGGCTGCCCCCTAGCTTGACCCTGTTCCACGCAGGGCTCCCCCGCTCTATTGCATCTCCAACCCCTTTTGCTCCTTTCTGGGCCCCTTCTTCCCCTGGGGCCCCAAGGCGAGAGAAGCTCTGTCTCCGTGCTACGGCCTCAGGGTTGCAGCAGGGACTGAGAGCACCACCAGTTCCAGGGCTGCAGCGGGCAGCCGGGGTCTTCCCTGACCCCCACTCCCCGGATGCTTCTGTGGGGAAGCAGGATCAGTGAATGCTGCGGGAAGGGGGGTGGTGGTGTGTGTGTGGGCAGGCGGGCGGGCGGGCGGGGGGGTCCTTGGCCTGCCTCGTGCTGGGTAGCTAATCCGCCACCCTACAGGAGGCAAAAGAACTGACAAGAGGCCTGTTGCTTGGCTAAATTAGAAGTTGCATTCTCACAAAGCCAATGACTGCTTTCGGAAGGAGCTGTCCGCCCTTGTTCCTCACCATCACTTCCACCCCTGCCTTTAACAAACACAGTGCCAAGGAGTCTTGCTGTAATGAGCTTGCCTTTCCCACCTGCAGTTCTGAATAGCTGTCTTTGGATGTTACCCAGTTTCCACTTCTTGTTTCTACATGTTGGGCTTTGATAATTAAAATATTTACCCAAAATAATCCATTTTGACAGCCTCCACTCCCCGCTTATAAAGTTTTCTTAGACGATGACGTTAAAAAATAAATCAATTTTACATGGTCTTAGATTAAGTAAGTGCGTCGTGACAAACAGGTGAGATTTGGTTGTTTTTTTGAGGGTTCTGGGTTGGAATCTACCAGTCCAGCCTAGTTCCCTACACAGCTGCTGTTGTTTACACCAGGAATCACTGGACAAACGCTGCGTAAGACTTTGGAGCTATTGCTCCTGCTCGGACAGCAACGTGGTTATTCAGCTCCACCCAGTGGCATGTTTCAGATCTTTGTGAAACAGACACTTGATTAGAGTATTACTGCAGAACAAAAGGCGGCTAGGACCTTGCAGGAAGAATGCATTCGCTAGACGTGTGTGTAATAAAACGTGGAATGCGGAGTAGCAGCTTCTATTTCTGCTTACGGACATTTCGGAGCAAACTAACCCGAAGGCACACAGCTGATGCTCCTTTATTGCAATTGGCAGAGAAGTTCCATGGCTAAGCCTTAGGGCCTCTCCTCAAAAAGGCCATTCTGCCAAGCACCAATAGTTTTAGCCAGAATCCATTATAGCTGCCCGGCTGGAGTAAGAGGCGGGGCTCTGGGACAACCCGGGCTTGGCTCATTTTTAAAGCTCCAGGGAAGGATATTGAAATGGATCTGAAATTGAATGGGGAGCCAGTACTGATCAAATGTGATTAGGGTGATCCGAGGGGATGAAGAAAAAAAGGGGAAGTTCCGCCAGCACAGCAACAACAACAAGAAGAAGAAAGAAAGAAAGAAAGAAGCACGGAGTCCCGCCGGCAGAGGCGGGAGGGGGGAAAGAAAGAAAGAGAAGTGGAGTCCTGTTGGCAGAACAAAACAAAACAGCAGTGCGAAATATCGGGACGCAGCACAAACGTCTAAAAATCAGGACAGTTCTGATTTTATTGGGCCCTCTGGTCACCCTAAATGTGATATATGGCATGCTGCATTCACTTCTCCCCCATCTACGTCATTCTACATGGCTTTCTCTCTCCCCACAACAGAGCACACTGCAGCAGTGTGGACAAGAGGAGAGCAAACAGTCTTGGGCAGCATCTTCTTCCTAGCTGAAGTGTTGTTTCAACAGTTACAGACATGACAAAAAATTCAAGCTGTGCGTGACCTTCGTTGCCAGATCATCTTTAAGCCACAGTACCTGCCACTTTGTAGATATTTTCCCCACTTCCTTTTACCATCAACCCATCCCAGATTCAGTTTGGGGCAACGTCTTGTCTGGAGGTTCCAATGTTCTGCGAAACTGAGTTGTCTGCACCCCATAAGAAATTGTAGGAACTCCATGCTGTGGTATTATAGTCCATCTCACCTCTTCTGGTCTCTAGCTATTTTATTGGCAAACATTCTTGTTTGCCTTTGTAGCAGTAGTTTGCCCTTAATATGTACTCCATTGAAGGAAGGGGATACAAAGGATTCTCTTACTGAATGACAACTAACAAGAAAGAACTCAGAGAAGCATATGTTGTCTGCCAGGAACAACAACAAAGTGAGAGAGGGTGAAGGTATCAACCGGAGTTCTTTTGAACTTTAAAATAGCTTTAGCTAAACTGTTATAGGTAATAAACAGAGATATACCAATCTCCTAGAATTGGAAAGGACCTTGAAAGTCATTGAGACCAGCCCCCAGCCTTCACCAGCAGGACCAAGCACTGATTTTGCCCCCAATTCCTAGGTGGCCCCCCCTCAAGGACTGAACTCACAACCCTAGGTTTAACAGGCCAATGCTCAAACCACTGAGCTATTCTTCCCTGTTGATTAAAAAGAGAGCAGTAGCAGGGGACTGACATGTTCCTTCTCCAGCGAACCACAGAACAGCAAAACTCAGCTGGTGTAAACTGGTATAGTGCCAATGAAGTCAACAACAAAGCCCTTTGGTTTTATGCCAATCTAGTTACTGGTCAATTTCTATAAGTGCTGAGAGCACAGTATGCAACTTACATAACAAAAGGTTAAAATTTAAGACTCTCAAGCTGATATGGAAACTGATACAATAACAATGAAGTTCAAAGAAATGCTTGCCGGGACTATGCACTGAACTGCAGTCTTACAAGTAGAGGTGCAGAAACCTCTGAACCTTCCAAACCATTGGGATTCAAAGGCCAGTCCAAAATACTAACCCACACAAGCTGACAGCCTGCGAACCCCTCCTATTGCACTCCTGGCCCCTGACTTGGCTCTTACTGTAAATGGAGAGGACAAGGATCTGCTCTGATGTGACTGACTGAGCTGGAAGGGAAACAAACATTCCCTGCAATGTTAGATCAAGAGCTGCTCTACACTAGCTTAGAAAAAGCATTTAGAAAGTGTGTTTATAGCTTAGTGCAAAATAATGATTTACTAAATTCAGATTCTGTATAAAAATACTCAACTGCAGAGCACCCAGGTTTCCACCCACTCCTAGTGCAGACAGGATTCAACTCTCTTCACTCCCTATTTATGGACACATTAGTACCTAAAACCCATTTCTAATGTAATTCCATTCTGTTATTGAACATATGGATAACAGTGTCCGCAATAGCAGACCTTTGATTACTGGTTTTCTAATGAAGGTTGCCTGCTTGCCAAGTCTCAATTCTCACAGCAGCTTATTTCTGAACACCTTGCTTCCAAATTCTGCCTTCAATTCCATGCACACAACCCCCTCTGTGCCCCCAAATGTCGTGCATTAGTGCGTAGATTATAAATCAGTCAGTCACTATTTATGGTGTATTCTTCGGCACTGAATAGACACTACTTCATTTAAATCAGTGAGTGGTTGGGTGTTCTGTCACCTCTCTCAAGTACTTCTATGCCCCATAATTACCATAATTATTACCATAATTGCTGAGTCTTTAGCTAGCTTCACAACACTCCTGTGAGACAGGTAATTCAGACTCTAAGGCAGGGGTCAGCAAACTTTCAGAAATGGTATGCCCAGTCTTCAGTTATTCACTCTAATTTAAGATTTCGCATGCCAGTAGTATATTTTAACATTTTTAGAAGGTCTCTTTCTATAAGTCTATAATATATAACTAAACTATTGTTGTATGTAAAGTAAACAAGGTTCTCAAAATGTTTAAGAAGCTTCATTTAAAATTAAATTAAAATGCAGAGCCTCCCGAACCGGTGGCCAGGACCCAGGCACTGAGAGTGCCACCAAAAATCAGCTCACGTGCCATAGGCTGCCTACCCCAGTCTAACGGCTAGGCTACACTGGCAATGTTAAAGTGCGGCTGCAGCAGCAGCACTTTAACATGCCTTGTGGGGTCAAGGCGCTCTAAAAAACCTCCATGAGGGGCACAATTCCCAGCACCAGTGCACTGTTTACACAGGCGCTTTACAGTGCTGAAACTTGCTGCAGTCGGGGGTGTTTTTTCACACCCCATGGGCAGAAAATTGCAGCACTGTAAATTTCCAGTGTAGACAAGCCATAAGTCATAATAAATCTGTGGCAGCCCAGGGAATTGAATCCAGCTTCCCCTGAGTCACAGAAGATTAAGGGTTCGAAGAGACCTCAGGAGGTCATCTAGTCCAACTGTAATCCCAAGGTCCTTTTCTGCAGAACTGCCGCTTAGCCAGTTGGACACCAGTCTGTAGTGGTGCATGGGATTCTTCTGTCCTAAGTGCAGGACTCTGCACTTGTTAAACATCAGATTTCTTTTAGCCCAACCCTCCAATGTGTCTAGGTCACGCTGGACCCTATCCCTACCCTCCAGCGGATCTACCTCTGCCCCCAGCTCAGTGTCAGAGACCCAGACTAGTGCTCTAGCCATTGGACTTCTAGTCTTTATAAAGCAGGGCTGCTCAAACTTTTTGGCTCATGGGCCACATCTTGGTATGAAAATTGTATCGTGGGCCATGAATGCTCATGAAATTAGGGTTGGAGAATGGGGGTGGTGGTGGTGAAGGCTCTGGCTGGGGGCTCTGGGGTAGGGCCAGAAATGAGTTCAGAGTGTGGGAGGGGGCTCTGGGCTGGGGTGCAGAAGAGGGATCAGGGCTGGGACAGGTGGTTGGGGAATGGGAAGAGGTGAGGGGTGCAGGCTCTGGGGGCTGCTTACCTGAAGCAGCTCCTGGAAGCAGCGGCATGTCCCCCTCCGGCTCCTATGTGGAGGTGGGGCCACACGGCTCTATGTACTGCCCCGTCCGCAAGCACTGCCCCTTGAGCTCCAATTAGCTGCAGTTCCCGGCCAATGGGAGATGCGGGGCTGTCGCTTGGGGTTGGGGCAGCGCACACAGCACCCTGGCTATCCCTAAACACAGGAGCCGGAGATGGGACATGCTACTGCTTCCGGGAGCCTTGGCACAAGTGTGCAGAGTGGCCTCCGACCCCATTCCCCGACTGGAGTGCAGGAGCAGGGCAAGCCCCAGACCCCTCTTCCCAGCAGGCGCTTGAGGGCCGGTTTAAACCGGCTGGAGGACTGGAGGTGGCCCCGGGGCCATAGTTTGCTCACCCCTGTTATAAAGGATATCCAGGCCACACTGGCCTATTCTCATCAACTGAGGCTGCAATAATATAGAATACAAGTTTATTATTTATTACACATTATTATTTTGTATTATTATAGCAACTAGAGATGCCAGCAGAGATGGGAACCCCATTGGGCTAGGCAAAGTACATACAGATAGTGCGAGACAGTCCTATCCTGAACAGTTTACAGATTAAGTAATACACACAATCTCCATCTGTAGTGGGTTCTGGACCCTTATAAACCTCGTACAACCCCCTGGGCCAAACAAAGCTGCAATATTTGCTTTTTCATATGTTTGTTTGCATTTGCTCACATTTAATCTTTTTAAAAGCTACAATAAGTTTGAAGGAAATGTCAATCTCAGCTTTTAAGTGAAGTACAGCTATGATGTCCTTTATTACATGCTACTATTTTGAGTTGTTAATATCAGAGCAAAATGTGTGTGATGCAGACTAGCCCACTGCTGGATGGCTGGAGTTTAGAAGAGACCTAGGAATTTCTTCATATTACCTAGGATTGTGCACCCTTTTCCCATTTCTTGTGGCAACTGAGAGGGGCAAGTCTCCTCCGAAGAGCTGACAGAGCATTGGATACCAGGGATATTTAGGCAAGCCTGTTGACTCACTGCTTTCATACTTGAAAGGAAATGCCATTTCAGACTTCTCCTACCCACAGGCTTAGACATCCTGGTTAATTCCAAGGGCTGGTAATCAATCCCTAAGATACTTCCTGAAACTTAAGCAATTTTTATTTTCCTT
The DNA here is from genome assembly GCF_007399415.2 of Gopherus evgoodei. Taxonomy (NCBI): domain Eukaryota; kingdom Metazoa; phylum Chordata; order Testudines; family Testudinidae; genus Gopherus; species Gopherus evgoodei. The sequence goes on along the minus strand of NC_044324.1, from coordinate 67,641,032 downwards.
AAAAGGCACAATCTTTTTAACATGGAGGGAAGGAGAAAAGAGAAAGGCCTACAGCCAGAAACGCCCTGCAAAGTCAGTTCCATCATGGAATATATACCAGTGCTAACTGCTTTTTGTTAGAGAATATTTATGTCCTTCCAAAACTTATATGGTAAAACAACTAAGTGGACTGGCATACAGGAAATCATTGTTGGCATTCAGTTTCTCTCACATGCGTCTCTGTAGCACTATTAATTCTGTATTATGTTCCACGGATAATGAGTATTTTAAGCTACATTTATCTATTAGAAGTGTGTGTTGCAGCATTCTAAAACTAATTGCAATGCCCCCAAACAACATTATAAATATATTCTCCATTCCCAGCATTTAGTTTTTGCAATAAGTGATCTACCTCTATGTTTTCAAACAGGCAAAAAGACACATTTGTGCTGTTGTTTTAACATCAGTGAATTCAGGCTTATGACAGAGGATTGGCAATTCTGCTCAGTTTCCCACGAAGCCAAGCACAGATAAAAGAGCAGTCACTCCAAGCTGTTCCACGTGGCCTAGAAATGTAGTTCTGCTCTGAAAGATGCCTGTGAAAATGGCATTGTGCGTGTGTCTCATATTTACAAAGTAAAAAGATGTTTTTTTCGTGAATGCCAGCCCTGCAAACTCAACCTAGAGGCAGAGTAAAGCTGGATTCTTTCTTTCTCATGCCTGCCCGCCAGTATTAATGTCCTTCAGTGATGCCCATACAAACTCATTGTCTCGCTGGGCTGTACAGGTGTAACTGACAGGAAACTAATACACAACTCCATTGATGGTGCATAGGAAGAAACAGACTCCACAGCCTTAGCTCTGTTGACTTTGCAGGTCTAACAGGAGCAGAGCGCTTATTTTTGTCACTAAAACGAGCAAGTTTGTTGAGTGAAGGTGCCATTCTGTGGTATCACTTTTCTGAGTAATAACAATTAATCGAGTACAACCAAACATTCAATCTTCCCATCCTACCGTGTTCTGGGGTAACCATTTCTCACTCTATATGCTGGGCCTAAGTTAACGGCTTCTGGAAAATAAACAAACAAACAAAACAATCCTAACAGTTCATCTACACTGAAAGTCAACTTCTCTTCCTGATCAGATTGGAAGCCAGCCCTCCCAACTGAGTTACCTTCCAAAGTTAATTTTAAAATTTGAGGTGCAGGGGGTTGTATCTTAACATTACCCTCGGCCCATTAAAGAGTTACTATAAGGCAAGTATTTATAAATTCTTTCCATAGCCAGGGATGTTTCCAGCTAGCTGAAATCACATAAAAGCAAAGGCAGCACCAGCCACTGCAGAGCTGGGGACAAATCCAAGTCCTACTGAAGACAATCAGAAAGTTACTGGGATCTTGGCTTTCTAGTTCTCACTAGCATCTCATGTTGCTCAACAGGGTGATACGTTCCTTCTTAGTCAACACCTTTGATAGAAGGGATGTTTTTTCAGCAATGCTTTTTAGTAGGTGCTTGGTTGACTGATATCCCCATCATAATTTTATTTTAACTTAAGAGGAGCAAGACACATTGATGAGCTACTTAGACTCCTGGTCACTCTACAATAGCTCCTGGGTATGCTGACTTCAGATTAAACTGATGACACAAGCCACAGAAGACAGCTACAATGGTTTTTGGCTTTAGGTGTAGCATACCCATGTGTGTACTGTCTAATGACTTGTACTCTCCTTCATGAAGGCATTTTAACAAAGCTATTTTCTGGTGGTTCCTCATGAAGTACAGCTCAAGCTTGAGTTCTGAAATTTACTCTTCCCAAACGTATTTCCCTCTGGTGAGGCTCTGCCAATCCTAGAGTGTTCTATGTGCTCTGTCCTTTGCCGATTGGTCTTCACAAATCTCAGCAGGTTAACAATGGCGGCTGGTGTAATTCCAGGAATGCGGCTGACTGCGCCAATCTGTAGGCAGAAACAGTAACAGATCAGCTGGAGAACACTTGAGTCTCTGAAGCTTTCCAATGAGCCTTATTCCAGCCAGAGATGTCCAACTCCAAATAGAGACTAGACACCCGTACAAAGAGTCCCTTGGACAGATATGGAAGCATTTGGTGTTTAGATGGGATTCCATCACTGTTTCACCCCCATCCCTGACTCAGTGCCTCACCGTCTGAGGGCGGTTGGAGTCTAGTTTCTCTCGCACTTCCTGGGACAACGATGCATCAATGGCAAAGTAATCTAGGTCCTCTGGCAGCTGGAGAGCTTCATCTCGACGTACTTCCTCTATTTCCTGCTGCTGGCTGGCTACATGCCACTCATAAACAGCTGCAGTGGGAGTTGTGGGGGGCACAGAGAAAATAATAATAAAGATACATTTACAGCACAGGCATTCTTTCCCCCAGAACTAGGACTTCTGGGTGGGATTTTCAAAAGTACCTAAGGGCATTAAGCCTCTGACTGCCAGGGACTAGGGAGCTTAACACCTGTAGGTGTTTTGGAAAGTTTCACCAACTCAGCTTGCAATGGGAATGAATAAACACAGACAATGTTTCTGTCCCCCGAGGAGAGGCTGGTCCTCTGGGGCAGCTTGCAAGCCATTGGTGGAGTGGTCTGGTGGGAAAAAACAGGACAGAATGAACAATGAGACAATTCCTCTTGCACTCCAAGAGGAGGAGAATAGGGGCCTCATGGGGAGGGTTAGGGGCCAGAGATGAATGGGTCTGGTGCTCTGGTCACAATAGTTCTTTCCCCACTCAAGTCTATGCAGAGATGACGGTAGTTTCTGCTCTGTGGTCCTTCACCACTGAATGAGCTCTAAAGCCATTGAGCAGATCTGGTTACACAGGACTCGCAGACTCCTATACCTTCTATTTTCAGCCTCTCTGCCAGTTCTCTCCATTCAGCAAACTTTCTCAGGGGCTCTGGGATAGCTCTTGCCAAAAGCTCCATGGTGACCTCTGGATATTGAAGGATGTCAAGGGCACTGTGAAAACAAGAACATGGTAGCAAAGCCAGCGAATTACCCAGAACAGGTTAATAGCTGTTCCTAGTGAGACACACTGAATTTAGCTTCAGCAAGGTCAGTTCAGAGATGAATGATCACAGAGACTATCCCCTTTTGCTGCCACCACCAGATGAGTAAGGGAGACCAGCTCTTTGCTGAGAGGAGGGCACATTTGGGTAGGCAAATAGGGAGAAGGTGGCTAGATAATGGCATCTGAGGAACCTTGAAACTGGAAAGTACCTCGCAAGGGAGTTCTCAGGTATTGACCTGAAAAACAACAAAAGGGAAGGTAAAGAGAGGGAAGACGAGGAGAGATGGAGGGACTAGGGCCACCGTGACCAAGACCTGCTACCACCTGGCCTAGCTGAAATGAGTTGGTGGTCTCAGTCTAGTTCCTAGGCCCACATCATCCAACCATCACCTCCCTTGTCAGAAGTCTCAGTAGAGGCACCAAGGCTGACCAGTGCTAAAGAGTGGAGTGCCTTTCACACAACCAGGGAGATAGTCGCTCCAGAGCAGGGATGAGGCACATTGCATAGAAAGTGCTACTTTACCGCAGCCAGTGCTATGCCTCTTACGTGGCTAAAGACAGGCTGTCCGTCTGCCACCACACCACCTGCACTAAGTTTTAGAAAGCAGTGGAGAGAAAAGGAAGGACCTCTTCTGCAGAAGTACGCACTGGACAGACAAGAAAGGATCAGCTGTAGCCTTTACCTGGTAAGTGAGCTTCGACTGGTGCTTATGGGAGCCTCCGGAATCAGCCTGGACCATTTGGTGGCGGTGAATTGAAGAGATTTTAGCACTGTTATTGCCTCTTCTAAAGCAGCCTTCAGCCGAGATGTCTGTGCATATCGCTGTTGGGACACACAGCCAGCTTCCTCAAAACCTTCATAGACAGAGTGCGCATGAGTGAGAGAGGGTGCACAGACAGGGCTGTGAACATCACCAGGAGAAGCGACTGCCTACCTCGGAGGGTGAGCCTGCTGTCTGCATTGTCGGGCCGTAGAGACATGCGGAATTCCACACGGCTGGTGAACATGCGGTATGGTTCGTTGGTGCCCAGGGTGGTGAGGTCATCAATCAAGACTCCGATGTAGCCCTCTGTGCGGCTAATGATGAAAGGGGGCTTGCCACTAACACGCAGGCCAGCGTTGATCCCAGCAATCACTCCCTGCCAGAGAGCAAAATGGTCACAGGAGCTACTGCAAAGCCAGCACAATGGCACTTCCCTGATCCACAGATGTGGCCAAATACAAGCCACTAGATCTGTGTAGCATGAGGTGTGTGACTGTCTGTGATGCTTTAGCAGCCCTAGTGGTTTTATTCCTGCATTGGGAAAGAAGAGGCTCTCCACATCCCTTCCAGAGCTCTGAGGATCCCCTCCTTGTTCTCCCCCAACTGAAAGCAGTGTGTCATGCTGACTATCTTTCAACCTGAATGCTAGGCCAGACTGCTTGGAGCTAGTTATCATTGCTACTTAATCAATTAAGAGGGGCTAACTGGTGAGCGACATGATCCTACCTGTCTGTATGTCTGTCCACTGAGAATTCTTTATCTGCAGATCTTCCAGCTGCTTTAGTCCTTGCTACCAATAATCACACCTGGCACAAGGGAACCAGCCTCTTGGGCTGACATTAGAATTCCTTGGTATTTTTAAAAACGAAGTTGTAGGAAAGCTGTTCCTGAGAATAGCAGGGCCTTTGCTGCTGAATGCTCCGATGGCCATGTGTGCATAATCCCAGAACATATCCACAACTCAGGCAGTGCCCCGCTGGGAACAGCACTGGGATCACTTGCAGGAGGAAGGAGAAGAGTGACAAGGCAGCCACTGTCTGACACAGTAATATATGGTTTGCAGTGCTGTTCAGTACCATTAGATTGTGGGTTGTTTTTTGTTTGTTTTTTATTGTCAGTGCTTCTCCACTCACAGTCCAGTGCTGCAGTTGCTGATTGGGGTTAGAGTTCTAAGACACCTTCAGTCAATGCAGCCATTGGAGACTTTTCACGTGTGCTCCCAGTCATGCCCATCAGGAGTGCAGTTTCCACACTGCCCATTTGGCTGTGTCTACACTAACAGACTTTGTAGCTGTAATGCATCACTAGTGCGACTCCAGCAGTGGTAATCAAGGTGGAAGCCAAAATGCGGGCAGGATGCAGGCGAGCTGTGAGTAGTTTGGATGACACAGTGGCAAAGCTGTTCCCTGTCTGCACTACACTGTTACTGCCATTGGGGGCTGCACTGGAGGTGAATTACATCTACCAGGCTTGCTAGTTCGGAGAAGGCCTTTCAGGTTATATCCGTTCTCTTTCTGAGTGTGGAACACGCACTCCCAGATCTGCTCACCTGGGCTGCAGCTTCTTCATAGCCTGTGGTGCCATTTATCTGTCCTGCAAAGAAGAGTCGCTGAACAAGACGGGACTCAAGGGAAGCACTGAGCTGACGGGGGTCCAGAAAGTCATACTGAACCCCATAGCCTATTACAAGCAAACCAGACAGACAAAATCAAGTCAGTCATCAGGAGAAGAAAATCAAACACCCCTGCCCCATTCCACAGAATAAAGGTGTCAGAATTCCCACTGAGAGCCCAGCATGATACAACACCTCTCCACTCACCCCCAAGTGCAACGGCATGTAGGTTTGTCCACACCCTCAGCTTCTGGGTACAGTAGGGGTCACATTTCCAGATGCCTTTGCAATGTAGATGTAATGTAGATTCCCCTCCACCCCCTTCTGTGGAAAGCTGGTCTGGAAAGGGCCAGCTCACACTGGTTGGAGCGATCTGGCCCTCACTCACCTGGCTGCACCATCTTGGCTTTCTCCAAGCCACGGATACATGCAATGACCTGCTCCTGGAGCTCCGGCGGCAGAGTCATTGACATCCCTTGGGGGTAGATGATGTTGGAATCCAGACCCTCAGGCTCCAGCCACAGCTGATGAATGCGGTTTGGAAAGCGCAGAACTTTGGATTCAAGCGAGGGACAGTATCTGCAACAGGGAACAGCCATCAGGACAAGAGCATTGACCTGGAGAGAAGCAATCTCTGACAACAGCCTTCCCAGAAGGTACACAAGGGAGACCCAGAGGACTTCAGATACACGATCAGATCACTACACACAGATCTCTCCAGGATCTCTCCGTACTCACCGGGGCCCTCTTGTTGTCTCCCGTACATGGTTGTTCAGGTGAAGGTTATCGTGGATGATTTGCTCCACTTTGGCATTGGTGAGAGTCCGGTAGCATGAGAGCTGATCTTCTGGCTGACAGAGGTCAAGAATCACTTCGATTTAATCCAACAATAATACTTTGCAGTTATTTAGTACTTTTTTTCTAAAGACCTCAAAAGGCTCTATAAACATTCTCTAACATTCATAACAGCACTGAAAGGGGGTAGCGTTGTCATCCCCGCTGCACAGATGTTCAGTGATGTTAAATAACAAGCTGAAGAGTGAGTCAGTGGCAGAGAGTAGTAAAACCTTGGGAGCCTTGAAACCATGTTCTCTGCTCTAATCAATACACTACCTACCCAATTACAGCACAGATATCCCAAGGAAGGTGATGGATATGGGTGGAGGTCTGTGGCATTCCAGCTGGCCTTAGCCTTCCTAGCTAAGAGCTGATGCCTCAGAGAAGCTGAATTCTGAGCTATCAAGGTGAGGTAACTGGACACCCTCTGACTGAATGAGTCAAACATTGATAAGACCACTTCCTCAGCCAGCAGACCCCACTGCCTTTATGGTACTGATCACAGCAGTATGGTACTGATCACAGCAGTATAGGGATCACCCTGAGAGCACTCTCCCAGCTCACACCAACTGCATGTGTATTGTCAGCATTCCATCCCACCTTGATCCACACAGCCTCATTGAGGAAGCTGAATGGCACAGGACGGTTGTCAGCCATGTGTCTCTCCAGAACGCTGAAGTCAATAGTGTCTTTGGCCAGTCGAGGTGGGGTCCCAGTCTTCAGCCTTCCCACAGAAAATCCCAGTTTCTCCAAGGTCTGAGCCAGTCCAATGGAGGGCTGATCCCCTAATCGCCCAGCGGGATGCATCTTTAAGCCAATGAAGACCATCCCCCTCAGAAACGTGCCTGTAGTCAGGATGACACTTCCAGCGTGGATTCTGCTTCCATCCCCTGGAATACAATCAGTTTATAGAAATAAGCACATTTCATACTAACAAGCCCTTGATGTTTCTGGTGTTGTTACCTAGCATAAGCCCACATTCTCCACTGAATTTGCGTGTGCCTCTTGTCAATACAGAAAAAACTAATGGAGACACAAAAGCAGGTGCAGTTTAACCATCCCAGCCTTCACGGGAGGTACAAGCTTGTGAGTGCCCCCTTGGCACATGGCCCCTTCCCCTTTTAAGGACCTGTTCCTCGTGGCCTGTGACTAGAGATGACTTGGCTGCATCTGGTTGGTCACACTCCACCTCGGGCAGTGTCCATACATTGGGTGTGTGATCACTGCCTAATCAGAGTGCCAGACACGGTGTCTACCTGGAAGCTCTTCTGATCTTCCAGCTGTTCAACCAGCCCATTCACCCCACAAGCATTCCAGGAGGGAGGGGGAGGGAGAAAGCCACTTCACAGCTATTCAGAGAGGGAGACAAAGGGGCGGGGGGGTGGAGGGGATAACAGACCTTTTGAGCATACAGGTTATACAAAGCATAGTTATACAGAGCATACAGATCACTGCTGCTCCCACAACACAATAAGTTGTAGACCCACATTTCGATGACATGTGACAATGAAATGAAAGAGATCCTTTCCTTCCCCACCAAGAACTAATGACAGAGACAGCTGGAGAGTCCTTGAGTGCTTAGAATTTCTTTCTGATGGGAAGAATTAAAATTTTATCCACAGATTTTAGGTCCTCATCAGTAAAGTGACAGAGGAAACACAAGAACTTACAAACATGAAACAGTTAAAGTAAAAGGCCTCATCTGTGCAAAGCTGCTTATTTTCATGTTACTACTAGGGAAAGTTGTTGGTCTGGCAGCAATGGTGGATGAAGTTCTTCTACTGAGATAGGATGACAACCAGATAACCACAAAATAAGCATTAAGAACAATTTCTTCTATGCTTCTCTCATGCCTGATGGCTACCCTGACAAGCCCACTTCTAGGGACCAGTTCCATGCAGTTCTTCATCTTGATGAGACTGTCAGCAAGGGAGTCAGTTGGTGCTACATGTGATGGTGATGGCTGTAATGTAGATAACACTTACTAGAAAAGTAGCAAAGAATCCTGTGGCACCTAATAGACTAACAGATGTTTTGGAGCATGAGCTTTCGTGGGTGAATACCCACTTCATCGGATGCATGTAGTGGAAATTTCCAGGGGCAGGTATATATATGCAGGCAAGCTAGAGATAATGAGGTAGTTCAATCAGGGAGGATGAGGCCCTGTTCTAGAAGTTGAGGTGTGAAAACCAAGGGAGGAGAAACTGGTTTTGTAATTGGCAAGCCATTCACAGTCTTTGTTTAATCCTGAGCTGATGGTGTCAAATCTGCAGATGAACTGAAGCTCAGCAGTTTCTCTTTGAAGTCTGGTCCTGAAGTTTTTTTGCTGCTACTCAAGATCTACAAACCCAGAAATCCTAGACGCTTCATCATCTCGGGCATTGGCACTCTCACTGAAGGACTGTCTGGCTATGTGGACTCTCTACTCAGACCCTATGCCACCAGCACTCCCAGCTATCTCCGTGACACCACTGATTTCCTGAGGAAACTACAATGCTTTGGTGACCTTCCAGAAAACACCATCCTAGCCACCATGGATGTAGAGGCTCTCTACACAAACATCCCACACACAGACGGAATACAAGCTGTCAGGAACAGTATCCCTGATGATGCCACAGCACAACTGGCTGCTGAGCTCTGTGCCTTTATCCTCACACACAACTATTTCAAATTTGATGACAATATATATCTCCAGGTCAGTGGCACCACTATGGGCACCCGCATGGCCCCACAATATGCCAATATTTTTATGGCCGACCTGGAACAACGCTTCCTCAGCTCTCGTCCACTCACGCGCCTTCTCTACCTACGCTACATTGATGACATCTTCATCATCTGGACCCATGGGAAGGAGACTCTGGAAAAATTCCACCACGATTTCAACAGCTTCCACCCCACCATCAACCTCAGCCTGGACCAATCTACGCGGAAGGTCCACTTCCTAGACACCACGGTGCAAATAAGTGATGGTCACATTAACACCACCCTATACCGAAAACCTACCGACCGCTATGCCTACCTTCATGCCTCCAGCTTCCATCCCGGGCACATCACACGATCCATTGTCTACAGCCAAGCACTCAGGTACAACCGCATCAGCTCTAACCCCTCAGACAGAGACCAACACCTACAAAATCTCCACCAAGCATTCTCAAAACTACAATACCGGCACGAGGAAATAAGGAAACAGATCAACAGAGCCAGACGTGTACCCAGAAGCCTCCTACTGCAAGGCAAACCCAAGAAAGAAACCAACAGGACTCCACCGGCCATCACATACAGCCCCAGCTAAAACCCCTCCAACGCATCATCAGGGATCTACAACCCATCCTGGACAATGATCCCACACTTTCACAGGCCTTGGGTGGCAGGCCAGTCCTCGCCCACAGACAACCTGCCAACCTGAAACATATTCTCACCAGTAACTGCACACCACACCATAGTAACTCTAGCTCAGGAACCAATCCATGCAACAAACCTCGATGCCAACTCTGCCCACATATCTACACCAGTAACACCATCACAGGACCTAACCAGATCAGTCACACCATCACCGGTTCATTCACCTGCACGTCCACCAATGTAATATACGCCATCATATGGCAGCAATGCCCCTCTGCTATGTACATCGCCCAAACTGGACAGCCTCTATGGAAAAGGATAAATGGACACAAATCAGATATTAGGAATGGCAATATACAAAACCTGTAGAAGAACACTTCAACCTCCCTGGCCACACTATAGCAGATCTTAAGATGGCCATCCTGCAGCAAAAAAACTTCAGGACCAGACTTCAAAGAGAAACTGCTGAGCTTCAGTTCATCTGCAAATTTGACACCATCAGCTCAGGATTAAACAAAGACTGTGAATGGCTTGCCAATTACAAAATCAGTTTCTCCTCCCTTGGTTTTCACACCTCAACTGCTAGAACAGGGCCTCATCCTCCCTGACTGAACTACCTCATTATCTCTAGCTTGCCTGCATATATATATATATACCTGCCCCTGGAAATTTCCACTACATGTATCTGACGAAGTGGGTATTCACCCACGAAAGCTCATGCTCCAAAACGTCTGTTAGTCTATAAGGTGACACAGGATTCTTTGCTGCTTTTACAGACCCAGACTAACACAGCTACCCCTCTGATACTTACTAGAAACTGCACTAAAGAAAAATTTACTCTTTTTCACAAATCAAACACTAGTTAGATGGAAAGGAGTTTGTCTTCGGCACACCTGATTAACCCAACAAAATCTTCTCATATAGCCTGGGACATATTCTGAATGACTGGTCTAGAGATAAACCTTTGTAAATCTGTTCCCCAAATCACCTAGTTCTCACACTCACCACTGTGATGGCTAGTTTGTTTCGCTCATACTCAACCTAAATCAGATTAATGAAAGACTCCTTTTCATTGTACCAGTCCCGACTTCACGCACAAGTCAGCTTGAGGAATCAGACATGTTTACTCTCATGGTCCCATTTAGGACCAAGACATAACCAACCTAGTGAAGCACCTTGTGCTTCCAGTACGTACCTAGAATGACCCCACTGACTTGGCATTTCCCAGGACGGTCTGGCTCTGGTTCCATCAGGAGAAGATCCTCCACAGACGCCTCATGAACAGTCAGCAGTGGAGTGTTAAGGATTTCTTTCTGCCATGAAAGAAGGAAGTATTGAGTGTCCATACATCACTAAGATGGGCCTGTTGTCCCCTCAAAATAACATCTCAGAACCTCTTCCCCAAAACATTCAGCAACAGCCTCCCTCCTGGATACACAGAGCTTCCTTTCCTTGACCCCATTGCTTTCCCACTCTGTCATCAGGTCATTTCACTGTACTTGTGATCCAACTCGCTGTCCAGGACATCCAATTACTGCACTGTTTGGGATTTATTAAATGGAAATGAAGGACTAATAGATTTTAAGTCCAGAAGAAACCATTAGATCATCTACTCAGATCTCCTGTACAACACAGGCCATACATTTTTTAGCCAGTTACCTTGCATTGAGCTCAATAACTTGCGTCTGACAAAAGTATCTTGCAGAAAGGCTTCCAGTCTTGAAGACTTAAGAGCTGGAGAATCCACCATTTCCCATTCCCTAGTGGTTAATCACGTTCACTGTTAAAAAATTGTGCCTTATTTCCAATTTGAATTTCTGGTTTCAGTTTCCAGTCATTGATTCTTGTCATGTCTTTTCCCACTAGATTAAAGAGCTATTTAGTACCTAGTATTTTCTCCCCACAATACACCATAATTCAGTCACCTCTAGATTTTTTTTATAAGCTAAACAAATTGAGCTCTTTCAGTCTCACACTGTAAGACACAGTTTCCAGCCTCAAATTAGTTTTGTCTTTTCTCTGCACCCTCTCAATTTTTCAACATCCTTTTAAAAAATGTGGACACCAGGACTACAGTGGGTTATTTGTTTCTCTAATTAGACCCAGGTTTTACTTCTCTCCCATTTCCCTTGACCCAGTCAAAAATTTTCCTGTCCCATTTTGCCCCATTACTTCTCTTCTCCCCCATGTCATTCTCACCTGCATGTTTTCTTTATAGAGTTTCCTATCAATCTGGGCTCGGAGACCCCACACAGCAGGACCCTTACACCGGTTTAGCACCTTGTAATGAACTCCAGACTGATCACAGATCCGAGCACACAGCCCATCCAGAGCATCTACCTCTCTCATGAGATGCCCCTTTCCAATGCCACCGAAGGAAGGGTTACATGACATTTGCCCTAGAGAAAACACAAGCGAGCCTTTAATTATCAGCTAATGGCAGCCTTGCATTTTCTGAACCCTAGCATTTATTTCTACTGTTTAAAAAGAAGGTAGCTCAAGGCCACAGTATCAGAACTGGCCATTAGACCAGGGAACTTGGCTCCTAGCCTCATGCTCATTCTATAGGTCTATGCTGCTTCTGAGACAAAACAAAAACTATTAAAAGGTTAATTACATATCATTGTGTGGCCACAGAATCCACTGGGTTCTGCCACACATGCAAAGCTGCTAGGGGACACAGACTGTGTGCCACAAGTATGCGGGTGAAGCTCAGCAGTTCCTCATATACATCATAGAAAGACAATGTAATCACTGAAGCTTCAAGCCAAGGACAGTGTTTCAGTGACACCTAGCTAGTTAGACACTCAACCTGAGCTCTGATCTACACTACAGATTTACATTGGTATAACTGTGTCACTCAGGGGTGTGAAAAATCCACACACCGTGTGCAACATTGTTATACCAACCTCCCAGCCTAGGCCGATGTAGACAGCACTGTCAGAGGAAAGCTTCTCTTGCTGATATAGCTGCCACCTCTTGGGGAGCTAAATTAACTACACTGATGGTAGAGCTCTCTTTCATCAGAATAAGAGCATCTTCATATTAGCATTACAGGAGCAGCGTTGCATCAGTGCCAGTGCAGAGTTTTAAGTGTAGAACTGCCAGCTCCTCGTAACTCTAGCTGAGTGAAGGACATGAGGGACATCTCAGAGCAAGGAGAGGCATCGACCTTTTGTGATTATGGCCACATCTACGTTATGGGTACTACAACGCTGTAGCTATGCCATTATAGTAGTATAGAATAGATACGCCTCTACTCTGCTGTAATGCTGTCCTCAGGAGCCAAAAAACCTTTGTGAGTTATAGGTGAAACCGCATTATATCGAACTTGCTTTAATCTGCTGGAGTGTGCAGCCACGCCCCTCCCCCCAGCGCTGTTTTACCGCATTATAACCAAATGTGTGTTATATCGGGGTAGACCGTATATCCTAGAGTGATGAAAGGGTTTTTTCCAATGCTTTACAAACTCCACCTCCCAAGCAGTGGTAGCTAGTTTTTGGAAGCAGTCTTCCTTTCACCTTGGAGTGTCGGGGGAAAGGGTGAGGGGGCCATAGATCAGCCGAGCTACTGCACTCAGGGTGTGAATTTTCCACCCCCAAGCGATGCAGCTATGTCGATCTAAGTTGTACGTGTAAACCAGGCCTAGGGCTTGTAATGGACGAGTCCTGCTGGACCCTAGGCGTGCGCAGCTGTCCCACGGCACCGGTGGCCAGGAACGCTCTCCCAGGCTCGGTGCCTGTGACCCTTTAGGCGCCTACGATCAGCCGGGGGCTGAGAGTCGCTGCGCCGGGCGCTGCCCGGGAGCCCACGCGACGCGCAGCGGGGTCACAGCGCAGCGTGAGCGGCCACGGAGGACGCGGTTACCGATGGTGTCGGCCTTGTGCGTGACGAGCAGCGTCCGGACCCCGCTCCGAGCCGCCGCTGCCGCCGCCTCCGTCCCGGCGTGGCCCCCGCCGATAACGAGCACATCCCAGCGAGGCGCGGTGCCGTCGCTCCCCGCGCGCCGGCAACAGGGCAGCGGGGCGGGCGGCAGCGCGCGACGGCGGCGGAGCAGGAACATGGGGGCGGCTCTGAGACTTCGGGATCAACCGCGGGAGGGGCGGGGGGCCCGGGGTCAGCGGAAGAACGAACCGCGGACCCCCAATTCCACACTCCCTCTGGGCGCCGCCATGTCTGCGGCCTCCTGACCCCGCCCCTCGAAGGTCGCCGACAACAAGAGGGCGGAGCAGGAAGTCGGCACCATCGCGGCGGCCGAGGCGCAGCAAGCGCGTCCCGTGCGCACTGGAGGACTGAGCGGATAGGCAGCGCGGCCTCCCCCGCCCGCGGAATTTCCGAGGCCGCGAATCACGTGCCCCGCCCTGCCTGCGGGCGGCCCCGGGGAGGGGGAAGAGCTGGGCCCCGCCCCTCCCACGTAGCGGCTGCCCCGCTGGCCGTTAGTGACGTCAGTGGCTGCTCTTTGTTCCTTGCCCATCACGATTTCCCAGCCCGAGGCCCAGGGGTGGTAGCTGGGGGGCGGTGGCTCGCGTGCCCCGTGTCTTCCCCTGAGCAGCAAAGGAGCCGCTGTGGCGGGGGGCGCCCGCCGGCATGCCCCGCGCTGCTGCCGTGGGGAGGTGTGTGGCTCTGGGTTAAATGGGCACACACACAGCCGGGTGTTTGTAATTTGGAAAAGCGCTGTACAGAATTCAGCTGCGAGCTGCTCTCTGCCCAGCCCCGAGGGAAGTTGTTGCTTTGTTCGTTGCTGGTATCTCTCTGGCCGGCTAGAAATTGTAGGGCCTACAGTAAACAGTAATTTAGTGTTACCAAAATGTCGGGTCCGCCTAGCTGAGAGCCAGTGACAGCCAGACTGGGATGAGGAAATGTTGCTTTATTCTGCAGAAGAAAGCAGAGTTCTGTTCCTTGGTACAACCCCCCCCCCTCTACTTCATACAAAAATCTAGAATCTTTTATACACGCTCACACACAGGCTTTGGTCGTGTTAGCATATGATTGGTGGTTAGCAAACCCTGCACTTCTGCAATCTGCTCAGCAAAAACAGGCTTAGGACCAGCTTCAACTTCCTCAAGACCAATAAGGGAAGACAATTCAAAAGTTCAGGCTTCTGTGTCCGTGAGGTGTCCAATTTCCCCTAATGGTTGCCAGCTATTATAAGGCTCCTAGCTATTAGGGGGTCGCTGCTGACAGTAAACAATAACTTAGTGTATGCAAAACACAAACTAGCACAAACTATTATATTTGCAATATTTATGAATGCAAGCTATTAGGCAGAAACTCAACCATTGTTCCTCATAGAGCCTCCCCACGCCCAGCCCTGTTGTCACTGTTACACATAGCAATCAAGTTTTCAAAACAAAATTTGCACTTTTCTACTTCAGCACAAACAGATCAGTATATTGCCTTCTGAGCCTATTCCAGAAATGTTTTCTCAGGCCTCCTCTTCTCTGTGGCCTAGTGTACACTATGGAGTTACGTCCACATAAGGCAGCTTATGTCAGGCTAATAATGTCTCTATCTACACTACCAGGTCCCATTGCAGTAACTTGCCTGCTACCTCGAATGAATTACTCCACCTTCACAAGAGGTTTAGTGCTTAATTCGATGTTGTTTGGTCGACTTAGAAGCACTAGAAGACACTGCATTGCTTATGTCGACCTAACGCCTCCAGGAAGTGTCCCACAATGCTCCACGGTGACCGCTCTGGTATTATGTCCAGTTCTGAGCACCACATGTCGGGAAAGATGTGAACATACTGGAGAAAATCCAGACAGAATAACAAAAATGATGAAAGGTCAAGAAAATATAATCTATGAGGAAAGATTGAATAAATTGAGATTGTTTACTCTGGAGAAGAAAAGATGGAGGTGTGGAGGAGGGGACATGATAACCATCTTCAAGTATGTAAAATGTTATAAAGAGGAGTGTGATAAATTGTTCTTCTTATCCACTGAGAACAGGACAAGAAGTAGTGGACTTAAATTGTAGCAAGGAAGATTTAGGCCTTGTCTACTCTGCCACTGTATAGTGCTGAAACTTTCTCACTGGGGGGGTGAACCCCGCCCCCCAAGCAATGCAAGTTTCAGCTACTCCCCTGATGGGGGTGGGTTTTTTACAGCGCTGGTGCCACGACTACACAGCTACGTTAAAGTAGCTTTAATGTTGGTAGTGAAGACATACCCTTAGATTAGACATTTGGGAAACTGTCCTAACTGTAAGGGATCTCTGTCTCTATAGGTTTTTAAGAATAGGTTAGACAAACACCTGTTAGGGATGGCTTAGATCAGTGGTCACCAACCAGTCGATCACGATCCAGGAGACTTTCGAAGTCAATCACAATCTCCGGCCAGTAAAAGTCTGGCGATGCAGTGGGGCTAAGGCAGGCTCCCTGCCTTCCCTGGTCCCATGCTGCTCCTGGAAGCGGCCAGCACACTCCTGTGGCCCTGGGGGTGGAGGAGGGCAGGGGTCTCATGTGCTGCTCCTGCTTGCAAGCACTGCCTCTTCAGGTCCCATTGGCTGGGAACAGGGAACTGCGGCCAATGGGAGCTGTGGAAGCAGTGCCTGCAGAGATGGGCAGCATGCACAGCCACGTGCCCCGCCCCCAGGGACTGGTGTAGGGCCGGGGCAGACAGTGAGCCTGCCTTAGCCCTGCTGTGCCACTGCCTAGGAGCCACCTGCAATAAGTGCTGCCTGGTGGGAGCCCGCACCCCAACCCCCAGCCCTGAGCCCCCTCCGTGAGCCAGCACTCCATACCCTTCCTGCATCCTGTACCCCCTCCTCCACCCCAGCACTCTGCCCCAGCCCAGAGCCCCCTCCTGCACCCAATCTCCCTCCCAGAGCTTGCACCCTGAACCCCCTCTTGTACCCCAACCCCCTGCCCCAGGCTCAGCCCGGAGTCCCCTCCCACACTTCTAACCCCTGTTGGAGAAAAACTTAGTTCTCACTTTTTGGTTGGGTACAGCAAAGTCAGATATGTTATTCTGTTTAGCAGCTACAGCAGGGAGAGAGTGCACTAGGACATAGGGTCTCCCCTTCCTAGACAGGTCTCTCAACAGGTAAACAATTGCAGCAAGCATTTATACTTTTGTTACAGACAATAATAGGCAACAGCTGCATTTTGTTTATTCACATGTCATCCTGATATCTTGCTTTTCTCACTTAAGAGACTCCAGTCTACATTTCGTATTATCTACACAAGGTCGAAACAACTTCTCACACAGTTCTTTTCTACTCGCCTCACACAATCCTCGCTTCTACAAATCTCGCGTAATTAGGGTTACAGTCAGCCTAACTCTTGCTAACAGAGACTGTCATGCATTAAGATCCCCTACAAATCCCTGTCAGTTCTTTCTCTACTTCCACACCCCTCAGCCCCAGCCCAGAGACTGCACCCCCTCCAGAACCCCAAACCCTTGCCCAGCCCAGTGAAAGTGAGTTAGGGTGGGGGACAGCGAGTGATGAAGGGGGAAGGAATGAGTGGGGTGGGACTTTGGGGAAGGGGCAGGGCCTCAGGGAAGTAGATCCTGGGTTGCAGTTAATTCAAAAAGTGATCTTGTGCATAAAAAGACTGGAAACCAATGGTTTAGATAATACTTAATGCTGCCTCAGTGCAGGGGACTGGACTAGATGACCTGTCAAGGTCCCTGCCAGTCCTATAATTCTATTATTTTATGAGTGCTCCATTATTTCACATCTTCTCTTTGGACTTCAAAAATCAAAAGTGGGTTATACCTTGACTATATAAAATTTTTAAAATGTTCAACACAGGTAAAAGGCCTGATGATTAATAGTGTGTTGGGGAAGAACTCCTGCAATCTCCTATGGTTGCCCTGACTGACTTTGTCAAAAATAAGGCCACTTTACTTTTGAGTGAAGTGTCCACACAGGGGTTTAAGGTGCTGTAGTGTGTGTGCATTAACTTCACACTTCTAGTATCTCACTATCAAGACATGCCCTTCATAAGGGATGAGAATAAGGGAAATGGTGGGGAGAAACTCCTATTCATTCCTTTAGTTTAAAATGCTTTAACTATTTTTAACTGACTCCCACACAATGGAAGGTGAGAGAAGAGGCTGCAGACATTCTGTTGCAAATGGCAAAGGAGCAGTTTTAGCCACACAATCAGTAATCAGAGTTGTCAAGCTCTAAATGATAATGGTTAATTTAACATCTGAGTCAGCATTATAATCTGTGTTCTCAGTGTTAAGAAAACATTTGTTTTTACCATGGGATAACTAGCATTAGCTATCTCCCTGTGAAAACATAATGGAGACAAGGCACTTTAATTTCTCTGAAAGGCAACTAATACAAAGGAATAACAGGATGATTCAGCTTAAAAAATCCAGTACAGAGCAGTAAACTTGTTAAAATGAAGTACATCACTGAAATGTATCATAACAAAATATGTAGCATACATATGCAACCCTTCTGCTCCTCTGAATTGGCAGCAACAAGGGCCGGGTTCAGTATCCAGGAGTTCCGTTTTAATAACACCATGCATAACCAGCTCGAGCCCCCACCCAGTGACCTGGGACACTTACATAGCACACCCTCCTGGGCACCTCTAGGAGGCAATACTTCCCCTCTTACAAGCACGGAGCCTGAGCGTAGCAAAATCCTTTTAATAAAGGAAGGAAACAATGTGGCATCCCATTGGAGAAACACCACAAACAGGATTATAACAAAACCATAAACAAAACCCACCTCCAAGCAGGGCTGTAGCAACAAAGAACGTGGCCCCCTCCGAACATATGTCCGGGGCCCCTTATAATGCAGAAACTGGAATGCGGTATTTATTTTATACAATATACAGGGTTCATAT
Organism: Gopherus evgoodei; assembly: GCF_007399415.2. NCBI lineage: Eukaryota > Metazoa > Chordata > Testudines > Testudinidae > Gopherus > Gopherus evgoodei. The sequence continues at coordinate 67,622,655 of NC_044324.1, read as the reverse complement.
TATGTATACATAGGCCTACAGTGTACATGTATTCCGTATTTACGCAAAGCGCTTCTTTCGAGCCTTGTTCTCTGCAAATTGGTTAATCAATGCGTCATAGTCCAGAGATCTGGCAATCTTGTTTTCGATTGAGATAACTGCAAGCGCAGAAAGCCTGTCATCTGTCATGGTTGAGCGCAGGATATTCTTGATCAGTTTCATTCTGCTGAAGCTCCTTTCAGCACCAGCGACAGTAACTGGTGTGGTCAGAAGAATTCTGATGCAAATGCAAAGATCTGGATATATCTCCTGAAGGCTGTTCTTGTATATGTACATTAAAAAATTGTTTGCCGTGACAAGTCCTCTCTCTTTCTCGACATAAATAAAACGATTCAATTCCATTATGAGTTAGTTGGCATCAATGTCTCCCATTTTTCTTTCAAAATTTTTGCTGTGATTCTCCAGTTCATTTTCTCTGTGACACTGCTTCAGGCTGTTAGTGTTGTACAGAAATCCAAACAACTTATACCACTCCATGAGTTGGTCAAATCACGACGAAACAGAAGATATGGCCTGATCAGTGAGAACAAGAAAGAACTGTGATTTGAATTTTTCTTCAGCAGAAAGATGACTCGAATCATCAGCACATTTGTAATCAAACATTCTCTTCTTACGTCGCACCCTGGTTTCTGGAAACACCTGCTCAATACCCATATGCTCTGCTATTTCACATGCATTTGTGACCACAGAGTTATATCCTGTATTTCGATAGTCTTCCAAAAACTTCATTGTAGCACCGACTTATGCCTGCAGTACGTCAATTGACACATCTGGTGACTGAATTAATTTGCTGGTTTTATTGACGTGAAATAGTATATCGTACCACGTGTACACAGTCAGAACAAAAGGCCACGTAGTAACATGGTCTAAAAGCGCACTGGCTTCTGTTGCTGTATTGCCATCTTTCTTTTCGAGCGCATATTCTCGCAAAGATGACAAAGCATTGCACAATTCTTCAAGGTGATAACGCAATGGCTTCACAGCATCAATTCTCAATTCCCAACGAGTGTCCGACAACCCTTTAACAGATATTGGCATATGTTCTTGAAGTATATCCCAAGATGAAGGTGAAGAAGAAAAGATAACGTATATTCTGTTAATCAGACCGAAAAAGTCAACGGCATATTTCGATGACTTTGCCGCATCTGAGATCACAAGATTCCAAGTGTGAGCTCCACGTGGTACATACAAGGCACAGTCATTTATTTCTAGCATGAGGGTTTGAACTCCTTTATTCTTTCCTCTCATATTTGCACCGTTATCATAAGCTTGGCCTCTTATGTCAGCAATGTCTCTTCCTAAGTTGTTTGCCTTTTCAAGAAACGCTTCCAATAAGCCCTCGGCAGTTGTATCATGAACATTAAGAAAACCAACAAACGCTTCACGAATATTGACACCATCTTCATCCTTGCATTCAACAAAGCGTAACACCACAGACATCTGTTCTTCATGTGACACGTCGGGAGTACAGTCCAAAATAACTGAATAATATTTTGCTTTTTTAAGCTGCACTATGTTGGCCTCTTGAATGTTACTGGCAACAAGTTGAATCAGCTTGTTTTGGATCTGTGGACTGAGGTACTGAACATGTGTCTCTGCCTTCTTAATCCTCTGTAAAAGTTCGCTGAGGACAGTATCATACTTTGCAAGCAATTCAAATAGTCCCAAAAAGTTGACATTTGAAGGATCGCCGAGCTTTTCATTACTTCCTTGAAATGCCAAGTTTCTTTCGGACAAGAAAATAACGACATCAACCATGCGTTTGACAACATTTCTCCAGAAATCTCTTTCTTTCAGAAAAGCCTGCAATTTGATTTGGTCAACAGATGTACGGTTTACTATGCCTGACCGAAGGTCAAACCATTTCACCATACAGTCTTGATGACCTTTGCCTGTTTCATGCTGCTGAAGTCTTTTTGACAGTGCTTTCCAAGCAGATGTTCCACGACGTAGCGGTATGTCGCCAGTGCCAAATAATTTACAACAAAAACAAAAAATGGCATCTTTCTGAACTGAGTACATTAACCATGAACGTCTTATTTTCTCGCCATTTGCCATGGTTCGATAGAAATGAGTACTTGTGAACCTCCGTCTTTCCTCGTTAAATGGAAATTAGTAACTTTCATTCTGCTGCGGTGGGCCACGTGCAACAACGTCACACTTGCCTGTCCGATATTATAGATGGCCAATCTTCTGGATCATCAGTCAGTGGTTCAGATTCAGATACTTCTTTCCCGGCAGCAGCTGGAATATTTGTCACAGTTTGTTTGGTAGAACAACTGGCTTCACCTTCGACCTCACTTGAAGCACTTCTGGATACTTCTGGATACGATTCATCGCTGCTAGCGCTGTCCGTTTCATGTGCCTGTACCTGTACGTTGGATTGCAGTGCAAAATACGTTGACAACTTTGGAATTTTCTCAAGTTCCTTCTTGGCATCTTTTGCTGCCTTTCGTTTACTAGCTCCGCTCTTATACATTCTCTTAGACATCACAAAGCACGCTTCTGCATTGGAAACGATAAAACACTAAACAACTAAATTAATAACATTTATCCGCTGACCGCCATTATGAACGCAAATACACATTCTTTGAATGGGTCCAACTAAAATTTGAAACTGACCGACAGACAACTGATGTAGCCAATAGCATTATGATGTATCATAATGACTTCACGGTTTTGTCAGTAAAACCAACATGGATTGTGCAATAGCGTCAATAAATGTCACTTACCTAGTTATACCTTACTTTTTTTTGCCACTTTTAGGGGCCCCCTTCCTTGCGGGGCCCCCTCCGGTTGGAGGGTACGGAGGGCGCTCGCTACACCTCTGCCTCCAAGTACATTTGGCAATGTCTTTTTCCCCTTAGGGTTTTAAGTCCAATTACCCCAAAGTCCAACAACCCAAAAGTCTCTGGTCAGTGCCACCCCAGAATTCAAGAGTTTATCTGCAGAGTTTTACCCCCCTAGCCTGGGTGGAAATGAGGGGGGAAAGTCCACACAGGATGTTAAGGGGCACCTTACATGGGCCAGGGCCAACTGCTCTGCCTCTCCGTGGAGTTCTGCTGCAGCCTTCACCACCACCACAGCAGCTGTGCCACTCCTCCAGCTGTCCCTGCAAACTACTTCACTCCACTCACTGTTCTATAGGTTGCTCCAACACACTGAAAACTGCTCCGCTCTGCCAGTCGCTTAGCAATAGGTCTTCAGGCTCCCCCACTGGTTAACACAGCACTCAGTGATCTCAGCTCAGCTCTTAATAGGGGAGCCTTGGTGCACCATTGGCCCAACATGAATTCAGCTCAACAGTCTCTAGATAGACTCCTAATGGAATCAAAATTAGCTCTACTCTTTAACATTAGAGAGAGGAGAATGGGCAATTGGTGTTCCAGACCCACAAAAGAGGCCCATACCATCAGGTACACACACCATTCCCCAACTTCTCTCCATTCATGGGGTTTTGGAACCCATGTCCCCATGTTTAGCAAGTACCACCCAACTGAGGTTGAGTCATCTCTGTCACAAAGCAGTCCCACAGCTCCCCATTCACACAATCAGGGTGACAAACTTTTTTTTCTTCCTGCCCCAATAACAAAGAAATTGGGGATCCCAGAGCTGTTAAAATAACCATCCCAGTTTGCTGTGGGCTTATGCTAAGTGGGGGGTGGATGCCTATGCAAATATTCGAAATCTCTTTCCACACTCTTTGAAATTCTTGAAATTCTTTCCACACTCCCTACAATTCACCACCAGATGTCAGGGTAGCGCTCATCCTGACTCTGCTTACACATAAAAGACTACAAAATTAATATATGCAATTAGAAGTATAGACAATTCAATAAAAAAATCAACATTTATGTATGCAACAAATGAAGTAATAGAAAAGAAAAGCATGCATTTCAGAGTTTGCAGGCTGGGGAATTTCTTACAGAAACAAGGATTTTTAATAAGTTTTCGGTGACACAGGGAGAGGGGAATCACATATTACTGGAAGTTGAAAACAGTATTGAATGTTATAGGAATGTATAATCAATCATTTTACGTATATGGAGTCTTTGACAGAGGTAACAGTAAAATTTATGAAACTAGTGCATTCTAAAGGCTCAAGAACAAAAAAGCAAATTAGAAGAACCCCAAATGTTTGTATTTATTTATTTATTTATCTTTAATTACTTTTGGGTGTAAAACATGATATTTGAATACTTGTGGTTGTCACTCTATCTCGGGATTATACATTTATATTTAGTAACTATTACAGGAGACATTTGCCTTTGAGAAGGATTTCATACAAGATAGTATAGTGCCCTTTGGGGCAGATTTATAAAGGTATCTAGGCAACTAATGGCATTTTCAAAAGCATCTAGGTGCTTTCATCCTTTAAAAATCTGGCTTGTGATGAATATTTGGTAACCAAGTTCTACACACAAGTGGTGACGTGAAAAAGCACTAGGGTGCTCGATAGAGAGGCAAGTTAACTGTTGACAAAGGCAATCCCCATTGCAAAGGAGCAACGGAAACTGAAGAAGTTTTGACACCAACCCAGGAAATCAGTCAGCCTTAAAGATACAAAAGACTAAAGACTAAATGTGCGTATTAAAAAAATAAAAAAAAACAACAAAAATTTAAAATTAAAAACTAATGCTGCCATACAAACAGGAAGTGCTCTACTAGGAACACTTTGAGATGTGATTGCTGAAGATGGTTGCAACTATTAATGTTTTCAATGAGGTTTGTTATTTTTTAAAAAAACAATTAAATAGCACAATGGCATCCCTCTGCACAATGATAACAAAGGTAAATGATGACGTACCAAGAGTAATAAAAATAACATTTCAAAAAGTAAATAATGTAAAAGCATGAAACTCCATTTACCATGGATGGCAAGAAAAATGCAGTCTAGTCCAAGAACAGCAGCTAAGACAAATTGGCTATGAGTCTTTATACAGAAGTATAAAGTGATAAGGGATTCTTTTAAACACTAAAAACATTTCTGAATTAAGTCTCCTTTAGCAGCTCAGCACAACCCACAGGGAAGAGGGGTTTTGTCTAGACACTTGGATGCACTGTGCCTCTAACAACACAGCCCTGGGAAATGGGTGGAGAAGAAAAGCCCTTCTGCCTCCCAACACCCTATTTTGGCAGTTAGTGCATGTGGGTCACGCTGTATGAGGTGACTGTTACCTAGTAGCAGATTAGCCATTGGGCCAATGGGACCGTGCCCAGGGGCCCCAGCCAACTGGAGGGCCCTGGAAAAATGGGCACCTCTGCTCTGCCCAGTGCTCCTGCAAGACTCCGCTCTCTGGCAGGAGTGCAGGGGGACTGACAGTGGAAGCAGGGGGGAGAGGGACCCCCATTTGCTCTGGCCTACGGCCCCACAAAACAGTAATCTGTCACTGTTTACCCCTGTCCTAGCCTGGGGGGGTCCCCTCTGCCCCTCTTTGAGAGTGCCTCAACCCCGGACTGGAACAGGCTCCTCTCTGATTTGGCCCCTCTCCTGGCTCCACCTGTTTGACCCTCCTGTGCAGTCAGTATCCCCGCTGCACAGGCTCTGTCCATCCCACAGCCAATGCTGAGGAGCTGCAGTTTTTAATGTTACACCACTTGCCCTCCAGGGCAGAGGGGGTCAGGGGCTCTAGGGTTGCCAACTTTCTATTTGTAGAAAACACAACACCCTTGCCCCGCCCCTTCACTGAGCCCCTACTTCAGTTCACTCCATCCCCCCTCCCTCCATTGCTCACTCTCCCCAACCCTTGCTCATTCACTCAGTTTCACCGGGCTGGGGCAGGGAGTTGGGGTGTGAGGGTTTTGGCTGGGGATGGGGGCTCCGGGGTGGGGATGCAGAATTTGGGTTGCAGGAGGGGGCTCTGGGCTGGAGGCTGCAGACTGAGGGGTTCGGAATGGGAGGGGGCTCCAGGCTGGGGCAGGGGGTTAAGGTGTAGGAGGGGGTATTGGCTCTGGGCTGGGAGTTTGGGGTGCAGGAGGGGGCTCTGGGCAGGGGGTGCAGGAGGGGGCTCTGGGCTGGAGGTTGGGGTTGGGGACAGAGGGGTTCGGAATGGGAGGGGGCTCCAGGCTGGGGCAGGGGGTTGAGGTGTAGAAGGGGATATCGGCTCTGGGCTGAGCCTGGGGGTTTGGGGTGCAGGAGGGAGCTCTGGGCAGGGGGTGCAGGAGGGGGCTCTGGGCTGGAGGTCGGGGACCGAGGGGTTCGGAATGGGAGGGGGCTCCAGGCTGGGGCAGGGGGTTGAGGTGTAGGAGGGGGTATCGGCTCTGGGCTGGGGGTTTGGGGTGCAGGAGGGGGCTCTGGGCTGGGGGTTGGGGTGCAGGAGGGGGGTCTGGGCAGGGGTTGCAGGAGGGGGCTCTGGGCTGGAGGTCGGGACCGAGGGGTTCAGAATGGGAGGGGGCTGAGGTGTAGGAGGGGGTATCGGCTCTGGGCTGGGGGTTTGGGGCGCAGGAGGGGGCTCTGGGCTGGAGGTCGGGGACCGAGGGGTTCGGAGTGGGCGAGGGCTCCAGGCTGGGGCAGGAGGTTGAGGTGTAGGAGGGGGTATCGGCTCTGGGCTGGGGCTGGGGGTTTGGGGCGCAGGAGGGGGCTCTGGGCTGGGGCAGGGGGTTGGGGTTCGGGAGGGGGCTCTGGGCTGTAGCAGGGGGTTGGGGTGCAGGAGGGGGCTCTGGGCTGGAGGTCGGGGACCGAGGGGTTCGGAGTGGGCGAGGGCTCCAGGCTGGGGCAGGAGGTTGAGGTGTAGGAGGGGATATCGGCTCTGGGCTGGGGCTGGGGGTTTGGGGCGCAGGAGGGGGCTTTGGGCTGGAGGTTGGGGTTGGGGACCGAGGGGTTCGGAGTGGGCGAGGGCTCCAGGCTGGGGCAGGGGGTTGAGGTGTAGGAGGGGGTATTGGCTCTGGGCTGGGGGTTTGGGGCGCAGGAGGGGGCTCTGGGCTGGAGGTCGGGGACCGAGGGGTTCAGAATGGGAGGGGGCTCCAGGCTGGGGCAGGAGGTTGAGGTGTAGGAGGGGATATTGGCTCTGGGCTGGGGGTTTGGGGCGCAGGAGGGGGCTCTGGGCTGGAGGTCGGGGACCGAGGGGTTCAGAATGGGAGGGGGCTCCAGGCTGGGGCAGGAGGTTGAGGTGTAGGAGGGGATATCGGCTCTGGGCTGGGGCTGGGGGTTTGGGGCGCAGGAGGGGGCTCTGGGCTGGAGGTCGGGGACCGAGGGGTTCGGAATGGGAGGGGGCTCCAGGCTGGGGCAGGGGGTTGAGGTGTAGGAGGGGATATCGGCTCTGGGCTGGGGCTGGGGGTTTGGGGCGCAGGAGGGGGCTCTGGGCTGGAGGTCGGGGACCGAGGGGTTCGGAGTGGGCGAGGGCTCCAGGCTGGGGCAGGGGGTTGAGGTGTAGGAGGGGGTATCGGCTCTGGGCTGGGGGTTTGGGGTGCAGGAGGGGGCTCTGGGCTGGGGGTTGGGGTGCAGGAGGGGGGTCTGGGCAGGGGTTGCAGGAGGGGGCTCTGGGCTGGAGGTCGGGACCGAGGGGTTCAGAATGGGAGGGGGCTGAGGTGTAGGAGGGGGTATCGGCTCTGGGCTGGGGGTTTGGGGTGCAGGAGGGGGCTCTGGGCAGGGGGTGCAGGAGGGGGCTTTGGGCTGGAGGTTGGGGTTGGGGACCGAGGGGTTCGGAGTGGGCGAGGGCTCCAGGCTGGGGCAGGGGGTTGAGGTGTAGGAGGGGGTATCGGCTCTGGGCTGGGGGTTTGGGGTGCAGGAGGGGGCTCTGGGCTGGGGGTGCAGGAGGGGGCTCTGGGCTGGAGGTCGGGGACCGAGGGGTTCAGAATGGGAGGGGGCTCCAGGCTGGGGCAGGAGGTTGAGGTGTAGGAGGGGGTATTGGCTCTGGGCTGGGGGTTTGGGGCGCAGGAGGGGGCTCTGGGCTGGAGGTTGGGGTTGGGGACCGAGGGGTTCGGAGTGGGCGAGGGCTCCAGGCTGGGGCAGGGGGTTGAGGTGTAGGAGGGGATATCGGCTCTGGGCTGCGGCTGGGGGTTTGGGGCGCAGGAGGGGGCTCTGGGCTGGAGGTTGGGGACCGAGGGCTTGGGACTGGCCGGCGCTTACAAAACTCCCCTCACAACACCTCGCCCCGCGGCTGGCCTCGCTCCTACTGCGCCCAGGAAAGCCCGGCCGGTGCCGCAGGCCCCAGCACCCCGCGGCGGGAACGGGGTCATGCTCCTCCCTGAGTTTCGTTTCTCCGGCTGCGCGCCCTGGTCCCGGAAAGGAAGTTGCCTGAGCCTGGTCTCGCGCTTGGCGCCTCAGTGCCCTGAGCCAGGGAGGCGGTGAGAGCTGAGCCATGGGGGACCAGTGCGCCGCAGCGAGGAGAGCCAGAGGGGCGAGAAAGGCGCCGAGTCAGAGCAGCGCTCCGGAGCCCCCGCGGAGCCATAGCGCCAAGCCCCCTGCCCGGGGCGGCGGGAGAGCTGGGGCAGGGAGAGGGGACGCTCGGCCTCCCGGTGAGCATGCCAAAGCCGTTAACCCCCGAGCCGCCCCTTCTCCCACTGACCCGCAGGGCGCCACATCTGCCAGATCCCGCCCAGAGACGGGACCTGCTCCCAGCGAGCTGGGCTCTGTCCGTAGCGGGAAGGGAGCGAGTAATGCTGGCCCCAGTAGGAAGGCGGACCCCGCTAGGCAGGACTCTGCCCGCAGGGAGACGGGAGCTGTCCCGAAAACAAAAGAGCCTCCCTCCACCGGGCCGCCCGCTGTAGCGTCCTACTGCTGCACGGGGGCGGACAGCAGCGGCGCTGTCAGGTCAGCTGGAGTGGGAGCCCCGCGGCTCAGGGATGTGCTGAAGACACTGAGCCTGGGCCGGCAGGACACGTCGGAGGCCGCGGAGCGTGTGAACCAGCTCATCCGCACGTTGGTGTCAGCGATCAGAGCCCGGGAGAGCACTTTCAGCTCAATTGATATCCTGGGCACCGGTAGCTACTACGAGCATGTCAAGGTGAGGAGAAGCGGGCAGGGGCTTAAGCACTTCATCTCCATCGGACACTGTTAATGTAGGACCTACCATGATTGTGGCACTTCCAGCTGTGATGTGACTCATTATCTTCTGCCACCTCCAGCCTCCCTCCCTGGAACTGCTTTTCAGACACTCTCCCGGGTCCTTTTCTGTCCCTAATTCTTATTTAAAATTGTCTCAGCACGGCACAGCCCTTGCCTCTGCTGCAGCAGCTTCTGAAACTATAGTGGCTCAAGCTCTTTGTGGCTTTCAGGCACAGCACATTATCTTACAGGGACACTTTCGCTGCACTCTTTCCCATAATGGCTAATTACATTCCTTCTAGCTATAGAGTTTGTATTGGTGACCAGAACCATAGATCTGAGTACCCCCAGGTTCCTAGCAGGTTTCATGAAATCTGTTTTGTCTCCCTTTGGGGTTACAGGGATAGTGGGGACTAGTTGGGAGGGAGGGAAGTTGATGTTGTAAAAACAATTTGGTTATAGAGATGGGAAGGCTTTCCTCCTTAATAAAATTTTCCAGATGTTACAAAAGATATTCAAACTGGCTTACTCTAATTTCCTCAGGAAGTTTGTTGAATTAGTTCCTGTTGATTAAGAGACAGCTCCAGATCTCATACAGGTTGTGCTCTGCATTGTTCTAGACTAGAGGAACATAGTTGTCCTGATGGTTTATGTAGATTAAGATAATGTAGTTGAGACCAGCTCCATTAGTCGATTTAGACTGGGAGCAAGTGGAGAAACTGGAGCACAGGCTTGATTTACTCATAGAGACCTAAAACACACAGACAGTGGATAGCTTAGGTTTGCACTAGCTGAAGCCTTTACATTGTTCTGATGTTCAAGTGTAGATACAGTCAGTTACAATTATCCAGGCTGCAGATGACAGGGGTATTGATCATTGTGGATAGTCTTTATATATGAGAAAGCCGGGAGTGGTGGGGACAGGTAGAGTAAACTCTTAACATGTGGAGGTGGATCCCTCATGGCTGGGGGATAACAAATCTTAACACAGTATTAGCTGACAGTAGTTATCCCTTAATTTTTCCAGCACACACCACAAACAGCCTGTGCGTGTATCCAAATGGTTTAGTCCCGTCTAAATAAAAAGCATGTTCTTACAATATCCAGGGTATGGAGTCTCACTTGTCTTGGGATGGAGTGCGATTGCAGAGGACCATGAGATAAACAGATTACATGGAGGTCAGATAACATGAGAATGGCTATACTAGATCAGACCAAAGGTCTGTCTAGCCCAGTCTCCTGTCTTCCTACAGTGGCCAATGCCAGGTGCCCCAGAAGGAATGAACAGAACAGATAATCACCAAGTGATCCATCCCGTTGCGCACTGGAATGATTAAAGAATTAGAAAAACATGCCTCAGAGATTGAGCTCCTCGAATCTATTTACCTTAAAGCACAGGTATAGGGGTGACTTGATTACAGTTTGTAAGTACCTAGGTGAGGAACAATTACTACTAACTTCAATAAGAGTCAGACCTGTCAGCAGAGGGAGGGAGAATTGAGCAGTGTAATGTGGGTCTGTCTTGCTGCACTTGGGACTTCTATATCCATGTTATGTAAGTTGTTCTAGTTTCACTTTATGAAATGTGTAGTTTACCCCATTCTTTAACAGGATGATTAAATAACTTTTAATCTTTTAACATCCAAAAATAAAACTTCCAGTAAGAGTTGTTAAGAGTAGCTCCCTGACTGGGTTGTATTGTCTTTCTCCTGTTGAGAATTTCCCGGTCTTAATTTACTGCAAATTACCATACATTTATTCCCCTCATCTCTGCACATGGAAGTGGAGGGGAGAATAAAGTCCATAGAGGCAGTGATGAGCTGCCAAAATATTAACTACAGGTTCCCTCCTCCTCACCTCACGAGGGGGTCGTGGCTGCCCCCCCAGGACTCCTGCCCCATCCAACCCCCTTCCCTGTCCCGACTTCCCTCTGCTGCCCCATCCAACCCCTCCTCTCATTCCTGATGGCCCCCCCCGGGACCCCCGCTCCATCCAATCCCCCCTTCTCTCTGCCCCCAACTATCCCTTCCCCTGACTGCCCCCCACCGCCCCATCCAACCCCTGCTCCTTCCTGATGGCCCCCCCCAGGACCCTTGCCCCCAATCCCCGTTCCCTGCCCTCTAACTGCCTCACCCCCATTCACCCCCCCAAACTCCTCTGCCCTCTTCCAACAACGCCTCCCTGCTCCCTGCCCCCTTACCGCACTGCCTGGAGCCGCTTGGCCGGGACCAGGAGTCGGGCCGGAGGCAGCCGCCGGGCCGGAGCCGGCGGTGCTCAGTTGGGGCCGGGACCAAGAACCAGGCCGGAGGGAGTTGCTGGGCTGGTCGCACCTCCCCTCCCCCCAGCTTACCTGCGTGCCTACTGCATGTTTCAGGCTTCCCGCAAACATCTGATTCGTGGGAAGCAGGTGAGAGGGAGGGGGAGGAGGAGGGGGAAGTGAACTGGGGCTGGGGCAGAATGGACAGCTGCCAGAGCTTTTGTTAAATAAAGCCCGTATAGAACCAGTTGTCCCGGAACAACCGGTTCTAAAAGGGCTTCTAAATTCAACAACCGGTTCCTGGTTCCTGCGAACCGGCTCCAGCTCACCACTGCATAGAGGCATTTATAATGGAAATGCAGGCTAAAACCTTACCTGTAATAACAAAACACAGTAAGTATTTCTGTGATTCACAGATTTCTGCACCAAATGAGTTCGATGTCATGTTTACGATGCCAGCTCCTAGAGTTAAACTGGAACAATGTGATGACTCTGGTGCCTTTTATTATGTGAGACTTAAAAGAAATCCTCAAGGAAACGAGCTGGACAAATTTTTACACGAAGATGGAACATTAGCGGCCTGTAAGATGCTTTTTGCCCTGAGGAACATTATTAAAGAAATTGTAAAGAGCATGACAAGTAAGTATTCAGTGGACAATATTTTCCAACACAGGTGTTACTGTTCACATTAATGTCTATTCATATACATCACTGGAAGTAGTGTTGTACATACAACTTATGTTCCTGTTAGCAGTGCCTTCATAGACATGTGCACAAAATGCTAGAAAAAACTATTCATATCTGTGCTTCTTCTTGTTGCAAGAGCAATAAGAGAAGAGCAACCACAAACATACAGGGTCTGATTCACTCCACTCCATTCTTATGGAACAAGCTGTATTTGCACATTGAAACAAAGGACATTCAGGGTACGGTCTAAGGCCAGGTTTCAGTCAGGCCAGTCACATTAGGAAAACGACAGATGGCTTAAACAAGTTTGTAGAAGTATTTGAAAAAATCCTTATGCCACATACTGACTCAATTTCTTCTGCTTTATACCACGTGTTCTTACATTTACTGGAAGTAAGTTTTCCGTAGTTTCTAAACTTATCCCGCCTCTCTTAAAACAAAGTAGTATTTTCTTCCAGCAAGGTGCTAGAAACATTCAATCTAAGTTTCTAAAATAACTCAAGAGACTGCTTGTTGTAGCACTGAAATGACTGATATGGTTTTTAATATCTGAGGTTCTTTTACATCGGCATTAAACTGTTCAATTAACCTTGTCCATAATAGACCAGTTCAATGGATGTGGATCTTGTGAAAAATTCCATGTCTTGCTTTTCAGTGTATTTTTTGCTCAAGAATATGGTGCTATAATCAGGGAATACTCAGATAGAGAAGAGGTTGAATTATGGTCTGTAGACCAAGATATAAAGTAAAGTAAGCATTATACATAATGGAATGCCCACTGATGTCAGAAGGGTAGGGGTTATACAGAGATTAGGGAAGAATATGGCCTTCATTCATTAAAATGTTTTATTTATTTTGGAAATAAATTGTCATTTTTAACACTAACAATATACTCTAAGTGAGACTATATAATCCCCTTTAGCTGACAGCTATGTGTGTTGAAAATTGTGGCCACAATTTTCAACTAACATTTACAATATGAAATAAAAAAAAATACATTGGGTTCTATGGGTCTAATGCATAAAAATATTCCTAAACAAGACAAGAACATTCTACTTTTAGAATCAGTTCTCAATGCAAATACAAGGTGTCAAGGTATTATTCCCACTTTGAACTTTAGCGTCCAGAAAGTGGGAACCTGCATGTACCCTTCTAAGCTTAATTCCTAGCTTAGATCTGATAGCGCTGCCACCAACCAGAAATTCCAGTGTCTGATACACTCCCTGTCTCCCCAAAATCTTCCCTGGGGGACCCAACACACAAACCCCTTGGGTCTTAAAACAAAGGGAAATAAACCATTTCCCCTCCTTTCCTCCCTCCCAGACTTCCCCTCCCTGGGTTATTCTGAGAGATAGATACACTGATCCAAACTCGTTGGATCCTAAAACAGAGAGGAATTAACCTTTCCCCTCTTTTCTCTCCCCCCACCACTCCTTGGTGAGTTCAGACCCAATCCCCTTGAGTTTTACACAAGGAAAAAAATCAATCAGGTTCTTAAAAAAGAAAGCTTTTAATTAAAGAAAGAAAAAGTAAAAAAAACACACTCTCTGTAAAACCAAGATGGAAAATATTTACAGGGTCTTCAGCTTATATAGACTAGAGGGAATCCCTGCCCCCTAGCCTAAGATACAAGTACAGCAAACAGAGGAAAAAAATCCTTCCAGCAGAATACACATTTGCAAATAAAGAAAACAAACAAAGACTAATCCGCCTTCTATCTAGTACTTTATTTGGAACATGATAGACTGTTTCAGAAAGATTGGAGAAACCTGGTCGCATGTCTGGCCCCTCTTAACTCCAAGGGAGAACTAAGAACAACCCAAAAAGCACAAAGACTTCCCTCCACCAAGATTTGAAAGTATCTTGTCCCCCGATTGGTCCTTTGGTCAAGTATCAGCCAGGTTCACTGAGCTTGTTAACCCTTTACAGGTAAAAGAGACAGTAACCCTTAACTATCTGTTTATGACACAAGGTCTCTCCAAAGCACCTCAATTTCAGTTATGTTACCTGGAAAGGCACTCTCTTTTCATTTCATTGTAGCATATTAATGCAGCTAGTCAAATACTGAAATCTGATGTTACGATTTTACATAAGCTACTTATAAAAATGGCTTGGTTATTTGTTCTCGATGGGGCAACCTGCAATTATTTGTCCCTCATGAAGTTCTAAGTAGTTTCATGCATTTTCCTTTGTTTACTTGGTCAATTTTCTGCACATACCTTAAAAAAAAAATGAACTATTTGCATTATACAAACTGATTTAAAAATACTTAGTCTCTTCATATGTTCTCTAATAGTCAATGACTGAAGCTTTGTATATGACATGATATAGCTGAAAATTCTAGTTAAACAAACAAAAACATTCAAAAATGGTTTCTTCTAATATTAAAAAGTTAAGGTTATTAAAGAAAATTCATTACTTTTTTGATAGGAACAGAAATGAAAGTCACTGTGGATAAAAAAAAGGCTGGAAGCCCTGCAATAACACTTCGCATTGGGAATCCTCCAATGGAGATATCAGTGGATATAATCTTGGCTTTGGAAGTTCGAAGTCAGAGCTGGCCTGCCAGTACACAGGAGGGCCTAAAAATTGAAGAATGGCTAGGAAGCAAAGTCAAACAAGAATATAAATGGAAGCCAATATACCTAGTACCCAAACATGCCAAGGATGGAAGAGCGCTAAAAGGTATTGTTATTTATTTATTTATTTTTAAATGTGAGAGGGATCTTCTGCTCAGCTAGTAATTACCCAACTGCTGTAATATTACTTTTTGTTTTTGTTAGTCAGCAGGGCATGCAGTATTCTTCTCTTATCAGAGAGGTAGCCATGTTAGTCTGTATCCACAAAAACAATGAGGAGTCCGGTGGTACCTTAAACACCAACGGATTTATTTGGGCATAAGCTTTTGTGGGTAAAAACAAACAAACATTTCTTCAGATGCAAAAACCAATGTTGTAAACCAATACGTAAAAGGATAAATGGACACAAATCAGACATCAGGAATGGTAACATACAAAAGCCAGTAGGAGAACACTTCAATCTCCCTGGACCTTCAATAACAGATTTAAAACAAAACACAGACTTCAAAGAGAAACTGCAGAGCTAAATTAATTTGCAAACTTAACACCATCAATTTGGGCTTAAATAGGGACTGGGAGTGGCTGGCTCACCACAAAAGCAATTTCTCCTCTCTTGGTATTGACACTGCCTCACCAATTATTGGGAATGGACCACACACTCCCTGACTGAATTGGCCTTCAACACTGGTTCTCCCCTTGTACGGTGACTTCCTTCACTTCATGTGCCAAAATATATTTATGCCTGTATCTGCAATTTTCACTCCAGGCGTCTGAAGAAGGATTTTTTACTCACAAAAGCTTATGCCCAAATAAATCTAAGTCTTTAAGGTGCCAACGTTATTCTTCTGTCTGTCTTGTCCGTGGCTACATCTGGATCAGAGTCATCATTTAAGAAAACCTTATCTTTGAATTATTAAACTTGTCCTATTCTTCATATTGTGGAGGCTCTGTACAAAGACCATCCCTACCCTGAAGTTCTTACATCAAAGTGTCTGATGCTGAAGTAATTTCAGATAGACCCTCCCACATTAGAACATTGTACTACTTTCCAACCACGGCCATATAGAGGTATTTTTACCACCTTTTTCTGTTATATAATAGAAACCTATTGCGAATGAAGGAAAGTATGCTTCTGCACAAATAGAACATCAAAATGTGTTTCTGTATGTGAAGCTGAATGATTTAGTCTACACAAAAATACATCTAAAACCTCAATGTTTTACATTGTATGGGAAATTTACTAGATTTCCCCATCAAGTTCAGGTCTTCATAAGTGCACCATTACCATTATTTTTATTTAACTTGGCTGTCACAATCATGATCTGTGGCAGTAGAGTACATCTAGGGGGAAACTGACATTTTTTCTATTATATTTCAGCAAAAGAAAGTGTTATGCAGAGAAAGGCTTTGCTAAAGTTTTTGTGTTTTTTTTTATTAAAATCTCAGCACAGATTTTACCTAATGCTATTTGAGAGTAGTATTGCCTTGTCTTGTTGATCTCCTGTAATAGGAAAATTAAATGTAAACAGTGACAATGTGCTTGGTGGGGTAGAAAGCTGATCTGAAGTGGTGTGGGAAGCATATAGCCCTATGTTGGTGCTATAAAAATAATTTATATAATTCTTCATGGGTGCTAATTTACTCAAACTGAATGCCTTGCCGTGATCGGAAAACAGGGTACTATTGCAAGAGTAAACAGAGGCGTACTCCTAAAACAAGATCATGTCAGAATCAACAGACAGTGGAAAAAAGTCTTAAAAATAAGTTATGTCAAACACCACAATTAGCTTATCCCAAAACAAAAAAATGTTTTAAGATTAAAATTACTTGATATGTACTTTCAAAGATGGAAAGCTTCTTGGGGTATTGTAATTATCCCAAAATCACACATTATAAACCCGGGAAATTAAGAGTTAAGTTTACACTTCAAAGAAATCCAAACATTTAGGTATGGAAATACAGTTAAAATATCCAGACAACCATAACACTGTCTTTTAGGGAAAATCATGCAAAAAACATACAATTAGGGGATTTTAGCATTTTGTGGTTTAGATTATTAAATAGATATTTTTAAAGTCAAAAAAAAGTTGCAGACATTTCCAAATAAGTTCACTTCAGGATGAATTTTCTTTAGCTACATAAACTGTGTAAGACTCATATTATAAGTGGGTAAAAGTGTTACTAAATGTTTGTATTCTTTTAATACATCTTTAGAAGACACCTGGCGACTCTCTTTCTCACACATTGAAAAGGATATGATAAAGAACCATGGCAAGACAAAAACATGTTGTGAATCTAAGGGAGTTAAGTGTTGTAGGTTAGTATGTCTTTTTGTATGTCTTTTTTGAAGTCTCTTTTAGCCACTATATCAGTCTAGCAAGTGTTTTAATTCTTTCTAAATTTATAATTTAATCTGTGGTGTGAGAGAACAAGAACCCATACTAAGAAATAATAGTGAGCCTGTATGAAGCCTTCATATTTGAAAAACACTTCATACATATCACTTAATAGTTACACCACCCTTCTGTTGTAGACAAATAAATACAATCCTGTGCACTGCTGGGTATGTCTGGCTTCCACTGAAGTTTAAGGAAGATGGGGGCATACTACATCACAGGTTTACATCCTATTTTCGCATTACAAAGCAAACAGATGAAATCTGTCAAAAAAACAAAACAAACAATCCCCCCCCACACACTTCCTAAGTCTGATTAAAAAAAAGTTAGCCCCAGTTTGTTAGATAGCGGCATCCAGTACACATACGGTGACAGTAAAAAAAAAGGCTGAACGGGCTCCATGGTTGCTGTGCTATGGCGTCTGCCAGGGCAATCCAGGGAAAAAAGGGCGCGAAATGATTGTCTGCCATTGTTTTCCCCGAGGAAGGAATGAGTGACGACATTTACCCAGAACCACCTGCGACAATGATTTTTGCCCCATCAGGCACTGGGATCTCAACCCAGAATTCCAAGGGGCGGGGGAGACTGCGGGAACTATGGGATAACTACAGAATAGCTACCCACAGTGCAACGCTCCGGAAATTGACACTGACCTTGGACCATGGATGCACATCGCTGAATTAATGTGCTTAGTGTGGCGGCGTGCACTCAACTTTTTACAATCTGTTTTACAAAACCAGTTTATGTAAAATTGGAATAATCCCATAGTGTAGACGTACCCTCAAGAGACGTTATCGCCAAAATGCCGCTCCTTGACATTGCCACTACTCGTAAGCATTTCGGCGGCTGCTTGCCCGGCGGCCAGTAGGCGGGCACACACAGATGCTGTGTTGGGGACCCCGATTTATATTAGATACTGGGCACTAAATAAGTTAGCTACTTGAGGCAATTCATTAATAAGTGTGTTTTTTTGGATGAGGGGGAGGAAGGGGAAATACATGAAGAATCATTTGGTGTTTTAAACAGTATAATTTAAGGAATTGATTTTGACAGATAACCCATTTTGCATTCTGTAGTTTTACAAATCATGAACCCTTCTGAATTTCATTAACAATTCTAAGCATAGGAAGAGAGAGAAAAACAGTCACCAAGTAGGTGTGTGACTCCTTCAGTCTCTCTCGTGCTTGTCAGTTCTCTAGATTTGACACACAAGACATCAAATTATTAGGAGAATTATTTTATTTTTGGCTACAACAGTAATTTAAAAAAATTGTTTTATGAATTAGGCCAGATTCACTGCTGTTGATGCAAGCACACGTAAATTGCATCTTTCCATACCCATTGCCTCCTTCTGTCCAAGGGAAGGCAGTGATATATCCCTCAGTTTGTCAGAAAAGGGCAGTTTTAATTTGCAGCGGTCTCCAAAACTGCCCACTGGTGGTAACTGCTGTGGGGAGTGCACTAAATGAAGCATATGACTGGCCAACACTACTCAGTTTCTGGGTTATGATGGCTCCCAGTGGAAGGAAGTTCCTATTATAATGCACCACTAAAACTTCCCTTGGGCACAGTCTTTCAATCTGGGGAGCCCTGTGGAAAAACTAATGCAATCCTGGGATTAATCTGGCCTATACAAATGCAATGGGTTTTCATACTTTATAGGAAAATATTATTGGCAAAATTCTTTATCCCACTTGTTGGGGTCTGCATCAAATGCCTCATGAAAGCAAAATACTTCCAGAAACACTTATTTGGCATACATAAGGCATTTCCCAGTAATAACATTTTATTGTTCAACAGGAAAAGCTGTCTGAAACTTCTGAAGCATCTTCTGGATCAGCTTAAAACAAAAGATGGAAACAGACGGGGGCTGGACAAATTCTGTTCCTACCATGCCAAAACTGCCTTTTTCCAAGCATGTGTCCTTTGGCCAGATGATAAACAATGGCTGTTAACAGACCTTGAGAGCTGTTTTCAAAAATTTTTGAATTTCTTTCTGAATTGCCTCAACAATGCAAAGCTTCCACACTTTTTTATTCCTACACATAACCTTTTTAGTAGACAATTAATTGATAAGGCAAGCAGTGATTTCCTTTCAAAGGAAATTAAATATGAAATAAACAATAGATTTCCAATATTTGAACTGCAGAATTAAGGAAATATTCTATGATGTTTTTCAAAATTTTCATTTACATTTTATAAATCAGCATATCTAATACAGAATCAACATTTGAAATTATATTCCTTGAGAATTTCTGGTGCTATGAAAAGTGGTAGTAAAGTAATTGTGGTCAATAAATGAGACTTGCACATTTAAATTAAATTATGCTACATAGTGGTAGAGGAGAAGGAACAACAGGACAAGTTTTTCACAATTTTAAGTCTGACTGACGCCAGGCTACTTTCAACGGGGTGGGGTGGGGAAGGAGAATTAGCTATAATCCATACTTTCCTGCTCTCACTTCTATACACTTATCTACACAGTGCAGCACTGCATACTATGGGAGTGTAATTTCTCAAGTGCAGTTCCATGTTACGCATTAGCTAGTCTGCATAGTCCCTGCTGTCATATACTAAAAGCCTCCTCATGCACAATAACATAATACAGTTCTACACTAAAGTGCTTGGGAACTTTCAGTGTGCACCAACAGGGTCTACATGGATCAATAGTGCGCAAACAGTGCACTTTACAAATTACGGCCCTTGTAGTGCACAGTGCCACACACTATAGACAAGCGCTATGCTTCGAAGGCAGCAGCAGTGATTCAGTAGTAAAAACAAAACACAGATTTGATGCTAAACAATGATAGGCAAACAAATTTACGGACAAATGGCCATATTATACTCCTAGTTATACTGGTGCAGTTCTGAAGTCAATGGAGTTGCACCAGTATAAACACTGCTGAGTATCCTCCATATGTATTTACAGACAACAATCATAACTCACCTCTATATTTATCCCGAAGAGGCAACACTGCAAAATAGCTTGCAAAAAAACAAAATCAGTTCTGATTTTTTCATCCGTTACTTTGCTCATGTTGAGGAATTTCGTTGGATACTTGAGTATTGAATATTCCAAAACAGAAATGTGCTTAAGGATAATTATACTCTTTACTGATCCTGCTTTTAAGTGATAACGACTATAGTTGCACTTTAATTTTTGGATGTCAGAGTACAAGCAGCGGCAACAACAGACTTTATTATATCTGCTCAGACAGAACTTAACTTGATTCTTCTTTCTTGACGAGAGACTATGAAACAAGAGCACATAGGAAAGGTACAGCCAGTGGAAAAGCTATTATAGTTTCAAGTTTTTTATTTAGCAAATGCAAAAATCTTACAGCATTTGAAAACTTCAGTGCTGTACAAAACTAGATTCCTTTATTCTCTTAAAAAAGGTCCAAAACATCAGAATAAATAGGAAAGGTGAAATATTAGCCCTACTGAAGTCAACAGGAGATTTGTATATATGTATATAAGCTTAATGTAAAATAAAATAAGAGGCCCAGAAGAATCAAAATAGAAAACATATAATCTTATTAGAAAAAAAAGATTGGGGCCTCACAAAATGTGTGTACTCTCTTATCATTTGGTTGGGTTTCCATCCACTCAGTGTGACAGACGATGAAATATTTGTTCAGAGATTTATCCAGCTATTACTGTAAGAATATGCTTCATTTTCCAACAATGAATCTTTATCCTTATCTGTCCCAAACCAGAGATGTAACATTTTCCTGGCACTCCACTGACATAAATGGTGGTAACATCAGGCACGTAAGAGAGTATGCACCACTCTGATTCCCTGAAAATATAAGGGAGACATTTATTTTTAAATTCTTGTATATTAAAAAATTCTGCAGTTTGTCAAATTAAACACAGATTCTTAATTTTCTTCGGCATTTTTACAGTTTTTAAAAATGATGTAATTGCAATTACTAACCTTGACACACACTTTTTCTGCCTTAAGTGTGAATTAAATAATTGAGTGACAACTAAACATAGCAACACATTGTTAAATGTAAGGAGAACCAGATTTTCAAAAAAATTCACACACCTAATTGGTGTATCCAAGACAAGCATGCACAAAAGTACACACACTTGAAAAATCTGGCCCTAAATTCAAATCTATATCACTATTACTACAAGAATTTACTCACTTTGTTTAAATATCTCCCAGGCAATTAAAAACCTTTCTGGGACTTTCCACGAGGTCTTCCTAAATCCTTTTTGATTTCTTTTGTCATCTGAAATTGCTTGAATCTTTCTGCCATTGAAATAAGCTCTTCAGGAACTGCCTGATAATTAGAAAGTTATGTTATGGAGACAGTTTATTCTAAGTGATTCTCTAAGCTTTGCAGTCATTTGCCAATGAAACCAACAAATAAGTATTTATCCAGAACGTTTTCTATTATTCTAGGACTCTTATGGCTTTTTATCTAAAAATTAGGAAAAATCTTTGTAGCTTGAGTGATAAATTCTTTGGTGCTATGTCACTGGATTTCCAGTGTACGTAGATGAACCAATACAGTATCTTCAGCTAAAAAATCCTATGATGTATTTCAAAGATTTCTGCCTCGGAGTTAAACTCCTGAGAAAAAGTTATGGGAAAAAGACAAAATTCAAGTAGATTAAAATCTGGCCCTAAATAATCTACTTGAATTTTATGCTGTTTACTCCATTTCTGCACCCAAATTTTACACCAGCAATTTGGTTAGTTAAATTCCTTATCTATACATGTTTAGTTCTTAAAATGTTGTTTTTAAAGGTGACTGGCATTCTCTTAGGATTTTTCACCCAAGTACCAGACCACCAAGTTAGAGTTCACTGAACTTTGGTTATGAAAAGACTAAGAATTCAAGTTCTTAAAAAAGAAACACCACAGTTTAGTATTTTTGTTTAGTGAAGATGATCAACCTCATTCTAATGCAATTGCAGGATAGAGGAAATCTTAGCTTTCCTATCCACAATACATTTCGCCCTTCATGAATGAAAATGGTTCACATCTTTGATGGAATAGCTTTCTGTCAGAAAAAGGCAAGTCTGGCTAAACTAAAATGCTTTGTAAAATTGTGTCAATTTCACTAAAATTTTATTTGGGAGAAAAAAGGAAAAAGTCCTAATAATCTCAAAGTGTCCATTTCAATATCTTCAGAATATGAAATGGTTGATTTTTCCTTTTCAAATGGACATTGTTTTTAAAGGGTTTTTTTGTTTTTGTTTTAAGATACGGAAGACACCATTGTAGAGGGGAAGGAGGGCAGGTGGTGAAATATATATACCACTACATCTCAAAGAACTCAAATTTCTATAAGGTGACTTTCTTCTTTGAGTACTCACTCCATATATATTCCATTCTTGGTGGCTCAAAACAGTGAACTGAAGACAGACAGGTGCTTGGAGTCTACTTAAAGAAACATTACAGCACTGCTCTGCCAGAAACAGCATCAGATAAAATTGTTACCTACCTTTCATAACTGTTCTTTGAGATGTGTTGCTGATGTCCATTCCATTCTAGGTGTGTGCATGCCTACGTGCACAGCTGTTGGAGACTTTTGCCTTAGTGATATCCATAGGGATGGCTATGGTTCCCTCTGGAGTGCTGCACTCATGCCTTGATATATCAAGCGCTGCTGGCCCTATGCCCTCTCAGTTGTTTCTTGCTAGCAACTCCAACAGAGGGGTAGGAGAGCGGCTAATGGAATGGACATGAGCAACACATCTTGAAGAACAATAGTTATGAAAGGTAGGTAACTTTTTTCCTTCAAGGACTTGCTCATGTTTATTCAATTCTAGATGGCTCACAAGCAGTATCCCTGGAGGTCGGCTCTGAGTTCACAGACATGCGGCTTGTAATACTGCTCTACTGAAGTGAGCATTGTCTCAGCCTTGCTGGGTAAGCACACAGTGAGATGTGAATGTGTGAATGGACAACCAGGTGGCAGCCCTGGAGATATCTGGTATTGGCACCTGGGGCCAGGAAAGCAGCTGACAAGGCTTGTGCTCTAGTTGAGTGGGTGGTGACAATTGCTGGTGGAGGCACTTTTTCCTGATCATAGCAAAAGCAAATGCAGGCGATGATCCAAGACTAGATTCTCTGGGAGGACACTGGACTACCTTTCATCCTATCTGCTACCGTGACAAAATGCATTGACTTGCAAAATGGCTTGGTTCTCTCGATGTAGAAGGCTAGCGCTCTCCTGACATCCAGGGAGTGCAACCTACTTCCTCCTCAGATTTATTAGGCTTTGGGAAGAAGACTGGCAAGAATAAGTCCTGGCTCGTGAAATTGCTAAACCACTTCGGGTAGGAAAGCCAGATGCAGCCGCAGCTGGACATTGTCCTTGAAGACCACGATATAAGGTGGTCCACTGTAAGTGCTCTAATCTTGGAAACCCTTCAGGCAGAGACTTTCACCATCAGGAATGATGCCTTCCAGGAGAGCAGAACGAGGGCTCGAAGGGGGCTTTCATGAGCTGTGTGATCACCAGATTCAGGTCCCACGGAGGGACTGTATCCTGGAGTTGGAGGTAGAGCTGCTCCAGACCTTTTAAGAACACAGCCTGTCATGTAATGAGCAAAGAACGACCTGCCCTGGAACAGAGGGTGAAAGGCTGATATGACAGGTAACCATCAGCATGCCAAAACAGTGTTGGTGAGGCCAAGGTGGAGCTATCAGGATTACTTTGGCTTTATCCTGCTTGATCTTCGTGAGGACTTTGTGCAGCAACAGCACTGGTGGGAAAGTGTACATCAGAGTCCCTGACCATGGAAGTAGGAAGGTGTCTGACAAGGAGCTCCTTTCAATCCTCTGAAATGAGCAGAACAGATGACATTTCCTGTTCTGGAGATGGTAGAAAGCATTACTCACGGCTGTTGGGTATGAGAGCTTAGCATCAGCAATGAATCCAAGAATACTTCGATCAATGGACTCCAAATTTTTTATGCCCAAGATCACTTTTTGAATTTAAGAGCACACAAGGATCTACCTTGCCCCTTCCCCAAAGTCCCACCCCACTCACTCCATTCCTTCCTCTCTCTCACTCACTCTCCATCACTCTCACTCACTTTCATGGGGTGGAGGGGGTGTGGGCTGGGACTGAGGGGTTTGCAGTGTGGGACAGGGCTCTGGGCTGAGCCTGGGGCAGGGGGTTGGGGTGCAAGCTCCGGGAGAGAGTTTGGGTGCAGGAGGGGGTCTGGGCTGGGGCAGAGTGTTGCGGTGCAGGAGGGGGTGGGGGTGCTGGCTCGGGGGGGGGTCAGGGCTGGGGCTTGCAGTGCAGGAGGGGGTTTGGGATGCTAGCTTCAGGAGGGGGCTCGGGTTGGGGTGCAGCCTTCCGCCAGGCAGCACTTACCTCTAGTGGCTCCCAGTTCGCAGTGCAGTGTGTCTGCCACTAAGGCAGGCTCCTTGACTACCCCGGCCCCATACTGCTCCCAGAAGGGACCAACATGCCCCAGCAGCCTGAGGGTGGGTGGCATGTGGCTCAATGTGCTGCCCCTCTCTGCAAGCACTGTCCCCGCAGCTCCCACTGGCCACAACTCCCCATTCCCAGCCAATGGGAGCTGCGGGGACAGTGCTTGCAGGCAGAAGCAGTGCGCAGAGGAAGATCCCTGTTGCTCTGCCCCCAGGGCTTGCTGTCCATTTCTGGGAGTGGCATGTGGCCGGGGCAGGCAGCAAGGCAGAGCCCGCGCTCAACTGGGAGATCCTCTAGGATCAACCAGTCGATCGCCATCGACCGGTTCGTGACCACTGACTTATAGACTGAATTGTCCAATTCTGAATGTGAACCTTCAACCAAAGAGAGACTGCATTATACTGCAAACTCCTCAAAATACTTTCCCCTGTCCACCAGCACCATCTCTGTTCTACTCAGGTTCAGCTTCATCCAGGTATTCTTCATCCAAGCATTGAGCCATCTTGGTTGTAATGGTATGTTCATGTTGTGAAAGATAAGTAGAGCAGTGTTGCATCTGCATATTGCTGGCACTTAAGTCGATGTCTGACCAGTTTACTTAGTAGAAAAATGGAGATGATGAAAAGGACAGGAGAGAATTGATCCTCGTGGAACCCCGTAAGTGAGGGTTTAGTGGTGGAGAAGCATCACTACTTTTTGGGTGTGTCCCTCCAGGAAGAACTCAAACAATTTTAGTGCATTATCCTGGACTCCTGCCATGACTCTCAGGTGAGACAGCAGTATTTCATGATCAATAGTGTCAAATGCTGTGGAGAGGTCCAGGATGAGAATTCATGTCTGCCCACTGACAGCAGATCATCCATTGGTGCCAATAAGTTTGAGTTTGATGTCCGGGCCGTAATCCACACAGATATGTCTAGAATGTTAGCTTCAGTTAAATGAGCTTGTAGTTGGCCTTTTGCCAGCTTCTCTATGAGCTTGCTCATGAATGGGAGGTTTGACACTTGGCAATAGTTGGCAAGAACTGAAGTATCCAAGGTGGGTTTCTTCAGTGTCGGTTTGATTATTGAGTGTTTGAAAGAAGAGTATCTCTGAATGAGGTGTCAGCACTTTTAGACAGGATTGGTACTCCTGACTCAAGGGTAGCAGGTTGGGATTCACAAATCTTGGATTGAGATTTCTCTAGGGTACCTAAAACTTCTTGAAGAGTGAGTGTAATGAACTCTGGGAATGTAGCTGGGATGTTCGTTGGTGGGTGCAGACAGAGTGGATCCATGCGGTTTGAGACGGCTTCCTAAATGTAAGAGATCTTTTCTGGAAATTCAGATGATCATTCTTTGCAACAATTGTTGCTCAGCTCTCATGCAGATTGTAGGCATTTAGGACTGATGAAGTGATTTACCACCTTGGGGTAGTGTTTGGCAGTCTCAGTGGAGGCTGATATGAAGGTTTTGGGGCTGTAAAATAGCCTCAACATAAGCTTTAAGAATTTGTTATGTTTCATCCTGTTGGAATCAGCCTTTGTTTTCCACCATTGGTGCTCAAGTTTCTGCCTCTCTCTTTTCATCCAGTACAGGGTGTCTGAAAACCCAGGAACATCTGTGTGGGCCAGTGTGTCAATGGCCAAGACCAGCACAGAATAGTAATAATTAAGACTAAGATATTGTCATAGTTATTTTTAGTAAAAGTCATGGACAGGTCACGGGCAATAAACAAAAATTTATGGGAGCCTGTGGCCTGTCCATGACTTTACTAAAAATAAATGGGAGGGGGAGGGCAGGACTAGGTAGGGGGGAGGAATGACAGCTGGAGTCCCATAGAGGGGTAGAAAGACTGACAGGCAGAGCCCCCTGCCATGGTGGGGGGCACAGCCCTTGCCACAAGGCCCTGGTTCTAGCCCCAGTTGCAGAGCAGGGGTGCAGTCCCAGCTTCAGCCCCTGACAATTGATGCCGAAGAAGATGTCACGGAGGTCCAAGTCACGGAATCCATGACTGATTTGACTAATTTTAGCCTTAGTAATGATTCATCAAATCCTCAGTTCCTCCTCCCATGAGTGGGGTGCTGTTGCCCCTCACCAAGCTTTGTAACATAGGTCCCCAAAATGTGAGGCGTGCCCCCCTAGGGGGGAAATGGAGGAAATTTTTTAAGGGGGGGGCATGGAGGGGCTCAGGCCAGCTCCCATGAGGGGTGGGGTGAGAGCACCACCCAGCCCTGTTCTACACTGCCAACTCTGCTCCAACTCCAGCTGTGACTCCGACTCCACTCCCAGCACCAGCCTTGGCCCCTTGACCGCAGCCCTAGCCCGTTTCCAACCCCCAGCTGCAGGTCCATTCTTGGGCTCAGTCCTGCCCCCCCCGTAACGGTTCAGTTCTCATTCCTAGACCCACCCCAGCTGCAGCCTCAGCCTCGTCCCCCGTACTCCTGTCTGCACACCCCCATTGGGTGCTGTGGTCCTGCTCCTGGCCCCTGAGAAGGTGATAATAGGGGCAATGCGGGGCATGACCATGAAAAGTTTAGGGTCAACTGCTTTACAATTTGGAGTCCACAAGACTTTGTGGTCGAATCAGGATCATTTGTCTTTCTTATTGCCTGGATGCTGGAAAGTCTCTGACCACGTCCTTAATCAGGTGATGCTCTGTCCAAGATTGTGGCTGAACTGTAATGTTCTTTATATCCAGGACAAAGATCGGATTCAGCATACATAGAGGCTGAAGGTCTCCTTTTCTGGAAGATGTCTCTTCTTCTGAGATTCCAAGCATCTTTGCCTGAAAAAGAAGCTCAGCCATGATCTTTGTGTGGTATAAGATTGCTGTCTTCCTTGTTTCCTCTAGCAGCTGGTGGCGTATATGCCTAGCAACTGGAGCCTGGGCTGGGATTCTAAAATGCAAAGCACCAGCTGCCTTTGTGAAAAAGAGTGCAGAGCCTTTGAAAGGGAGATCTTTAATTGCTGTCTTCACCTTCCCAACCATGCAATATCAAAGACCATAACTAGGATGCTATCCCTATGGTGATAGAAGTTGCTATGTATCTAGCTGTTGTATTGGAGGCACCTACAGTGGCCTGGAAAGATGTTAGGGCTACCAATTGCCCCTCAGAAAATTTCTGACTTGCACTTTTTCTTGCTCTCCTGAAGAACGTTATTAGCAAAGTCTAAGACCCTGCACCAGTTCAAGTAATTATATCTTACTAACAAAGGGTAATGGCAATTTTTAATTGCTGGCTAATTGATCAGTAATTAGAGACACTTTGTCCTCCTGCCTTTTGGTGTAATTTTTGGTTGCTACTTTCTATTTCTCTCATTGGCCACCATGACAAGAAAGTGAATCTAGTACACAAGGAATTATGGGTACCATCCTCCCTCTGAGAGTATCTAATACACTTTATCCGCTTTCTTAGATGTCAGTGCAACTGATGCTTGAATGATCCAGATGTCCTCTGCCAGTTCCAACAAGGCTTCATGGATAAGTAAAACCTGGCAACTATGCATGGAGTATATCTAAGAGCTTGCAGGAGCTCTCCAGTACCACCTCCACAGAAGTTTCTATTCAATTTTCTATATGGTGGACCAAGTCCTGAAACTTTTATAACTGGTTGAGAGGGAGCTGAAGGAACCATTGCCTCACCTGGTGATGAAGTAGCAACAGCCACAGATGGACTGAGCACCCATGGAAGGATGCTTTTCTTTTGATATCTCTGGTAGGTGCTCAGTGTGTTGCAGTGCAGTTTGAGAAACAATACCTTAACACGGTACAGGAGAAATGGTCCTAATTCTGGAGTGGATGCAGATGCAGGTTGTCCCAGTTGTTGTGAACAGTAGGGCCAGCAGTCTGTTATAGGGGAAAAGGCCCAGAGACAAGGTGGATGCCACCAAAAACGACTGCCTGTCTCTGTAACCCCTAGATCTTGACAGAGGCTCTCAAATCTGAGTCTTAAGGGTCATATGAATATGAATTCAGGGAATAATCAGGAGATTCTTCTTTATTTTGTTTTGAATCAGATAAAGAGACAAAGCAGTCCTCATCCAAAAGAGGGGTTACCCTGTTGGGGTATCTTAGAATCCACCCCTAGATGTGGCTCAACCTGTGTTGAAGAGGTACTCAGATCCACAGCAGCAGTAGTAGCTGGCACTCTAGAAGAGACATTCAGGACCAAGGACAGCAACAGTGAGTCTGGTTCAGCTGATACTTGGTGGTGGTCTCCCACTACTGCAAATGATCTCAGTTAAAAAAATATTGCCTTGAGAAGTGGAAAAGGGGATTATAGCGCCATAGTGTACTCTGCTGATGAATCAATACTGCACTCTCTGTTCCACCCAAAGATGGTGCAAAGGGTCCAGCACTGCTCCCTTGGGGATCCAGCAGTGCCTGATGCAGGCAACGAAGCCCCCTTAGACTGGGAGTAGTAAGACAATTTCAACCACTTTACTCAGGTCTGCAACAGGTGAAATACCTTTATGCTTCTCAGAGAAATGATGATCCTTTCTATCCCATCCAAAGTTTACTTAGGGATCTAAACAATCCTACCAGAGTCCACAGCCAGGATTCTCTTGGAGGATGGGGCTCAGGAATTAGCTGCTGATCTAAAGCTTTACTAGAGCACTTCTGGACCTAGGGTAAGCTTTTTGGGGATGGGGGGACAGGGAAGTTTCTTTGCTTGCACAGATCTAAGGCAGGCTACAGAGCAGTCTAAAAGGAAGTTTGAGGTGAGCCTTTCTCAACTTCTGGTCCTTTTTGAAGAGTACTACAGATGGAAAACCTTATCAAATCTATGTCCTTTCTCTGAGACAAAATAAACATCTTGTGTGGCCATCATTAAGCAGCATGGGGGAGGAGGGGCAGGTTTTAAAGTCAGGAGACTTAATTCAGTTATGAGTAATTCCCTGTATTAAGGGAAAATATTTTCCCTTGAAGAAGAAAAATAATTATATCTAATATTCCTCACCATAATCCTAATCCTTGCACACATATTTACAAGTACCTACAAGGAAAACAGTTTACACAAGCACATTAAGGCCTGGACACTGCCAAGATTTCGTCTCAGAGCCACAAGTAATAAGAAGGAAATTAGAGACAGCTGAGCCCACTTCACTCTTTAAGCCTGTGAACTGAACAGAAGGACACTCAGGTATGCACAGCCCTAGTGGATGCTGCTGGCCAAAAGACAGGGCACATGCATACCAAGAGTGGATAACATATGGACAATCATGTAACAAATCCTTTTTGGAAAACCCAGTCCACTCCCTTGTATAGTCCTTTTTCACTGCTCAGCTGAAGGGCTTAATTGAAGTTAGGCAGACTCTGCCATATTGAATGGCAACAGCTTCTGTCTTTTGGCTTCTCTTTTTACAGCTGAGGTAAAGCACCACTGCCAGAATATCCAATCTCTGAAGATTTATTTTTTTTTGAAGGCTGGAGGGCCCAAGCTCCCAATTTTCCCAGTGAAACTACAAATTATACAGTTAAGAACGGGCTTCTCAGTAAGCTTCTCCCCTATGCTAAAATACCATTTCAAATGGGATCTACTCATATTTAAACAATTGAGAGCTATGTAGACATTGCCCTGCTAAGGTAAATATTCTTACTTGATTTGCTCTTTCAAGAATGCTGATCAGCTCAGACGCAATCCTCCAGTCATTCCTAGTGACAAGTGTTACAGCCTCCCCTGTGCGTCTAAGAGAAAAATACATTCTTACTCTTCAAGAGAAGAGAAAACTACATTGTTGGAAACTTCCTACCAGTATATTCTTGAAACCATAACAGAATTAACTTCAGAGGATACACCTGTTCCTACAGCAAACTAAAGCCAAGCCAAAAAAAATAAAAAATCTGATGCCAGTCCATTTTGAAGGAGACTAGATGTCTGCTTAGAAACAGAGTGTAAAACTTCAGCTAACTAGAATAAAAAGGCATAAGAAGCTAAACTTGTTCAAGGAGAGGAGAAAGTCAGAAGCGCAAAATATTGAGATTTCAGAAATAACTTTGCAATTTGTAAATTAAGTTTTCATTAACAGAACTGATAGAAAGGCTAGACTCCTTGATGGTGTTGCTTTTATTATACAAACTGATTTATTGCTGTCCCATTAACATCTTTAGGCCTGGTACTTAATTCATTCATGTAGAAAACTCATTTGACAATTAATTTCTGAATATGGTATGTCTATAAACTATTCTGGACCACTTTGAAAAAGGTTAATATTTAGTACAACACTAACACACACTAATCTGAAGTCTTCTAGAAAACTAAACATTGAGCACATTAAGCCAAACTCAGAAAAGCACAAAATGGACTCACAAGTGGTTAGGTGAATGCACACATTGCGAGAGCAGCCTGCATGTTTGTATTCTGTCTAGCCTGAAAGGATCTCTTCCCTTCTCCCAACGAATTATTCCAGTCAGAGGCAGGAATAATCTCTTGGGGAAAATGCGTTCAGTGACAATCCTAGGGGTGAAACATGGTAATAAATCCATAAATGGGGTACTACAACCCAGCCTCCATCCTGCTCCTGTCAGCGCTATTACTTGATGGAGTACCTTCTCTACTGGCCTGAAGCCAAAGAAGAGACCAGACAACTTCTCTGAGCAATTTACAATAGCTCCAAGGCACCACTAGTGATTGGTGCCTTCTCGTGCTGCTGGCCACTGGTTTTCAGAATTTGGCCCATTGTCTGTGTGTCTCCTGTATGTTTTTTCTTCACTGAATGGAATTTGTGCACAAGCTTTCCAAGCAGACATTTACTGTCACGCTGCCTGGGCTAGGAAGAAACTGGACTTCTCTCTGCTTCACCTGTATATCCTAGAAAATGTTTTCTAGCTTCATAGTTACTCCTCTGCAGCAACTGCAGTGAATTGGTACATTTAAAAAAAAAAAAGTAGTCGTCTGCAGCTATGCAATCAGTTTTGGCAATGTGCTGCTGAATCTTCTGTCCTGCTTCTAGACTTTTAAAGGAATCTTCAGATTCCTTGAATTTGGCTGTACAGAGCAGAAACATATATACATTTGAAGAGTTCACTCCTAAGTCTCATCCACATTAGGCACAAATGAGTTATCAGACATTTTATATTCTTATGTCTTGTCCATAAGAAACAATTTGCAAGACCATACCTTTACGGGTTACAACATTAGTGCTGCATTAAATGTTCCCTAAACACTCTTACTACTAACCACTTATGTGTTTCATCTGTAGATCTAACAGCACTCTAATTAACCAGGTAGATCATCACCATTTTACAAATGGGAAAATGGAGGCACAAAGGTTAAGTGACTTGCCCTATGTTAAAGAGCAACTGAATGTCAGAACTGAAATCAGAAATCTGGTCCCATGGTTCCTAGTCCATGCCTCATCCACTGGACCGTGCTGCAAGACACGTTGACTACTTTAAAACTTCTTTACTTCCTCTTATTGCTAGAGAATGTCATTTATGAAATTTGAAGTATTAAAATCAATATGAAAGTCTTTACAGTCAGTTCTCATTCTGCCCAATACTACTTTAAAAAGGATAACGTTTACATGGTAAAGTGTTTTTTCTGACATTGAAATACTGTAACCATATACATCAATAGCTTAAAAGCAGTGCAATTTGCATATATAAAGAGATACAGATATGGAATATATATTTATTTTATAAGAACAAATCTGTACAATACATTAAAATGAACTCCCTAGAATAAAATCCAAGAAACATACTAATATAGAAGCATTAGGAAAATGCCTATCAACAAAGCTCCGACCCATGAGAGGCTCAGTACAGCCTTCTTAGGCAAACTGCGCCTGTCTTATGTCACCTCAGTAAAGCATCTTCATTAGCAGCAGCTGTTCCTTTTTGTTAAATCAGAAGTTCCCAAACTGGATCACAATCACAAGTGGAGTAACTCCATCAGCAGATGGGGTTGCAGCAATCCCAAGTATGCAGAGGTTGATGTTTTGCAAAATGGTGCCCCCGCACAGTGTGACCCCACACATGCAAGGTCACACCGCACAGAGGATGTTTTTAGCTCCACAAAATGGCATCCTCCATAGTGTGACCTCACACACTCCGTATGTGTGTGAGGTCACACTGTGTGGAGAGTGCCATTTTGCAGAGCTAAATAACATCCTCTGTGTGATGTGACCTTGCATGTACAGTGTGCATGAGGTAACACTGCAGAGAGGATGCCATTTTTAAATGGCATCCCCCATGCTGTCTGGGGACGCAATACATGTGAAAACGAGGTTATGTAGGGAAAATGAGAACTGTTGAGTTCATTTTATATAATGGAATCATTTGTCCATCTTCTAGACTTTTAAGCTTCTCTAGGGTCCTTGGATTGGCTGTACGCAGCACCTGTTCAATTGTTCCCCCAAACTGACTGCCATAACGAAGGTCACAACCCCACAGAGGTCATGATTTCTTTTGGGATGACTAATACTATATAAATGTAAAGTTATAATATTTTTGCCATCATTATTATTTGATTAAGGTAGAATGGGAACAGGTTTAGAGCCCCACTGTACTGCCAGTGACAGTCGTGAAACTGGAGCAAAATGGCTACAACTACCAGCAAGAAGTTCAGAAATACCAATTATGTTTTCAAATTCCATCTCCCAGTTTACTATGGGGACAAATATTTACTCTGTGATCTTTCATTTTACTTCTGGTGGAATTCCACACCAAAAAATTAAAAATTCTGCAGCAAAATATTTGAAAATTCTGCAAAATTCTGCACATTTTGTCAAAATAACACAATATAATCATGCCTGTTTCAATTATTTTGGTAATTTATTTCAAAATACCTGTCAGCAAGTATGTCTGTAACAGTACAGAGCAAAAAAAAAAGATTCTGGTAATTTTTTTTTGACAAATAGATTCCTTACTAGGCATATTAATACAGAACTTTGTATAATTCATTTAA
Source organism: Gopherus evgoodei (assembly GCF_007399415.2). Lineage (NCBI taxonomy): Eukaryota > Metazoa > Chordata > Testudines > Testudinidae > Gopherus > Gopherus evgoodei. The sequence continues at coordinate 67,589,412 of NC_044324.1, read as the reverse complement.
ATTACAATACAGAACTGTATTTCCTGCACCTGTCAAAAGCAGTGCAAAAGTTTGGGGGAGTCAGAGGTAACAGAGGAGTTGAGAGAGCAAGGAGGAGCCTAGGAGTGAACTTGGAGGGTGTTGGGTGTGGGTAGGAAGTTTTTTTTGTGATATGTGTGGGATTGTTACGGTGTTGGGAAGCCTCCCCCATGCAGATCCTGGCTGACCTCAAGCCTCTCCCATTCAGTCAGTCAACCACATCTGCCCCTTTCCCCACACCCCTTATCCCCATGGGTCTCTGCAGCCCCCCTTCCTCATCCCCATGCTCAACACTGTCACCCCACTAGCTCCTGAGCCCATGTTCCAGTCTGTCCCCCCGACTAGCCATTCTTAACCCCAGTCTGTGACCCCCCCCCCAGCAGCAATGTGTACTCCTCTCTGTCCTAACCTGGCTCCGCAGGCAGGGGGCTGTGATGAACTTCTACTCTTGAGGGAATTCTGCAGCACTGGGCATAGAATTTTGTATTTTCCTGCATAAAATACGTTTTGCTTAAGTGCTGCAGTTCCGCCTTTTTCCCCACCAGAGGCCGCTGTGGCACTAGAACAGCCAGCATGAATGCAGCGGCCTCAGGTGGGAAAAAGCAGAACTGCCGAACTTGGGCAAAAAAAATTTTTTTTTAAAGCGAGACAGAGGAATGCTGCACATCCGCAGATGTGCAGAAATCCCTAAGGAGTATCATTTGCAGTAAGAACAACTGGCATCTTAATTTTAAACTTACTTCAAAATCATAATTATATCTTTAAGGGAGAGAGTGTTTCCCTATGAACTTAATCACTTCCTGTATACAGACTAATAATTTAAATGGCACTTGTTTTATAGGCATTATTGGCACACTTTTATGGCTCAAGGCTAAGAAGAAATCAGAAACTAGCTACAGTCTTTATATGACAAATACCATACATCACCAAATGCTGACAGAAGGCTATATAGAAAGTATGTTTTTTCATCATCTTATTTTTTTTGTTAAATTTCTGGAGTTAATCTGGCATTCAAACCTTTCTTTGAAGCCAACAAGCTGTATGACTGTAGTAAGGTGCAACTCTTGACATGCAAAGTATGCTTGTTGAGGGAATTCCTAGGGAGCTGACAGAGAATTTTTTACAGTAGTTTACACTGTAGAATAGATTTAAGACAAGGAAATATTAATCTATAACATCTTAAAAATATGACTCTACTCAGGTTTAAACCCATTTTCATTTTTTGTTTATAACCCAAATAATTACCAACCTCACATCAGAACCCTGATGTGCTAATTGATTTCAAAATACACAATGCCAGAAATGGAACATTAGTATTTGAAATGTATCTTGGTATACACATCATTCTCTGGAAGCATCATTTATGTTGATCTCACATTGCATCAGCAATAAGATTTATATTATCTATTGCTCAAACATCTTAGAAACCATATATTAAAAATGTACATTAAATAAAAATGTGAGTAATTCTAAGTAGCAAGCTTTAATGTCATTTTTAAAAGATGAAAGATAATTTAGTTTATACATAGAAAAGCCACTTACCCTGCTCGTCCAGTACGACCTACTCTATGAACATACTCTTCAATGTTCCGAGGAAAATCAAAATTGAAAACATGAGTAATATCCTGTACATCAAGCCCACGGGATGCTAAATCTGTAGCTATCAGTATCCTCACTCTTCCTGCAATAAGCATGTATGGAAAATATACATTGGTCTTTTATCTTGCTTATCTATCCACCTTCAATGCTTATATGGCCCCCATTATCCTAGTATCAGAGCACACAATCCAACGTATTTAGCCTTGCAGCACCAACTGATGAAAATAATTTCTATTACTACCATTTTACAAATGAGGAACTGAGGCACAGAAAGACTTGCCCATCCCACAAGAAATCTAGTTGATCAGCAAACTGAACTCAGATCTTCCAAGTCTTAAGTGAGCATCCCAACAACTGGACTAGCCTTCATCTTAATGCCATTCTCCTTAGCAGGACACAATCATGGACCAGGTGGGTTTTACTACACGAAAACCACCACCCAACAAACATTTCATACTCAGCCTTCATTCTAACAAAATACTGTTTTTGTTTTTTTTTTAAATTCCAAAATATAAGAGAGAAGTCAGCAGTACTTTAACCTGTCATCTCATTTTCACTCATGGCCATTTCAATTTTTAACGGATAAAGCAACAACTTATCTCCTCTTCCATACATGTTTTTCTAGCACTTGTATTAATGTACCAAATACTATTAAAAATATTCTGAGTCTTACTCCCACACATTTAACATTGAAGTAATTTTACTTTTAACTGCTCTGTGTTACAAAAACCATTATGCTACTGGTGTGGATATTAAGTTTTATATAGTATATTCTGAAACTGCCAGGCTCAACTGAATAGCATTTAAGGGCAATACTTGCCTTTCTTAAAGTCATCCAAAGCTTGTTCTCGATCACACTGTTCTCTGTTGCCATGAAGGGACTGAACTGGAATTCCTTGGAGACTAAAATCACTTGATAAGTCATCAGCTCTAAAATTAGATAGAGGTACCTTTGAATACTTTAAAATGCACGAGGAATGAACCACTAGCAAATAGGAATGCTTATGTTCATAACTATCTTAGTCTGCTCTAGTTAAGAAGAGACTTATTGTGACAGTACTGGAAGTGAGCACACCTACGCAAATATATATTTGGTGAACTTTTTCAAATGTCAATATCAGAATGCTCATTCAGATCAGAGTTGTTGCCTAAGTTTTGAGGGGCAGCTTGGGAGACAAACTAGAGTGACGGTAAATACTCGTATAGTCCCTATCACAGTAGCATTTGAAAACCTCACATGTATTTATAGATTTATCCTTACAATACCCTTGGAAGACAGAAAAGAACTTATCTATTTTACTGGGGAAGAACTGAGGCACAAGGATTTAGGGACTCTGAATACTACACTGCAGAACTACAACAGAGCTCCAATTCAATGGCTTACCCACAAGACTATCCTTCCTTGTGATCACCTTTAAAGAACATGTGAAAAGAAAAAAATAATGGAGCCTACTTCACACCTTTAGTAGCTCAAGGGCATACTAAAAACAAGCAGATACCATTTCAAAATCTCTCTCACTTTTGGCACACATGCAGACGATTTAATGGGTTCCCTGATCCTTTAATGGTAGAAAATGCTTCTTTGGGCCAGAGTGTACACTAATATTCTTTCTACAATGTAGTTCATGAACACGTATTGTGAAGGTTTTTTGCTACTTTCAGCTTCAGATTAATATCTTGTTAAATAATGGAAATGTTTCAAAGTATTTAGAATATGTTTAACAGAAAGTACCTTTATTCTCTGTATTTGAAGGATAATTATTGGGATATTCCTCATGAGGATAAAACAGTTTCATATTTCCAATTACTCAATTCCAAGTGAACATCCTCATGAGAACTCACTGTCCAGGGTGTTTTCCCTACCAGTCCAGGAGTGTAGCTCTATTTCAATGGCACGTACATTAGGAAAGTCTTCTATTACTGAAAAATCTTTTATGTACACTCATATCACATACATCAATTGGATAGATTTTACTAACTTTTAATCAGGGAATGAGGCTTTTACCCAAATAGAAAGCCCTGGTCAGAGAATATTTCTCACCCCAAAATACCTTCCCACATAATTCAGGAAAAACAATACTTTTAGCCTTATTATAGGTCATTTATTATGAACTGAAAGTGCTATATGCACTGCCGCACACATTTATTCAGAGAGTAAACAAAAACCATAGACTTCCTCTTATAACAGAACTTGCTTTCAATAAAGTGGTTTCAGCTCTAAAATGCTACTTACTAATGAAGAGATCTAACTAAATGATACTGCATCTTCTACTCAGGATACTTCCCCTATCAGTTAATTAGAACAAAGAATATGTGCAACTGAAATGTTTTCTACTTCTAAATGAACATATATTGAGGAAAGCTCATGCCCCATTTTTACTTCCTTCAGTCAACATTCTACATTATGTATTGTTTTACAATAAAGATTGTGCTAAACCCAATTTAAAGAAAATTCATAGTCTTTTAAAAAGTGACTCACACCTCTAGCTTTGTTTCAAGATAAGAAACTGCACTTCTGGCGTGGAGAACTGAACAGCTTCTGAACAAGGTAAAACTGCCCCAAGAAAACTAGTTATGACTAAGGTTAAGATTTTGTCATAGTTATTTTCAGTAAAAGTCATGGACAGATTGCAGGCTTGGGGGGGTGTGTGGGGGGGGCTTACTGAAGACTGAGAGTGCAGGAAAATGAGAGCCTGACCTCTGCCGCAGAGGCGGCCTAGAATTACAGGGGTCTCTGCCCCCAGCAGGAGAGAGCGCTTCCCCTGCTTTCTGACAGCTCCAGCCCCAATGCCTCGGGCTATGGTAGAAAATGTCATGGATGTCTCTGGAAGTCACAGAATCTGTGACACTCTTAGCCTTAGTTATGATATTCAGTTAGGACACAGCATCTTCATATAGTAGTCCCCCAGTAAATATCTCATACTGTTATAGTTGAATAAAAAGGTTTGTCATGTCTACGTTCAATATTGATTCTAGTATACATCAGTCAAGAGAGAAAGTATATAGTCTTATAATAGTAAATATGACTACATTAACAGAGTATCCTAAAAGGAAATCAGATGTTTAACACATTTAAAAGCGATACTTTAGTAATATGTAAGCAAAATTGTGATAACATACAAAAAGACACAAAAATATCTGAACAGACTAAAAGTATTGGAAATAATTTAAGATATTATTTTAGGACAGGGGTCTCCAATGCGATGCCCGCGGGTGCCATAGAGCCCGTGGGGGCATCTAAATGCGCCTGCGTCCTGGTCGGCGGTGGAGCATCCGCGAAATGCCACCGCAATTCTGCAGCGATGCCTCTCAAAGACGTCACTTGCCACTGAAAAGCGACGTCATCGAGAGGCATCGCCACCGAAATGCTGCAGAAATTCGGCGGCATTTTGGCAGGTGCTTCACCGCCACCACAGTCCTTCATCTGGCGCCTGTCAGACGAAAAGGTTGGGGACCGCTGTCTTAGGAAGTATATCAATTTGAGATCTATTTTAATTAAAAAATTTAGAAGTAATTTCAACTATTTTGCCCGGCAGAGTCCAGTCAATTAGTAATTTAACAACCACATATTCTAATGCCTGAAAATATTCCTCTCCCCTATTATTCTGTAAAAGATTTAGCCTAATAGGAAACTGACCATAGTCATTTTCACTGCATCTAGAAAATGCTGTCAATGCATATAACATGAAGAGAAACATTTTTCATTAATTTTGTTATAGTAGTCTTGGGTGTTACATGCTACAACAGGTAAATAGTTGTCATACATTGTCATGTTCTGGGGTGTAACCCTGTCCAGTGAGGAGTTGTGTCATCACTTGCCCTGAAAATATAAGTGCCTTAAAATGCTCCACAGCTATACCTCCCTTATCTGGATGCTCCCACACACCAAACAGGCATGCAATAATTATCTATGTTATAAACCACCCTGGTTCCATAGCTCTGACTCCAGCAGCCCACTTGTTATACCACAGCCACACTCCGGTCTCTACCAGCCTTGGTTATGATTGGAAAAATGAGCCCAACACTCTCTAGTGCTGAATTTTCCCAAAACCATGTGCTTTGCTATGTCCAACACTTTCCTTGGTAAAAGTGACCATGATATAATTAAATTTAACATCCCTGGGGTGGGGAAAATTCCACAGGGTCCCAACACTGTAGCATTTAGTTTCAGAAAGAGGAACGACACAAAAATGAGGTTAGTGAAACAGAAATTAAAAAGGTACAGTACCAAAAGTAAAATCCCAGCAAGCTGCACGGAAACTTTAAAGACACCATAATAGAGGCTCAACTTAAACGTATACCCCAATGTAAAAAAACATAGCAAGTGATCCAAAAAAGAGCCTCCATGGTTAAATAACAAAGTAAAAGAAGCAGTGAGAGGCAAAAAGGCATCCTTTAAGAAGTGGAAGATAAATCCTAATAAGGAAAATAGAAAAGAGCATAAACTCTGGCAAATGAGGTATGAAAATATAATTAGAAAGACCAAAAAAGAATTTGAGGAACAGCTAGCCAAAGACTCCAAAAGCGATAGCAAAATTTGTTTTAAATACATCAGAAGCAGAAAGTCTGCTAAGTAACCAGTGGGGTCACTGGATGATCAAGATGCTAGAGGAGCACTCAAAGACGATCAGGCTATTGTGGAGAAACTACATGAATTCTTTGCATTGATCTTCACCGTTGAGGATGTGAGGGAAATTCCCAAAACTGAGCCATTCTTTTTGGCGACAGATCTGAGGAACTGTCCCAAAGTGAGGTGTCATAAGAGGAGGTTTTGGAACAAAATTGGTAAACTAAACAGCAATAAAAGTCTCCAGGACCTACTGGTATTCACTCAAGAGTTCTGAAGGAACTCAAATGTGAAATTGCAGGACTACTATCATTTAAATCAGCTTCTGTACCAAATGACTGGAGGATAGCTAATGTGATGCAGATTTTTAAAAAGGGCTCCAGAGGTGATCCTGGTAACTACAGGCCAGTAAGGCTCACTTCAGTACCAGGCAAACTGGTTGAAACTATAGTACACATAGATGAACATAATCTGTTGGAAAATAGTCAACATGGTTTGTAAAGGGAAATCATGCTTCACCAATCTACTAGAATTCTTTGAGGGGGTCAACAAGCATATGGACAAAGGAGATCCAGTGGATATAGTGTATTTGGATTTTCAGAATGCCTTTGACAAGGTCCCTCACTAAAGGCTCTTAAGCAAAATAAGCCGTCATGGGATAAGAGGGAAGGTTCTCTCATGGACTGGTAACTGGTTAAAAGATAGGAAACAAAGGTTAGGAATAAATGGTCAGTTTTCAGAATGGAGAGAGGTAAATACAGGGATCTGTACTGGGCCCAGTCCTATTTAACATATTCATAAACGATCTGGAAAAAGGGGTAAACAGTGAGGTGGCAAAATTTGCAGATGATAGAAAACTACTCAAGCAGCTAAGACTAAGAGATCCAGACTAACATGGCTACCCCTCTGATACAAAACTACTTAAGATAGTTAAGTCCCAGGCAGACTGCGAAGACCTACAAAAGGATCTCACAAAACTGGATGACTGGGCAACAAAATGGCAGATTAAATTTAATGTTGATAAATACAAAGTAATGCCCATTGGAAAACAATCCTAACTATACATATATGATGGAGTCTAAATTAGCTGTTACCACTCAAGAAAGATCTTGGAGTTATTGTGGATAGTTCTCTGAAATCATCCACTCAATGTGCAGCAGCAGTCAAAAAAGCAAACATTGGGAATTATCAAGAAAGGGACAGATAATTTAAGACAGAAAATATCATAGTGCCTCTATATAAATCCATGGGACGCCCACACGTTGAATACTGCATGTAGATGTGGTTGCCCCATCTCAAAAAAAGGATATACTGGAATTGGAAAAAGTTCAGAAAAGGGCAACAAAAATGATTAGGGGTATAGAATGGCTTCCGTATGAGGAGAGATTAATAAGACAGGGACTTTTCAGCTTGGAAAAGAGGCGACTAAGGGGGGATATGATTGAGGTCTACAAAATCATGAGTGGTATAGAGAAAGTAAATAAGGAAGTTATTTACTCCTCCTCATAATACAAGAACGAGGGGCCACCAAAGAAATTAATAGGTAGCAGGTTTAAAACAAACAAGAAAGTATTTCTTCATGCAATGCACTGTCAACCTCTGGAACTCCTTGCCAGAGGGTGTTGTGAAAGGCAATACTATAATGAGGTTGAAAAGGGAGCTAGATAGATTCATGAAAGATAGGTCCATCAATGGCTATTGGCCAGGATGGGTAGGAATGGTGTTTCTAGCCTCTGTTTTCCAGAAGCTGGGATTGTGTGTCTGTTCATTCGCTCTGAGGCACCTGCCACTGGCCACTCTCAGAGGACAGAATACTGGGCTTGACGACCTTTCGTCTGACCCAGTATGGCCATTTTTATGTTCCTGGACCATTCAGAAAAATAAGGTTTGTTCGGTCCTGTAGAGAGACAAACTACACAGCTCAGTGCTTTAACTTGAGTTAACAATCACTTCAATTCAAAAAGCACTCGGTTGATTTAAGTTTATTAACAAAAGAAGATAGGATTTTGAGTGAGTCCAGGAAAGCTTCCGGCACTGGTGCATGTGGCGAGCATGCACACCTAAGTTGAATGGACATGAGCAATCACTCAAAGATGAACCTTGGGAAAAGTGGGCTCTGCTAGCGGATTCCATCCCAGACAAAAGACAGTAGAGAAAGAACTGGGGTCAGTCAGAGCTTACAGTACTACATGTACGTTCCACGTACAGTGTCACAAAGAGGCGTGTGCAAGTGTGGTCCAAAGGGAACTGCTGGTGAAGAGTATAGAAAATCTTAAAGCCCATTTTAAGTAAACACAGTGCAGACACATTCCAATGCATATTAGTTTTATGATACCAGAGAACTTGCGTAAAATACAATGGTCATGTATAGTGCTGGTGAAATACAGTAAGACAATATTAGCACTACAATGTGGTTGAAAGTAATTGAGTGTCATAGTAATTTTGATCTGAGAATAACTGATTAATTTCGAAATAATGAGTTTACAGCAAACTAGACGAATGTAATATTGGTTAAACAATTACATACGTAAGTTTCTTTCCCACAAATATGATGACTTTATCCTTAGGCTTCAGAGTATCAATGAAGTAGCGTGTAAAAGCTCTCTTTTCTTCTTCTGGGATAATAATAACTTTCTGCTCTACTGTATTTACTGCCTGTGAAATATGAAAAAATGATGGTAAGTAAAAACAAAATCTGAACAAAATTACTTCAGTCCAGTTAATTAATTCTCACATTACAATACCTCAGGCCACCGACTTCAAAACTGATATATTTGATTTTGTCAATAAATGACACCAGGAGAGACTCTTAAATAGTCTATGGTGATTATGTCAAACTCTAGAAAGATAAGTTTGCTATTCTTCTCTAAGCAGAACTGGGAAGAAGCAAGTTAACTGTAAGCTTCAGAGGGCAGGCACATGCTTATGTCTTGTTAGTGAGAGGCAGTCTGGAGGAGTTTGCTCTAGATCTACTTCTGTATTGTTTCAACATCCTTTTGACTAATTGTCTCATCTGATGAATCTTGGGGGGAAAAAAGTATTTCCAAAAGGATGACTTGTGTCATTTGACTGAAGAGGAGAGGGAAAAGACCTACTCACTAACTCAAAAACAAAACAAAAAAACCCAAAACATAACTTTCCTCCAACAAATATGGAGGTTGTGATAAAATGGCTGATCTGGGCATCTGTAGTCCATGCTGCTAGGCAAATATGTCTTCAGGCCACTGCCTTATAAGCCATAGCTCGACACAAAATTTAGAGTCTAAGAGGGAAGCCAAACACAAAGACAGTCGCTAAATGATCTCTTTCGTAGTACTGACATTAAGTCCTTTCTCCATAGGGGAACATTGTCCAGGAAGCTAACTTTCCAAGCAAGAAAGGCTCTTGCAAAGGATATGAATATCTGAGGCCTGTAAAGATGCAATAGAAGTTTGGTAACATTGAGAGTACAGATTCCAGTCTGCTGTCTTTGGGAAGGAACGTCCTGTGATAGAATATCAGGGTTGGAAGGGACCTCAGGAGATCATCTAGTCCAATCCCCTTCCCAAGGCAGGACAAATCCCCAGTTTGTTTTTTTCTTTTCAAACCTCGGTTCCCTAAATGGCCCCCTCAAGGATTTGAACTCACAACCCCTGGTTTAGCAGGTCAATGCTCAAAACACTGAGCTATCCCTCCCCCCTGTACAAAGGTAATGTGGCAATTACCACTATGAAAAGTGGTGATTGCCACATTACCTTTGTAATTAGTAGTAGTTTCTGGTTGCACTCAAATTGTGCTAGTTGCGATACAGGTGGAAAGGCACATTCCCTACCCAAAGATACTATGGTCTGGAAAAAAAAAAAAAAGACATGGCAAAGAGAAAAGAATCCTGTGATTAAAACACTGGATTTGGACTCAGACCTATGTTCAGTTCCCACTTCTGCCACATACATTGATTTGCTCAAGGTCATACAGGAAGTAATAGGGTACTGGACTTCTGGGAACATGCATGCATCCTACTGCCCCTGTTAAAGTCATGAGCCCTGTAAAACTAGGAGCTGTAGTTGCAGGTCACATGTTTCACCCTAGTCATGTACCCTACAGGAAATTTCATATAGAGAATTCCTGCTCTTTCAGCAAAAGACCAGACAGGAGAGACACTGTAGGGATATTTAAAGGTTTATATTAAACATGGTTTATGTGAGAAATGATTTATTGATTTATTGTTAATTACTACTTTGGAACTTAAGGTTTATGTTAGAAGTAAATTTGTAATGATTTATTGTTAGAAATAGCTGTGTCTTTGTGAAGCCAAAGAGATACTTTGTATAAAACTTGTTAAATGTCAATAGACTCTAAGCACCTGTTCTCTAAGTGAAACTTTGTAGTGCTAAATTGGTCAATTGACTCAGCGGGGGAGCTGTCAATTGACTCTGTAAGCTGCTAAACTGGGTAATTGACTCAGCGGCAAGCGGTCAATTGACCCTATGCCTCAGGCAAAACTGTATAATTACTACAAATAGAGACCCCCACCTCTGTAAATTCATTTTTATCTAAAGATAAAAAGTGTATGTGAATGAGTGCCTAGTTTAAATGATGAATGAATGGTTAGGGAGTTACCAGCCTGAAAAATTCAGTGTCCCCCGAAGAAGGTGTCAAGTGGAATCAACCAGATGACCCCCGGAGAGCGAACTGGAATCCACCCCAAGTACCTAACAAACATCTGACAGAATGGAGCCAGCCACCTGCTGATTGATCAAGCAACAGCAGAATGAAACAACTCCCATGAACTAACATAGGGAAAAATCCCTATAAAACTGGACTCTAAAGACTGAGGACTTTGAGTCTATGGTTCTGCTGCCAGCCTCCAGGAGCATCAGGTGCACCTGACCCGGACTCGGCTCCACTCTTGTGTATAGGGTACCTAGCCAGTATTCTGTCACAAGCAACTTTAGGCTGGTAACTATATCTATATAGAACCTGTATGAATGATTGTGTGAATGGATATAGATATATATATATATATATATATATAAAAGTAATCATAGGAATAAGTAGCCAAACAACATTGTTTGCTGTTATCTTTTATTTTATTATGGTATTGACAATAAATGTGACAAATGTCTTATCCCTTTTAATAAGATCCTGCTGGTTTTTACTGGTCTAGTATAATTGGTATAACAACACAGGGTTAAAGGAAGGACCCTGGAGGGATCTCTCTGCATTTATCAAAAAGAAGGCCCAGAATAGGAGACATTTGCAAAGAGTTGCGAATCCCTAGAGAAGGACTAAGGATACATCTACATTATGCACCAAATCGGCGAGTAGGGATCGATCGGGGATCGATTTGTGGCTTTTAGTTTAGACATGATAAATCAATCCCCGATTGTTCTGCCATCAACTCCTGTACTCCACCATGGTGAGAGATGGAAGTGGAGTCGACGGGGGAGCGGCAGCAGTCGACCCCGCACTGTGAGGACACGAGGTAAGTTGACTTAAGATACATCAACTTCTGCTATGCTATTCTCGTAGCTGACTCACTCACTCATGCCCATCACCCCAATCGGGGTATGGGCCGCCAACCACAGATCTCCAGAGTCCTCTATCCTGGGCCATTCGCTCTAGCTTGTTCCAGGTATAGCCCATTTTTTTGCTATCAGCCTGAAGATCACGTCGCCAGGTGTTTCTTGGACGGCCTCTTTTCCGCTTGTCTTGGGGATTCCACCGCAGTGCCTGTCTGGTGATGTTAGTTGGCTGCTTACGTAGTGTATGTCTCCTCATCTCTGCTGCAACCTGCGCCATCTTTCCTGACTCGTACATGGTCCTCACGTACCATGTGCCCATGGTAATCCTCCTGATTGCAAGAAGGGTAATCGGCTTAGTGGCTTCCTCATGGCTTTTACCACCCAGCGTCATGCATCTTCGAGTTGAAGACCCTTATTTTTCCAGGGTAAAAGTCTCTGTTGTTTCTATTGTTGGCGTTTCTGTAGCAGGTTGATTTTTTACAGAATGGAGTTGCTAGCCCCACGCCCAACCCTCCTCCTTTATCCTGACTTGGGACAGGCAGATAGCCCCAAAGGACCTCTCTGGTGGAGTTTCTCGTAGCTGAAGTTGTGTATTTTACGCTGATCGCCAACCCCCGCCTCTCTCCCCCGTGTAGCCCAGGCCTGAGTGAATACCCTGAGGAGCTTTTGTTTTAAAGTCTTTTTCTAAGTTAAGAAAAGTCCTGAGCAGAGGAACTAAAATAGTGAAGTTGTTTGGAGCATGATCTCATCAGGCTAGTGGATTAGCCCACAGGTTTATAGTCACTTAAACTCTGTGACTCAGTTCTCTGCTTGTAAACTGGCAGTGATAATACTCTCTCCCTTTCTCTGTATTAGCTCTTTGGATTGTTAGCTCTTTGAAGAGGGACTTTTCTTAATATGTATTTGCACAGTGACTAGCACATGCAAGTCCCAATCTTGTTTGGGGGCCAACAGGCATGACTAATACTAATTACACTAACAAACAAAAAAACAAACAAACAATAATGACAGAGGACGGGGAAAGGCGAACAAACCAGAAGGTAGGCAGGTAGTAATACAAAATTTTTACTTTATAATAAGGTTTATTGACAAATTTTTTTTTTCCTTTTACCCTATGACTGTGCTATTATGATATTTACATGGTAACTAGAGAGCAAAATCTGCTACATGGAGATCAGACATTGAGTTGCCATTGTTGAACCTCTAAAAGATAAAAGGGGGCATCACTCATCAAAACAAAGTTGGCTGACCATTGAGGAAGACAGCTTTTTTGCATTGTAGAAGGAAAAGGACTGAAAAAACTGCCTGGAAGCAGGAGGGAACTAGCGAAATCACATAAAGAACTGAACCAAGTCTTGTTCTGATGGACAAAATATCCAGGTCCTGCCTGGAGTCTGATCTACAGAAGGTAAAGCTCAATGTTAGAATAAAAAATCTGGTTGTGAAAAGAGAAATACTCATTTCCTAATGGCACTAATGCATGCAGGCCGAAGCAGGGGTGAAACAGCACACGCACTATTTGCAAGTTTGATAAATTTCAGAACATCCAAGCCATATAAAATTGTGAGTAAAATGCTTTCAAATTTCTCGTTATAGTGAAGTTATAAAACAAGCGTAAAAAACCCCCAAACAATTAGCTGCTATAACATTTCAGTACAATGTTATTTCAATCTATAATCAGTCAGTCCAAAAAATTAAAAATGCATTGTAGAAGCTTTTGGAAGATATAGCAACTATATAAGGGGTAATTAATCTTTTTGGCATCGGGGAACAACGATTTTTTTGAGACATCCAGTTGAGGCTTTTGATATAAGGGAAATAGCACATCTTTCCCTCTTGCTTTTTGGCAAGGGTAGAGGTGACTTCACATTTAGGGAGATGGCATATACATTTCTTCCATGTTCTCTCAAATCAAACTTTGAATGCATTTCACCCCAACCCAATATCTGACGCTACATCCAAATATGTCTAAATACTTCAGTTTGATGTCGCTGCTAAAATAAGCACTCATGCAGTTGACTTTTACATTTGTTAGGTTTCAAAGTCAATACAAAAACAGAGATAAGGGGGAAACTTTACACCTCTGAGAGCTATGACAGGTTGTCTGCATATTTCGAGCAACGTGTTTACATTGTTTTCACATTTTAAAGGTCATTTTTGTAACCAAGAGCTATAAATTTTTTTAAACACAAAAAATTCAATTCTGGATGAAAATTATATAGCATAATCAAAAAGGGCACTTTCATAGCAATGTGTGGCTACATAATATTATACATGAGCCCTTGGCCATTAGGTAGATTTTGATGAAATATTTACTATTGAAGTTGTCTGTTTATGGGTGGAGAAATACATTACTATTAACCAAATCAATGCTTTAGAGACTTCATAAATTTTATTTCATCATTTGTCCATTACAAAAGCTGAGACTAAATGCTCTTTGGCATGTCTCATATTCTTATCACAAAGTTCTTTTTCATTTACAGTTCTAAGATGCATTCTGGGCTTTTACTGAAGCTTTTAAAATACCACTGATTTCTGCCTACTTGGAGCATGTTGTGAAAGACCAGACTAGGTTATGCTTTTAACTAAATGAAGTGTTATCTGAATGCTCCAAAACATTCAAAGTTATGTGCAACTACAAAAAATTACGTGACTTAAAAAAAAAATCAACCTACCGCTAAATCAAGAGTGCCGACATATACGATCATAGGATCTTTCAAATACGATTTTGCAAGGCGGCGAACACCATCTGGCCAAGTAGCACTGGTGGGAGGGAAGAAAAAAATACATTTTTAGAAGTGTAAGAGGTCTCCAATACGATCCTCTCATCCATCCCACACTCCCAATATATTCAGCAAGGTCTTATACTCACAATAGCTGTCATGCATATGTACTAATCTTAACAAGAAAAACTGGAATTGCTCATTTGAGCATAAATTCAATCCAGTTGGTATTACTGAAACCTGGTGAGATGATTTATACAACTGAAATATTAAAATCAATCGTTATAACTTATTTAGGAAGGACTGAATGAGCAAAAGGGGAGGAGGAGTGGCACTCTGTCAAAAATGGCATTACCTTTTTCCGAGTCACTGATAACTCGGAAGAAAATCATCTTGAAGGCTTCTGGATCAATGTCCTAACAGACAAAACACAAGATGGGGTACTAGCTGGTGTCCGCTACAGACCACCAAAAAAAAAAAAATCACACTAGGGAAGGTGAACACTTCCTTACATGCTTATCTACAATGTGCAGGAAAAAAAACAGTGTGATCATGAGGGACTTCAATTGGAGTGACATATGCTGGAGGGCTCGTGCTGCCAGAACTAAAACATTCTTGGAATTTCTAAATGTTATAGATATGTGGATAAGGGTGCCTTGGCTGCCTCTCTGGACTCCTGTGCAGTGGCAGAGATGCTCTCTGTCTGTACTGGGACTCCTGTGAGTCGGATGACAGCTCTGTCGGAAACAGTGGGTCCCAATCCAATGAATGAGGAAGGGGCCTCTGCTGCAACAGGAGTAGCAGCTCATCCTCAGGTGTGGGGATGTCCTGGAGAACAGACAGGCCTGAGAGGAGCAGAGACTGTAGATATGGCAGAAACATATTCTCTGGTGTCAGGAATGTCTCTGTACGTCCTTGAGTCCATGGGGTGCCCACAGACTCCAGAGGTACCTGGATCAGTAGTCAGAGCCAACTGGTCTGCATATTGGTCAGACGGAAGCAACAGAGCATCCAGAGCTATAGTTGTAGAGGAACGCTCTACACGTCCCCAGTACCAAGGTCACCAGGTGGTAGGGATGGATCTTGCTTCTTCTTTGCCTTACCCTCCAGCCGGGGGGCCTTTGAGGGTAGTTCCGCTGGATCCACAAGTGACATCTTTCCCTCTCTGAGCCATGACAGGTTGGGTATGTGTCTATATGGAGCAGTCCGATGCAGGGATCTGCTCTTATTCCTACGAGTGTTTCTTATTCTCGTAGCGGGCCTCTGGTGCTGGCAGCTCTGCACCATAGCTCATGCTCAGAGGAGCACTACTGGTCAGTAGAGGCTGCTATACAGTGTGTGTGGGGGTCCTCCTGGCCAGGATCAGAGTGCATCCAGGGCCTTAGTGCCTCTTCCTCAGGAACTTGTGGAGTTGGAGCTCACGGGCCTCTCTTGTTCTGGGCAGGAAAGACTTCAGATGCCGCACTTCACCAAGATGTGCGCCTCGCCCAGACAGTAGAGGCACCATTGATGGTCGATGCTGATAAAAAAGGAATGAGGGCAGGAGACCATTATTGATGCCTGGGATCCTAGGCATAGTCCTTGGATAGCGAGGGGATGTCCCCCCAAACTGGGGAGGGTCTATACTAAAACTATGAAAAACAATTTATTTACACAATTATACAACAACTCTCTTATCGAAAGAAGAGTGAAGGTGGAATAGGGGTTTTGACTCAGGCCATGAGATGGTAAGAGGGAACTGGAGTGACATCAAGCTGAACCACCCCATATACCCTCGGTCGGGAGCACAAGGAGACATACTGAGCATGTACAGGTCAATGGACACTGCTTGGAGAAAACTTTTCAACTAAGCGCATGTGTGCCCAGGAGTGGAATACACATGGGACCATCACTTCAAGAACAGATCATTCTGAACCAACCCTGGATGCAGAGGAGACAGCCTTGTGAGATCAGTTGCAAAGGTGCAAGCTGTCATGGATCTCTAGAGCTGAAGACAGTTCCTAATTGTGGTCCAAGAGCTCTCCTGAATTGCATGTGCCAGACTTGACAGAGTTAAGAATCTGTCTAAGGTAAGGTAGGCCCTGGTTATTAGGATGCCCCTATAAACTGTATCTTCCGTATAGGGAATTAACATGGATTATTGTACCTTTTCCTGAAGATCCAACTCCTGGTACAGATCAAAGGCTGTGTGAGTGGAAGACAGCACTACTTCGTAGGAATGTTCCTTGAGTAGTTAGTTGCAAAGGTACACAAAGACTAGGATTGCTTCTTGTTGCATGTAAGAACCTTTGAGACCACCCTTAGGGTTAAAGAAAGGCCGCAGGGAAGCACTTGGTATTGGAAATGATCCTGGCCTATAATGACATTAGGTAATTCCTACAGGATGGGTGTATCTTTATATGGAAATAGGAATCTTGTAGGTTGAGCCTGAAAACCAATCCCCTTCCTCCAGTGAAGGAATTATAGCTGCCAGAGTCATCATTGTAAGCTTGAGCCTTTACAAACTTGTCTTAGATCCAAGATCAGTCTCCACACTCTGCCCTTCTTTGGCACAAGGAAATATCTTGAGTAAAACCCTTTGCCCTTGTGAGAAGATGGAACCAGTTCTATCATTCCTAATCAAAGAGAATATTCACTTATCTCAAAAGCTTAAGAGAGGGGTCCATTAAGAGGGACAGAGAAGGGGGCTGGAAGGGAGAGTGTGATATAAAATGATGGTATAGCCTCTATGACCCACTTGTCTGTAGGGATCCCACGCCAAATCAAGTTTCAGATGGGAAAGAGGGTCTTCGAAGGTGGGGAGGTGAGCAAATGGACAGCTGTAAAACCAGAGGTGTGGGAGGATATGAACCCTTGACCAACCCATCACCACTGTTGCTTTGAAGATGACTGAGTGGTCATGGAGAGCAAATGAGTGGCCCTCTCTCTCTCTCTCAGGAACGTATGTCTTTTTCTAGGGGTTTTGGTGGATCTATGGAATTCAGAGAATTTAGAAAGATGCAATCTCTGGACAGTTGGTGACCTACTAAATCTCTTATTGTAAGCATGTATATGCCCAGGGATCTCAAAGGAGCCCTAGAGTCCTTCAGCGTGTACAAGGACTTGTCGGTAGTCTCCGAGAAAAGCTTCCAACCATCAGAGTGGAGATCTTCAATAGTATTCTGTACTTCCCTTGGAAACCCTGACAGTTGAACCACGATGCCCTTAGCGTAGCTACAGCCGCAGAGGTGTATCTGGCAGCAGCATCTGCAGCATCCAAGGATATGTGAAGAGCAGTCCTGGCCAATAATTGGTCCTCTGAGGAGATGGACTAGAATTACTCCTTATGTTCCTGTGGCATATGTTCAATAAAGGCAGTTAAATCTACAATAGTTTGTAAAATTATATTTGGCCATGATCCTGATAGTTCAGGCTTTGCTTCTGTCCACAAAGGTCCAGTCTTTCATCCAATTCTACCCCATATGATAAAAAACTAGTGTTGCTTACCCACTCATTTATCTCAAAAGAACCCAGAGTCTTTAGGGGGAACAATTTACATGTTGGTGGAACAGTAGCAGGTGTTTGTGACTGGAATTGGCTAAGATAGTGTAATGCCTCATTAATGGGTAAGACTATCCTGGAGTTGTTACTGACTGCAGGAGATCCAACAGTTTATGCTGTGAATCCTTGACCTCTGAGTGGAATCTGAGTAGTGTCAGCTACCCACTTCATGAGGTCTTGAAATTGACAGAAGTCATCAACTATGGAAGGGGTTGAGGCATAACTACCTCCACTGGAGATGGAGGATGAAATGTGTGTTTGGCCTCCTGCTCCTCAAACATCTCCAGCCATGGGGCTGGTGGTTGTCGCTGACCAAAAAGGATCGCAGGCAGGAAGCACGGAGTCAGAAGCTTGGAGTCTTGGGCACAGTCCAGTACCCAAATGAGGCATTGGAGGGGCATGGGTTTGTTCCCCTAGGAGACTAATCTAATGCTAAACAGTAAAACTTTTAAAAACTATTCAACTCTTCACAATTAGATGATTCTTGTTCTGTAGAATGAAGCCAAAGCTGTGGACACTAAAGGTTCCCACCTGAACCATGCAGTCATGAGAAGGAATTGGAGAGGTTGTCAGACCATCCTGTCCTTTATCCCCTTTGTTGGAGCAATGAGGGGAGCAAGGCGCATGTGCAGACCAACGGATGCTACTTTCAAATTCTTTGGCTCCAGATGTAGGGTGTGCATACGTAATCCATAGCAGAATACAACAGGGACCATCACTCTAAGAAAAACATTTATTTTCAATAAATCTTGGGCACTAGGGAATTTCCAGAAGACTGGAAGAGATGTTGTGCCACTTTTTAAAAGGTAAATGGAATGACTCAGGTAATTGTAGGCCTGTCAGCCCGACAATGACCCCAGATAAAATAATGGAGCGTCTGATACGGGACTCAATTAGAAAAAATAAAAGGAGGATAATATAATAATTACTGCCAATCAACATGGGTTTATGGAAAATAGATCCTGTCAAACTAACCTGATTTTTTTTTTGAGATTACAAGTTTGATAAAGGTAATACTGTTGATGTAATATACTTAAGATTCTGTAAGGCATTTGACTTGGTATGACATTTTGCTTAAAAACAAGACAGACAAAATTAACACTGCACACAGGAAATGCATTAAAAGTTGGCTGACAGGTCTCAAAATGTAATTATGAAAGGGAAACCAGGTGTGTTTCTGGTGGAGTCCCACAGAAGATCCCATGCTTGCTCCTATGCTATTTAACTTTTTTGTCAATGACTGGCAAGAAAACAAAATCATCATTGGTAACACTTACAGATGACGCAAACTGGGGGAAGTGGTAAATAATGAATAAGGCAGGTCACTGATAAAAAGCAATCTGGATCACTTCGAAAGCTAGGATCAAGCAAACAAATTAATGTTTTAAGATGGCTAAATGCAAATGTATACATCCAGGAACAAAGAATGTAGGCCGTACTTACAGGATGGGGAACTTTATCCTGGAATCAGTAATTCCAAAAAAAACTGGAGTTCATGGTGGATAATCAGCTGAACATGAGCTCACAGTCCAATGATGTGACTAAAGGGCTAATGCAATACTGGGATGCATAAAGAATGGAATCTCAAATAGAAGTGGAGAGGTTATTTTACCTCGATGTTTGGTACTGGTGCGACCCCTGCTGGAACTGTGTGTCCAGTTCTGATACCCACAATTCAAAAAGGATATTGACAAATTGGAGAGGGCTAGAAGAGCAACAAGAATGATTAAAGAATTATGAAACATACTTTATAGTGACAGACTAAGAATATACGAATGGCCATACTGGGTCAGACCAATGGTCCATCTAGCCTAGTATCCTGTCTTCCGACACTGGACAATGCCAGGTGCTTCAGAAGGAATGAAAAGAACAGGTAATCATCAAGTGATCCATCCCGTCATCCACTCCCAGCTTCCAGCAGACACTAGGGACATAGTGCATGGGGTTGCATCCATGACTATCTTGGCTAACAGCCATTGATGGACCTATCCTCCATGAACTTATCTAATTCTTTGAACCGCATTATACTTTTGGCCTTCACAACATTCTATGACAATGAGTTCCACAAGCTGACTGGGCATTGTGTGAAGAAGTACTTCCTTTCGTTTGTTTTAAACCTGCTGCTTATTAATTTCATTGGGTGACCCCTGATTCTTGTCTTACACGAAGCAGTAAACATTCTTATTCACTTTCTCCAAGCCATTCACGATTTTATAGAACTATCAGATCCCCTCTGTTGTCTTTTTTCCAAAGTGAAAAGTTCCAGTCTTTTTACTCTCTCCCCATATGGAAACTGTTCCATACCCCTAATCATTTTTGTTGCCCTTATCTGCATCTTTACAATTCTAAAATATATTTTTTGAGATGGGGTGACCAAAATCAAGGCTCTTAATCAATTTAAGATTAACAAAGAGAAGATTAAGGGGAGACTTGACTACAGTCTACACAGGGAACAAATACTTAATATTGGTCTCTTCAATCTAACATGGTCCAATGGCTGGAAGCAGAAGCTAGACAAATTCAGACTGGAAATAAGATGCACATTTTTAATGGCGAGAGTAATTAATCATTGGATCAATTTACCAAAGGTCATGGTGGATTTTTAATTACTGACAATTTTAAAATTAAGATTTAATCTCTCTCTAAAAGGCATGCTTTAGGAATTATTTTGGGAAAGGTTTATGGCCAGTGTTATACATAAGGTCAAACTAGATGATGACAGTGTTTCCTTCTGGCCTGTCAGTCCATCTATGAACTGCAGGTATGTTCTTCAGTAGAAGAACTACACACTTGCTTGTCTCACAAAAGTACACAGGCTGTTAACAGCCTTAAGATGTTACTAAAATATCTAGAGATCTCTGAGGCAAAGAAAAATCCCAGCCATGTCTCCATTCTCCCTTTCACAAACCTTAGCTAGCCACAGAAAGTGGGGTAACACAGAAGCAGTCACGCTTTCTCTACCTCAGAGGATTCTCCTACAATAGGGTTATCTTCCTGTGGCTAGTTATGGTGTGGCATGCAATGGCCAGAATTCACAGAAGCAGGGGATTGGTGGTTAGAGACTGAAAGGTTCATACACCGATATTCATTTTAATATATAAAATAGGATTTATACTGACACTTGAGACACAAAATAATTCACTCTGATATATTTTGAACTATGTCCCTGATAATCCTGCATCCGATTAGGAAATGTATGATGTACTATGCAATCAGCATTCATTTACCTCTTTACATCTGGGAAGTCATTTTAAAACATTCAATATTTTCAAGTACAGTTTTTAGAATGCAGGTGGGAAAACAGAAAGCATGTTTTATAAACATGCTAAAGTTGTAATGAAGTATAGTTCATTGTAATGAAGTATAGTTAATACCCTTGCTCCAAAACTCTCTTGCACACATATGATTTGAATCTTTGCTCACAGCTTCAAGAAAAGCAATAAAATTTCACTCTAAAACCATATTCCAGTCTATATGAAGAGGATACTAACATGTACAGTAACTGGAATATGAGAAATTCTGTCCCTGGGGTGCTCCACTTTGTGCATGACCTTGTGCTTTCAATCAGATTTCTGTCAGCAGTCCATGCACTCACACTCTACTCATCCTTGTGCTCAAGACAGGGAAATGCAGATTTGCCGCTGCTCCAATTCATTCTCAGTCATGAAGTCCAGCAGCAAGAACTCCAAAAAGAGGAAAAGGAGAGCGCAAGTAGTGGAGCACCCATAGGGACAAAACATCTAGAAGAACTCTAGTTACTGTAGAAGTAAATAATCTCTCCTCCTCCAAGTTATTGTCCCTGTGGATGCTCCACTTCAGGTGATTCCCAAGCAGTGCCTTGGTTATAGAGGAGGATGCTGAGGAGAAAGTCAGTACAGTTTAGAAAACAGCCTCACCAAGGGCTGTATCTGCTCTAGAAACATGAACGCTAGCATAGTGCTGGGAAAAAGTGTGCACAAATGACAATGCGGTAGCTTTGCAAATGTCTGCAATGGGTACATTAAGTAGGTCTACAGAGAGGAACTGTGCTCTGGTGGAATGGGCCATCCTCCTAGGCAGAGGGTGCAACTTAGAAGCTTTATAACAAGTTAAGATGCATACCGATACCCACTTTAATAGGGAAATAGGGGCCCCCTTCATCCTCTCTGTGAAGGAGACAGAGTCTGGGGGACGATTAAAAGGGTTTAGTCTTGTTGAGATAGAAGGCAAATCGCTCTTCTCACCTCTAGAGTATGGAGGCTGGCTTCTTCCCTTGAAGCATAAGGCTTGGAGTTGAAAAAAAAAAAAAAAGGTTTACTGAATGTCTTTGTTGATGTGGAAGTCCAATGAGATTAGGCAGGAAGTGAGGATGGGGACAGAATCATTTTGTCTCAGTAGATTATTGTGTATGGTAGATCAGCCATAAATGCTCCCAATTCCTCTACCCTCCTGGCCAAAGCGATGGCTATGAGAGATGAAGTTTTAAAGGTTAAACGGAGAAAATGACAGCTATCAATGTGTTCAAAAGGTGGTTTCCTCAAGACATTGAGAACTAGATTGAAGGTCCCAAAGCAGAATGAACCACCAAGGAATAAAACAAAGACAGTAAGCTAGTCAGGTATACACTGAGACACTCCATCACTAGCCAGAGGAAGCTAAACTCTCAGTCCAGAGCATGAGGAAGCATAGGGTGCAAATGCTTACATGCTATTTAAACGGCAGATAATGTATAAGCAAGTACATTGCTAAGATGCACAGCTTTTCAAGGTTAAATATCTGATGACAGACGGGTCAAATATCAGCACTCAGCTCAACCTCTGAGTCATGAAGCTATTTATTTATCTTGTGTAGATTGTGATTACTACTTAACTATAGTTATCATAAAATACCAGTTCACAGCTTTGAATTGTTTGTGTAATAACTCAACTATACCCAGATTTTAAATATATTCAGTGATGTCAAAATGGTTGCAAGATTTCTGCTGGTGTCATGGTTTACTGCAGCGGCAGGCCTTCCTGTGAGCAAATGGAAAGTGATGACAGCACACAAAGTATGGAAGTGAGACAGAAGGGGACAATAAGAACTTAGTGAAATACTGGCAGCGTGGAAAAGTTAAACTACAATGGGAGTTGTGTGTTCACCTAAATATCAAGGGATGTGGGTTGTTTAAGTTATTTTCACATTTGATCTACTGTGAACCAACTTTCAGCTATAAAGAAAAAGCATAGTACAAGTATTTAACATTGTGCAGAAAGTACTAAATTTTTTATGCAGAAACTGGATTCTTGGATCATCTTAAGAAGTTCATTCAGCACTTAATACTAGAATTCTAGAATTGTCTCAATAATAAGGTTAAGTGGACATTCCATTCATTACCTATTGATAAACCCGCAGAACACAAAAGTACTAAATACATATTTGCTGCAGATTTTCAGTTCCTACTCAATGTGATGTCCCAGTATGCACTCTCTTAAGGATATCACAGTCAGCTGAAAACTGCTGGAAAGGGGAGTTTGTCTATAGGTAAATCCAGTTTCTTCAATGACACTTAATACTTTATACCAGAGGTGGGACAACTACAGCCTGCAGGCGGGATTTGGCCTGCCAGCCGTTTTAATCCGGCTCTTGAGCTCCCACTGGGGAGCGGGTTCGGGGTCCACTCCACATGGCTCCCAGAAGCAGTGGTATGGCCCCTCTCTGGCTCCTACACATAGGGACAGCAGGGGGCTCTGCTCTGCACGCTGCCCCCGCTTCAAGCGCTGCCCCAGCAGCTCACACTAACTGGGAACTGCAGCCAATGGGAGGTACAGGGGCGGTGCCTGCAGACGGGGCAGCGTGCAGAGCCACCTGGTTGTGCCTTTGTGTAGGACCAAGAGAAGGGACATGCTGTTGCTTCCGGGAGCTGGTTGAGGTAAACACCGCCTGGAGCCTGCACTCCTACCTGCACCCAACCCCCCTGCCCCAGCACTGATCCCCCTCCCTCCCTCTGAATCCTCGGTCCCACCCCGGAGCACCCTCCTACACCCCAAACTCCTCATCTCCAGCCCCACCTCAGATCCTGCACCCCCAGCCAGAGCCCTCACTGCACCACTCTCCACCCCAGTCCAGAGCCCTCTCCCATATCCTGAACTCATTTCTGGCCCCACCCTGGATCCTGCACCCCTAACCTGATCCCTCACCGCCTCCCCCACCCCAACCCCAATTTTGTGAATATGGCCCGTCATACAACTTCTATTCCCAGATGTGGCCCTCAGGCCAAAAAGTTTGCCCACCCCTGCTTTACACCCTAAGGCTGTACTGCACAACTTCTGAGTATGCAGTCCAAAGTTTTCTGTGGCCCTCTGAAATTAATTTAAACTTTTACTTAAGAATAGTTTCTTCCACATGACTGCAAAGAAAAACTTTGATAATCAAAAGGTTTTCTTCAGATAGGAGATACTCTAGGTGAAAAGAAATGCTTTAACACAAGTGTAAGCTACCTTCATTTCTCTCACCAGGTAGTCACTCCAGCATGTAACATTAACAGTTTAAATAACATTTAGTTTACTCTCAACTCATCTTAGCTCAAATATCCAAGCAAATTGGATATAACTGAAACTAGATGAGACCCAGTAGATATGTGTCGTGCAATGTAGGAAACATCCATGTCATTGCTAAATTTGTGATCTCTCTGGCGTTAGGCAACATAGCAAGAGCAGACCAAGGGCATAAGCAGAAAATAGAAAGCTCTTCTTGCTAACTAAGGTGATCTGAGATTTCAGCAGCAATGGGCCTCAGAACAGTTACCATCATGGCTGCCACCCATACCAACTCATGGGACCTAGGCTTTCATCACCCTGATACTGAGAGATGTCCTGTCCTGACCAGACCAGGCCAGACAGAGGACTCAGATATCACCACCATCTCTACCAAATCCAGCTGAATCCCAACCACCATGTGAAATGAAATGAAATGAGAATGGACTCTAACAGCAATGGCAGCTCTAGCTCATCTCAGTTAACTTCTTTTCCCCAAAAGTACAGTTACCACCATCCAAGAGACTATCCAACAAGGAGCTGTTTTCCCTTCTAAAACTCTCTCCAGCTAAAGGGAAAATGGGATATTAAAATAAAAGCCTTAATGTTTTACATTTCAATTATGTTAACTGTTTTTCCTTCTTTTCTGCATCTTTAATAAAAGGTTGAAAAGACTTTTAATGGTGATTGCGCCATGGTATACACAGACCTCAGTCTGCTTGGTACCAAACCCCACTATTTAGTGTTGGACAGTGACACGGTTATGTTAACAGCTTCCACCCATTTATTTCATATCACTCAATACCACAGTTCTCAAAATGTGAGTGACAGTTCTATTTAGAGTGCAAGGATCAAAAATCTTCAAGGTAAGTTTGAGCTTCAGCTAAGAGACTTTCAAGGTAAAACAGGAGTTCTAAGTTATTTGCAGATCCATTTTTCACTTGAGCCCCAAAGAGATGTCAAATTCAGTTAGAACTGACTGATTTACTAAGAAACAATGAATTTCTATAAATGCTCTCCACGGGACTTATTTAGTTATACAAAAGATCTTCTCTGAAGTAGCTGTTTATGAAAAAGGTCTATGCACTGGAATAAATCAAAATGCCACACCCTGAACAATGGGCAAGTCTCCATATCATTATGTGCACAACCACTTCTAAGTCAGACATCAAGAATTTGATTCCAAAGCAGTGCCAGACTTCCCGTTGATATGCCTTCCCTTGAAGCCCCCAAAGAATACATTCAGAGATGCTGTGCAACTTACTCTTATACTTCTTTTTTACTGATTAAATCCTATGTAAAATTATTTACAGCTTTTGGAATCTTGTTAGGTTACCATGAAGTCCTCTGTGTTGCAAAGATTCTGCATCAGTGCCCTACACGATAAAATATTTTTCTTTCTGAAGTCAAATACTGGAGAAGAATGAGACTTACCACAAAAGACCATTGGGATAGCTAAGGGGTAGGGGAGGCTGATAAAAGCAGAGTGCATACTCATATATTCACACTTAGCAGCAGCTGGCAATCTGCAGTGGACATGTACATCACAAACTTGCAAAAACAAGCGATAAAAAAATTAAAATTTCAAGTTACTAGTGTACTGAATGCCTCTCCAAGCCTACCTAGAGACATAGTACATAATTAATTAGTTAAAAAATCCAAATACGCAGGCTCTCTTTAAATACCCTCATAAATTCTGCAGTCCAAGATTTATCACTGATTAAGTTAGCCAGAGGGGCCTATGGGAGTTCTTCAATCTATCAGACTGTGTCTGAAGTCTAAGATGTTATCCAACTAGTCAGTATTCAAGAGTATCTGAAATTTCTCTTGTTGAATTTAGTTTCATAAGTAACCAATTTGACATCAAGAGGATAAATCAAAATGATTATAGCAGGTATCCACTGTCCCATAAATATGAGCATAGTAATTATTTAGGAGTTTATATTAAAAAAAAGTGCTAACGTGAACCATTAAAATTAAGTATAACTATACAAGTTTACAACGACACCAACCTTAATTCTAAGCTAGTGAAAACATTTACATACCTAGTCATGATTGTTTGTCTGTCAGGGCGTACATCTAGTAAGATCTTCATTATTTGAGGTTCAAATCCCATATCCAACATCCTATCAGCCTCATCTAAAACCTGTGCAAAACAAGGTTAGTTCCTATGATTCTTTAAGTTTTCAGCAAGACATTACACAGCAGACTTTCCTTAAGAGGTATTTCTCACACTCCACCCTTAAAACCCATTTTAGAATCTATTTATTTCCACTCCAAAAACTATTCACTTATTTTTGAGTTTTCACCATCTAAATTGTTTCTGGTGCCACTCCTTGATGAAAAGGCAAACTTTGCACATTTCTAGACAGGAAAATTCTCTGAGAAAAATGCTTTTAACCATACCTTCAAGAACAAAAGCCAGAGAACCCCAGGATTTTGAATAGTTTTCACTTGCCTATATCCCTTCCCCCCTTCCTCTCCCCCCCCGCCCGATTTGTTTGGCATATAAATTCAAATAGAAGTTTTGATTATGTAACAGAAAACAGAAAAAAAAAACCCAACCATGCAACCGTTTTAATCAAGAGGGTTTCCTTCAGAAACTTTAAAGTGGGATTTCTTATTTTACTCATTAGATGTTTTCTACATCAGTCCAGAAATATTAGTTTTGTTCTTCGCTATGACCAGAAAGACATTTCATCACAACATTTTCAAGGGGTCTGCCAGTTCTGAGCTCAGCCTTCTCTTAACCACTAGATAAAGTGCACCTGACCACCACTTGATCCTTCCCAGTACTCTTGAAAAATTATTAGTTTTTGATGCCTAAGTCTCTGAATCAGAATTCGTAATGGTCAAACAATGTCACCTGCAAAGAGTCAAGGCTCCAAAGTAATATCCTAATCACAGTGAAAGAATGGTTCTCTGAGGTTGAGGTTAGGTGTGATTCCTCACAGAAAAGCAGAGAGTCTTTACACCTGGGACATATGGCTAGCTGACCATCATTTGAGCCCCAGCAATCTTCTGCCACACACAAGCGAAACTGATGATCCTACACAGAGCAGTATCTTAAGTGGTAACTGGACATCTTTGACTTTTAAAGACTTGGAAATATTTTATAATCTCCTGGCCTTTAACAATCTAATCTGCTCTGGAAACAGAGATCTGATGATTTATTTTTTTTTAAGTGTTGCACTGAAATAATGGGTCCTTTAGGGATACACCCCCTACTATGGGAATTGGAATTAGTTTGGAAAGAGGGCACAAGATTTTCAATTAATTGGAATGGTTTTGAAATCTGAGTCTCACTCATGATCCACTCCATTTCTGAAATGTAAGCACACCTGTGAGAATTTCAGAATCCTATACAAATGTAAAAACATTAAACCAACAAGAACCAGGTCCACTGGACTTTCCTCCTTTAATTTTCAGGTTTGAGTTATAGGCTTAGTTAGGGGTAATTTATTTATTTATTTATTTTTTAAAAGGCCAAGTTCTCTCTTCTCTTATACTGGAGGATCAGAGATTTTCTGGCCATTCCCTTGATTATCTTCATCCCTGTTTTCTCCTTTTTGGATGTTCTAGTCTAGTTGCGACTCATCAAAACTGAAGTGCCATTGGAATTCCCTGAAATATAAGTTTGACCATCATAACCTCTCAGCTGAGAGATTGAGGAGGGGAATTCAATCTTCTGACTAACCCTTCATGTCCAAAAGACTTAATTAAGGTTGTTCTTCACTAATTATACATATTCCAATGGAGCGTAAAGGCTAGAATCTCTATTGTGGGTTACAGAGAGCAGCTAGCTATTTGTATGCCAGTGTCCTTCCTAATAGGACAGAAGGTACTTCCTTGGCTAGGAAATGAACTATTACTGTAGCTGGAAGGAGGGGAGAGAGCATATGAATAGCCAAACTGGATCAGACATGTGGTCTGTCTAAGTTCAGTATCCCATCTCCCAGACAGGATAACCAACCTCCTATTAATGTTTCTTCCAAACCCCCAACAGTTGAATATCTGTTTATCGCCTTAAGCATAAGATTTAATATCACTTTCAAAACATTAATATTCACTATACCACCTTCTGGACATTCTTTCTATCCATATAAATGTCCACTCCTTTTTTGAATACTAAAAGATCTTTGTCGAAGTTATACCTTGTGGTACAGAGTTTCACAGGCCAGTTGGGAACTGTGTGAGAAGTCTCAACTTTTATCAGTTTTAAATTTGTCTCTCTTTTGTTTTATTGTATGCTTCTTTGTTCTTGTATTCTGAGAGAGGGTAATAGGAGCACTTGAACGGAATAGTGAAGGTAACTAACTAATCTGTATACATTTGTGTCCTCTTCTGTCTCCTCTCTACAGGTTTCTTTGATGTTCCTAATCCTTCTCATAATATGTCTCTAAATTACCTTCTATTTCTGCCAGTTTCTGATATGGCATAGTCAAAAGTGAATGCAGAATTCCAGATAACAGCATACAATTGTTTTATAACAGAGAGGGGAGAGCTGAATGGTGGCTTCAACTGAGGACATGCATCTGACCAGTACAGAAGCCATAGGTGACAAAATTGCTCGTTTCCATTAAAGACATGAAGAACGCAGAAGGCTAATTGGGACGGCTGGATTACTAAAGAAGAATTGAGATGGATCTAGGCTGTAGAGCAACCAAAAGTAGATGTGGCTGTGCAGAGAGGATGGTGTTAATTCATTTTGCGCACATCTGATCCATCTGGAGGTGCTGATCCATCTTGTGCACTACGCTGAAGTAGACAGCGCTGTGTGTTTTATGGAAAGAGTTTTCTGTTTTCTTCTTACCATTTCCTATCTCAGGTTCCTTTACTGTGCTAGAGAGGATGAGCACAAAGCAGAGATCTGCAGCAGGGCCAGGAAGTAGACAGTCCAGTGTATTTGAAAGAAGATTCACAAGTTCTTCGGCATCTTACATGGAAACTGTGTGCGTAGCTACATACAAAAGAATGATGGGAATCTGAAGTTCAATTCTCTCTGATCTTCTCTCCAGCAAAGGTATTGTGTTCTCTGTCTGCTGAAGACACAACTGAGCTCTGGGAAGCAGCGAGCCTCTTACATATTGCGGGGGGGAGGAAGGGGGAAAGAGGAGGGGACAAATACACAGGTTCAATTTTTATAGCATGATCTCAGTTTTGGGTCCAATTTTAGATACTTATGGACTGGAGTAGAGGGTGTGCAACACTTCTGGGGCAAAAAAAGTCAGTCTACAGGTACCTAAAATAGTTGACCACTTTCAGAATTCAGTCCTCTGTGCATGTCTCCCATCTACTGGAAAAGTGGAACTTTACACCTAAGTGTCTGGACTCAAGTTCAACGAGAACCATTTTCTCCTTTTGTATGTGATTCAGAAAGATGATGGTTAAGGCCTTTTGATTAACATGCAACATAATTATCAAATTATTTTCAGCAATTATAGACTTTTGTTCTATTTCTAGCCAGCACCATATCATTTATTTTCTAAGGACAGTGAAAGTGCACGAGGCTGAATACAATATTTAGCTGTTAGTGCACTTTCTTTTCTTTCTGTAGTAAAGAAAACACTTCTCCAGGATGACTTCTCTTCCCCTAAGCAGGCGCCTTCATTCCTATTTTGCAATCAAATAAGGCTACTCTCTAGTTCCACTACTATTCTCTCTCTCTCAGTTGGTCAAAATCCTGGTGATGCTCATCTCTCTCTTTGCTATCTATTACCATCATTCCAGTGGAGTCTGCAAGTCCACTATTATTTCTAAACCTGGAATATAGGCAGGTACTGGCATCAAGGGAGGCATGCTATGATACTTTACCAGCTGCTCAGGACTGGATCTTCTTAACAGTCCTAGTTTATTCATTAAAGTATTTCATAGGTTTCACCTGGGAAAGGGACAGTTTAAACTGTTATCCCTAGTGATTAACCAGTGTCCTGTGGGTTAAAAGGCCACTGACAATTTGTAAACATGAGAGAACAGAATACCTATAGCAGTGGTTATCAACCTGCGGCCCAATCAGCACACAGCTGTGGCCCATGTGACATGTTCAGGGCCATACAGGTAGTATATGTATTGTGTGGATGCGGCCCACATAACAGAGAGTTGCATATGCAGCCCATAGCAGTAAATAGGTTGAGAACCACTGACCTATAGTATTAAAAAGATGAGTGAACCAAAATAAAGGGTAATAAGGACATTATGCACTTAAGTAATCTAACACATTTCTTACTTAACTTTTTTATGTCCTGAAGTCAGACTGTTAGCTCACTATTTGTAAAAAAATGACCAGAAAGACTTAAGGTTTTCAGTACATGATACTATTAGCATCACAATAGCTATCTAAAGTTTTTTTTTCAAGTGACCTTTAGAAACATGGGCCACAAGCTATTTTCCATTTTAAGAAAACTGATTACATGTACCAGGAGTCTAGTTTTCTCAGGGTGGTGTTCAGTGTCTTCAGTAGAGATAAGCAGTTAACAGTATTAAGATTTCCAGATTTTAGCCTTAAAAATCTCAATTCAATTAACATTATTTAATTCATTAAAAACAAACAAAGATTTGGTTCAGATTAATCCACCTCCACCCCAATAAGTGTATTACTTTTTAATGTTGACTACTTGCCAAGTATGTTATGCTCTTCAGATTTATGAAGTTGTTCATTTGAAGGTCATTCAGTCTACCAGGAGTAGCAATAACAATATCCACACCTTTGGTAACCATCTTTATCTGTCCTTTTCGATCCCCACCACCATATATGCAAATACTAAAAAAATAAAAAAGTTTTCCAGAAGTTGAGGAGTATAGTTCAATTAAAAATCAATCTTTCAAAATTGAAAACAATACCATCACATCACCCCATAATATTTAAAGAGTATGTTTTGTATTAAGCTATCAAAAGGAAAGATTATAATCACAGAAGAGATAAAGCACAAATGATTTATTTAAATTTTCTACTTTAAATGAACGTTATTTTACATTATCTGCCACAACTAATGTGTTTAAGTTCAGATACACTAAGCAGGACACATATTTTAACAATAAAATTGTCACTGAGAAGTTGACTACATTAAACCACATCCCAAACAATTTGTCACTGAATGTGCTGCTTCAGTTTCTCAACTCACATCCAGACAGAGAAGCTATCTAAAGTTACAAACAGGTAGCGGGATGCCAATCTAATGACAAAAGACCACAGAGTAGGTATGAAAAAGGATTTTAGGTCTGAGCACAAGTTATGTGACCACCTATTACAGCACATAGAAGCATTATCAGAGAAGG
This sequence comes from Gopherus evgoodei, assembly GCF_007399415.2. Classification (NCBI taxonomy): domain Eukaryota; kingdom Metazoa; phylum Chordata; order Testudines; family Testudinidae; genus Gopherus; species Gopherus evgoodei. The sequence continues at coordinate 67,557,692 of NC_044324.1, read as the reverse complement.
AAATACATAATGTTTAAAAAATTAATCTAGCAGTGAACAAGGGAATTGGAATTATTCAGATACCACAGCACCTTAGCATTCACACATTTCAACATGTGAGAAGAAATTCTGAAGTAAACTGCAATGAAGACAAACTACTGACAGAATGTGGAACATGCACAGAATCCTATTTTATAAAGAGAATTTCGTGAAGAATAAATGAAATAATTATAATTTTGTTTCACCTCTGGAGGAACAGGTGGTGGAGACTGGATGTCAATTTAGAACTACTAAGAGGTACAAAGGCGGTCAAGAGAGAATAACAGATCAATCTGAAGCCACAGTCTGGATAAAGGCAGAAAAGTAAGAAAGATGGAAAAATGGCCTCAAAGACCCAAGCCAGAAGGAAAAGCTGTAAATATAAAAAGGTACAAATTAAGGACCTCTTTAGACTTTACACCAACAAAATATCTTGCCTTTAGAATACACAGGAGAAAGAGGTTCAGTCAATGGAAAGCTCAACTATTGACCAAGTACTGAAAGGGAACCCAGAGGAAAAGACAAGTAATCCTATTTAGTGACTTCATAATGAAGAATATGGCAGATATAGAATCATAGAAGATTAGGGTTGGAAGAGACCTCAGGAGGTCATCTAGTCCAACCCCCTGTTCAAAGCAGGACCAACCCCAATTAAATCATCCCAGCCAGGGCTGTGTCAAGCCAGGCCTTAAAAACCTCTAAAGATGGAGATTCCACCACCTCCCTAGGTAACTCATTCCAGTGCATCCTCCTCCTCCTAGTGTAATAGGATTTCCTAATGCCCAACCTAGACCTTCTGCACTGCGACTTGAGACCATAGCTCCTTGTTCTGTCATCTGCCACCATTGAGAACAGCCCAGCTCCATTCTCTTTGGAACCCCTATTCAGGTAGTTGAAGGCTGCTATCAACCCCCCCCCCTTCTTTTCTACAGACTAACGAAGCCCAGTTCCCTCAGCTCCTCCACATAAGGTATGTGCCCCACCCCCCTAATCATTTTCATTGCCCTCCGTTGGACTCTCTCCAATTGGTCCACATTCTTTCTGTAGTGGGGGGCCCAAAACTGGATGCAGTTCTCCAGATGTGGCCTCACCAGTGCCAAATAGAGGGGAATAATCACTTTCTTCAATCTGCTGGCAATGCTCCTACTAATGTAGCCCAATATGCCGCTGGCTTTCTTGGCAACAAGGGCACACTGTGACTCATATTCAGCTTCTTGTCCACTGTAATCCCTAGGTCCTTTTCTGCAGAACTGCCGCTTAGCCAGTTGATCACCAACCTGTAACAGTGCACAGGATTCTTCTGTCCTAAGTGCAGGACTCTGCACTTGATCAGATTTCTTTTGGCCCAATCCTCCAATTTGTCTAGGTCACGCTGGATCCTATCCTTGCCCTCCAGCATATCCACATCTTCCCCCAGCTTAGTGTCATCTGTGGACTTGCTGAGGGTGCAATCCATCCCATCATCCAGATCATTAATGAAGATGTTGAACAAAACCAGTCCCAGTACCGATCCCTGGGGCACTCCACTTGATACCGGCTGCCAACTAGACATCAAGCTGTTGATCACTACCCGTTGAGCCTGATGATCTAGCCAGTTTTCTATTTGCCTTATAGTCCATTCATCCAATCTATCCTTCTCCCACAGTATTCTTGCCAGCAAGTTAAAGACTATATCAAAAGTTTTGCTTAAGTCAAGGTATATCACATCCGCCCCTTTTCCCACAGGGCCAGTTATCTCATCATAGAAGGCAATCTATGGCCCAAACAAGGTGGACAACATGTATGCTGCCTTCTATTGACAGAACTAATAGAATACTAGATATATTAAAGGCTACAGAATAATTCAATTTTTTTGTATTTGTTATAATGCTTTAGCATTTTAGTGACAGGACTTGCTGTAATACAAGACTTCTCACCAGCTTCTTAATATTAAAGACACAAATGTTGGCAGAATAAAGATTACCTTTTAATTCCTTTGTATGTATACTTTGAGCACTCTGCCTCCACCTGAAGAGCTAGTTCTCGAGTGGGAGCGAGGACCAACATACCTGGCCCACCACGCTGATCTCTTGGGCTTTAAGAAAGAATTAAACAAATTTTTAAAAAATGCTTTATACAGTAGTTCTATTAGGCTACAGAAAAACACGATATTGAGTACACCCACATTAGATATTAAAATGTTTTAATGTAATATTGCTCTAGAGTTTCTCAATATACTGCCACATTGTGTTATTCAGACAGATCAGGGCTACCAGTTTCTTAAACTAGTAGAGTGCAATCAGTAGTTCTAAAATTAACTGTTTCTCAAGTTTTGTTTTAATGCAAATTTAGAGTTAAACAAACAAAACAAAAACTTAGCAAGGCAATATAAAACTCAAAAAGTTTCGCTTCATCAAGCCCTTACATTGGTTGTGAATCCAAATGAATGAATCCAGGCATTAAATAAGCTAATGTTTTCCCAGTACCAGTCTGTGCTATACCAATGAGATCAATTCCTTGAAGTATGATTGGCCAAGCCTGTGACTGAAACAAAGCAATATAAGTGCTAAACATATGGACTGCAAATTTCTCTTTAAAATATGAAACTTGCCAGAACTGATACCACACAGTACCTGAATTGGCGTAGGATTCTCAAAGCCAACTTTTCTGATATTTGCCATAACATCAGGATAATATTGAAATGCATCTTCAAATTTACAAACAGGATTAGGAACATGGCGCTTCTCACCTTCTTTCAAGTCATCGCAAATGATATTATTATTTTCTTTTCTGTATAAAATTTAAAAATACTAATGTAGTAGCTTGAAAAATCAAATAATTTTAAAACCGAAACAAAAAAATATTCTAGAAATTAAGAAAAACCATGCAGTCTGTAAGAAATGAGTACAGATTTCATGGGAAAAAGAGAGCCATGACCACTCTTATGTTCACAAAGTCATATCCATTTAGAGTATCTAAAAGTGAAAGTGAGAACTGAAGGATGTGGAAACACCTTTCCACATCCTTCAGTTCTCACTTTCACTTTTAGATACTCTAAATGGATATGACTATGCACCCTGGTCATACATCTGACCTTGACTGCACTCTACTTGAATTAACTATACATTTGCTGAGAATTTTTATGTCCTATTGCAATCCAAAAGTCCACTGACTAGTTTTAAATGGCATCCTATCTAGGCCTTCACCTGAATAGGGATTGTGACAGTGTGGGTCCATAGCACTCCATATGAACAAAACCACCACAAAGGTCACAAGGTTAGAGTAAAACAAAAGAATAATAGAACTACCTATGCCATATTAACAAACAGAAAGGTCTACAGTTTCTAAGGATCTGCAACCTACTTCAACATGCTTTACAGGACACTCAAGCACTGAGATATTTAAAGTGACTATTTTTTAAAGAAATATGTAGCAATGGTTTGTCTTAGTTTTTTCTTCTCTTCCCAGCCTAAATACAAGATTCCATTCAACCAATATCTTTGCTTCAGCCAGGGAGGAGGAAGAGAAAAGACTTTTCAATCTCCCTCTTTCCCTCAGTTATACTTATTTAAAAAGGTAATGAACAAAATTACAGAAATATTAATTATGGATAAGCATATAGAAGATGGGAAGGGCGAAGAGGAAATACTACACAATATTTTTACTCGCCCATAGCTGTTGTCCCATACATTCTCTTTTCTGATCCTATGAAAAGTTCCATACAGCATGAAAAATTGGCAAGTAGAAGCATGCGCACATACCTCCAAAAGACAATAACTAGAATCCCAGTTTAGATTACAGGTTATATTTCCCAACAGAGAGACATATGTTAGATGTATGTTAGAGACACTGATAAAGCTGCTGGGGCAGCACACATGGAAAAATTATAGCAGCTAGAGCAGCAAGCAGGGTGGTAAAATCTATTACTACTACTGGATAGAGAATACTAGCGTCAACATGAGATGATTGAAAAGTAGGATGCTCTGTGTACTTGATTCAAAGTGACTGGAACTTAGTGATTAACCAGGTTGGGACTTACCAGGATCTACTGGCAAGGACAGGGTAGGATGGCAGTGAATCAAAGTTCTAACTGCTAAGAAGATGTTTGAGTAAGGCTTCGATGAAAAAAAATGGGGAGTTCACGGGGCATTTAAGATGGACACAATGTTCAGAAGATTATAGCTTGAAGGAATTAAACTCCAATCTCACAATATGCTCAATTCCAGTAGGCAGACACACTGAAGGGTTTTGTGCACCAACTACACCTCCAATACCATCTTTTTGTAATACAAAAGGAGAGATTCTGACATTTAAGAAGAAAAGAAAAAAGACTGTGGCCATTTGCCTTTTACAGAAATTATGGCCACCATTTGCTACCATCTTGAAAAAGCAATGTCTGCTTGCATAATGCTCAACCCATGTTCGATAAAAATCAATGATTTAATTTGAAAAAAATTAGATATTTTTAAAATTTAAATTAAATAAGGGTTTTTAAAAATAAAAAAATCTATTTAAAATTAAAATTGTAATTGACAACCTATGTTAAGGCCTAAATTTGTTACGATGTATTAAAATAATTTAAACTAAACAAAAAATTTTAAGCAGTTCATTTGCTGCCAAGTTTTAAAAAAAATCAAACCCATGACTGATGGAAGGCACTTGCTAAGCACTTGCCTCCAGAGCTTGCTGAAGTGCTAAACCAGCTTTTGATAGTAGTAACTTCTTCTGCATGGGAGACTGATTTCTTAATTTCAGTCCAGTTCAGTTCAATGAGCTAAGTAAAGAACCCAACTGGGAGTTGAAAAACAGGGAAGTTTGTTTTTGTCTTCCAATCTACGAATAAAAGCTACGTGTGAGAGAATGAGATCTGCTAACTTTAAAAATTCTGAAGGACCTGGTGATCAGAGACAATTAGTTCAATTCACTAACTACAGATAATACTTTGGTTTAATTAATGAGTTTAAATGCAAAGCGTCTTGAACTTTTTTCTTACGTATCCAGCACATTTAAGGTAGTTTTATTGAATAAAAAAATTTGTTTTTGTGCATTTTAAATTAATAATAATTTCCAGCCAAATAGAGTTTGACACAATCACAAGCAAAAAATTAATCCAGTAAATAAAAACTGCATCATTTATCACTGTCCAACATAAGTGTAAAAATCAAGAATCTGAATAAATATAAGATAAGCTATATAATTGCTTAAGTGCGTACGGATATACTGTTTCATCCTGGCTAGCAAAAAGCTGCACGAAACTTAGCAAAAATATATTTTAATGGTTACCAACCAATGAGAACCAATCTTTCTTCATGAAAATACACCTCTACCTCAATATAATGTGATCCGATATAAGGTGGGTTTGCATACAAGGCAGTAAAGCTCTGACACGCTGCTCTGAGCAGCATGTTAAGGGTGCCGGGCCAGGCTGGGGCCGAGATGTTCGATAAGGGGCAGAGGGTCTCGGGGGCAGTCAGGGGCTCCCTGCACCAGGGTCTGGGGGGCAGGAGCTGTGGGAGAGCACTTTTGGGGGGCCTGCAGTACCAGAGTGGCCCAGGGGATTAGTGGGGGGCCAGAAGCAGCCTGCTCTGCTTCCCTCACCCCAGCCGTGTCACTCAGGGGAGGGGACTTGGGGGAAGGGAGCCCCCCACACTCACCAGCAGCGGTGGAAGCAGAGCAGCCCAGCCCCAGCCCGCTCCACTCCACCACCTCCCAGCCACAGCGCTCTGCTTCCCACCACAGGTGAGTACAGGAGGCGTCCTTTCCCCAACCTCCCCGCACTCACCTGTGGCAGGAAGCAGAGTGCTGTGGCTGGGAGGTGGCAGAGTGGAGCGGGCTGGGGCCGCGTCGCTTCGCTTCCCAATGTTGGTGAGTGCAGAGGACGTCCTTTCCCCAACCTCCTCGCACTCACTGGCAGCGGCAGGAAGCGGAGCAGCCCAGCCGCAGCCAGCTCCACTCCACCAGCGCCCAGCTGTGGCGCTCCGCTTCCTGCCGCAGGTGAGTGCAGGACCTTTCCCCAGCAACACAGCTGGGGCCGGGGCGAGGAAAGTGCAATGGGCTTGGGTCACGTTGCTCCGCTTCCTGCCGCAGGTGAGTGTGGCGGGGGGGGAAGGAATCCTTACCCCAACCTCCCTGCACTCACCGAGAGCAGGAAGCAAAGCACCATGGCGCTGGGAGCTGTTGGAGTGGAGCAGACTGGGGCCGGGCTGCTCTGCTTCCCACTGCTGCCAGTGAGTGCCTGTCAAGGGGTGGGCAGGGTGGATAGGGGTTGAAGCAGTCAGGGAACAGGGAGGTTGGGTCGAGGCAAGGCCGGCACTTCCATTAGACGACTCTAGGCGGTTGCCTAGGGCGTCAGGATTCGGGGGGAGGGGGATTTTGTGCGCTCCCCACGGGCTGCATGGGAGCTTCCGGTTCCGCTCCTGTCGCCCTGCCAAAGAAGGACCTTCTGCCAATGTGCTGCGGAAAACAGCGGCAGGCAATTGAGCAGCTCAATGACTGCCGCCTGCAGCATTTCAGCGTAGGGTCCTTCTTCGGCGGCACGATGGGAGCGGAACAGGAAGCTCTCGCGTGCCCCATGGGGAGCGCACAAAACACTGCCCTCCATATTCTGCCTAGGGCGCCAGAAACTCTGGTGCCGCTTCTGGGGAGAGGGTGGGGTCCAGGGGGTGATTAGGGACAGGGGTCTCTGGAGGGGGCAGTCAGGGAACGGGGGGGGGGGGGCGCAAAGCAAGTTTGATATAACACAATCTCACCTATAACGCGCTGAGATTTTGTCTCCCAAGGACCATGTTATATCAGGGTAGAGCTGTAACTGATGCACACAAACTATGCAAAAATATAATGAAAACTGATATTTAAATCAAAGATTCTTGCCTGCTGATTTAAATCATGATGAAAATCAGTGATTTAAATTGCTTTGATTTAAAAAAAAATCAATCCACCCTGGCTCCAGCCCAAATAAAAATCTACAAAACTGTTAATAAAAAGAAAATTTTAAACAACCCCCATGTTACAATAAAAGAATTTACCATTCCAGAACAAGCAGTTACTTATACAAAAATCTTACCGCCACTTCGCCACTTCTTCTTGTGGCATGGAAGCAGTCTTTTGTGATTCTTTATAAAAGTTTTTCTCAATTGGAGGCAAATCTTAAACAATTAGGAAAAAAAGCAAGCTATTAAAAATGAAATTTTCCAAATTGGTGTGAGATGTGCTTATTCAGAATTACAACATATAGGTTAAACCAGAAACAGTTACTGGTAGAAGCCTATCAAAATTATGATCAGGATTTAAGAAGGAAGAGCCCCAAACCCACACAACATTGTGAATCGTCACATCACTCCCTAGTAAAAAAATTACTATAAGCAGTGTGAAGATTCCTTGTCAGAAGCATGTAAACAACTAAAAGCTGAAGAAGAGATAAAACCCAATATTTTTTAAGTATTTGCTAAATAATCCACATCACCAAATTTTCAGTCTAAGCTAACTGGAATTATTTCTCTAACAGAGATCATATGATGCAGACAGTTATACTTTAGAAAATTACAGTGCCTAAGCAGTTATATTTAATTGAATCTAAAAAAAGTAAGAGAGTCTACTTGGAATTAATAATTCAGACAGTGAAAAATACACATTCATTTCAACACAGACAGACTTTGATCTAAAAATGTTCTATTCTGCATTTTAAAAATCTGCAACAGGCTATCAAGACTTTATATTCAAGACTAGCACACCACACTTTTTCAAAGCCTGTATACTAACCTGCCCACTTCATAGCTTCATATTTAGCTTTATTTTCTCGAAGAGATGCCCAGTTAATCACTGATTTCTGTGGGACATTTCCAGACTTGACAAGATCACGATGACTTTCAGTGGAATAACTAGTGCCAAAATCCTTGTGTTGAAGGGAACCTGTTGGGAAACAGTAGCTTTGCTTTATTTTTAACAAACAAAACCTTTTCCATTTGAATTCTGAAGAGATGTTATGTTTAAACAGAAATTTCTTTCTTGGGGCTTATCGTTAGAGGCCTGGTTTGATCTTCCGATCCAATCTTATTATAGACCAGAAAGATCTACAAAAAACTGTGTGGATGCGTTGTTGGGAAAAGGAGAGAATAAAGAGCGCTTTCAGCAATTTCTGGCTACTTAGGAGTAGTACTGACAGGTTCCAAAGAGAACTCCAATCAGCTCTCTCAACTAGAAGGAAGCCTTGCTGTGATATGGGTTCTTCAGGGACTGGGTGTAAACTGGGGGAAAATGGGAGGTAAATTCTCAGAGCCCCAAGGATCAAGCAGAAGGTTTTCAACAACTGTAAGGAGAGAAGGGATATTTCTACAGCACAAGATGATAATGTAACGGTTAAAACATACACACCAAATGCACAGATAGTACAGTACATTTAAAAGAGATTCATTAAATTAGGATCTCTCAGAAAGCAGATTTAACCATGACACAAAGGCAATACATACTACATATGACGACAGTCATGGAGTGAGTCCCAATGACAAATTAGGACAGCATAGGAGGAAAGGTAGTGGTGTGCCTCACTCTCATGCTGCTCTGGTCTGTTTGTGCATCTAAACAGCAGCTTTCAGTTCCCCCTTAGCTATGATACGTTCAGAAAAATATATTAAGATATCCACTATTGAGTATTCCTGGCTGCAGCTTTGTTCCTTCCTCAAAGATACCTGCTAGTGCACCATGCTAGGCATCTCACAGCCACCCCTCCCACCACAGTGGTACACTCCATGCTCCATTTCTCCTCTCTGGGAAATGTGGAACCTAACTCTCAGTTCTGAGTTTAATTCCTTTCTTCCCTTTTAGTGCCTTAGTCCAGGTCTGAAGACATACATGGTCCTTGCCCCAAAGGGCTTTCAATATAAATAGACCAAACAAATAATAACAGACAACATAAGCAAAATGTTAGAACAGAAAACGTAGCCATTGCTTATGTATCCCTACAACATATACAGTAATACCCATTACATTCCACACTTCATTATGTGAAAACTTAACAGATCTCTTACTCTCTTCATGGGAAAAATACATTTCTGTTAAGCATCAGTGAACAGACAAATTATAGGGTATGTTGAATCAGAGCTGTAGTTTAATACAGTGAGTAATAGGATGTATACTGTTTTGACACATTTGGAGGCATATGGGATGTCTTTAAAGAGGGACACTAAGTCTGTCAGTGCAAGTGGTAAACGTTTCTTCTATTTCTTTGTTTAAGGATTTGTATGTGGTACTCTCCTGAAGCAATTTTAACTGTTTTTTGACAAAGTTCTCTCTCTGTGGTACAGCATATATACAGAGGCATATTGTACATGTCAAAATGTTAAGTACAAGTCAAATGTTGTAAGGGAACACGAGTCAAAGACCCAACAATTCCCCCACAGTAAATTTCTTACCTTTCTCAGTCCAGTCTCTGGGGTAATATTGGCCATACCTCTTAACAAGATCATCGATCAACATTTTGGCTTTGTTCTGTGTATCATTACTGCCAAAAATCTTTACTTCAGCTTCATATGTTCCTCTTATAACCTAAATTTAGAAAGCCTAATTAATTTTTTATACAGTACAAATTTAATATACTAGAATATACACAGGTATCCCACTCCTTGATTTTTTCTTTATGCAGTCTCATCATTTCTCTGCCTAACATTGGCCCTACGGTGTGCTATCCAGAAGGACTTAGACATCTTAATGTCTAATTTTTGATCATCTAGAAAAGTCACAAGAACACTGCAATCCACAAAGCCACAGTTAAGTGCATCAGCTTCCCTATACAATGAATAGGGAGAGCTAAACACCTAAGAGTATGTATACACTTAAGGCAGTGGTTCCCAAGCTAGGGTTCATGAAATGTTACACAGGGTTCTCGGGAAAAAAATTCCCTAATGGTGGACAGAGCTGTCCCTAGGGACCCTGGGCAGCACCAGGCCAGCAGCCCGGAGTCCCTGGACTTCCAAGAGCCAAGCAGATCAAAGCAAGCATATCTATCACACTGAGATTTAAACTTCAAGACTCCTTATATATGGAAAAGGAAAGGGAGGTGGATATTTTTTGCTGTTTAAAATTAAACAGGCAGCTAGTATATTATGAAAAACAAGTTTAACCTTTGTTGTAACGTGCGTTGTTTGTCTGGACTGCTCAAGACCTGAATGCTCATGTAGGAAGAAGAATTTGAGTTGGCTTCTTAAATACCTTCATGCTGTTTCACATCTGATACTCCTTGATCAAACACAGGAGCCTTGTCTTATGCTTATTCAAAGTGATACAAGCTACGAAAGTAAGATTTTGGAAGAGTGTTGCCATTTTCATAATGTAATACAAATACTGTAATGATAAATAGTATGTAATAAACATGTCATAAAAACATATTTTATATTTCCAAGATCACTGCTTTTACAATTTATACTCAGGTAAAGAAGAAAATTCTTGGAAATACTCATTTTTAGGAGAGGGTTCATGAGACTTGACATTTTAGTGAAAGGGGTTCACAGGATGTTAAAGTTTGGGAACCACTGATTTAAGGATATGTCTACATCGGGGTTAGGTCGGTATAACTGCCCTGCAGCCTCAGCTGCAGGTATACCTATAACCTGGTCTACGCTGTTACTCTACACTGTTAAATCAATGCAGACAGCTTACATTGACCTACTTGTGCATGTACCTACACTCAAACTCTCTCAGAGAACTCTCCTTCTGGCTTAATAATGCCATTTCCACAAAAGACAGTGGGCACGTCAGTGGGAGAAGCTCTCCCGCCAACACTGTTCTGTCTACAGGGGACAAGGGGATTAAGACCGGTACAACTACATTGCTCAGGGATGTGGATTTTTCACAACCGAGTGACATAATTATACTGAAGTATGTGGACCAAGCATAGGTGCCTGCCTTGCGCCATACACAAAAACGGGATAATGAGTGACTGTATCCAGAGTCTTCCACCTCCCAGGTTGGTGCCCTAACTACCAGCCAACAGAGTCATTTTTACTCTCTGGCTCAATGTCTATTTAACTTTTTATCCACAGTGGAACAGCCATTGGGTGAGGGAGAGAAAGATGGAATGACTCTGTAATCTGGTGGTTGGAGCACACATTTGGAAAGTGGAAGACCCAGAGTCCAGTCCCCTTGCTCCAAGCACTTTTGTTATTTATCCAAAGAGAAACAGCTCCAGTAAGCCCCACATTAGAATATCCCAAGGCTCAGTGGTTGGAGCACTTCCCTGAGAGGTCGCAGACCCCTGTTCAAATCCTTTCTCCACCTTTAGCAGAGAGGGAAGAACTAAACCTTTGCCGTCCACTTTCCAGCCAACTGCTCTAACCACCGGAATAAAAGTTATAAGGTGGGCACCACTACCTTCTATTCCCTCTCCCCAACAGATTTTGAATGGAATCTGATCCAGTAGGCAGCCTCTGAGCATGCTTACTGGATATGGCCCTGCACTCAGCTTAGGCTGAATGCCTATCTGAATCACTCTGGGGCTTCAGTGGGAGACAGGCATGCAGACATCTAGAAGGAGGCAGCAGTATGCATGCCCAAAGCATGAAACACAGGCACCGAGGGAAATTTTACACTGAAAACTTAAGTGCCAAGTGAGTTAAGGCATCTACAGGATTTGGCAGAAGTTCTGTGGACTGTAGTGGAGCCAAATCTAGCATTTAGGTGCTTAAAACTGGGCCTTAGGCTGGCACCTAAATATCTTTGTGGCTCTGAGCCCTTATGTTACATTTTTTAAAAAAAGGAAAAAATTGTATGTTCTTACCGCTTTTTGGATTTTTTTTTTGTTTTAAAAGAAAACCCTACATCACCAAACTTTTGTCTTACACCCCAAGTAAACTGTATGTTCACATCCTAGTTCTGTTTAGTTAATCTCCATGTATATAGGGACAAGGAGAAATGTAAAGGCATCACATGCAACCTCAAGATAAAGAAATGACAGATGAAAGGAGAGAATCTCTTGTATCAGTGGAGCACTCACTAGACTATTTAGAAGCAGAAGTAGCAAGTCCTGGAGAGAGTACTGAGCAATAAGCTCTTGACAAAATGTAGTGCACTTTACCTGTATTTTAGAACCTGAAGAATCCTCAAGTTCTCTTATTTTAGTTCCAGCCCGACCTGTTACAAAATGCACTGTAGATATTATACAAATCCTGACCAGACCAACTTATGCCAAGAGTTGGAAATAAACTACTGTTGATCATTACTTTATCATTATTTACACAGTCAAATAAGAAAACCTTTGCTTTCTTCAAAAAGGAGCATTTAACAACAAGGAATCGTGGCTTGAAAACGCAGGAAAAAAATAGATGGATTATTTCTGATCATTCAAAACCAAGACAAAAGAAAGTGTGGGGGGGAGACTCACTGAGAAATCATGGTACCAGAAAGATACTTCAGGTTCCTTCCCTGGCCAGCAAGACTTTTGTCCCCACATCCCCTCTTCTAGGTAAAAGGCACACTCACACATCCACTGGGGCTGGCCAACAGAACCTGAGTGAGCCTTTTGTGGTGAACCCCTCCCATGCCACAGAGGTGAAAGTGGGCCAGTATGAGATACCAGTAAGAAGTGGCTGCAGGACCAGGCCCATACACAGCCCATTAACACCACTGCCCCCGCCCCCCCAGCCACCAAGGGGGAGTGTATGCAAAAGGGGCAGCTGCCTTGGGGCCCAGCAATTTAATTTGGCAGCGACTGGAGCTGGAGGCCCTTTAAATCGCCACTGGAGCCACGGGTGGCACTGAAGGGCTGGCTGGGGGAGGCAGACCCCCAGCCCACCCCTTCTGACTAAGCCCTCATACCAATAAGACTTCTAAGTTACTTTCACCCCTGCCAGGCAGGCAAGCAATTGTCCCCTCAAGGTGATCAAATGGAAAATCAGGCAAGCAGCCGCCATGCACACAACCTGGTCTCTCCAGGCTACTGTGCATTCGTCAGGGAGAGGGACACTGCTGAATGTTCATGATCTCCTGCCTCAGCAGGGACAAGGGCCAACTAGAGATCTAAGAGGCCAAGCAGGTACCCCAGCCAGGCCCCATCAACACCTCAGCAGCCAGCTAAGAGCCTTGAGCACGTTTGGCAGGGCTGGATATATGGAGGGCATATGGAGTGTTTGCCTGCCCCCACTCCAACCAAGGGCAACACTTGAGTGGACAAGCAGGGTCAGGTGCCTCCCTCTTCCAAGATTTCTATCTTGTATTTAGCACAGAGGTTCTCTAACTGTGAGAGCGCAGAGGAACACTGAGCCAGTTCTGCACAGCACCTCAGAGAGGTGAATCAGGAGGGGAGGGGGGCACTCCTGCCCCAAGCCACCTGCCAGCACCACTTGCCCCCCCACAATGTTCCTCCATGCCCTTGGGGTAGGGGCACACCCCACAATTTGAAAACCTCTATGCTAAATGGGATGCAGAAATCGGGGGGGGGGGCGCAAGACCCTCACACGCTCCCTGACTTTGCCTCTGTCCCCCCCCGACGCAGAACTCAAACGAGACCTGTCACCCACCACCCTGGTACGCCTCATAGCCCCCCCCCGCGTGGAACAACTCGGGTCCAGCAGTGCCAGAGGCAGGCACCCAGGCAGCGCCCGGTAGTTACCGATGATGGTCCCGATCAAGGCGTTGTCCAGGTGGAAGCAGAGCGGCACCCCCAAGCCTCGATCCCTGGGGGGGCCGCGGGGCCGATATTCCAGGGGGCCCGACAGCCAGGGATCCCGGGGTGCAGGGAACGGCCGCGAACCCTCCAGCATTCTCCTGCCTCGCCGGGCCGACGTCTTCTCCTGGTCCTCAGCGCAGAGCCCGGGGGCTCCGCTTCGCCCTCTGCTGCCCGCCGGGGGCGCTGGGCTCCTCCGGCCCTGGACGGGGGCTATCGCCGGCTGCCACTCGAGCAATGGAGGCGCTGGCGGCCGGCTTCCGGCGCGGAACTCCTCGTCGCTATCAGCTTCCCAGTCCGACATGGTAACGCTGCCCGCCCCTGTCAAGCTCGCGCTCCCTAACGCGTGCTCTCCAACCGTCGCCACGCAGGTGCAGAACCCCGCAAAATAGCGTTAGGCCGGGAAGCGCTCTGATTGGTCACAGCATCTCACCTCTACGAAATGATTGGCTGGCTAGCCTGGGCCTCTGAGTGATTGTCTATTCGCCTCAGAAAAAGACGGACATTCCCGCGGGGGGAGGGGCCACGCCCTGGGGCTCGGCTGCGAGCCGCGGAGCTGAGAGGTGGCTACGCCGCTGAGCATCCGTCCTGCGGGTTTTGCCCCTCCCCCAGGCAGGGAGCCCGGAGCGTCCGAGCAGCCTGCTTGGGGGGGAGGGGGGTGACTCTGGCCCCAGTCATTGCCGTGGGCTAATGGGAGTGAGACAGTGTCCCCAGTAGGGCCATGGGCAGGTGCGACTGGCAGCCGAGCCCCTGCTGCTCACCCCACACGCTCATCGCATTTGAGGAGTTGGGTCTGCACCACCCAGTCTCTAACTATGGAGTGTCGCGAACAGGCCGGGTATTCGCCAAGCAGCAACTCTGCATCGCGTCTGAAGAGCACGTGCATGCCCCAGGGCCGCTGGATGTGATATCGATCTGTTCTGTGCAGTCACAACACATGAAGCCCTATGTCATGTCAAGAGTTATTAACAGGAGTCCCATCTCTGCAACAGCCACTGTTTGTGTCACATCCCCATAGAACATGTTATGCAGTCAGCCACTAAGCAAGATACTTACACTGCATGTTCATTTAATGTGTGGGTCTGTGCATGCTGCCAGGTGCTGCTAGTATAGTGGTGCACCTGTTATTGGAAATGAATTGGGTGGCCTCAGCCCAATTCCCAATTGGGAAGTGTCCCCACAAAAACAACCAGCTCCATTCCTATGCCCAAAACCCTGTACTGTCATAACTACTAACTTTGGGTCAGATTTGAGCTTCTGTTTGGCACAGTAGAGAAGTGGGGACATTAGGGAAAAGTTTAAATAAATATTTTTATCCTAATGCCTCAGTGCGATCCTATTCCATACTCAGGCTCCTGGGCACTACAGTAATACAAATAAATAAATAATGTATTTTGCTTGAACCTACCTTTAGGGTCTGATTCATTCGGTGCTTCTTACTCACAGCACTAGGCTCATCAGGGTTGACAAAATCCAGTCTCACATATGTCCAGGGCAAATATTTCCCAAGTGAGTGCCGTTGCTTTCTGCTGAACAAAAGCTTTCATTAAGAAAAAAAGTACAGTAAGTCCCCACTTAATGTCCTCTTGCTTAACATTGTTTAGATCTTACATCCCTGCTCAATTACAGAACATGCTCCATTTAAAGTTGTGCAATGCTTCGCTATAACGTTGTTTGGCTGCCTGCTTTGTCCACAGCTGGCAGCCCCCCTATCAGCTCCCCTACGCCCTCCCCCCCAGCACCTCCTGCCTGCCAGCAGACCCCGTGGATCAGCGCCTTCCCCCTCTTCCCCCTGCCTCCTGCCCTTGGCAATCAGCTGGCTTGTGGCATTCAGCAGGGAGGAGGGAGGAGTGGGACTCAGCGTGCAGACTCCCCTTCCCTCTCCTGCTTCCTGAATGCTGCAAACCAGCAATGTGCTTCTCCTAGTCTCCTTGCCTGCCTCATTGTCTCCAGTGCCAGTGGTCTGTGCCTGTGTCGGTAAGGTTAGGGCACCTCCCCACTATAGTACTGTACTGTATGGCAAAACATTTTTTCCCTGGAACCTAGCCCCCTCTATTTACATTCATTCTTATGAGGAAATTGGATTCACTTAACATCGTTTCACTTAAAGTTGCATTTTTCAGGAACATAACTACAACGTTAAGTGAGGCTTACATATGTTTTAGCTTGAATGTTTGTGGTTAGCTTTCCAAATGCAAACAAGACTAAGTCTATGCAGTGCTGTCTTCCTAAATCCTCAGACAGATTCACTCATCTCTGCTGCCAAACTTGGAACTTCTACCAGTGTCAATAGTGAAAACCAGTCAATTTGGATTGTTTTTCACTACTGATTTTCAGATTCCTGTGGGCAGCAGGGAAACTAGGAAGAATTATATAAATGGCATTCTGTTGCACCTGGGGAAGGCTATGATCAACAGCACCTTCAAGCACTGAATCTATTTTCCTGTCAGGGCTGGGGAGAAGGTAGAATGGCAGAAATACTCTTGTTGCACCACCCAAAAAAACAAAAGAGGAGTAGAGTAGCTAAGAAACAAACAGCCATCACTACAGACAGGAGCCTGGGAAGATGTAAAGTAGTCTTCACAGCAGCTGGAATGCTCTAGGAGGAAAGAACCACAGAGAATCTCCTTCTTCAAACTGGAGATGGCTGTGGGGAGAGAACGGCTTCAAATGTATCAGACACCCACTAGCTAGTCCTCCAGAGCCTCTGTGTCACCCTGTTTCTTCGTCTCCCAGATGCTCCCCAGAGTTCTCTCTATACACGCCACATAGGGGGCAGATTCTCTAGTTCCCATCCCCTCTTCTTCCTGCTTTCTCTGCTCTGTCACTCTCAGAAGCTGCTCTGTGCAGTAACAATGGCTCTTTGATATGTATCCCCCTACGGGTGCCATGGCCCACCCTCCTCCCCTATATACTCCTGGGAGAATACTGCGTGCATAATTAATAACCCTTGCAGATTTCTATTTTTTTGCGCAGAAAAAAGCTTCTGCCAAAATGCTGCTGTTCCTCCTTTTGCCCATCAGAGGGTGCTGTGGCGCAAGAACAGCGGCAGCTCTCCGCAGAAAATAACTTCTGCAGTTCTACCTTTTTCCCACCAGAGGATGCTGTGGTGATAGAACAAAGCTGCCGCTAAGGAAGAGAACGACCGCCTTCTTCACAGCGGCTGTGGCCAAGTCAGGAGACAGGGGCTATGAGGAGACAGACAGCATAGGGTGCTAGGGGGGCCGGACAGGGGCTCATAAGGGCTAGTGGGGGAGGACAGACTGGGACAGTTGCTGAATGGGAGTGGAGACATAGGGCCGCAGGGAAGAGGGAGGTGCAGAGACACATAGGGATGGGAGGGTGGGGTGTACAGGGAGACAGAGGTGGGAGAGTGTCTGTGTGGGGGCACAGATGCATGGGGAGGCGGTACAGGGAGAAATAGGGGCAGGGGATTGGCTGGGTGGCGGCACAGAGACAGATGGGGACAGGGGCTGATGTGTCTGACTGCATGGGAGAGGTTAGGGGTCAGCCAGGGTCTGCATGGGGGCAGCTCCCTAACAATCCCTTCCTGCCCCACCAAAAAAACCTGTTCCATACTTTTCCCACCCATTCCCATCATCCTTCCAAGTCCATACCAAGGCTCCTTCTCAGCAATTTACTTTCCTCTCCCTCAGCTCCTCCGTTACCCCTGACTCCCCCAAGCCTTTGCACTGCTTCTGTGGGGGTGCGGGAAATATGGTTCTGTATTGTAGTTTAAATTAATTATTACTCACAGTTCTGTATCACTATGCCTAGTAAGGAATCTATTTGTCAAAAAAACAGTTCCTGAATCTTTTTTTGATGTTTGTATTGTTACAGACATACTTTCTGACAGGTATTTTGAAATAAATTACCAAAAATAATTGAAACTGGTATGATTATATTGTGTTATTTTGACAAAATACACACAATTTCACAGAATTTTAAAATATTTTATGCAGAATTTTTTATTTTTTGTTGCAGAATTTTAAATTTTTTGATGTAGAATTCCAACAGAAGTACCTATATTTTGGAGTTCTAGTAGCTGACTTTGCAGTAGAGAAGGCGCTGAGGAAGAATTGCCTGTGCATACTGGCTAGCCTCCTGGCAGGCGGGGAGTAATGCATGCGCGGGCAGGATTGATACTGCTACCAAAGTTCTTCGATGAGCAGCGCAGGGATGCGGGAATGGGGAGTGAAGAACTGATAGACTGTGGGAGAGGAGACCAGAAAAGGATCACTGAAGGGAACAGAGAACTGAATAGACTTGGGGATGGAGGTAGAACCGATTAATTTTGTCAGGCTACTGAATTTTTAGTCAGACTATTTGTTTTAATAAGAATTTTGGAGGATTGTCTTAATCTTAAATTATAACCCTGATACTTTCACATTAATGTAATGAAGATTTTGATTTGGCCCACTGTACGCCATTACCTCGATATAACGCCACCCGATATAACACAAATTTGGATATAACATGGTAAAGCAGTGCTCCGGGGGGTGGGGGGCTGCGCACTCCAGTGGATCAAAGCAAGTTTAATATAACATGGTTTCACCTATAACGCGGTGTAGCAAGGCGTGTGGCTCCCCTCCCCCTCAGGAAGGGTTGAGCCCCGTCAGTCATCCACGAGGGCGGGGCCACTGGGCAGAAGTCCCGCCCCTCATAGGGTCAGGAGGCGACCCAGAAGAATAAAAGCCGGGCCCCAGCCTTCAGCTGCAGGTCTGCCACCGGCAGGAGCAGACGTGTCCGCCGACGCCCATAACTGGGAGACTGCCCAAGCCAGAGGCCGAGACCAGGAGCTGCCAGAGTGTCCCCGCGGTCGCTACGACAAGGAGCTGCCAGAGCTGCCTTGCCTCTACTACGGCCCCAAGGAGCCCCCAGACCAGGTTTGGCCCGCATTCCCAGAAACATTACTGGACCTGCCGCCCAGCCCAGACTGGGAGGAACCGATGGTTCTGGACGTCCCCGGAACGGAGGCCCCAGACCAGGTAGGAGTAGAGGGGGAGGTAGGAAGTAGCCTGGGGGCACATGACTCCAGTCAGGCTGCAGAGCTAACTTTGCCAATGTCAGTGTGTTTCGGTCAGGACCCCCCCCAACCACTGGTAGCGGTGACAGCCACTACCAGGGCCCCGGGCTGGAACGCAGAGGAGTGGGTGGGCCTGCGTTCCCCCTGCCACCCGTATCCGGGTGGCAGACTCCCCATCTCCCCGACCTAGGATCCAGAGCTGATTGTAACTGTGTTTGGTGCTCCGCCCGAACCAAGGGCTGGGCCCCTTTTGACTTTGCCACTGCTCTGCCCTGCCCCAAAGGGCCAGAGCTGATTGTAACTGTGTTTGGGGCCCCGCCTGAACCAAGGGCTGGGCCCCTTTTGACTTTGCCACTGCTCTGCCCCGCCCCAAAGGGCCAGAGCTGATTGTAACTGTGTTTGGTGCCCTGCCTAAACCAAGGGCTGGGCCCCTTTTGACTTTGCCACTGCTCTGCCCTGCCCCAAAGGGCCAGAGCTGATTGTAACTGTGTTTGGGGCCCCGCCTGAACCAAGGGCTGGGCCCCTTTTGACTTTGCCACTGCTTTGCCCCGCCCCAAAGGGCCAGAGCTGATTGTAACTGTGTTTGGTGCCCTGCCTGAACCAAGGGCTGGGCCCCTTTTGACTTTGCCACTGCTCTGCCCTGCCCCAAAGGGCCAGAGCTGATTGTAACTGTGTTTGGTGCCCCGCCCGAACCAAGGGCTGGGCCCCTTTTGACTTTGCCACTGCTCTGCCCTGCTCCAAAGGGCCAGAGCTGATTGTAACTGTGTTTGGTGCCCCGCCCGATCCAAGGGCTGGACCCCTTTTGACTTCGCCACTTCTTTGCCCTGCCCCAAAGGGCCAGAGCTGATTGTAACCGCAGGGACAGACCTCCCCAGGGCAGGACCGCGGACCCGAGGAGCGGCCCTGGGGATGACAGTGAGGCCGGTGTGCCTCCCCTCCCCCTCAGGGAGGGTTGAGCCCTGGCGGAACCCGTCTACACGCGGTAAGATTTTTTTGGCTCCCAAGGCCAGCGTTATATCGAGGTAGAGGTGTACTAAAACAGACACAGTATTACAAACCTTTCAATCAACAGTGCAAATCTGCTAAGTATCTGAGGGTTTAAATGTGCCTTGTAAACACAGCCCTGCACTAGAGGCAGAATGGAGTAGCACTGCCCCAAAGGGCATTCTCAGCTCCCTGGCATGCAGGGGGAAACACCTATGCAGCTATTTATGGGTGCAGGTTACTATCCTTGTATAGCCAACCTGATCTACAGCAAGTGCAGCACGAGGGAAGCAATTTATGATGTCTTCTTCTGCCCCCTCCCAACCTCCTTTGGGCCACCACTTGCCTGGCTGTACAAACTGTGTATATCTCCTTGCACATTCCCCCTTCCCCCTGTGTACTCACATAAGATTGAGACAGAATCTAATCCTAAGGGGAGAGCCTATGGTAAAAGATACTGTTCTTCTAAAAGTTCATGATTTAGGAGTATGAATGAAAGGTATTCAGGGGAGGCAACTTGGCTCTTATATTTTTCACTTATCATAAAGGAATTTACTTCAAGTTTTGTAGTCCCCGTGTTACAGTAAAAAATCACTAAATCGTTTCATAAAATAAAGGAGGATATTAATTTAAATTAATACTCTTCAAGAAATTATGAAACAATTATGCAAAGAGAAATAGTAAAATATCTGCAGCTCGATTCTCCCCTCCCTTGCACCTTGTGTAGTCATTGATATCTGTGCAAGGTGGGTATAAAAGGCTACCAAATCAGGATGATGTTTTCTCCTCCCTTTGCACAGATGTTAATGATTATGCAAGATGCCACACAGGGGAGAATCAGGCCCCATATATTGATATACTTTGCCCTGGTCTACACTATGAGTTTAGGTTGAATTTAGCAGCGTTAGATTGATTTAACCGTGCATCCGTCCACACGACGAAGCCATTTTTGTCAACTTAAAGGGCTCTTAAAATTGATTTCTTTACTCCTCCCCAACAAGGGGATTAGTGCTGAAATCGACCTTGCTGGGTCGAATTTGGGGTAGTGTGGATGCAATTCTATGGTATTGGCCTCCGGGAGCTATCCCAGAGTGTTCCATTGTGACCACTCTGGACAGCACTCTCAACTCAGATGCAGTGGCCAGGTAGATAGGAAAAACCCCATGAACTTTTGAATTTCATTTCCTGTTTGGCCAGCATGGTGAGCTGATCAGCACAGGTGACCATGCAGTCCCAGAATTGTAAAAGAGCTCCAGCGTGGACCGAATGGGAGGTACTAGATCTGATCGCTTTATGGGGAGAGGAATCCATGCTATCAGAACTCCGTTCCAAAAGACAAAATGCCCAAACATTTGAAAAAATCTCCAAGGGCATGAAGAACAGAGGCTATAACAGGGACCCACAGCAGTGCTGCGTGAAACTTAAGGAGCTCAGGCAAGTCTACCAAAGAACCAGAGAGGCAAATGGCCGCTCCGGGTCAGAGCCCCAGACATACTGCTTCTATGATGGACTGCATTCCATTCTAGAGGGTTCCCCTACAACTACCTCACCTCTGTGCTTCCCTCCTTCCCCTCCCCTCCTGGGCTACCTTGACAGTTATCCCCCCATTTGTGTGACGAATTAATGAAGAATGCATGAATTTGAAACAACAACTTTATTGCCTCTGCCAGTGGAGATCAAAGCGGGGAGGGGAGGGTGTTTGGCTTACAGAGAAGTAGAGTGAACCAAGGAGGCAGGTTTTCATCAAGGAGATACAAACAGAACTTTCACACTGTAGCCTGGCCAGTCATGAAACTGGGTTTCAAAGCTTCTCTGATGCACAGCATGCCCTGCTGTGCTCTTCTAACCACCCTGTGTAATCAACAGCCAGGCAATTTGCCTCAACCTCCCACCTCACCATAAACGTCTCCCTGTTACTCTCACAGATATTGTGGAGCACACAGCAAGCAGTAATAACAATGGGAATATTGGTTTCGCTGAGGTCTAACTGAGTCAGTAAACTGCACCAGCGAGCTTTTAAACATCCAAAGGCACAGTCTATCACCATTATGCACTTGCTCAGCCTATAGTTGAACTGCTTCTTACTACTGTCCAGGCTTCAGGAGCCATGGGAGCAAGGGGTAGGCAGGGGTAGGTGCGACCGCGTGGTGCTGCTGACTGGGAGAACAGCCTGAGGCAGAAGCATCCAGCTGGCATGATATTCCAGGCAGCACTGAATCTCCATTAGATGAAACTTAAAGAAGAGAATGACCTGGAGTCACTCATTTTTGTCCAGGTGCCCACGACCAACCTCACTGAGGCCGGCCAGGAGCACCCACAGGATGACAACGACGGCTAGCAGTCGTATTGCACCGTCTGCCGTCCGCAAGGCCAGGGGATGCTGCTGTGTAGCACTGCAGTACAGCGTCTGCCAGCAGCACCCAGGAGACATACAGTGATAGTGAGCTAAGTGGGCTCCATGCTTGCCATGGTATGTCATCTGCACAGGTAACCCAAGAAAAAAGACGAGAAATGATTGTTTACCGTTGCTTTCATGGAGAGAGGGAGAGGGGCCTGATGACGTACCCAAAACCACCCACAACAATATTTTTGCCCCATTAGGCATTGGGAGCTCAACCCAGAATTCCAGTGGGTGGTGGAGACTGCGGGAACTGTGGGATAGCTACCCACAGTGCAATGCTCCGAAAGTTGATGCTAGCCTCAGTACTGTGGATGTACTCCGCCAACTTAATGTGCTTAGTGGGGACACACACAATCGACTGTATAAAATCGATTTCTAAAAAGTTGACTTCTATAAAATCAACCTAATTTTGTAGTGTAGACATACCCTTAGTCACCAAGTCTGAAAATTAATTTCAGTAGGGTTTCACATGGGAGCAGGGATCCACCCATCTAGGTTTCTGTGGGCAGAAGTCCTGAACCAGGCCATATGAATTGATAGCACAGCACTAGATGCAGTTCTGCTGGTGGCTTCCTCCTAAAAATCCTGCTCCTATGGCATGTAGTTTCGCACAGGTGTATAAGAACTATGGTTTCCCCCCTCCTCAAAAATCCCTGTTTAATCACTGGTCAAAATTAAAACTGAGTGCAGCAACTGATGTTTGAAATTCCTTAGCACTGCTCTTAATAGCTTCCAAATTCACTTTCATAGCGGGTTTGTATTTTGTGAAGGTAAAGCAGGTTTGGATTAAGCATCATTAGAAATCATCAGAAGGCGTTACACTGGCCTATGTTGTATGGACTTTTTGTACAAATAAACTTGTTTTGTGATACCTTTGTCAAGCTGAATTTAAGCCATATAAAATGTTAAAGAAAAAAATTAGCACATCATGGGAATTTTTCAGGTGCACAATTCTGCTCAATCCTGCCTGAGCTGTATTGACATGCAACACCAATATTAATCTTTAATCAAAAACAAAACAAAAAAATCAACCAACAAACAAAAAAACTTCAAGTATACATAGTAGCTACTTTTTAACCATGTTTATTAACAACAATATGGATTTACCTTTGTCATGAAGTTACAATTAACATTGTATTATAATGTAATGGCTAAAGCCATTGCAGCATCAGTGGAAGTGTACTTTCCATAACCATTATAAAACTGATATTTTAACACTGCTCCCTCCCATATTGGCTAGCAGAAATGTCTTAGAACACATTCAATAGCAGATGATGTTTGGTGCCTATGGAAGTGTCCCACATGTATCTGAGTTAATGGCAACACCTCGTATGCTTCCTTTGACATTCCAGGAGTTGGTTTAGATTTGAAAACTGATTCACCTTTTTGGATAATTATAGCAGTTTGTTTGATGTTGCAATTCATTTGAACTAAATTGATTAACATGCTTGAAAAAAATGTGAAGCAGAAATACGACGGCCAAATTCTCTCTGGACTTACACCGCCTTCAATCCTACTGAACTCTATGGGATTGCACAAGATATGAGTCAGGACAAAAATTGTCCCAGTGGGACAAGTTCACTCCTGGTGTAGGTGTGCGTAATCCCATTGAGATCAATGGAGTTGAGCCTGATTACACCAAAGAAGGCTGAATATGACCCACCTATGCTGTTCTTTGAAGTCAGTGGAGCCACACAGGGATGAATTTGTCCTCAGATGTTTTAATCACTTTTTTCATTCCTTTGCTCTTACATTTTCTTTTTCTGCTTTGTTCTGTTTTCTTACTGACCTACTTTTCTCTGTGCTTTTTAAAAATTTCCCTTTTCTTCATCCCTTTTTATACTACTTTGTGCGTTACTTTTTATATAGTCAATGTGACATATGGGTTAATTCAGCTAAGCATTAGTTTCCTCAGGAAATAACTGGAATATTATCATTTTCATTTTATACAGATGCCCAACAAAATAAGGGTTTGAATCTGGACCCCTGACTCAGGCAGAGCTCGTGCTGAAGTCCATGGGATTTTTGCTTGAGTAAGAACTGCAGGCCCAGACCCATAAATAGTACTGTACATCAGGTGTTCCTCAATACAGCAATAATTCAGTATGACTTGACTTATCACAGAAGAGTAGGTGAATTACCTATCACCAGACTGTAATGACAGCAGTCATTTAAGTAGGATTATTTCAAAAACACATGTAACAGCTGTGGGCATGTGAATAAAAGTGTATGATCCGTGCAATCTTGAACCTTAGGCTAAAACACTATATCCATACTGAAATAAAAAGTATAGATCACATAAGTCAGGAGTATACAGAGTTTGTAAAACAAATAATCACCAAAAACTATTCTTTTAAGTTCTTTCTTCAATCAGGTACAACAAACATGCTGATCAGAAAACAGTTTTTTTGTGTAAGGCCCAGTCCTGAAACCCTTAATGAAGGCCAGATTCTGTCCCGTTTGACACCCTGCACAAGCCTCCAATGGAGTGCATATTAGGGCAGAATTTGGTCCTTATTGCCTACTCATGTAAAACTCCTATTGACTAAAATGGGAGCTTTGACTTAGTAAGTAGTTCAGGACAAGACCCTTAAGGCCAAATGCTGTTCCCACTGACATCAACAAATTATTGATATTGATTTCGGTGGGAGCAGGCTTGGTCCTTATAGTGTAATTAAAGATATAATGTGGACACAGGAAACTTCTGGTGAGGAAAGGACAGAACAGCACACTCTGTAAAAATCAAAACACATAGTAAATCCTCTCCAGATCTCCACAGATTCATTAATTATTCTTGCAGTTTTCCATCAGTAAAATGTTAAGAAAATTCCTATATGATAAGAACTGTAACTACAAAAATAAGGATGTAATGGTGACAATAAAAGAAAAAAAAAACCAGTAATGTCAACTTAAAAAAAGATAAGGGTCTTCCTGATTTATCTGATCTTTGTAAAGACATTTACATTTTCATATATAATTTATAGAATTCATTTATGTGCACAGAATTGTATTAAATAAATTAATTTAAAATTAGGAGAATTCAGGCATGTCATTTAAGCCAAAAATACCAAGTTCAGCGACATACATTATCAGTAAAAACCAAAATCCTGATTCTGCAACTGCATCTGTGCAGGCAGAGCCTGTGCCCATATGGAAACTCTCTGATTTCACATTAAGGCTCAATGTGGATGCAAAGGTCTGCTCAAGCAGATGCAGTTGCAAGATCAGGCCCCAATTTAGGATGCCGTTGTGTTCATATTTAATGAAAAAGGGGAGGCGAGTCTAAATATTGACACATCTGTTAGCTTTCCTGGGCTCAAGCTCTTGCCTCTACATCAGACCTAAGTACAGACTTACATCTAGAACATTATGAGATTTTATATAAATGCAAGAAAGGCACCATAAAACATTAGGAAAAAATAAAAGAAAATCCTAAAAATTGTATCATTTTTAGATATTGTACAATACTTTAAATTTACAGATTTGGCTGGACAAACTGCAGACATTCAAATAAGTCAATATTTAAATGTTCTCAGATGTTGAAAAACCTATTTATCATCACAAAAATATCTTCGCAATTAGGCTTTAATATGATCAGGCAGCACATAAAGAATGTAGTAGAGGCTGAATGCGATGGCAAATCAGTGATAGCTAATTGTGCTTCAAGACATCTTTCAGAATTTACCACCTGAGCTTTGTTCTGGCACAAGCCATAGAACGCAGCTTATCATCCATAGATCCTGCATCACTGACACAATATATACACTCTACAGTATATATGTACTTTCACATAATAAGGTTATGTAATATCCAGGAATATTTCTGTAAAAGAAATATGGAGGCACAAATTACAATGGATTCATAGTAAACAGTTCAAGTCCTTCACAATACAATCTACAGCATTTAGCCATGATTAAGACTGCTGTGACATTTCTGGTGTATAATAAATCCTCAGCAGGGCTGGGCTTTGATCAAACAGTGCTCTGAGAGAGCTGGAACTGGCACTCTCACACATTTGGAGTTCTTGTTGCTAGAGGTGGCCAGGCCCAGAACAGGCTGTCCATGAGTCAGTGGTACATGTAGGCCGTAATTTGTGGAGAGGCAACAAATA
The DNA here is from genome assembly GCF_007399415.2 of Gopherus evgoodei. Taxonomy (NCBI): domain Eukaryota; kingdom Metazoa; phylum Chordata; order Testudines; family Testudinidae; genus Gopherus; species Gopherus evgoodei. Next base: position 67,531,522 of record NC_044324.1, on the reverse strand, counting down.
GAAATCTTTATCAGTGGGGAAGGGTGGAGGCTCCCACAGGGTTCCATGGCAAAGCCCTGGTAAGGACCCATAGGTAGGCACTAGTTCTGCTACTGCACCTCTGCAGAAGTGAGATGTAGAAAGGCTATGAGAGCAAGAGGAGGTCTCGGGAAGAACGCTCAATATGCTGCAGGTTTTGAATCCCCAAACTTGGTGGGAGGTGGTATGGGGAAGGAGTCTGAGGGTCCTTTCTTGGCACCTTTGTAAAATGGCATTAAAGAGCTAATAAGAATGTGACCCCCTTCCCTCTCTCCTCCTCACCCTGTTTTTAAAAAATCAGTCCTCTTCAATTTGGGCAATTCAGTTGTTTTTCTCTATTATCTCTGCCATTTCCTAATTCCTGACATGGCTTTTTGGAAGAAACGCTAGCTGTCTGGGACCAACAGGCTGGAATTTTAAAGATCTTTTTCGTTGTCCCTGCCTCCCTGCTGGTATTTTCCATTTTCCCCCCATTTTTCCCCTTTCCCCCCCATTTTCCCCCTTTTTTCTTCTCCTAATTCATATTCTCCTTTGCTTATCATATTCTCTTTTTTCCTCTTCACCCCTTCTGTAGTCTCTCTCTCTTCCCTTATCCCCTTTGTTTTACCCTCTGCTTTCAATATCCCACGTTACCATTTTCACTTCCTTCACAGACTTCTGACACAGTATCATGGAGTATCAGGGTGCAATTGTGAAGCATAGTGCCACCTTCAGGGCAGAAAGAATTACTTCTATAATAAAGGCAGTGCCCTCTCCTCTCCTGTTGATTCTGCTTCCAGAATGCTTCAGATCCACAGGAAGGGCAGTGATATCAGCAAGTTTGGGGGAAGGAAAGCTGCCCCTGAATTTTTGGTGCAGTAGTCCAGATTATCCATCTCTAAGGCCAGCCCTTATCCTTTGAATTTGTACATTTCATAGCAAAAGAAGGTTCTTATCATAAAGAACCTGAAAGTGGTGTGCAAAGTACTTTGCCACAGCACTAAATCACCAAAAATATTACAGAAATTAACATTCTAAAGCTGAGAGTGTTAAAATAACTGATTAATGATGAGTTAATGTGTGTATCTTGCAACTAGCAGCCATTTCTAGTCCCATATTACTAGTTTCCTTGATACCTTGCTAGCAGCTGTAGATAATATTTTTCTTGTAAACATAAACTATTGTCTAATTCAGGACATATATATTTTTAATTAATCCAGAAGCAAAGTGCTTTAAATCTTATGATTTTTACTTCTGTATTGTAGAAACAACCCTATTTCTAAATGCTCAGATCTTTGCTTTCTGACAGTCTGCAGTATTAACTTTGTAGATTACTCATTATTTACACCTACTGTACTACATAAAAGTGATGTACATTAGGTATAAATCTGAATTTTAGCTGTCACTTAAGCATGCATTTTCATGCAACTAGAAGATATGGGCTCATACAACTGCCTTTCAGATTCTTCCTGATTCTTGCAATTTTATCTTATTAAAAAGACTTTAAAAAGAGTTCATGCTATGATATGTATGACTAAAGGAATTACTCAGCCAATGAAGAAAACTCATAAATTGTTATTTAAGTTTGACATGAGGCAAGCTGAGTGCATCTGTACTGTCCCCTGGCTTGCAAATGCTTTGAGATGATCTTGATATTCCAGTCCTTAGAGAGTCAGTAGAAAGAGCTGTTTCCACTAATGAGCGAGAGATGCTTTCAAAAGCCTCTGTTTTTGTCTCTGCTTCCAACTCTTCATCTGTTATAAATAATTTTGACTCCCTCCATTTGGAGTACACTTCCTGGCTCCCTCTTGAGCCACTGGAGTCACTCCCAGCAATGTGTACATTCAGTTCTTCAGATGATTGTATAAGGTTTTGTACAGATAAAGATTTTCCTAAATCCATTTGCACTACTGGTTTAACTGAGACCAAGGGTTCCCCTTCTGTATCAAGGTTTTTTCTCCAGGAAAGATCCTTTGTTACTTTGGACTGTGCAACTTGTTCATTATCCTTTAAAGCAACAAGGCAAGCGGTGACATCAGAAATATTTTCCTGTGTAGTTGCAGGAATAATATGAAGAGGCTCAGGCCAGTTGGCATCCTTGACTGAGGAGAAAGGTGGTATTTGTAATGTTGTTGGTGTTGTTGGCTTAGTTGCCTGGTTTATTTGGTTTGATGTGTTATTAGTTATTACTGTTGCAGGTTCATCATTTGGCACCTGTGTTGCTTGACTATGCATAGTTGGACTAAAAGCATAGTAAGCCTGAGTGCTAAATTCATTTGGTGTCAGTATAAGCTGTAGGCCACGAGTCATGTTGGCACTAGCTGATCTGGATACACATCCACTAGTTTGTGCAGAACTAGATAAATCTTTGCTATCTACAGGACTTTGATAATCAGAGGTCTGGTCACATTCAAAAGATGGCATTTGAAATGAAGCCAAAGTGAGCGCTGATGCAGATCCTTTCCTTAAGACCTGTTGATATATATCTAACAGGCTGTCCAGTTTTGACTCTATGGATTGTACCTGCAGATTGGGAAAAAAAGGTTAAAGTAAGTACAAAATATTATTGAAAAATATTTTCCTCCCTACAGCCTCTCTAGAATCTAAGCAAAGAGAAAATGTAACAGATAACAATATAACAATCCACATATAAGGGAAATGCGTGTTTCTCTGTATAAAAAAGCTACTCATCAAAAAAAGAAAGCTATTAAAAGCGATGTATTTACAGATGCTGCATGATCAAGTTAATGTTTTAGCTATTAAAGGCTGCAGATTTCAGTAGTGTATGTTTTTCCATTTCTGTACACAAAGCACATTTAACGTAATATAATTTGTGTTTTACTTCAACATTTAAAATAGTGCAGACACCAGATAAAGTTATTTTACCAAATTGTTGTAAATTGAAAACATCCATTATTAATTACAGAAAGTTATAAGCAATAAAACAAAATCATGGTCTCCTACAGTCACTCTACCTGCTTCTCCACCTTGACTACACGCCCTAACATACTAAAGTCATCAGTTGTCTCATTCTCTGCAGTATTCTTTTCTCGACTTTTCTTATCTGTTGTGATTTGTCCTTTTCCAAGAATCTGGTCAACGCTGTGAAAGAAATTGGAGACTATAATAATTCCTGAAAATGGTGAAATTGTGGAAGTATCCACTGTTCACATCTATTGAAAATTACAATTACAACTATTTAACAGTTTCTGAAAAATGCCTAAGAAAAAGGATGGATTTATTTTTGTTAAAATAATAGTAATCTAAGTTCAAAAAAATACTATAAAAGAGCATGGAATGATGTTTAAAGCATCCGGGGAGAGCAAAATGTGAAGCTAAATGACAATGGAGTTATATTTACTGTTACTTGTGAGATTTGTTACACATATAAATAAATGATAATAGATACATATTTGTGAGTGATAGTTTAGTCTCGAGTTATTGGCTCAATCCTCCAAACATTTACTACTGGCTACATTGCTTACTACCATTAGTAGTCCCGTTGGTCAAATATGACCAAAAGTGTTTAAAGCATGGGGCCCAATACGTATATCTCATGCTTAGTTGTATCTGTATTAAACCAGCACAACATAGAATTAAAAAAAAATAAGTTGGGAATGGTATGGGGAGATTTATTGTAATGCGTGCTCTTATTCTAAACCAGTCAGGGCCGCCCGGGGGGGCGGGGGCGGCAAGTGGGGCAATTTGCCCCAGGCCCTGGGCAGGGGCCCCCATGAGAGTTTTTTGGGGCCTCTGGAAACCTCTCGCGGGGACCGGGCCCCTGGAGCTTCTTCTGCTCCAGGTCTCTGGTGGCGGGTCCCGGGGTAGAAGGACCTTCCGCTGTGGGGCTTTGGGGCACTTCAGCAGCGGGTCCTGAGGTGGAAGGACCCCCAGCCGCCTAAGTGCCCCGAAGACCCGCGGCAGAGCGTCCTTCCGCCCTGGGACCCCGCTGCCGAAGTGCCGGGTCTTTGGTGGTAATTCGGCGGCAGGGGCCCCCCCCGCCGCCAAAGACCCCAGACCCCCTGAATTCTCTGGGTGGCCCTGAAACCAGTGAGTGATATGAAGCAGGGGAAAGTTGCTTAAGAGAAGGTTTAAAAAAATAATGTTCAGCAATAAGGGCTCTAGGCTTTGAATCAATCAGGGCCACCCGGGGGGGGGGGCAAGTGGGGCAATTTTCCCCAGGCCCCACAGGGGCCCCACAAGACTATAGTGTTCTCTAGTATTGCAACTTTTTTTTATGGAGCAGGCCCCTGAAATTGCTTTGCCCCAGGCCCCCTGAATCCTCTGGGCGACCCTGGAATCAATGTCTCTGAGAACTAATGAGCAGTATTGAACCCTGCACCTCTGAGTGTTCTTCAGATGTCATTTCATAGTGGCCAACTGGCATACAGTATATAGCAACCAGAGGTGGAGGGAACTGCAAAACTCTGCATTGGAAAGGCTGGGCACAAACAGAGGGCTTGGGCTTCTAAATCCGGGAAGCGTTTCCCAAATGCAAATATAAAGATGGCGCTATATGAATCATGGATTTGTCTGTTTATTACCGTATGGAGTCCAGAATATTAAAATATAGGATCCGGGACATTGTGGTGCTAATGGCCCACAGCTTCTATTAACTTCAATGAGAATATAAGGGATAGGAAAACACTTTTCAACAGGTCACTGTATTAAATATTCCGTCAGCTTATGAGTGCACTTTAAAAAAAGGGGGGGGCTAAGGTTTTCCATTTTCTGGGCCCAATTTACATCCACATTTTTTCCACCCACAATTTAATTGCAGGCCTAACTGCATTCACAAAAAGGAAGACCAAGTTACAGCACAGGTGAAAACTTGGGCCAAAAAAAAAAATTTTGGTAAAGTAAAAGACACACAATTCTTCTGGCGCTAAATGACAAAACAGCTCAAGGTATTTTTACACAGGAAGGCTCTTCAATGATGAAGGATTATTCTTTCCTTACCGGGACTGAAGGCTTTTTATTCTGCACAACATATCAAGGTGACCAGCTGAATACTGTTCAATTACATCTTTTACATCATATGGACGTAATGTCTCTTTAAACTTTCTCTTTGCAACATGAAATTTCATGATTCTGTGGAAGAAACATTTTTCCTGATTAATCCTTATACATTTTTCTAAAACAATAAAATCATCAATACTGATTCAAATGTTAGCTCTGTCTATCTTCATAATTCTGACAGCTTAGTGTTACATCAGCTAACTTAAACTAAGGCCATGTCTCCACTATAAAGTTTTGTCAACAAAAGGCAGCTTTTGTCAATAAAATAGTGAATGCACACACACTGCGATGTGACTTTTGGTAGCAAAAATGCCCTGTTTTGGTGACAAAATACAATCACCCCAAAGACAGATGTAAGTCTTTTTCCTCTAAATTTTCAACAACAAAGTGCCAGTGTAAACACCACACTTGATTTTATCGCTTTAATTGGCCTCCCAGAGGTGTCCCACAATGCCCATCATGATCACTCTGGTCAGCAGTTTGAACTCCACTGCCCTGCAGTCAGGTAAATAACCATCTGCCCTTCCCCCTTAGAAGCCCCCAAAATTTTTGAAATTCCATTTTCTGTTTGCTCGGTATGGAGAGATCTCACTGCATCTTCCCAGGTGACCATGGCAGATAATCGCAGCACCTCTCCGGCTTAGACCACTGCAGAGCTGCTAGATCTGCTCAGTATATGGGTAGAGGAGGCTGTGCAGTCCCAGCTGCACTTGAGCCACGGGAATTGGGATACCTACAGGCACATTTCTCGAGGCTTGTGAGAAAAGGGCTGTGATCGGGACACACTGCAGTGCAGAGTGAAGATAAAAGAGCTGAGGCCGGTGTACCAAAAGTTGAGGGAGGCAAACCGTCACTCCGGTGCTGCACCTAAGACCTACCGGTTCTATAAGGAGCTGAATGCTATCCTTGGTGGTGACCCCACCTCCACTGCTAAGAGCCCCATGGATACTTCGGTGGGTCTGGAGGTGGTGGAAAGAGGACCTAATCCGAAGGACAAAGTCAGTGATGAAGAGGTGGAGTTAGACAATGTTGTGGAGCTCCCAATGGGGTCTCCCAGTGAGGTAGGCATCCAGAAACTGTTCACCACTCCAAAGGTGTCTAGCCAGTCTCAGCAGTTGCTCTCCGGCAAGCAAAAAGCAGGAGAGGAGACACCTTGGTAAGTGGCTGTGGTTTGCGTAGTGCAGAGGTGGGTTCAGGGTATAGAAATGTAGAAGTCTGGCTGTGTTTCCGTGAGCTGGACATTTCCCTGTGCAGCTTATCAGTATGGTGGAACAGGGTGTTGATGCACACCAAGATCTCACAGGAATCCTCCAGAGAGATCTTCAGGAAAGCTTCCTAGAGGTACTCAGGAAACCTCTGCGGAAGGTTCCTTGGCAGAGCAGCTTTGTTCCTTCCCCCATTGTAGGGGACTTTCCCGAGTCATTTGGAATCATTCGTGCAGGGATCAAAGTGTCACATAGGCGAGCATCATAGGGAGCAGGGCAGAAGTCACAAGCATATAGTAGATGTACCCTCATGTGATGGGGTGGACTAGGTCCAAAGGCCCCCTGCTGGAGGCCTCATGGTTCTGCCACACCCATTCCAGGGAAGGTGCATTGGAGAGGTCCTCCAAGCATGCTAGAGTAGCTGCAGAGGAAGCAGCCAATCAGGGCCCAGGAAGGCCTTATAAAAGATGCTGCAGAGCAGAGCAGTAGTCAGTTGCTGCTTGGAGCAGGAGAAGAAAGGACTGCACACCTGACTGCCTGGAAAAGCAGCAGGGCCCACGGGAGCATTTAATAATCATGCTTCTGTGCGTTGTTTCTTGTGCTTCGGCAGATGTGGCCATCAGGATCACCTCCCCCGCCCCACATGCTGGCCGAGCGTCTGCGCCAGATAAGAAAGCACCCAAATGGAGCAAAGAAGACATGTTCTGGGAGGTACTGCACTTGTCCAGTGCAGAGAAAAGGGAACACAAGGAGTGGTGGAAACTGAAAGGCAGAACAGAAAAGAAAATCAGGAGTTTGTTAAGGACGCTACTGAGTGGATGATTAAAGTAATGGAGGAGCAAATGCAGAAGTTGAAGTCCTTAATAATGCTGCAGACTGAGTAGATCAGTACTCGCCCTCTCCTGCAGTACATTCAGAACTCTTTTCCATGTCCCCATCTCCCCTCAAACTCTGCCCGCACAGTCCTTTCCACTTTCTGGGACTTCTCGGTTTCTCCTTCACTCCACCCCCTCAGACAACTTTCATAATGATAGCTGGACCTACACACAGCTCTGAAAGTCTGCTCTTCCCTGGAACCTCCTTTCCCACTAAGCATCCTTGGGTGTTCGGGTGTGTTGTTTTTTGTACAATAAAAGCAAAGTTTTTGAGTGGTAACTCATCTTTATTTGTTTTCTACAAATTGAGATAGCAGGCATTACCAATATATACACAGGCAGTTTATTCATATGGTTGCTGGAATGTAAGGCTCCAAATATAACCATTACTTCCTAGGAAAACTACATGTAACATAACATTGCAGCACTAATCACAGAGCTAGACATTACTGGTTCTCATTTTCAAAGTGTTGCCTCAAAGCCTCCCTGATTCAAACTGGCCCCCTCTGGGCTCCTCTTATAGCCCTCATATCTGGCTGCTCAAAATTAGCAGCCAAGCGGTCTCCCTCCACACTCCACCTCTGAGCAAACCTTTCACCCTTAAATTCACAAAGATTATGCAATGTACAACATTCAACTATCACCATGGGAATATTATCCTCATTAACGTCTAACCTGCCATAAAGGCGCTCCTTTAATCTGCCAAAGGCACATTCCACTGTCATCCAGTACCTACACAGCCTGTTGTTGAACCACTCCTTACTGCTGTCCAGGTTTCCCATTCAAGGTTGCCTGTAAGGGGTACACCGGATCTCCTAGGATCACTGTAATCTTCTGGTTTGGAAAGAAAGTGCCCACTTGTAGCTCTCTATACAGGCCAGTGTTCCTGAAGATGCATCCCATGTTGATGTCAGTGAAACACCTGCAGTGATGCACTTTCCACAAGTGCCTGCAATACTATGGAGAAGTATCCCTTTCCTATTGATATACTTCATAGCAAGGTGGTGGGGTGCCAAAATTGGAATATGTGTGCCATCCATTGCCCCTCCACAGTTAGGGAAATCCATTTCTGCAAAGCCATCCACTATTTCACGCACGTTTTCTAGAGTCATGGTCCTTCGTAGCAGGATGCAATTAATTGCTCTGCACACTAGCATTAACGCAGCCCCAAAGGTCGATTTCCCAACTCCAAATTGATTTGCCCCCAACTGGAATTGTCAGCTCCCACACAGCGATTGCCACACGCTTCTCTATCGATAAGGAAGCTCTCATTGTGGTGTCCTTGCCCCGCAGTGCTGGGGTGAGCTCCACACACAGTTCCAGGAAGGGGGCTTTCCACATCCGAAAGTTCTGTAGCCACTGCTCATTATCCCACACCTGCATGATGATAGGATCCCACCATTCAATGCTTGTTTCCTGAGCCAAGACTGATGGTCTATCCTATGCAGCTGTTCTGTGAATGCCAAAAGCAATCTAAAGTTGCTCCTATCCTTATCACACAGCATGTCACACAACTGGGAGCATCTTCAGTTAGGAACTTTGCAATTAACTGCACTGCCATCCACAACGTCTTCATGACAGCTAACAGAGCACAGGAGAGCAGTGCAGGATCCATCCCTTCTCACAAAGATACCGGGGTGCACAGCAAAGAATGGCTGTTGAAAAATGCTGCAAAAGAACCCCATGGACTGCTGGGACAGAAAGCAATGCATCATGGGACACTGAGCCCGGTCCCAAGATGCACTGCAATCCACTCCGCCTTCCCACAACACCTTATAACATAAAGTGTTGAGCTGGACTGTGGGATAGATACCCACAGTTCACTGCTCACACTGTCAATGACAGTGCCCCAACTGTGGATGCACTCTGCCGACAGAGGGAGCGATTGTGAACATGATATTCTGACTTTTATTATGCTGATTTTTGAGTGTCAACATCACTTTTTGTCAACAAAACTTGATAGTGTAGACAAAGCCTAAGCTAGGCTGATGATATTTTCTTCTGAACTTCTGAGTTATACTCAGCGAAACCCTCCTTATTCAAGATGATTCATGGCGCTTACAAGCACAACTCCACTGAAGTCCACATTTTTCAAGTGTAGAATTGTCATCTTAAAGACTTGTTACATCGGATTTTAAATAGCTTGTTTAAAGTTATAAATGTGTGCCCATCAAAGTGTTCTCTTCAGTTAGGTGCAAATTCAGCAAGGTACTTAAACATGTGATTAGTCTCATTGAGGTCAATGAGTCTGCTTAGGTCCTCAAAGTTAAGCTTGTATGTCATCAACTTCTTGAACCAGGACCTTAATGCTGAGGGAACTTTCATAGCTAAATCTCAACAATTCAGAAGTTTTGTTTTGTTGCTAGATTGTTCTTTTCAAAGCATCACATTTTGTTAGCAAATGTCTTCCTAGTTATATGTGTATAATTTTAATCTAACTCAGGCAAGTGCTGAATAAATTAAATGATAAAAATTGCCATGCTAATTGTACTCTCCTTTATATAATCAAACCTGTGCACATAAAAGGGTGTGCTTTGATTTTCTATTGAGAAAATAGTAATGTATATCCATCTATATCTAGGTAGCTATACCTAGACATATATGCAGTGTAGTTGTAGCCATGTTGGTCCCAGGATATTAGAGATAGAAGGTGGGTGAAGTTATATCTTTTACTGGACCAACTTCTGTTGATCTGAGACACAAGCTTTTGAGCCACAGTGGAGAAGAGCTCTGTGTGGTTCGAATGCCCATCTCTGTCACCAACACAAGTTGATCGAATAAAAGCTATTACCTCACCCGCATTGTCTCTCTAATACCTATAGATAAATATATAGCTGCGGATGGCTGTATGAATGCCAATTTGAATCAAACCAAACAATTTTGCATGCAGTTTAAAGGCCTTGATTCTGCTCCCACTGAAGTCAGCTGCAAAGTCCCCAGTGATTTTAGTGGGAGGATGCTAAAACCATTATAAATAATTTAATTATAAGTATTCACTTTCTTGTGTTCCTTATAAGTACAGTACCACACTTCCCATTTTGTAAGTATCTTTAATTGTGCATCCAATTTGTTTCTCATTAATTTTTCATTTGTTGATTACCAGTGTCTCTTCATGCAGGCCAGTATTCTTCATTTTTAATTCTTTGTTTTGCTGCTTTGGGACCAAACACTGCAGTCCAGAGATCTGACTGAGGCACAGTTTCCATTCAGGTACAATTATGACATTTTCCCAATTGAAATCAATGGTTGAATAAGGATTGTGGGATATGACTGTTGGATTTTACTGCAAAGCAATCAAAGGTGCCGTTCAACAGCAAATAATTAATGATGAAACGTAAATTTCACATAAAGAGCATTTTGCACAATTTTCTGTAATTTGTGTGGCAATCAGATGTTTAACGGGTATTTTTTAAGAACAGAAAACTTTGTGTTAAGTCATAAATGTGAAGAAATACAGGCCAAAGATTTTGAATATATCTTTAGGCACCTAAATAAAATTGATCAGATTTTTCAAAGGTGATGTGAGCTCCTGTAACTTCCACTGACTTAAATGGGAGTTGTGGAAGCTCAGCATATTTGGGAGTCTGAAAATTTGGCCATATGGCTTTGTGTTGAAGAGAAGTAAAAGGAGGACACTTGTCATAACTTGGTAAGATCTACACTCTAGTGCATCTGACGAAGTGGGTATTCACCCACAAAAGCTCATGCTCCAATATGTTAGTCTATAAGGTGCCACAGGACTCTTTGTCACTCTAGTGCAAGTAAGCAGGTAGGGAACACAAAACTGTTGGCCCATCTGCAGAATGTGCACAATCACCAACAGTGTTGCCTAGTGTTCAGGCAGGGTTTAGCAGGGCGTCTCCCCATTGATACACAGTCCGATCCCTTCAGTGCCCTGGCCCCAATGGTTTCCAGTCCTCCCCTTTAGCCCAGAGATTTTTTGAGGGTCAGAGGGTGGGCCCTTGAACAGTCAATGCCTTTTCCAGCTGGTCTGTCATCTAGATGAAGATTTCTAGTGTTGTAGTGTCCTCTTGGGGTGGGTGGGGATCCTGGGCCTGCTCTCTCACTAGGCTCCAATCCAGGTTCCCCTCAGACAACTTCCTATCCCCAGCCCCTTTTAGCTCCCCAAAATAATTTACTCCAATCAAGTCTATGACCTGCTCGCTCAATCACTTGCCTCTCCTATGGGGGTTTGCACAGGTCTGTGTTGTCAGGTCCCAGGAAACGGGCTCCTGGGCAGTACTTTCCCCTCCGCGCAGCTGTCTGCTCCCTTCTACTGCCCTGCTCTGAACTGTTGCTCTCCCCTTTTTAAAGTCCTATCTCCAGCTTGTCCAGGCCCTGCAGGAGTGGCTGGGCAGGACTGCCCGGCAAACCCCTTACTCACCAGTGTGGGGTTTGTATATCCCATCACACCATCCCTAATCCTAATATTTCATGCTATAATATTAGCTAATTCAATTTTTATTATACTACATAATTCATCTGTAAGATAGCCAACAAGAAGATAAAAGCCATGGTTATCACTCTGTGATAACTAGAGATTAGTATTACTTTAAATGGAATTACATGAAAACTGTACTTTGTATTATTTCTTTACCACATTATTATAAAAAGTATGCAGTCAGAGCTGAAATTTATAATGGACCCCTACTGATTATGTATAAACCTGTTATTCTAAGTAGTATTGATCTTTTCCCACAAGGCTTAGTTTCTTGATTTGTCGCGTTATTGTAAATATGAAGTTAAATGGTGAATTCATATAAGGTGGAGTGTCACTAGTATAATGGATGAAGCATAATCTTGGTCATAGAGTCCAGAAACGGAAGAGACTTATTAGGACAACTACTCCATCTCCCTGCCAGTTCAGGACTGATCTCCTTTGTGCACAGTGAACAGGTAACTTTAAATATGCCAAGGGACAAACTTCCACTGGGTGACTGATTCTACAAGCCAGTATATCTCACTGTCATTTCCAACACGGAGGCACCTGAAGCAGGGAAAATGTTGGAAATGGAATTTTTTCACATAGTTGTCAAATGACTCCAACATGTTCTATTCTTAAAACCATCTAATCCCTGTGTATCCAGTTCTTCGTTCAGGTTATGAAGAAAAAATTAATGTAACTTATTCCAAAACAACTTGCATTGCAAAGGTGGTTTATTTAGAAAAAATATGGTTGTCTTTTTTTTTCTTTTTTCTTTGTTTTGGTAGCCATACATGATTGCCATGCACACTCCTCCTGAAGTGCAATATGAGACTCAACAGGAAGTATGGAGCCAGGGAAGTAGTACGTTATATGGGGAAATAATAGAATTTCCTACTATGGGGTGGCATGTACAAGAAAATTGAGGCAGAAGGTCAGTTTTCATTATCGGGCCATAAGCCTGGTTAATCAGCATACACAAAAATCTGAAGTGTAGATCAGCACCTTGTCTAGAAGCAGTAAGTTGTTAAATTCACTGGCTTAAACCAGGGCTTTGGTTATTCAAGGCTGTTTTAATATTTTTCCTAGCTTGACCAAGGTTCTATGTTGTTTTGGAACTCAGGATGATTCTAGCTATTTGGGGAGAATCTCTTCTAATATATCTATGTTTCCTGATGTAACAAGGGTCTTTTTCCTTGCCTCCTCTGAACCAGGAGTCCTCTGAGCCTAAAGGTTTTTCGTTAACTTCAGTTGGAACAGAATTAGTCTAACACTCATTGATTTGAAAAATTCTACCCTTGATGTCTATTTCCATTTCTTTCCAGACATGAGATTGTATAGTAATTGCACCTGCTCTTAATGGGTCGATTTTGCTGGAGCCCTGTTCTCAAAAATGTTAGTAGTTAGGGCCTGGATCTAGAGCTCATTGAAGTCAGTGGGAATTTTCCCACTAATTTCAATGGGTTTTGGATTAGCCCTTATTCCCGTGTGCCTCAGATGTGTGAAGTTTTCTTCTGGATTCCAAGAATACATGTAAAATATCTACAGGAGGGAGGAGGAGAAAGAGATATATGAGCTATACAAATAATAAAGAAGTAAAAAGAATGGAGTTATTAAAACCTGTCAGTCACTATGAAACATAAAAATGCAGCGATTATTTAAATGATGGAACTGAGGGGTTCATTTGGAGTTGTTAAATTCTATTGATTCAGTAATTGTCAATTAAAAAATAAGTCAATCTGTTTTTTTAAAAAGTCCTGAAATAACTATTTATATAATAGATTTGAATAAATGTAGACACCAATTATGGTTAACAATAGCAATTTTATGGACTTTTTTCAAAATAAACGAATTATGTCACAACTCCAAAAACTTTGAATTTCCTTGTATTTGTTAGTTTTAAATGTTAAACTATTTTTGTGTGTTCACATATGCTACAAACTAAGGGTCTGATCCTGCAAACACTTACACATTGGATGACTTTACTTGCATGTAATAGCACTACTCCCGCAAGTCAAGTTACTCATATGCTAAAGTATTTGAAGAATAGGCTCTTAAAGCACACAACAGGTATATGGCACACTAAATGCAGCTTAGTGCTTGTTTTCTGCTTGTACCACAAGAGGGCAAAAAAGACTCACCACAAACCTTAACTGTATGTAAACTGAGTAGAACCATATGGAGTCCATTCACAACAAATTCTGACTAAGCAGAAAGTGAAACAAACAAAAACAAACAAACCAGTGCAGTCCCCTGTCTATTTGAAAGGCTAATTATTTTTTCTCAGAGTCACTGTATTAAGTATAACAGAGTCATTTTTCTATAATTTAAATATAATGTGATGAATGATACCCTGTATACTAACCTCATCTAATAAAACAACTGGTGTAAGGCAACTTTACCATAAGAATTATTCATAAATAATGGCCCAATTCATCATCCAGCAGAGAACAGAAGCTAAATTATTTTGTATCGAATTGAGCTCCAAATGATTTCAGACACTTTTGTATCAAACTGCGTCACTTACACCCCAAGAATCTCTGTGTGACCTTCTCTGCATCTTTACTGAGGCAAAACTCCTCCTGAAGCTCAGACAAGTTTTCCATGAGCAAGGACTGCACATCAGGCCAAAACAGAACAATATTAGCAAAGTCACCTCATGTCAATAACTTCAAATGCAAGAGCAGCAAAACTCAGGATTACAGGGACATGAAGATTCGTCTTGTACAAGGTTTTGCTTCCCATTTGTTTTGTATTTCTTTCCCTGCACGTTGCATTTCCCTCCCCATTCATGTTGCCAGTTATAGTGTTACATACAAACACGCTTGTCATTAGTGGAGACTACAAATCTGCAGATATCCACGGACCATTTTTGCAGATTGGATGCAGATACAAATTTTGTATCCACGCAGGGCTCTAGTCATTGTGCCCTTTACTGAGTCTGGGGCTGAGCAAATGCATTATCAGTTCCTTTAGTGACCCTGATGCTCTCGCGTCATTATTTAAAAAAATGTTTATATTGCCATAGCACCAAGAAGCCTCCTTAAGGACTGGATCCCTAGTCTGAGAGGCATCATGACATAGTCCCTGCTTTGAAGATTACAATCTAGGAAGATTGCTTTCCTCTTAACTAAACAAGACTCCCACAACTTCACTGTTGAGTGTGAAAACATGCCCCACCACTTCCAGCAATTCAGCAGCCCCATGAAGCTTGCCCAGGGTGCTGGTTCTACCACAGTGCTCTTCTACACTGCTGGTTCCATGGCTGTTTTTTCCCATCCCCAACCTCAGCAACCCCTCCTGGTTTTCTGCCTGCAGAAAAGGTCAGGAACTAATAGCAGGGAGGCAGATCATGTGGGAAGTGCAAGCCATGGAAGGAGAGTGTTCAAGCAGGGCTGATTTACTCAATAGGCAGACTAAGCACATGCTTGGGGCACCAGCAAAGCAGGGGGCACCAAAAAAAAAGGAGATTTTTTTTGAAAAAATTTGATATTTGATATTTCAAAAAAAGCATCGAAGTACTGTAATCATCCTGGGAAAAATCAGAACTTTGTTAGACTTCCTTACACTCCAGTACACACTCTTGCCCTATTTTTCTGTTTTCTTTTTATTACTTATCCCTACCTAAACCAGGGGGGCCTCCTACTAATGCACATCGAAATAATGCGAGGAAATCAGAGACTGTAACTGATCATTCTACTCCTGGTGGTCAAACAAACATTGTTCTAGAAGGTGTGGATGTGTCAGAGACTGAACCTGCTCATGCTGTAAATAATAGGAGAAAAGATCCTAGTATGTCGGTTGATTTCAGTACCAATGATGTAGCTTACTGGATAGATCGTGGGCCAAATGACTGTCAACACCACACTGGGCCATTTAAGAAATCACATCGGCCTTTTATCAATGGCAAACAAACAAGATATTGTCCACAAAAAAATATTTTTCGGCATGAAAGTGAATGGTGAGAAATACACTCGAGAATGGTTACTGTATTCACATCAACAGGGTCTGTGTACTGTTTTGTTTGCAGTTTGTAAGTATCTTAATCAAATGCCTATAAATGTTCTGTTATTTTTTGTATGACGTTTAGCTACGTTATTTGGATTTCATATTAACACCAAATGAAAATGTATGTATAAAAACATACAGCAGTTAGAGATAGAAAAGACCTCCTGGGTCAGCTAGCTTACTTCATTGCCATACTGCACAGTTATTCTCTACTGCATATTTCTTAGCGCTGATTTTATAAGTCCTAGGAAATGGAGGAATCCCACCATTTCCATTGGGACAATATTATGCAGCCTAGTTGCTCTCACTGTCAGGAAACAGTCAGATATGTTGTACTATATGGTAAAGTTTTTTATTAGTTTCTCCTTTTGACTTTTATATGCTTGGTAAATGTGAGTTAATGGCCATAGTTAAAAACTGCAGTGCTTTCTGTCAAGCCTGCATGTCTCTCAGTGCAGGATACTAACGGCTAATTGCTGTCCAGGGATCCAGGACTGGTTCTGATAATACCACCCATCCTGCCACCACAGAGGGGCCTAGTATACCATGCACAGGTTGAAATATTAGTTATATGTGTACTGCTCTTGCTCTGCTGGTGCTTGGTGTGGATTATGAACTGCTTCGTGCTGACTGGGAGCTCCGTGGTGAGAGCATGATCCTCTGGGGAATCAGGACGCTGCTTCCTTCATTTTGGCCCTGACTGAGCCACATGGCACCATTTTTCTTAATTCACTATTGCCCGAACACTTCTCCTCAAACACATACAACCATTATGGAGAACTTTCCCTGTCTTCCCATGTAACTCCCTCCCTCAACTGGGCTGCCACAGGAGCTTGGGAGAGGTGGGGCAGAGAAAGCGGTGTCCCTTATAGCCAAAAAGTTCAAGTATATGACTTTGAAGAGCCCGATTTGCTTGAACTGTTACTGAACAGATCCAGTGAGTGAGTCTTCAGTCTCCCTTGCTACTTGGAAGCAGTCAGACCTGTGAGCAATGGGTGCTGGCTAAGGCCCTTTCACTGAAGAACACATTAGTTCTTTCCACCTCCAGAGATGCAGTCGCCACTGCCTCTGCAGCGCACTAGCACTACCTCTCTCATTTCAAAACTTCCAGAGGATTTTAAAACAAATTTATTTTTTTTGTCATTTTACAGCAGTTTAGGCACAAACTTGAGGTGTGACTTTGTCTTTCTGAGGATAGCCTTTTGAAACACAGCAATGGCTCTCCCCTGCTGCCAGAGGTATGTTCTTCTCTAAAGTGATAGATTCTGCCACGGAGATGCACAAGATGAGAGCTGTGGGAGCACTCATTCAAGAATGAAGAATGTTTCATAGCAAATTATAAGCTCTGTGCATTGTTCAGAAACACTGCAGTCAGTTCATGATAGCATTTCCCCCAATAATTCATTTTTCAGTGGCAGTGCTTGTCTATAAAAATTGATTTGGTAAAGGAAGTATGAAGTTCTGTGCGACTGTAACAGTACCCATAGCTGGGGAATCTGCAGTGACTGAATTTCTGGATCTAAATGTGTGAGTCTCTACAGCTTGAGTGAAAGGATCAGGCCTATTAGTTTGAAGACTATAAATCTCACACATGGTCCAGCTATTCCAGGGGGCAAAAGGCCCACACTTAGTTAACATGGGTTATATTATGATACTGTTACTGAAATGAATGGGACTACCTGAGAAGTAATGTGTGAGCATGATATCAAAATGTGGCCAGTGGTATTTAGGTCAGTTTCTTTTCTTCTTTTCTTCCCAAACTCACCATTACATGAATATATTTCTCTTTAAGTAATTTTGTGCAGCTTGCCACTTTGATAAAGGAGACAGAACTTGAGATTAGTTTAAAACTGTTCGAGTCATAACTAGATCAATGAATTGTCATCAACAAGGCTCTGCTTAGCTGCAGGACTATAACTGTTCTGAACTCACCAGAATAAACTTATACCATAAAAATATGCTATTGCAGAAAGATTTGGGAGTAAGCAAATTCAATACACATTGTCAATTTGACAGTGAGAAATATTAGAGACACAAGGTAGATCAGGTAATATATTTTACTGGACCAACTTCTCTTGGTGGAAGAAAAAAGCTTTCCAGCTACACAGAGCTCTTCTTTTCTGTTAGCTCGAAACCTTGTCTCTCTCACCAACAGAAGTTGGTCCAACGAAATATATTATGTCCTCCTCCCTTGACTCTCTCATATTCTGGGACCAGCACAGCTACAGCACTGCAAAGTGAGAAATATTATAACTTTTCCAGACCTGGTGACATACATTCAGTAAAGCTACATCTGTATGTTGAGTGTATTTTGAATTACAGAACATATATTGTAAATCAAGCTTCACTTTTCTCTTTCTCTTCCCATTCAAATAAGACCCATATTGTAGAATATGTTTTTGAAATGTTGAAAAGAGGATAACTTAGAGCTGTGGAAATATATCAGCTTCTAGTAGGCATATTGCTGAATAGCAGGGGGGAGAGAATTATACTAGCATGTTTACTAGTGATGTAAAAACATAGCCATACAATAATTTCAATAGCCAATAACAGAGCTCTCAAATATTTCTTCACTAAGTATTCTTCACCCACCTGATAGCTCTAATGATGGTTTTAAGTGCTGGCGTGAGATCTTCTACTGATACATCACATTGGCATCCTCTCTCATCACAAACATCGTCTGTTCCAAGAGTGGTGTCAGCTACAGGATACATTTACAAGCCTAAATAACAAGCACTTCAAGACAATACCCCTGTACATTTAGGTAGCTTTCCTCTCATGCTGTCTATATTGGGAAATAAAACTACATTAAGGGAACCAAGTTCTGCTGTCTAGTCTAAACCTAAAAGCAGAGAGGAAAACAGAATTTTAGTAATGAGAAAGAGAAAAAAGCCTGAGACCTATTAGATCATCAGTCTATCTCCCTGCTAGTGCAGGATTGTTCTCTATAGTCCAAATAGATACTGTAATACCAATACATTTATAATGCAGGTCTGCGTGGCATCTGAGTATATCACATCATGTTCTCTGTTTTAGGAAGAAGCAACAGGGTAATAGAAACCATGGCAGAACCACAATATAGATACAAGACACATATTATAATGATGAATTATTAGTTATTATGTATATAGCACCGTAAATATACATAGCATTTAACAGAAAAATAAAGGATTTGCTCCCTCTTCCAGAGAGCACATTTATTCTGTGTGAGGACAGCTGAATGACCAAATACTCCACTTCAGGTAAAAACTGTGTTTAACAGAAGAAAGATATAGGATGAAATACATACCACTTCAGTTGGCCCACGTAAGCCTTCTGCCTCTAAGCCACTTAAGAATTGCCTTTTGTCTGCCATAGTGGGAGCTGAGGGAGCTCTCTGTACTAGCTAGTCTTACGATGTAGAAGAAATTTGCTTATTTTATGCATAAAATATTTATGCCCCATCCCCTCCCTAATGCAAGCTTGGATGCCTGCCAAAATTATTAATTAATTTTAATAAACTATGTAATTATCCTGCTATATTATTTTAAGTTCACCAAAGCTACTAATAATTAAAATAATAACTGAAAACCGTACTTAATGCTGAACTTTCCAGGTGTTTCACACTTCTGTTCCTGATTTAGTCTTTCCAATAACTTTCCCCATTTCTGGAATTTCCTGCCTTATCCCTAAATATCATACTAAATGAGTCTCCCTTTATTCTAGTGGTATTTTCACTAAAAATCTGATTCTTCTCACTTACACTGGTGTAAATCAGGAGTAACCCTGTTGAAATCAATAAAATTACAGCTGTATAAAACCAGTGAAAGAGGAGATTCTGACTTCTGCAGTTTAAAATAAAGTGCATTTCTAAATGGTGGCCTCTATGATAAAATTCTTGGCTCTTGTTCTAAGTGTAGCTTAATTAATGAAAGAGCTCCTTTACTGGAACATTGCAAAGAAAAATCTGCATAAAGCTAGTGTTGAATGAGACTCATGCAATCTATGAAATTCTCCAGGCAGTTCACAGACACAAATATCTTCAAAATACATTCATAGATACACAACAAAAAGTTCTTGCAAATTTAAGCCAACACAAAAAAGAGGCACTTTTCTTAATAAATTGCTTTCTTTCTTTCTAATATTTCCATTAGCATGAGTTTCCCTCAGTATGGTAGGAGCTCAATACAATATGTCAATGACGCTGCTGAGGAAAAGCTATAAACCTTTTTTGATATATACAAGAAATGTGCGTATTTCTTTATAATACTTAGAGACTTGGAAATGCCACCCACTCACATCAAGGGGTGGGAGAAATTGATGCCACTGTAGCAAGGGAGGGAGATTTTTGCCAATGGACAATAGGTAGAGACTCCCAGGGGAGGAGCTGGCAGCCATTGCCAGTTGGGGGAGAAGGGTACTGATTGGCCAGCATTCCCAGCTCCCAGGATTTAGCCAGTGCAGGACCCTTGTGGAGCCTCTTTCAGCTCTGTTCCAGCTGCCCACCTTTCCCATCTGAACTAGGAATGGGAACCTGGCCTGACAGATACTGCAGGTCTAACCAATCACCTATTTACAGTGTCAGGAAGGGATTTCTTCTCCCATGGGCCAATTGGCAAAGGACCAGGGAGTTTTTTGCCTTCCTCACAGCACCTTCAACCCACAGTGCTCTGAGTAGGAACACGCTTGGTACCTAATTAAGGTATTCGGGTGGTGGTGTTTATTCGTCAGAACTTGCGGCTGGTTTCCAGTGCAGTTAAGAGAATAAAATGAATGGTTCCCTGAGGTAAAAGACCAGGGATTTTGGTGATGAGCCTTGGGCTCATGTGACAGGGTGAGTCCTTGTGGCCTTCATGGGCAGAGGTCAAATATTGTAGCCCTTGTGGACTGATGCCCCACCATGCTGCACCCTCTGTCCCCCTTGCGGGGGTAGGGGAAAGAGGGTGCTAGGACTCAGAGAGAGCTGAGTTTGGAGTGTAAGCTGAGGAGAGCCACCCTATGTTATGAGTTATATGATAAGTAGCACTATAAACCTGATGCTAGTTACAGATTATATGGTAACAAGCCCTGTAACCCTGGGCCTATTAATGGGTTCTCTGGTAAGGAACCCCCACACTGGAACCAATTAAATGCCTGGTATAGGAGAATATATATATGGGCAGGTGGAGCCCCTCCCTGTGTTAAAGTTTAACAAAATTGTAATCCTATGCATATGTCTGTCCTCATTTTGCTGCTGTGTCCAAAAAAGTTTGGGAAGCATGCATTAAGAAGAACTTGGAATTTTTTCCAATTTGCATTCCTGATGAAATAAAAGTTTATGCTCTGATTAACTTTCCAGTGGAATTTTATGGGCATGTATGTATTCACATTTATGAATTTCACTGACATTTATGATTATGCATAGATATATGGGATAAAATTATGATGTGAAACCCCAGAAAGTGCAAATAAAAACGTACGCGTTCATAACTGTATGTCATATGGTTTGGTGCACAAGTTATGCCTTGATTTTGATTTATATTTTCCAAAGGCTATATGTGTTTTCTGTTGTTTAGCAATGTACCTTGGCTACAGTAAAACTGACACTGCTCTGATCTTCCTCACAGCACTATACTAACAATGTTAGTGACATCCAAAGCATATCTGTCTGTTTAAGAGAAATGAAAAGCTTTTATCCTTTTCCCTTTCATTTGTTTCCTGGGAACAGTCAGGTGCTAGCAACAATATTCCAGTATTGATCAAAGTCTAGAAACTCAGTCTGTCTAGCTCTGAACCCCTAAAATAATATGAACAATAAAGTCTGATCTTGTTTCTGAAAGCATCAGGACAAATACTACACAATGTTGCACTTAGATACTATGTTAGACTACTCTAGGTATTGTATACTCAGATCAAACAAACACACACACAACTGTACAACATAGTATGTGTTCCAAATATGTACACAAATTATTGAAACTCTTTCCTATCAGTTTAAATCAGGCTTTTGACTATATATTATGGAGGTAATAAATATTTAATAGAGACATTACATTGCAAAAATATGGTTTATTTTAAACTTAATTAAAACGTGTGTCTGTGTGCACGCGTGTGAGTGCAAGGACGTGGCTATTGTTTTATTTCTCAAACGTGAAGCAGGCGTGAAGCAGTATTGGGTCTGGGGAAGGTTCTAGGCAAAAGTTGCACTGCTAGACAGATAGAAAAACAAATAATGTTTCAGGAATAACATCACTGTTTTCCTTATTCTAATAACATTCTTTTTTCAGTGTTAGCAGAACGACTTTTTCTGTGATTCTCTCATTGTTATATGACACTATGGTGAATTTTACTTTCAAAAGTTTTACAATATTGCTGAATTCATTTGTACATTCTAAGGTGGTCTGTATACATAAACATATGCATGAGATTATTTTCCCCTTACATGCTTAACTCTTAGGGCTAGCTCCACAAAAGGATTTAGGTGCCACCTTAGGCAACTACTTCCAAATGTTTAGAAAATCAAACTCTCTGCTCAGTTGCCACCTAACCCTACAGACAAACCCTGTAACCCTAAATTCCCTAGATGCCTTAGTTTCTGCTGATCAAGTCCCGCAGGTGCCAGCATTTCTGCTGGAGGACGTGCTCAAAGCAGCCTCAGTCCTGATGCCCAGCTCATGCCTAAACCCCAGTGGTGGCCTCAGATTGGACACTGCCCACGTGTCTCACCTGTGGGGCTTAATTCATAGGTGTACTGAGGAAGAGAGAGCGCAAGCAGGAAAGAGAGTTTTTGACTCCATTATCTAGTGGTTAGGGCATTACCTGGAATGTGTGAGAGCTGATTTCTAGTCCCTACTCCAATGAACATTTCAGTATTTTATACAAAGTGGAACCTTCAACAGGGGAGGCTGAGGGAGACTCATCCCAGAAAAGCCCCTAGCCCAGTGGTTAGGGCACTTAGCTGACAGTTGGGAGAACTGGGTTGAAGTCTGTGCTCCACATCATGCAGAGTGGGAATTTGAACTTAGGTCTTCCATATCCTTGCTGAGTGTGCTAGCCACTGGCCTATTGGGTAAAAGAGGGCCATTGCCAGTTTTTGTGAGAAAGGACTGTTCTGGCTTCAGTGCTTAACTCCAGCTGACAGTTCACAGCTGTGAATCCTTGTAGAGGGAGGTACCTCCTCATAAATGCCTAACTCCCTTTGAGGGGAGGGGCTTAGACAATATTTCTTTAAGATAAAAAGCCTTGTTTTTATTGGTTATCAAATAATTCATGCATGATCCTAAAATCTAAAATTCTGCATGTATAATAAACATTACATAAAGATTCCTATCTAATAATTATCCGTTAGCTTTTAGTTGCCATTAAACTTCCAAAAAATGCCCTGTAGAAATACTGG
Organism: Gopherus evgoodei; assembly: GCF_007399415.2. Classification (NCBI taxonomy): domain Eukaryota; kingdom Metazoa; phylum Chordata; order Testudines; family Testudinidae; genus Gopherus; species Gopherus evgoodei. The sequence goes on along the minus strand of NC_044324.1, from coordinate 67,508,641 downwards.
CAATATTTCATGGAATGGCTCTCGATACTTAATTAAAAAGGAGTTTCTCCATGTTGAGTAATGATAGGAGAATCAGAATTTTTTCTAAAAACAGTTAATTATATACACCATAATTCTACCATTAAAATTGCTGATCACATCATAATAGTGAATCACTAACTGATCTGTTATTAACTTGCCATAAAAGGAGAATAAGAAAGATGGATTATTTTGTTTTGACTCTTTTTAACTTTTAAAATTCTAAAATTTAAAAAATCTATATCTAACTGATTTGTATCGATATAGCTATACATACAAACATACCCCATACCTATGTAAACAGCATACATGTTAAGGTATAGCCATGTATGGAAGTGCAGGCTATGTGATAAAGTGAAGAACTATGGGGGAAATATCATGCATTTTTGACTGCATCATTTGTTGCACTCTGCCCACAAAACCGCTCTGTTGGTGTGAGCTCTGAAATTCCAAACCCCTTGTCCTTGGAGGTGAGGTCACCACTGGAGAGTCTTCAGCCCAAATGCCAAGTTTTGGTCAGGGTTAGCAGTAGCAGTGACTTCACCCCTGCAAGCACTCACCCCATTAGGGCCAACTTCGTCCTGGGCTTGGCTCCCTCTCTCTTTTTATTAAAAAAAGCAGAGACTTCAGTTGCTGGGTAATAGTAATAAGGGTACTTGGCTTTAAACACAGAAGGTTATGAAGGACAGTAACAAAAACATTTTTTAAAACTCTAAAGCATTGCTAAAATAGCAATATATTTGGCATATGCAGAATACATGCTGTGCAATATGGTATAATGGCTTAATCGGCACTCAATTCATGGTTTCACCATTCATGAGTGTGAGGTCATGTGAAATTCATTTAGGTAAACCCTTTGTACCACACCACATTGCATTTTCTCTCTCTCTCTCTCACTCTCAGAGCCCAATTGTGCAACCCTTATTCATACTGCTAAACAGTCCCTTTGAAGTCATTGAATACTCATCTATATGAGTAAAATTTGCACAATCAGGGCCAGACCATCAGTTGATGTAAATTGAAATAACTCTATCAAAACTAATGGAGCTATGCTGATTAACAGCAGAAGAAGATCTGGCTCATAGAGTTCAAATTAGAATGGTGGATTATGTTTTATAAGATCTCATTAATAAATTACAGTGTAAACTATATGAAAATTAGAGGAGATATGTTATTGGTTTAAACAATCACAGAAATATTACCCTATTGACTGACATCAATTAACATATTGCTAACAGCACTACAGCTTTTTATCCCAAGGTATTAGATCATACAAATCCAGTAAGGAGACTAAAGACACCAAACGGGTTAATTCTTAACCAGTAATTGCTAACTAATGAGGTCTTAAAAACAACTAAACTAAGGACCTGCCCCAGATCAAATGAACTCTAGATGAGGGCAAGATGTGTGTTATTGAAAGAAAAAGCTGTTATTTTTACAATACATAAATTATATGGTAATAACTAAGTATATGGGGGATGAAGTATACATTTGCATTCTTTCCATGATTTTTATAATCTACTCACCCTGAGGATTCAATGTAAGTACTCTCAGGGGAATGGAAGGGCAGAGAGTTCATGTGAGTTTATAACTTTCTGCCGTTAAGTTTAGAGATAAGAACAGAAATCAACTGTTTCCTTGGGGAGGCCTTTTCAATTAATCAAATGAAATATGTCTGTAATTTCTCAAGTGTTGAACACTTTGATGTTTTATTCAATAAACTGTGCAACGTCTTTAGGTTACAGAGAATGCTAAATATCTCCTGCAAAGTCTCAAAAATGGTGGAATAAAATGGTGGAATACCTGTTCCTAATTTCATTTCAGAATGGGCGAAAGGGTGATTATTAGACTATTTAGGAATAAATCCTGTTCCTCAGAAACCAAAGACACAGCAAGGCCTGGAGTAGGGCTTTCCACCAGGAGAGCTGGGGAAGCAGCCCCAGAGAGTCTGGGGAAAGGTTCCGTGAAGAGACAGGACACATAGGAAAGGGTAAGTTGATCAAGGCCTGATGGGACAGGAGAGAACAGAGCTTCTCATTCCTATGAGGGATAAGATTTTCAGTAGAATTAGGGACTGTTAGTGAATCCTGCACTAAGGGGATGAAGATTCAAATGTGTGGGAAAGTAAGTGAAGGAAAGGCCTGAAGCAATGCAGCATTGCAGTGGGCTGGAGGCCTGTTGTTAGCACCTGCCTTTAGCTAGGGATGCCAGGCTAGAGCTTGCAAGAAAACATGGGAGGAAGACCTTTTCACTCCCTTGTGTTAAGGATGGAAGAGCAAGGTAGGAAAGGACTATTGAGTTGTTTGGTTCTGGAAGGGTGAAGAAATTCCTTAGCCTTGGGGAGGTCAGTCAATCATTGATATCTGCCTTGCATCAGAAGAGATGAACCCTGATACAAGAAATGGACCACTGAGCTCCTACACCAGTGGTCCTCAACCTTTTTTCTCTGGCGGGCACCAGATGAAAAGCCACGGAGGACCGTGGCGGTGGATGAGCATCTGCCAAAATTCCACCAAGTGGCAACGTCAATAGGCATTGCTGCTGAAATGCCATCAACAAACAGTGTCATCCATCTGCAGAAAATTGGCAGCATTTCAGCAGTGACGCCTCTGGATGACGTAGCTTGTCGGTGGCATTTCGGCAGGTGCTCATCCACTGGCCAGTATATGGGCGCATTTAGACACCCCAGCGGGCGCCATGGTGCCTGCGGGCACCACGTTAGGGACCCCTGTCCTACACTAATAGATGGCAAAAGGCATGGATCAAGGAGGGTCAAATATGTGTGGTGTTCTGTATATGAACGTTTCTTTATCCCAGAAAGGGAGGGTTTTTGCTTTGGTTAGAGAGCCAAAGTACCAAAATCACCCAGCCAAATAGCCAGTGGAAGATCATCATAAAGAAGGAAACAGAGGTAGTGACCTGGCACCTGGGAGGGAAGAATAAATTACTACAACAAATAAAATGCTGTCATTCCATTCAGTAAGAAGAAAAAATGCTCTAAGCTAAACATGTAGTTTATGCACAGTCTGTTGAACATTCACTTGGAGACAGCATTTAATAACTGTGGAATCCATAGCAAGGGAGGAAAAATTTTGAACCCACCAAGGTTGGTAGGGCTTATCTGAGGGATAAAAGTGAGGCTGAAGAATGTACTGTGTGAGGTTGCTAAGTGTTGCCTATAAGTAGTAAGCAAGCTGGACATCAGTTTGATGACACTGATCCCAGAGGTTGCTGGACTGAGTCCTACAGTGGAAACTTTACCAAAAAGCTGGAGTAACAGCTGTTGCTCCTTCTGCTGCAGAAGAGAAATGGACATATCTATTGGATGTTGTACATAATGGTGGATGTGCAGCTGGAAATTGCTGACATGCATACAGTCTGTGGTTACTTTGAGGAACTGGAAAGTATTTAATTGTATTGTGAAGAATTATAAACTATATTTAGTTTTTATCAGTAGAGATTCCTGCAGATACAATTCATGGCATCTTTTCCCTAAAACAAAAACTGCACGGGAAGTTCCTACTTATTTTGATGAGGCTTCAAGACTATAAGTTACAGTATGTCTAGGGGAAAATATATGGCAATGTTTGCAGAGTTTGTTCGATAAGCATGGGGAACTGGTAAAAAGGAAATTAATCCCTCAATGTGATGTGGCTAGAGAATGAAAGATAGGAGTGGTAAAAATTAAAAGGAATATTACAACTGTGCTCAGCAAACTGCATTGGTTGTCAGTTTATGTCTAGATGCAGTTCATGGTACTAATTTTTTTTATCTATAAAGAGCTTTCTGGTTTGTATCTTACTGACCACTTTCTGTTCCATTGTTCTATCATAGCCGTTGAGATCAGCCAGGGAAGGGTACTCAACCACCAAACTGAAAGTCTCAGGATTTGTACATCTGAGGATTCTCAGAGAAGGACCCTAGTCTCTGGACTGCTGATCGTCAGATGGTCTGCTTGTTTTGTTTTCAGCCACGCAGGGAATGTTGCTAACCTTGATTATTTACTGAGGCTTTTCCTGAAGAGGTCTGTTGAGTAGGAGGCTCTTAGTTGTGGTCTATAGTGTATTTCAGTTCTGTGTATGTGCTCTTAAAGGGATGCAGATAGCTAAATCACACTTTTGTCTGATCATTTTTATTACCCACAATTATTAGACGATGCATACACGATTAGTGTCATGAAAAGAGATTAGCGACGTCTCTATTTTTGACAATTGGTTTCCTTTTTGCAGTTTGTGTACAGTCAATTTTGCTGCTTCCCTTGTATTCCCCTATCCTATTGTTTGCATGTGGGCCTTTCAGGGGGAAGTCAAATCTTTATAAAATAGGAAAATGTGATTATAGAAATTTAAAATTGCCAGGGAACACTCAGGCAACTGTAATACCAAAAACTACTTTTAACTCACTTTTTGAAATTGATTATATTTCAAGTTGAATTTTGACAGACTACAAGTTGCTTGGCTCTCCCTATTCTTGGCTGTCACTAGGCTCCCTTACTATCTTAGTCCTCTAGCATCGCATCTGGTCTTCGCATCCTTGGTTCTCCTGGACTAGAGGGGCCACTGGGTCCATATTGATGTGTCATCATAGAAGAAGATCTTTGATGAAGTGAGGGCTACATTAGTGAAAAAATGGTATCTTTGTGAAAGTGCTTAGCTGGTTGAAGGAGAACCTCAGGTCCTATGACTCTCCTATACCTTCCCTAAAACAGGAGCCAATGTGGACGAAACTTGGAATCTCCATTCTGTGGGAAATTCTGACACTTCAAAATGTCCTTACACAAAATCAAGATCTTGTTTATTTATTATCTGTTAAGGTTGATCTATACATAATTTGCCTAAGATAAAACCACAAAAATAAGAAAACGAAAAGGTAACGCATATAATAGTACATCTCCCTCCTCTGCTCAGAGACACAAAGCTCACCACTAGCACTGCCACCAAACAGTACACCACAGAAAAATCACTACAGCTTGAACTCTAACCTAGTTGGGAAGCCAGCTTTCCAGTACCCCCTCTCCAAACTTGAGTATCTGCGCGGTTTCCTAGAACTGTGGAGAATGGATGGTCCTGGAAGTCTGGACGGTTTGTGGTAAAGGGGACATGGGGAAAAGGTATAATGGAAAATACACATGAAAAATATCTTACCATCAGCCACTGGTTTTGGCTGAGAACTCTTCAGACGCAGTGAAGGTCTGAAACGAGTTCGGTCATTGAAGCTCCAGCTCTTTTGCACTTTGGTTGGGCTGCTCTCTGCAGTAACGTCAGTACCTGGTGACCGTCGATCTCCAACTGATGCCTGCCTGTTCTTAATACTCTGCCCTCTTGGGCTAGCCATTCGTACCCGCTCTTTAAAACTTAACTTCTGGCTGTGAAAGAGAGAAAGATATATTATTTCATATTTAATTCATTCCAATTTCCTTTGTAACGCCTAGACATATAGATATATTTATTTCCAGCAACTAAACTAAAGATAGCACAATGTAGATTTTTAACCAGTGTTTCATGGAATATATTCATTCATTGGGATAACGTTCATTTGAAAATAGTATAATTCTACAGAGACATTATCATTGATAGTGTAAAGTGACTGCAGTGAGAGTGTATAGTAAATCTAAGAAAATGTAATCCAGTAATAATGGTTTAACCTTATAGACATACATTTAAGGTTAGGACTTAAATTTTAGATGATTATAAATATATTTCCATGTAAGACAGCCCAGCTCAGTGCATTTCTGATCATTTCTACAGATAAACAAGACAAATTGTTCTATTATTTCTGCATGCCATGTAGTTTTTGTTTTTTAAACAAGCAAGATTAATGTTATTGTTATGTTCATGCGTTTTCAAGACATGACATTTTCCAACATTTCATACACATTATTAATGATCACATAAATTTAACAGTCTTTGTTACAGCATTCATTTGGACAAGACAAAAACCAAAATGAACAACCCTTCCCACAGAAATGTTATTGATGTGATGGCTGATTCACAAAAATGTGATATTATACTGTATGTTTAATAAAGTAATTTCCTGTCTTTGAGCTGGGAACTGATCAGCTGGAACAGCCACTAGCAGATGGTACTTTAGGACTAGTCAGCTGCAATAGCCTGGCTATGCTAGTGATTGTGATCACTTGATCTAAGGTGGCCTGTACATTGGGAGAGCTACAGGAAGAATGTTTTTCTTCATGCACTTGTGACTTTTCCCTTCTACTTACCCATGGGTAAGATTTTGGGAGCTCCTAATTTACAAAATGTACAATCCAGCTTTGTTCATGTTTGTATGTGCTATGTAATATACATGATTTGATCACTCTGGCTGTTTTCATGTAACACTTTTCCATCTTTATTTATTTATAATTTGAACTATTCATTGTCACTATTTTACATATGGGACACAAATAGGAAACGGAAAGGAGTAATCCACTTTGAACCTGAGTATGCAGTTTGAAGGCATGAAGATGTGTTGTATATACGTGATTAAGTTTAATAATCTATACAAGGGGAGAGTTTTCCTGCGCAATGATCCTATTCTTGCAAGGGATAGGGTTGACAGACACAATTGTATTGTGGCTATATCACAAATGTGGGAATTTTCTGTAATATTTTTTATGAACGTGTGTGTCCCCATCTGTCTTTCTATTGTTACCTACTGGATATAAAGCGGTTAAATTGCTTTTCCTGGAATTGAGCAGGAGGTATGAGGTGTTTGGGCCGTGTAGCTGTCTGAGGTACTAGGAATGCGCCATTAGGAACTGTGCTGGACTCAACCTAGATGAATGGAAGAGCCTCTTGAGGCAAGGAAATCTCAACAACCAAAGATTAACTCCTAGCTGCAGAAGTAGCTGAACGTGTGAACACAGCATGGCTGTGTCTGGAGAACAAAGACACAAAGGTGTCAGGTGTTTATGTTAAGAAAAGCAGGGTTCACACACACAGGGAAGCTCACTGGGGACTTAGAGACAAAGGGAAGGGGGAAGAGGAGATAGGAGGAAATAGGGCATGGCAAAACCTTGTCTCCCCCCAGTGTGAAACCTGTCCTAAATCTGCCTCTCTTAGGATAACCCAAAGACTTTCAGCCTCTGTATTCCAGGTCACTAATAAATTGTTACTTTATTTTGAAAAGTCTGCCTGGTGCTGCTGCAGATATTTACTGAAGAGCACTATGCCCTGAAGCAGGGGGAAAGTATCTTGCAGGAGTCTGGCTTGGCTGGATTGCTGCAGGCAGCCATCGAGAGACAGGGAGTGGTGGGGCTTGAAGGCCTAGTTTTGGAGTTGTGGAGGCCACTGGCCTGTTCCTGTGGAACAGTAGGGATCCTTGGAGTCGAGCACACTAATGGGATATTCCTAAGGAGACCAGTTAAAGGCTGAGGCATAGACCAGACCCTGCGAATCCATGACTGGCCACTCATAGGAGAGCCTCATGTGAATTTATTGACTCTAGCAAAAGGGACATGATGCTCCAGTGGCAATAAACCTTTTTGGGGGTCATGGCAAAGACTATCTGCTTGTTGTTCATTACACTGAGATGCAGCCTGTTCGTCTTCCCTCGTGGTCCCTGTATTTTACTGTAAGATACTAAAAAGAATTGTTTTGAACAGAAATGTATTTTGCAACTAAAAAGAAATATTAAAATGTACTGTTCAATGTCTACCTGCTTAACAAACTATATTCTGAAAAGACAGGGTTCTCATATGTAACTATATGAAATGGAATCACATGAGCTTCTGAGGTTATGAAATTTTCAGATAATCAGACAATCTATGTCCATGCATCGTACTATGTCTCATACAGCTGAGACTGGCTGAGAGGCAGTAGGCGGCAAGCAAAGCACATGCTAAGCAGCTTATAATGAAGTCAGTTTCAAGAATGCTATAAAACATCAGTAGAAAGATCTTCATTAGACAAATATGGCATGTTATATCCCTTTAAAGAATACTTGTTTCTGAAATTTCTCAATCTAATCCCTTTCTCCCCCTGCCCAAAGTAAGCAATTTTTGAAACAAACATGGGATGATACTGGAAATGTCATCTCTTTCCATTGCAAAATATTAATCACACCTGGAACACTAAATCCTGTAGTGTATTGAATACAAAAGACCCTCAGAACCTATAATCTGAAAGAAAAGCAAATTCTAAGGTTTGTTTTACAGTAACAGTTACAGTTCAAGGCTCCGTTCAACTCTCAGTAACTTTTGTTTATAAACTGTCATGAGAATGTAATCTAGGAGGCAGTCGTTTAATAGCCAGACTACAATGTATTCACACTAGCGTGCATGAATTACATAATGCAAATGTATTTCTTATTATAGGTACTATCTCTGTACATGTGCTCCCCACATACTGTATTTGCTGTACCCAGAGGTAAAAAAAATAATAATTATTACTCAAGCAAGAAAATCAAATGATTATTTTCTAGAGAAATCCTACGAGGCAAAAACTTTATGGACATGTCACTTTGTCCTACATTAATTTAAATGATTGGAAAATTGATAAGGTAGCCAGAACAAGGATCGATAAGGACTATATTATATTACCCCAGTAAATGCAAGCAAAAAAAATTAGATGAAGAGTACGTATTACTGCTGCTAAATCAACTCATTTGTACTAATACAAATCTCTTTTCTCTCATTTTTTTAAAAGGTGTCATGGATGTAGTGCCTTGAGTGAAAGCCATCCTGTTGATGTTCAGTAGAGACAAACATGACATCATGAAACTGTATGGGGTAGACTGTGGCATGTGCTCACACATTGCTGTGGACTGTCAGTTTTCTGGGAATAGTGCTTGAGGGTCCTCTTAGCCTCCATGCAAGGGTTCTTGTAACCTGAATGCTGACCCAGATGGCAAAAGCGTTAAGGCACTGATTCAGGGAAGCAAATGGTTTAGTGCTTTCCTGAAGAGGCATGGTCTTCTGAATCAGGGCCCAAGTGTCCAGAACCTGAATGAGCCCCACTATCCCCTACCCTATAGCAATTTTGTTCTTTTTTGGGGGATGACGCTGTTCTTTGTTGCTTATATTTTATCTGTTCAATCTTTTATGTCTTCCTGGACCTACTGTGTTCTTTTTCTGCCTGTTGCAGAATTCTATATATTTCTATAGCTACAGTGCTGGAGCTTTAAAGTCTTGGAGGACAAGTCTACAGTACAGCACTATATCGGCGCAGCTGCACTGATGCATCTTCACCATGGTATCGTGTCTGTGAAGATGTGCTATGCTGACGGCACCTCAGCGAGAAGCATAAGCTATGTTGGCAGGAAAGCATCTCCAGCCGATATAGTGCTGGTGTGGACAGCGCAAAACTTGCATTGCTCGGGGGAAAGGGCTTTTTCACACCTTTGCATGACATAAGTTAGACTGACTCAGGGCCATTCTTCACGATGGGGAGATTGACGCCGCTGCAATCAATGCAGAGGGTGTTGATTTAGCAAGTCTAGTGAAGACCCGCTAAATTGATAGCAGAGCACTCTCCAGTCAACTCCGGTACTCCAGCTCCCTGAGAAGGTTAAGGTAAGTCGACATGAGAGTGTCTCCCATCGACGCAGCACAGTGAAGACACCGGGTTAAGTCAGCCTAAGCGATGTCGACTCCAGCTATGTTATTCATGTAGCTGGAGTAGCGTAATTTAGGTCAAACTTAACCCCATAGTGAAGACAAGCCCTTAAGGGGTAATGTAGACCTGCCCTAAGAGTGGATTAGTTATAACTGGAACCTTTGGAAAAAAGAAAATTACTTCTCTTTAATTTTTGTACTCCAAAGGCATTAGTTATAACATCTCACCCACTTAGTGCCCGACCCTGCTACTCAACATACACATGAATTGTTCTCTTGCATAGGGCTGTACTCCTTTTAATTTTTCCCAAATTCTTTATTTTCTATCCTTCACTTATGAAGGAACTGCTGGGGGGGAGACACTAGGGGTCACTGTGGCTTCTCTGGAGGGGTAGTGAACAATATTCTCTAATGGACCAAATGACTTTATGAGCCTGATTACTCCAACTGGGTGCACATAACTCCTTTTGAAACCAACCTGAGTCACACACATATATTTGATAACCCAGCCCTAGAAGTTTAAGATGTAAGACTTCTCCACTAGCCTCATGGTAGAAGTGTGAACTCAAGAATGGTAATGTTATACCTTGTACCTGCTATGAGCGTAGGCAAGAATTCCAAGAAGTAATTTTAGTTTAAATTTCAATATAGTAATGGAATTTTAAAAGAATATATTTGAAGATTTTTGTGAATGGTGTTGAAAAATAGTGCATTTATTTCAAATTAGTCTCTGGACAAATAGAAACTATATTTTTGCTCATTTTATAATTTCAGTCTGAGACTATAATGACTTTTCGAAATCATTAAAAAAAACTTAAAAAAATTAGATGCAGCAAGTTTTTGGCATAGAGCAGAGGATTCTCCCCTGAGATTCATAAGCTAGAAATTACCATGTTTGGCAAGAGATAAAAAGGTCAACAGAGTCCAGTTGAAGCAAACCATTGTTTTAGCATGCAGTCCCCTACACTGTAGATAATGCACTGATTCAGGCACTGTCTCCAAGGGAATTCTTCTCAATAGCAACCGTAAATTTAAGTTATTGAAATAGCCTAGTGTGTGATACCTTAGTATTCCCCACTATTTAATGTTTATTTGACATAGGAACACAGCCTCCACTGTTGCAGTAATCCTCTTGGATTTAGGAAAATGTAGTTATCCCAAATATCGAAGAATTGTTTTAGCTCTTTATAGGATCAAACATTCCAAAAGTTCAAGTCTCAGGCGGAAGAGGGTACTCAGGCTTAGAAAAGCCAATGTGTGCTGCACTCTGCAGTTGTCAATTGCATGAATTTTGAGGTGCTGACACACTATACTATAATATACAACACTTCATTGCCATTGTATTAATACAGCACTGCAGGCAACAAGCAACAGGGAAAATTACAAGCACTTAAAACAAATCAAGAAAGGACCCTAGGAGAAGTAAGAAATTGTAAAGCACTAAGAAGGGGAAGTAAACTGATCATGCACCTGATGTTAGTGGCATTCTCAAATATCATGTGAATAGATAGGATGCTGGATACCTATGTTTCCGAGAGCTGTACATCCTGAAGAGCTTCTGTTTATTACTACAAAGCTTACTAGGAGTGAGGGGAAATAGAGGATTGTATTACTAAGCATTCCACTACTAGGAAAGGAGTTAGGTTTTCCATTTAAGCCAAGACAGGTTCCAGATCACTGACAATTCTTTTTTCACAATGGTGGCGGCAAAGATAATAAACAAGGTAATCATTTAATTTTAAATCTGCTATGAGAAACAAATTACAATATTGTATATGGAGATTCCAAAATATAATGCATTTGAAAGAACCAATCAAAATGAGTAGTAATAATAGGTCTTTCCTTGAACTCCTATGCAGGCAAAACTCCCATGGACTGTAATGGAAAGTATTGCTAGAGTAATAGATGCAGGATCAGGCCCACTATTTAGTACTTCTATTTAAAAGAATAATAAAAACCTACACTACTTGAGTGAAATTTACTTTCCTGCAGAGAGAATTATTAGAAGGCCTATGCACAACTTGAGGCTCCTGTAAGGTCTGAATATAGGGCTTATGTGAAATGTTCTGCACTGACCTTGTGCTAGTTCTCTGCACGGGTGAATTTCACTCATGATGAATAAATTATTAAATATATATATGAATGCAATGTATAGGAATTCAGATTGAAAATGGCTTGCAGAATTCTAACACTGATTTACAGAATAATTTATTTTACAGAAAATAGTAGAAAAATATAGTCTAATTTTATAAAAGAGAAAAAACTAAACAGCACTTCTATATAATATTTAGAAATACTAAATATAAACTGTTGGGCATTTCCTTAGCAAAATTAATATTCATGTATAGCTCAAAGGCTCAGTTCTATCCTCCAAACACAGAGTGACAACTTAGCCACACACTGAAAGGTTCTAGGTCCAAACAGGAGTTAATGAATGAAAAATGTCATCATATGTCCAAAATTTATTTTTATAAATAAGAAATTAAAATAATTTTCAGATAAACAGATTAACATTTCTTGTTTGTTTTATTAAAACAGAATTAAGAAGAAAGAGCATGTTCACAAAGCAATCCAATGCAGTGCAAATACAAACACATTTTAATATAAAGAAAGACACCATTTATTTAGTTCACACAGCATCACATGCAAGTCACTCAGCATCATAGAAAAAATAAGTTAAAGACTAGAGGATAGTTAACTCTAGAAAGTGCATTGCAGAACACTGCATTTACATATTTAATGCAAAAGACTACATTCATTACATATATTTTAACTGATGTAAACATACAGCCATACAACACTGTAAGAACTATTGACAACCACTGATGACAACACAATACTTAACTTCACTTAAAAAGGCACTAAATGGTCAGCAGTATTTATACTAAAGTCAAAGATATCAGTTAAAAATTAAAAATGATTGATAATTTTTAAAACTTTTCAATTGTATTTCTTTTTCTTTAGGAAAATTCAATTTTAACATACTATTGTATGTAAGCTGTTGCAAAGTCTTTTAATACCATGCAAAAAAGTGCATTTTGATACCTACTCAATATACAGCAATAACAGAAAATATTGGTTGAGATTTTCAAAGGGATATGGCCACACATCTTCCATTAGTATTAAATCAATGAAAAGTCATTGAAGATATATGGTTAAATCCCCTAGACTACTTTAAAAATATGAACCATTATCTTAATCAAAGGATACACTATCATCTTGATGTTCAGGGATTTACATGTGTAACTTCTATTTATGGTAAAGGGAAATGTGTGTATAAATGCTCACCTGTCAAGGTAGGAATAATTCCCTTCTCTTTTGTCTAAATCATTATTTTTGAGAAAACAATGTAAGGGGATAAGTAATGACTAACCACACCTACTAACATCTTTTTGTAAAATCTGAAATCAGTTTTTGAACAGTGTTGTTAAAATAAAAAGGAAGTATGAATAGTGTTTGTAAAGTTTTGATGACATGTTATACTGTTCAGTGTAAAAAGAGTAAAGTATAAGCGGACTCAATGAGGGAATATATTTATATACGAAAAGACACAAATTTGACAATATCAGGCTGGTTATGTGTGAAAGACAGACTAAATAAAGTGGATGTAATAGATATCTTAGAATGGATCTAGTAACCTCAAGAGGTATGTGTGTAATGTTAATAGGAGTTACATGCACATCAAGAGAAGAATCAGAATTCTGTAGCTTCAAAAGCGAGAAAGAAAAGTGGCAAGCTGCAGGGCTACTAGGAAGATGCCAAGCCCTTGTAAACAAAGTTCATGTAACTTTCATGTTTTAGACTGTTGGGATGTCCAAACTCCTCAAATGTGGCTCCACAGACCGTAAGTATTACAGGACTGTAATATGTCCCATGTGCAGCTGCACTTGTGGGCTGGTTTGGCTCTGGACTATATTTTATTTCTTTAAAAAAATGTTTTTAGGTGTCATGCAGGTGGTAAGCTCCACCATTCCTTCCTTGGTCACTTTTATACTGGAGAATTGAATCCTGAACACCCTATTTCTAGTTTTTGGGATGGTGTAGTTCAGTAGTTCTCAACTTATTTACCATTGTGGGCCGCATATGGGGCCCGCAATGTGTTATGTGGGCTGCATCCAAAACTACGGCCCTGAGGATATCACATGGGCTGCAGCTCTGTGCTGATTAGGCCGTAGGTTGAGAACCACTGGTGTAATTACTCTTCCAGCCACCTGACTCTTTTCTGACTCTGCTCTTTGGATCTGTGCTGTCAGTAAGGGGAAGACCAGTATTTACAGGTTGTGTCTGCTGACTGACGTACAACTGAGCCAGGGAAGATCCCTCCTTGGTGTTAGAATGATGATGGATTCTCTGAAATTAGAAGGCCAGATTCAAAGACGCAGCTACAAGCTCCACCAAAATCAATGGGAGTTGTGCCCATCTATCTTATGGCAGAATCTGGCCCACAGACTCTGAACTGGAGAAAATGCTTAAGTCATTATTCTGTAGTAACTGGAGCTGAGATCTTTCCTCAGAATAGGGGTGTGCCCTGTGGCTATGAAGATTAGTAGTGCCCTAGATTTTCCCATGGAAAAACAGAGACAAGAAGGCAAATTTCTGCTAAATTAGGCTGCTAATGTAGGACAAAAATGAGATTTCAGACAATAGTAATAAAAGTTTACAGAAATGATTTTTGACTATTGCAACTTTAGCCAACATATTTTGAACCAACTGTACAAAAGACATTCAAAACCCCGTTATAAAATTTGGAAATTTAAAAATATATAATAAATAGGGAAACCACAAACCTGTTAGAAGTTTCACCTTGTTCTTTCCTTCAGGTGTCAGGGTATGGGAAGAAAAAACAAATTTGTTATGCAGATGGTAATTGTTAATACTCAGTTATAGATGGTGTTAGATAAATGCTAAATTGTAAATGGATGTGTTAATTAAATTAATGTGAAATACACGTTATAGTGCAAGCACAAAACATTCAAGCAACATTCAGAACTACCATATTTCTGAAAAATAAACTTCTCAGTCACCTTAATACATGCATAACGTGCTTAATACATACCACCGCAGACTGAGTTGGCAAAGCACTTACTTAGGCAAAATGCATTGGTGACACGTATATAACAGAAAGCTGTAGACTTTTTATTTGATAAAGTTATCTGCAGTAATGAAACATGTTTGACTGATTACAGCAATGGATTTATTTAAAATCATGATTATTATGCTTTATTTTTCTTGGGCTATAATTGTATTCAAAACTATTTCAGATAGGATATAGCTTATTTATATAGCTTCATATTAATTCATCTATGCAAAAATTGCCCTATACCTGAATATCTATTTGTCTCAAACAATATTTCATATTTATTACAATCAATATTTGTGAACTCGGTGATAACTTTTAATCTGAAAGCTACTTTTAGTTTGAAGTATTCAGGATGAATACTTGTGGTAATACATCACTTATGGCTCAGTTCTTCACAACTCTTTGAAATTCACAGATCAGCTTTCTGTAGTCAGCCAACCCTTTTTGGCTAAATTTATCTGGCACATAATCTTCTCTTTACTGTTGCGCGGGTGTTCATCACACTAGTTTGAGATGAACAGATGGTCTCTTGCACTGGCCATAATAACAACACCAATAATACTTAGGGCATCTATTGCACCTTTCATGCAAGGCTATCACTGTGTTCCTTTCAAAGCTGTACTTAGTACCCTCCATTCCAAAATATATGCCCCACATTTGGGGCAGTGGCATATTGCCTTGTGTTAAATTTTTCAGAACTACTGAACAATCTTGGACCATTCCTCTTAAAAGGTGAATTTCTGCCACAGCATTGAGAATTTTCATCCAAGTTGTGACATCAGTGTACTCTCTATTGGCCAGATTCTTACATTAGAGGTATAGTATATGATTTTATTATATTGATTACATGTGTGTATATCCAAGGACATAATATCCCCTAACTAAACTCTTAGTGTATCTGAAGTTATGACTAAAAGCTACATTCCCGAGAGGTGGAATGTCATAAAGTTCTTTGCCACTTTGGAAGCACAGATGTTTCTAAAGCCTCATAGTGCAATGTAGAATAATACTACCTATGGGAATAAAGAGCAGTCACTACATTAATTGTATTGCCTGTGCTCCCCTACAGAGGATTTGCCACTGGAGAAATAAACATGCTGATTTCAAAGATTAATATGGATAACAAACTGAAATTTAAATTTCTACTCAGAGAAATGTAGTTTATTATAAAGCAATGTAATTAGAGAAACAGGCAATGTTTGCAGCGGATAAATGATTATATGAGCTTCCAAATATATCTGATTCTGGTTTCAAAAATTTGATGGACCCAATCCGCAGCTGGTGTGGCACAGCTCCATTGACTTAAGTGGAGCTAACCTGATTTCCACCAGTTGCGGAGCTGGTACATAATCCCAAATTCCAAGATCCAGGGTAGCTGTTTGTTCTTCAATCACTAAGCACCATACGCTGAGTTATGAAGAAAGCACGTTCTGTGGAAACCAATAGGTATGAGCCCTATAAATATTAACACGTCTTTACTATAGTAAGTAGGATGAATTAGTGTGACTTGGAAATGGAGGCTATGATTATTAATGTGTATATTGATTACAGTCAAACATAGCTGGCACGGTGCATAGATACTAGTAAAATATTAACCTTTACAGATGAGAGTTCGTGAGAAAATGCTTAGAATACTTTAGCATAGTAATATTTCATAACTAAATGGAAATGGATTCTATTTATCCCTACTATGTTTGGAGTCTCTATAATACTTGCCAGATTTGTTAGTTGAGACCTTAATGAAAGGAATTAGAGAGAGAGAGAGAGAGAGAGAGAGACAAACCAAACAGAAATACTAATTTTCTATAAGCTTGAACAGACATCAAGAACAGCACCAGCTGCCATATTTGTACCTACTTTGTAGGGCTGCAGGTATGCAAGGCCTTCAAATGAGGCTTCCAGGTAGCAATGGAAACCGATTTCTCATCAGCCGCATAACTACGCCATACACACTACGTGCAGGATATATGATAAAAAGAAAAACAAGGCAAGAGGGAGCAGGGGATGAAACAAAATTGAAAAGCAGATTAGTAAACCAATACAAGTCATGGCTTTTTTTATCATTCATAGCACTGATACATGCCTGAGGGGTGGAAGAATACTTTCATAATATCGCCAGGTGGCTGCCAGGTTTGTTCGGCTGGAATCAGTGGAATAAAACCGCCAAGAAGCCTAGTATGAGGAAACAATAGAAAAGCACAAAGGAACCAACAATATGTGAAATGAAAATGCTACCATCTTGTTTATGGAAAGTCTGGACTTTGTTCAAACCAAGAACATTACCTGTTAGGCTGTCTAAATAAACATTAATACCAACAAAATCTAGCAAAAATTGCTAATCAGGACATGGTAAAATATGGCTAATAATCTCTGGGTAAATATCACAATAAAACTAGTAAATAGAAGGTGCATAGTAAGCAGTGCAGTGATTTATTTGTAAAAATCCCACAGAAGAAACTTACACAAAGTTGCAGATTGAAGTAAGAAGGGCATAAGAATTAGAGCTGAGCAAATAAATATTTTTTTGGTTTGGGACCAAACTGAAAAATGAGAAAAAAAATTGTTTCAGGTTAAAAAATTCATGTAGTTGTTTCAGTTTTTCTCACCAAAACAAAAAGCCAAAAAACAAACAAACAAACAAAACCTCATTCAACCTGATATTTTTGGGGGGGTGAGGGGAATGTTTTGTTTTGGGTGGTTTTTTACCCTTTAAAATGTTTTTTAAACAAACCTAGCAACATTCAGAAATGAAACCATGTTTCAAAATTAAGTAAAAAATGTTTTATTTTGAAAATATCAAAATGAACCATTGAGACTTTTTCCAATTTTTTTCATTTTTCATTCTGCTGAAACTATTTGCCCAATTCAATCCAAATGGGCAAATAGTTTTGTTTGACTTTTCACTGAAAAATATTCACCCAGCTCTAGTCATAATATAGTTTGGAAAAAAATTAGAGGAAAGGTAGAATATTCTCCTTGGTTCAGGCATTTTTGACTATTTAAAGCTATGAAACAAATAATTTGGAGGGTGGAAAGCAAATACACAGTAATAAAAGTATTTTCAACTCTTAGATGTATAATTGGACAAAAATGGGGAACGAGATCTTCAGCTGGTGTAAGGTGATGTAGTTAAATTGTAGCTACATTGGCTTCACCAACTTACACCTGCTGAGGATCTAGCCAGTTAGGTTAAAAGGTTTCCTGTATATTGTTCCATCATTTCCAATATATACTGCCATGCCATACTAATATGGGCCCAGTCTCCACCGACATCAGTGGAGAGACACTAATTTACAGCAGCTTAGAATCTATGTCTATATCAGGGGTAGGCAACCTATGGCACAGGTGCCGAAGGCAGCACGCAAGCTGATTTTCAGTGGCACTCACATTGCCCAGGTCCTGAACACTGGTCCGGGGGCCTCTGCATTTTAATTTAATTTTAAATGAAGCTTCTTAAACATTTAAAAAACCTTATTTACTTTATATGCAACAATAGTTTAGTTATATATTATAGACTTATAGAAAGAGACCTTCTGAAAATGTTAAAATGTATTACTGGCACACAGAACCTTAAATTAGAGTGAATAAATGAAAACTTAGCACACCACTTCTGAAAGGTTGCCAACCCCTGGTCTATATGGTCCTTTCAATGCCCTTTGCCTAGACATATTTATTACCAACTGGAGTGAAAGAATAGAAATATTAAGCCTGATTCTCCACTGTTCTGCATCCCTTCTAGAGATTTACGTCTGTGTGAAGAGAATGCAAAATAGGTATAACATGCTACCGTTCTCATTTGGTAGCATTTTGCACTTGCTTTGCATATGTGGAAATTACTACATAGGGACATGACAGTGGAGGATCTGAATGCTGTTTTGCTCTACGCTAATTCCAATGCCATCACACTTGAAAAATCAGGGCTCTTGAAAGTAACAACAGGTTTTGCAGCTATTCAGCTGCAAATGTGCATTTTTTATTGCTACTGAGTGTGTGAAAAAATAAATATCTTTTGAATACCTTATTATTAAGGCTGCAATTCTCGCAGGAGGTCGCAGAAGTCATGGTTCATAAGAAGTGGGAGGACCCTGGACCCCTGAAACCTCCCCCATTCCAGCACCCCTGACTTATATGCTGCAATCAAGTCACATCTCAGTCTTCTTTTTGATAAACTAAACATAGAGTCTCTTACTGTAAAGCATTATCTCTAGTGCTTGAATAATTTTTGTGACTCTTTTCCTCACTCTCTGCAATTTATCAGTATCTTTGTTAAAATGTGGACACCAGAACTGGATGCATTATTCCAGTACCATTCTTACCATTACTGTATACAGAGGTAAAATCCAAGGATCACATTATCCCTTTCTGCCATAGCATCACACTGGGTTACTTGTTCACTACGTCCTTTTCAGAGTCACTGCTGTCCAGGATACAGTCCCCATTCTACACGTATGGCCTGCATTTATTCTTCATAAACGAATATTTGCATTTGGCTGCATTAAAACACGTTTTGTTTGAATAGGCCCATTTTACCAAAAAAGTCCAGACTACGCTACATGATTTCCCCTTCCTCATCGATATTTACCACTCTGCCAATCTTTGTGTCATCACCAATCTTATCTGACGTAATTTTATATTTATGTCTAGATCATTGATGAAAATGTTGAATAGTGTCAGGCCTAGTGCTGATCCCTGTGGAACCACTCTAGAAACATCTGCATTCAGCATTATTCTCCACTGACAACTACTTTTTGAGATCTGTCAGTTAGCCAGTTCCTAATCCATTTAATGGGTCCCTTATTGTTACCATATAATGCTAATCTTTTAATTAGAATATTGTTGTGTTAGGAGCAGCAGGTCCAGAACCTGAGCCTGCAGGTTCCCTGGGCAGCAACTTTCCCTATGCCACTAGCTAACAGCTCTGGCAGCAGAAATACTTGGCAGGCGTGAGTCACAGGCACCCACACACATAGGCACTGACTTTGTGTGTGCTCTGAGGCTCAACCACCCACAGGAAAAAAAATAGGGGGTGCTCAGCACCCATGGACTGTGCCCTACCCATGTTGTGCCTCTTCCAGCCCCACTCTGCCTCTTGCCCCACGGCCCGCATTGCTCACTTTTCTCCACCCCTCCCCCATCACTCACCCTTCAGGCAGGAGGGGGCAGAAAGGAGAGAGCGGTATGCAGGGGGGTCTCAGCGGAGGGGGCAGAGAGAAGCGAGTGACATGGGGTGGGGGAGTTGTGGGGGGAGCCTTGGGGAAGGAGGCAGAGAGAAGTGAGTGGGAGGTGCTCAGGGGAAGAGGCAGAGAGGAATAAGTGGTGGGTAGGAGGGCCTTGGGGGTGGAAAGAAGTGAGAAGTGGGCAGGTGGCATTTTGGTGCAGAGAGGAGTGAGTGGTGCATGGGGGGTGCTGGGGGGTGGAGAGGAGTGGTCAGGAGGCACTAGGGGAGTGGGCAAAGCAAGCAAGGGAAGAGGCAGGGTGGGGCAGGGCCTCGGGGGAAGAGGCCGAGCGTGGCCTTGGAAAGAAGCTGGGGTGGAGCTCCCACCGGGAAAAACAAAAGTCAACTCATGAGCGCACACACACCATAGGACATGCTGCCCCTGGAGGTCTGTATTGACATAATATCCCCTAACCAAACTCTTAGTGCATCTGAAGTTATGACTATGAAGCCCAGTTCCCCTATCAGCCACTGGGGAAGTGGCACAGACCAGGCAGTGGAGAGTGGACTGCCTGGGACAGTTTGCCCCGAAAGACTGTGATACACTGGAAGGGAGAAACATGCATAGTGACCTGACTGGAGGGCCAAGTCACAAAGGAGCACCTGGCATTGCAGAGACAGGTGGACAGACTGCCAGAGGAGAGTGCACCATCTGAAAGGAACTAATCCCCATAGTGGTCAGAAGGAGGCGGTGAGTGGACCCCATGGCAGGTGCCTACAATCAACATGTGGATCACTGGAGATAGCATGACCTGGAATTCAAGGTAAGCCAGAAGGTTTGGCTCACAATCAAACATCTCCACACCAGACCACCCCATAAACTAGATCACAGATACGTTGGACCATTTCAGATCTGCCAACTAATTAGCTCTGCCACCGTTAAACTCTGTCTTTAGAGGTCACTCAAAATATACCCTGTTTTCCAATCTCTCTTTTGAAGCCATTCCCTGAATGGCCCATTTCTGGGCCGAATACAACCACCTCTGCTACCCATCCATGTCCAGTGCCATGAAGAACACCTAGTCCAGACCATACTGGATTCCAGGATCAAGCAGAGTACCTTGTGGACTGGGAGGAGTATGGCCCCAAGGAGCAGTCCTGGGAACCAGCCCACCATGTACAAGCTCCCAACCTTATAGAGACTTTCCACAAAGGCAACTCCAAAAAAGCCTTGGCAGGTGATGCCACAGATTTTCTCTTGAGCAGGAAGGTGATTTTAAGAGCAGCAGGACTACAACCTAGGCTTGCAAACTCCCTTGACAGCAACCATCTCCTTGCCACCACGTTAACAGCTCTGGTAGTGAAAACACTCAGCAGGTCATGAGCCTCACAGACACATACACATCACAGGACATCCTCCCACAGAGGGTATGATTGGAAGGAGATTCCCGATTCCTGATTGGTCTAGACATACTAATTAACATCTTCTGGGGAGGATTCAGGAAGTTTGTCTGTGCAATGATGTGGAACCCCAGCCAGCTGCTGCTACAGACCCTGCTTCCTCATCCTGCGTCTGCTCCTTGATTCCTGTCCTTGGCTTTTCCTTCTGGCTCTGATATCAGGTTTCTGGGTAGGCGCGCACCTTCTGCTTCTGATCTCTGGTTCCTGATCTTGGTTTTACCTCCTATCTCTGATATCTGGTTTCTGACTTGGCTTTGTCTCTTCCTTCTGACCTGGTTCCTGACTTAGCCTCCACTCCTGATGCTGACCCCAGCTCCTAACCTTAGATTGATCCCTCCTGACTCCGATTCCTGATGTCTGACTCTGGCTCCAGCCACTAGGCTGTCCGTCCATGACCTGGCCCTGACACAGCGGTAGTAAGTCAGATGCCTTACGAAAGTCTAAGTATACATCCATGCAGTTACCTTGATCAACCAAACTTGTAATCTCATCAAAGAATGCAATCAGAATGTATATATTTTGGAGAGTTTCACTCATCCTACAGTATGTGCAAAAGAAGCGACAAAGTACTTATTCATGCTCTCAATTAATAATTTATTAACTGCTGAACATTCCAAAGATACCTTTGTCATCTTCTTGAGCTTAGTGAAACAATGTTATATGAACTGCTCAAGTTCTTTGTTTTCACTTACCACACTAGTAAGAAAAGAGACAATATATGGTATACATTTAAAAGAGTTGATTTCCAAAACAAGTAAAGGAAGATGATATCTGCAATTCTGTCCAGTATATCAAATACAATAAAGTTCAGTAGGAAACTGATTTTGTTCTTTCTTTTTTCGTATGTTTAAAGCTAGAGACCTGTGGTATGAGAGTCATCAGCAAGCATTTCAATCCACTATGATAGAAAGTTAAAATAATTGTACAAAATTACAGTTTAAATGATCAAATATACTAAACATTTTCATTTACTTTTATCTCTTTTAAAACATTGATTTGAACCATCACCTCAATACAATAGGTGAAAAGATGCTCAGCATTTCAAGACACTGAACTAATCAATTCCATATTTCCAGCTCCTAGATTGGGTGATATCGAAAGCAATTCTCTGGACAAAGAACTCTAAATTCTAAAGGAATGTATTACTCATCTGAGCACTGTGAACTCTCTAGTAGTGAAAAGTAATTGAATCTGGGCCAGAGTGCTGTGCTATCTCTTAATCCTGTCCTTTAGTGATCAAATCTGTTTTTCCAAGTCATTTATATAATCAAATGTCAAGCCGGACTGCACATAATTTGCATCCTTGCATGGCCATTTTGGCATGGATATTAATCTGAAATTCAACAATGCATGAACCATGTACTGAAAAGCGGACTATAACATTATATAAACACACGGTGTTTATTGAACACTGTTCATTTTAACAAAATGTTCAACTTGTGGCAATTAAACAATATTTCTACAGAACTTTGCATAATACAGGAGGTAAAATTTACCTAACAAGCACTTAGAAATCTATTTTTATCTTCTCACTGCTTTGATATTTACCTGAATTAAACTGGCAGCTGGATTCCTTCTTTTCTCAAAATGTTTCTGACGATGCTGTTCTTGTACTTTTAATGCAAAGCCTGAGCCAAGAATGCCCTAGAGTAAAATACAACACAAGAGTTTTTATCATTAGGAAGGTAATTGTAAAAAATAGTTTAAATACATCAGCTCTGAAGTTACTGTGAGGGTGATAAAAAAAATAAAGCACCATCATTCACAATAGGCATTGTTTTGTCTGATTATTTCAAAAAACCACATTTACTACAGTACAAAGTTTAACAATAAGACAATGTCCATTTAAGGAAGACATGAGAATCCCTACATAAGAAATAACATTTGCAGTGTTATGAATGGCTGCTCATCTAAACCATGCTACTGTGTGCTACTAATATTCCAAATAAGGTATCTGTATGGGCAGCCAAACAATCATTTATATACTTCACTTATAGTCACAACCTTGTGTTGTAACTTTTGAATTTAGAAAATTCAAAAGTAGCTTGCATACGCCAAGTTTTTCAGTTAAATTAATTAATCTGTAGTATTCATTCTATGGGGTTTGCTATGTTGCCAACTCTCATGATTTTGTCATGAGTCTCATGATAATTATTGTTTTCCTTAAAGCCCCAGCTCCTGGAGTCACGTGGCTATGTGATGATTTCAGCCTTCATTCTTAATGAAAAGTTAAGTTTCTAGTCCTCATGGCTGTGGAAAAAGCTTCAAAATGTGAGCCCAGTGAACCCTAAAGGCTAAAAAAAGCAGAAGGTAAATAAAAAGAACACAAAATCTATTGTTTTTTACATAATCTCATGATGATACAGCCACTCTCATGATTTTTGGTGAGCCTGACTCATGATTTTTGAACATTTGGGGTTGGGAATACCGGGTTTGAAACAAAGTTTATAATTAAATTTTTACTACTTTTGGCTTTTTACAGGGAAAGAATATTCATTCTTCTGCTGAACAGGCCAAAAGTGCAAAGATGCTAGCTTCCTAAACTTCTGCAAGAGGTGTTATTTCGCTGAATAATTTTGCATTATAAGGAGGAAAGATTCCACTTGACTCTTATGCAAGAAAAATAAAAGAAAATCCATGAAAGATACACACATCTTAATATATTTTCCATAGTCTGACTAAACACAAATGCTGCTCATGAAGAAAATGAATGGCCGCATGGATATGCCATTAGCAATAAATTTTCTGATATTTCAGATATTTTAAGGTTGTATTCATTTTTCATATACTCATCTGCAGATATAAATATCTTACTCCCTAGTCATCTCTAAGAGTATGTTTTTGGCTAGGGATCATTATATAACACATTGATTCAAATACAGTGGGTACCATTGATGTCAACATTTGCCAATAGGTATTTCACTGTAATATCTGAGATAATGCAGTAGTGCTCTGTATTTAAACAAGGAAAATAACTGTGGAATCTCAGATGCTGCAATGTTGTTGGTAAATGCTGACTTTTTAATGTCGGTCAGTCTATATGGTTAAATATAAAAGTATTCTAATGCCAATTTAAATAATTTTTAAAATGATCTATATGCAAGTGAATAAATTTTTAAATATTGATGTTTCATATGTACAGTGGCAGGTGTAATACAAGTAGTAGTAAATTTGCCCTTTGGATTCAAGCTTATTAAATGCACCATTTGTATACACACGTTAAATGTTATGATATTTCTACCTGCTCCAGTACTCATTAGATTACTCTCATTTCCACTAAAGTCCTTTTAATGTCTGTAAATCTCAAACGCTCGTGCTTTTCTTATCAAGTAGTCATTTATAGAATAAAATGTACTTTTGCATTTAACAGAATGAACTTCTATTACAATTAGGGGGCAGACACCCTCAGGGGAGAACAGGGGGGCTGAACCCCCAAGAGTATGTAATTGAATCAACCGGTTGTGCAATGTTATTGTGTATAAAAGTAAGTCTAGTAAGGCCTTCTATAAGAACTTGTAATATTCTGAACCTGATTGTCATTATGAGATATATATACAGACTGTTTATGAATTTATGTATTTCTGCAGCTATAAAACCGTGCTGATAATTTGTGCTGCAACATTCAGCTCCATCTGAAATTCTCTGTAATCTGAAGTCTTTAAATCATGATCTGAGGACTTCAGTAACTCAGCCAGAGATTAAGGGTCTATTACAGAGGTGGGTGGGTGAGGTTCTGTGGCCTGCAATGTGCAGGAGGTCAGACTAGATCAAGGGTTCTCAAACTTCATTGCACCGTGACCCCCTTCTGATAACAAAAATGATTACATGATCCCAGGAGGAGGGGACCAAAGCCTGAGCCTGCGTAAGCCCTGCCACCTTGGACAGAGTGCCAAAGCCCAAGCCCCACCACCTGGGGCAGTGGTGGCGGGGCAAAGCTGAAGCTCAAGGACTTCAGCCCCAGGTGGAGGGGCTCTTCCCCTTAGACTTCGGCTTCAGTGGGGCTCAGGCTTTGGCCCTGGGCCCCAGCAAATCTAACGCCAGCCCTGGCAACCCCATTAAAACAGGATCACAATGCACTTTGTGGTCACAACCCACAGGTTGAGAACTGCTGGACTAGAAGCTCATGATGGTCCCTTCTGACCTTAAAGTCTATGAGTCTATCACAACATAGTACTCAGCCAGGCAAGGGGAGACTGCCTCCTCACTGGATGAGACTAGCTCCAAGTACCAAGAATGGTATAACCCAGGATAAGACAAATGATGGGCCTTAGGGTTAATGGGAAAATATTAAGACATCTCAGCTCAACTTTTCCCACCCTAAATAACCGAGAGTCACCATGCAAAGAGAAAAGGGAAAAAAAATAAGGGAGTGAGGTGCCCTGAAAAAGGAGGTTTGAAACTCAAGTTTTTATGAAAAATGAGGGGCAGCCTCTAAGCGAGAAGCTGTATGTTAAATGCTGGATCTCCTCTATGACAGGTTCAAATATGAGTGAGCAAAGTACAAGTGTATGGTTTATTATTTTCTTTTGCTTATTTTGGTTAAAGGAAATAGAACAAGACAAGAGGAAAATGAGCCAGTTAGAATCCTTGGACGCAATGGATAAAAAACAGCTTGGAGCCTGTGTGTGCAATATGGCTTACAGCTTCTGCCTGATTTAATGCATTCTACTACAGTCAATGGATAGATCTGACATGGTCATTGTAGACCACCCACTCACAATGTCCTAATTTTTCCAACTGCAATAAATCCAGAAGAATATATCTGCTCAATCATTTCAAAGCCCTGGAGAAACATATTGCTAGGGTATGAGGCACAATTCACAGGTAGAGAAAGGAATTTCTGTTTTTCAAAATGCAACAGGCGTAAATCCTGGAAAAAAAGATATTTTCCAGTTTTGTTCAAGTCCAAACCCCCACGCAAATACAATGATAAGTCTTTGCAATGACACTTTCATTTGGGCCATATCATCCCAACATTTTCGACAGTGAATAAATTAAACCAATGAAGCATTCTGCTTCAAAACTGACCATAAGCTTATACTTTTTTTTAACTGAATAATGAACTACTTAAACTCTATGGTTAGGTAATAGATGGCCATATCTAACGTACTAGCTCATAAGTGAGTAACTGTACAGTTTTAGAAACATTGGATTCATAATAACCCAGTGTTCCAGGCTAACACCACAGGAAAAGGGGCTTTATGTAGACGATCCAACTGCATGATCAGATTTCCTTACTCTACGAAAAGGCACTCTAGAAAAGTTTTAACATTAGTGAAGGAGCTTTACATATTCAGACAATGATTCTTTATGTTGAAAGCTTCATGCAGCTTCTCACATCATGTCAGCCTTAGGAGTTATTGAAGATCTTATTACCTTTTCTTTATTTTTGTAAAGATACTCACAGCAGGTAGCGCAAAGAAAGAAATTCCAAGTAGAGCAAACCCAGCAGAAAGCAGCCTTCCAAGCCAAGTAAGAGGAGTTTTGTCTCCATAGCCAATTGTTGTCAATGTGATCTAAAAAGCAATGAATAAATATCATGTGCAATAGAAGTACCTGAAAGAAAAGCTACAGGTCAGATACACAGTATGCAAGAACTTTTCCAGTAAATAATCATTCACCAAGACACATGAAAATCTAAATGTTTCTCTTATAACACAATCTTCTATTTTAGAACACATCTGTAAAGGAAAAACATTATTTAAATAAATGGATATGAATAACTTTGTAACAATGAACATAGGCAATGTGTGTGGGGGGCATGAGGGGTCAGGTGCCCTCCCAGATTTTTGCCTTGCATTAAGCACAGAGGTTTTTAAACTAGAGGTCATGCCCCCTCATCCCCAAGTTTGAAAACCATCACCTCCTGCCAAGAGCCAGTGGATTGAAAGCTGGTGAGAGCCACCCAGCCCACTTGGGCCTCTCCCACAAAGGAGCCCGGTGCCCTGCCTGTGGAGCCTGGCTGCCATGACATGCTCCCTGAGGCACTTGCTTGCCACAGACCTGGCACTTCTCTTTCTGCTGCTGCTCCTAAGCCCAGAGGCAATGGGTACATCCACACTACCCGCCGGATCAGCAGGTAGCAATCGATCTATAGGGGATCAATTTATCGCATCTCATCTAGGCGCGATAAATCGATCCCCGAACGTGCTCCCTGTCGACTCCGGAATTCCACCAGGGCAAGAGGTGGAAGCAGAGTCGAGGGGAGAGCCATCGATCCCACACCGTGAGGGCAGGAGGTAAGTATACATAAGATAAGTCGATTTCAGCTACACTATTCTTGTAGCTGAGGTTGCGTATCTTACATCGACCGCCCCCCCTAGTGTAGACCAGGCCAATGTGTGGGGCAGTCACGTGCCCCCTTAGAACCTTTAAATTGTGTCTCCCCCATCAAGAGTTATGCATTGTCTCTGACAATGAAGACATTAGTAGTGGATCTGAGCGAGTGGAAATCATGCAGAAAGCATTGTCATTTTTTGTGCATATGTAATTGTACTATTTAGTGTAATAATCAGGAGTACACTGCAGGAATTTGCACAACAGACTACACGTGTGCCAAGGACTACAATGCAAAGATTTAATACTCCAGTGATTAAAAGGGAAGTATAAGTTCATAGATAAGGACAAGGTCAAAGGAAGTGCAGAAAGAAGTCATATTTTTTGTGAGCATATTCGGACAATTAGAGCTGAGTCATCTGTTGCAGCATAAAACCCCCAAGCACATAGGGTGAAGAGATACACTAAAAACGAATGGCAACAAGGCAGTGTAAAAAGCACCATAGGTGTTTTTTCACTAGAAACATGTCAGTAGCATGGCTGCAGCGCTCGATCAACCTAAGTTTTTAGTGTAGACGCTGGCCTTAGTGTCCCAATGACGTCAGAGGAATTTGTCACATCAACACCGATCATTGGCTATAGGTTTTCTGAATGCAAAGATTGCATAGGGAAAGTCAAAATTAAAGTAAAAACATGTATTACGGCTCCGGGAGACTCAGCCCACAGCTGACTGCACCTAGTCGTAGCACTCAGCTTTGGAATGAGATATTCTTCTTATACTAAGGAAAGAAATAGCTCAAATCATCAGGTAATATCAACTCAGACATGCATGAGGATAGTATAAGTGAAGAAGGATGGCATTTGTAAAACATTCATCATAACTCCCCTTAATGTGAAAGGGTAATCAAAGACAGTGTATATACTCAGAACAAGTTGTATTGTAGAGGCTGGGGTCACTATCATGTAGCACAAATACAGATCATGGCAGTGCTCAGTCAGTATGTGCTGGAAGGCTCTGCCTATGTAAGTCAGCTGCTACCACCACTCACTGAACTCATGCCACCTCTGACTACAGTATGTATACCAGATGTTGACCCACTGTCTAATGCAGTTTATTAAGACGTCTCAAAGGCAGAACAAGCCAAAAGATTGTAGTATCTTAAGTATGGAGCATGAGGAACAGATTTGCACTGTGGGGCACACTATCTGGAGACGATTGTTTAATAGCCATCAGAGATAATAGATCACAGAAATCATTTCCAGAAAAGACCTATTGCTCACTCTGGGAAGAGTTCATCCCAGTGCAGAATGTCTTGCGACAGGACCTCTGTATCAGGGACTGTAGGGGGGATGGGTTTCCACCATGCCAAGGAAATGGCCTCCATGCCAGCTCTCCATACCCTATCACAAAAAGCTACTTTGGAGCTATGGCCGGAGGAGGGGTCACAGGTACCTATTTACAGTGCTCCAGTACCCCAGGAAACCAGCACAGAGGGGTTATTCCAGCACTGGAATAAAACTCATGGCAAAGGAGTGTGAGAAGGGCTGTGTAGCAGCCCTGCACCCTGGGACTGGATTGGGGTAAGGGGATTTTGCCTCACTGCATTTCCTCTGCATAGAGGAATGAATACTGCAGCTTTAGGCAGGTAGAATGAATTTCACCCATTTATGGACCGAGTGGATTTATTAACTCCAAATGGAACACCGAATGGCTCACATCCAGAACAGAGCAAACTGAATTTTAAAGGATAACATGGACAAGAATAGGCTAAATACCAAGGATTCCAGAGCTTGCGATTAGTGGAAAGCTTGGACAAAAAGAACTATTTTACTTAATGTTCTAAATATGGCCAAGTTCAGGCTTAGACAGTTGCCTGGCAGAAGTGAATTTCCAAGGAAAATGCCTACTATTCTCTCAGAGGTCACTCTTGGCCAAAGCAGTGCAACTCAATGCAGTGGTCATCACTGGGCAAAGGTGATGAAATAGTTTCTTAAGTAAATGGGATGTAAGCTATTTAGGGCTGATAGATAGTAAGCAGTACCATGACTGCTTCCATTGTTGAGGATAAAGCACAGGTGTGATGTCTTAGAATAGGGGTTGGCAACTTTTCAGAAGTGGTGTGCCGAGTCTTCATTTATTCACTCTAATTTAAGGTTTTGCATGCCAGTAATACATTTTAACGTTTTCAGAAGGTCTCTTTCTATAAGTCTGTAATAAATAACTAAACTATTGTTGTATGTAAAGTAAATAAGATTTTTAAAATGTTTAAGAAGCTTCATTTAAAATTACATTAAAATGCAGATCCCCCCGGACCAGCGGCCAGGACCCAGACAGTGTGAGTGCCACTGAAAATCAGCTCGTGTGCCGCTTTTGGCACACGTGCCATAGGTTGCCTACCCATCTTAGAGAAAGGCAGGCTAGCTAAAAAGGAGGCAGTCATTCACTACACTAGCTGAAATATTCAAGTGGCTGTCAAGGCTAGCCTCTGGGAGAGAGATCCATAGTAATGTTGGCATGCCGGTGATGGGGTCTACCTCCAAAAGGAATCGCTTCTTGGCCTGACAAATGACTGTTGCCATATGGGAAGCCAGGAGCAGCTACAAGGCTTGTAAGATCCTGAAATTCTAAATCATTTTGACAAAAGGTGGGCAGATGCCTTCCATTGACAGAATGATTATTGACATTGCTAATTCCTCAAAGTGATTCCCCCCACCAATCAGCATCAACCTCTTTTTTCAGGACTGAACCTAAATCAACTGGCTTTCAGCCATTTTCCTGTCTCTACCAGAAACTGGAGAATGAGGACATGTCTCCAGTAGGGCTGTGGAAAAGGAGACCTCAAACTTAGTGTTGTCTGCATATTAGGGACATTGTAGGGTAACAATATTCTCAAAAAGTTAAACAAACTTTGAGCTCCATGAATCTTGACACCCGAAAGCCCTCTGGAAAGAAGAGAAGTCACTCAGCACAGAATTTCTCTGAAGAAAAAACAGGACCAAGCAAGAATCCCAAGAATAGAATTTCCTTTCTGTTTAATTCACATTACAATAGTTTGTTCTTTAATCAGATGCATTTACATGTTTCTTAATAAATAATTCCCTTTTGAATCTCCACATATTATGAGGTTAATTGAAATAATTACATTTGTTCGAGTTCTGATAGTGTTGAATTGGAAACTATCATCACTATTTCATATTCATTGTAACAATATTATCCATAATGAATTCATTTGGTATTCACATAGTTGTCCGTAGATATTCCATTATTCTATTGTAATGACAATGTATTATCAGAAAAGGAAAAGACAATATTACTGAGAGAAACTCTGAAAAGATGCCAGCTTTGCAAGAATCCTTTATATACCACACTAAATTATGTTTTCAGGTAAAACAAATTACCATATATGGTAATTGCAAAAAGCACACACGTAAGTATAGCATTGAAGTGATAGGGAACTCCCACGGGGCTTGAATAACAGATATTTAAGCCAAGAAATGCTTCCCCTTTCTGTTCCCACATTATATATGGTCTATTAAAATAACTATTTTATTTAATTAATTTGCCATCCTCTCCAAGTATTCTTGCTCTTTGAGCCTTGCACGGCACCTGCTAATCTTGGCTGTATGCAGTGTTGTTATAGCCATGCTGGTCCCAGGATATTAGAGACACTAGGTGAGTGAGGTCTAAGTCCTGAAGAAGAGCTCTATGTAGTTCAAAAGCTTGTCTCTCTCACCAAAGAAGTTGGTCCAATAAAAGATATTACCTCACCCACCTTGCTTCTCTATTAATCTTGATTGGCATACATAAACCAGAACTGTGGGAGCTCCAGCCATAAGAAAATCCACATTGATGGCATTTATGTTATGTTAGAATTGCAGATTGGAAATCTAGAAGTATTTAAACTAACAGGTCGTATCCCGCCTTTGATTTCAGTGAAAAACACCCATTGACCTCAATAAGAGTATCACACATGGAATGATGACAGGATATGGACCACAGATAATTTGACTGAATGAGTGTGCTAGTGTCAATTAATTACAGCATGCTGGGTATGAGGAGAAGGCATTATGAGTGTTTCTAGAAGCTTGGAATTTCAGAGGATTATTCATGGCTAGTCCCCCCCCCTTTTTTTTAAAACAGGAACATCACAAAACCATTCTGGGACTTGGTGTATACAGTGGAATGTAAATTAGAATAACTGCTGCAAATAAACAAATCAATGAGACTAAGCATAGATGCCCCCTAGAATGCCATGTGATCTGACCTTTTCAAAACCTGCATGTGGGTTATTCCGGCAATGAAAACAAGCAAGACTACATTTCCCACATACTGTTTTACAGATAATAAAGCAATTATCATTATTAAGAGGAAAACAACAAAAATAATGAATTAGGGGGATATGCTGATTTTCAGTAATTTTATGCACCTGAATATATTAAGAATTTAAATATATTCAGGTTAACTAAAGAGTAAAGAAAATTGTTTTCAGGTTTTTGATTATAATTTGTTTTTCTGTTGATAGTAAGAAAAAATTCCTGTTTTCTCAGTTGGCACAAATTATCTGACCCATGAATCATACATTTTCATTTTCCCTGTATACAAAGCCACCATTTTATAAAAGGATTGTTTCCTAGCAGGGCTTTTCCTTCTAAAATATCAAGAATGGGAGAAGCAAAGTATAAAACGACGCTCTTGTTCATGTAATCAGATCTGCTTGGATCTGTGGATATGACTACAGGATCAAGGCCTGACTTTATCAAAGCCCCACGGTTCAACTATGAACCCAGTCCTGCAACTGTGAAGCAGTCAAAATTCTTACTAACTTCAGGCCAGCAGTAACTGCTCTCAGTTACACTGCAGTAAATCCAGAGCAATTTATGTTGGTGTAACAGAGTTTGATACAAAGGTTTAACTTTAAGTCAATGGAAGTCTTACCTGCATTAGGATTAAAGGATCAAATATTAAATATTTTAGGAGACATTTTTTGTTGATATTTTAAAACTAGTCTCATTAGGCAAAATACTTCTGTATTTTTTATAACTGTTGCTGTGCAACCAACAGATACTTTGGGTTCTGCATGTTCAAAGCTCACATTTCTACTCACTGATAGTTCAAAAATACCGTAGGAGGAAGGGTAACCTATGGCCTAAGAATGAGCGAACTGGTTCAAATAAAAAGGTTTGGGAAACCTACCTTTTGCCCAAAAAGTAAACAAAACCCCAAATGCACATTCTTTTTGGGTTCAGAAGTGTCCGCGAGTTTATTTTGTTTTTCGTTGTTTCTCTAAGCGAGCTCAGATTTTAACTAGTCTGGTAGTGGAAGTACAAGAAAGACTTGGGTCCGGTTCTGCTCCTGTCAACGCAACACCTGAAGTGGGGAAGTTACCTTTTTAGTCCCCTGGTCAGCCTAAGTGATGCTCTAAGTCTATGTTGACACTAATGGCACCATTGACTGGCTGGGATTGCTGGAGCACAAGGTGTTCTACTATGCCAGTGGGAACAGGAGCTCTGCTTTATCTCCTGGAGGGGGATACACCTATAGGAGGTGAATAAGCAGCTTCCCTGTTAGGGCAGCCTTCCAGCTGTCTGAGCAGCACAGTGCAGCTGAGCATGGGCCAAGGATCTATCTCACTATTTGTATAGTATTTCTATTCCCACTGAAAACAGAAAAATTCAGAATCTTGTAAGAAAGTTTGTTCTGGTGAGATTTTTAACCAGATTTCAAGATCAAAAGAGAAATTTGAATAAACGTCAAACATCTAGAACTGATTCGCCACTTTCTTATACCATGTATAGTTACTTAACCCCTAATTTGGCAAAGCACTCAAGCACATGATTACTATTAAGCATGTGCATAACCCTATCCCTTTCAGCGAAGCACGCAAGCATGTTCCCAAGTCCCATGGACTTCAACAATGCAGCTGTACTGAAGTTTGAAGTTAAGCATATGCTTAAAGGTCTTAGAATCATAGAATCATAGACGATTAGGGCTGGAAGAGACCTCAGGAAGTAATCTAGTCCAATCCCCTGTTCAAAGCAGGACCAAAACCAATCCAGGCTTTGTCAATCCAGGCCTTAAAAACCTCTAAGGATGGAGATTCCACCACCTCCTTAGGTAACCCATTCCAGTGCTCCACCACCTTTTTAGTGAAAAAGTATTTCTGAATATCCAACCTAGATCTTCCCCACTGCAACTTGATACCATTGCTTCTTGTTCTGTCATCTGCCACCACTTAGAACAGCTGAGCTCCATTCTTTTTGTAAACCCCTTTCAGATAGTTGAAGGCTGCTATCAAATCCCCCCCCCTCACTCTTCTCTTCTGCAGACTAAATAAGTCCAGTTCCCTCAGCCTCTCCTACTAAGTTATGTGCCCCACCCCCTAACCATTTTCATTGCTCTCTGCTGGACTCTCTCCAATTTGTCCAAATCCCTTCTGTAGTTGGGGGACTAAAACTGGACACAATACTCAAGGTGTGGCCTCACCAGTGCCAAATAGAGGGGAATAATCACTTCCCTCGATCTGCTGGCAATGCTCCTACTAATACAGTCCAATATGCCATTGGCCTTCTTGGCAACAAGGGCACACTGCTGATTCATATCCAGCTTCTCATCCACAGTAATCCCGAGGTCCTTTTCTGCAGAACTGCTGCCTAGCCATTCGGTCCCTAGTCTGTAGCAGTGCATGGGATTCTGCTATCCTAAGTGAAGGACTCTGCACTTGTCCTTACTGAACCTCAGATTTGTCTAGGTCACTCTGACTCTATCCCTACCTTCCAGCATATCTACCTCTCCCCACATCTTACTGCCATCTCCAAACTTGCTGAGGGTGCAATTCATCCCATCATCCAGATCATTAGTTGTATGCAGTGTTGTTATAGCCATGCTGGTCCCAGGATATTAGAGACACTAGGTGGGTGAGGTCTACGTCCTGAAGAAGAGCTCTATGTAGCTCAATAGCTTGTCTCTCTCACCAACAGAAGTTGGTCCAATAAAAGATATTACCTCACCCACCTTGCTTCTCTATTAATCTTGGTTGGCATACATAAACCAGAACCGTGGGAACTCCAGCCATAAGAAAATCTTGAACAAAAGATCTTGAACAAAACCAACAGGACCAATCTCTGGGGCACTCCGCTTGATACTGGCTGCCAACTAGACATCAAGCCGTTGATCAGTACCCGCTGAGCCCGACAATCTAGTCAGCTTTCTATCCACCTTATAGAATCTTGCTGAATTGGGGCTTTACATCTGCGTAAAGCAGGTGTAAAAATGCTACCAAATTAGGATGGAAGGGTAGCAGTCATGCCTTTTCAAGACACAAGCACTGGGATACCTCAGGACCACTATAAGTTTTAATATGTGCATTCATGTAATACAAAATATTCTACAGTATTAGCTAAATAGTTCAAATGATCTTTCTATACTTACTGTGCCCCACCAGAGAGCATCTGCATACGTAGAAAACTGGGTATTTGCATCTTTTTCCACCAGATAGACAAGGAAAGAGGAAAAGATAAGTACTAAAAATCCTATGTACCAGGCTGTGATTAATTCCTAGATAAAAGAAAATAAAGATCAGTCTGTATTAAAAAGATTAAACATAGAGTAGAGTGGCATTTGAAGAAAAAATAATTAAACTGTCCATATTTTTTGGCATTTTAGCAGTTAAAAATCAAACACTTCTCAGTTCACATAAATTGTCTCTAAACAACAGGTAGAAGTGATGGGCAATTTTTCAACAGAATGCTGGAAAATGCTGATTCATCAAAAAGGTTTCTCAGGTCCAGCATGGGGAAAGAGCTAACATAGAACAGCTAATAGACTTGTGATTAGGGCACTCATCTGTGATGTGGGAGCCTGAGGCTGAAGCTCCTGCTCAGCGTGATTTGGAAGAGAGACTTGAAGCTGGGTGTCCCACATCCCAGGTGAGGGCCCCAACCAGTGGGCTACAGTGTCATTCTTTCTCAGTCTTTCCTGTTGAAGTTGCTCCACTTAGTACAGATCTTAAATATTTGTTGTGCGAAAGGGATATTTTTCTTTCATTTACACTATCTCCTTCTGAACAGCTCATGCCTGTGATTGCATGAACAAACTGACTTCGTGGTCATTAACTATACTACATGGACCTCAAAGTTGTAAACATGGATAGAACTCAGGAGTTTTGTCTAAATGAAGGGAGTATGCAATGAAATGGCTAATGTGTGTACTTACCCCTTCCTTCTGCTAGCTAGTCACATATTCTGACATTTTTTCAAGTATGCTACCCTCTGTCTAGTGATTGGTCCCCAGAGATTATATGCTTTAATGCTACTGTAGCTAATAGAGATCCTTTTTTACCTTATATGGTAATATTCTGTATTTTGGACTCAAATACCCACTACTGGACTATTCTATTGTGGGATGGATCTCTTTCTCTCTCATGTTTTTTCGCAAAAGATTTTAAAAGGCTTCATTTTCATTCCAATGTGGAACAAACACAAATTTTGAAATCTCAGATTTTTTTCATGAAAAAGAATTCTTGTTCTCTGGCCACCTTGAACGATTGGTCTGATTTCCCAGTTCAGTTTGACACTTGTGTAATTCCACTGATTTCACTGGAATTACACCAGCATCCAACTGGTGATGAATCGGGGCCAATATTTTTAGCATATTTTCAGAAATCTGAATGAACATGAAAAGATATATTTTTGATAATGCATTACATAGCCAACATTACTTTAGGAAGTTTTAGGTATTCACTGGAATCTGATAAATATATATGGTGATGTTGATTCATAGAGATATTGAATCCGCTGAAGAATTAAATGAAAGTTACCTTGCTATGTGCATAAACTACTGAACCTAATAATTTCCAAGTCCCTCCTCTTCGGTCCATGCGCACCATACGAAGGATCTGTAGGAAACGAAGACTTCTCAGTGCTGATGTTGCAAAAATGTTACCCTGAGTTTTTGCAGAAACAACTGCTATTGAAGCGATGAGAACAATGGTGTCTGAAAGAAATACATTACAGAAGATATTAATGTACAGGAAGTGATCATGAACATAGATGTGCATATGCTGAGTGAAGGGAGTTGTCCTTACTCTTACTCAATTCCCTGGGAATTTTGTCTGAGATAGGATTGTGGGATCAAGACTAGAGTCTAAAAAGTGCTTAGAGACCTTTCAGGATGAAAATCATTAGATACATTAGAAATATTAAAAACATATACTGATAAGGCAGGCAGTACTAAAGGAACTAATTGACTTGTGGAAGGTATTTTCAAGTCCTGTGTGTGGAACTGTATAAATCATCTGATGGTTTAAAACTGTGGTGCTACTTTCCCCCATAGCAACATTCCTATGAAAAGGCATAAAAAAAACCAGTAAGAGAAAACAGAGCCCTCTCAGTTACATGAGTCAAATGGAAGTATTTAGACTTATAAAAATACATTTTATTTTCCTATGAGGGCAAATACTATGTGATGCAAATGTGCAGTAATGAGCTTCTGGATACAAGCTCCCCTTATATACAATTTCCTGGGGGAAAAACAAAAATAAACTTGGTTGCATAAATGCCCTCCTAAGCATTCACTTAGCTGGCAGTCTGGAAAGTTCCAGCACTCCGAGTGTTAATACTTTGCATAAGAGTTTGTTTCTTCACGACAAAGATTTAAATTTTTTTGTTAAGTGCAGAGGCTTTTTTATAACTCTTGGAGCCAGTGCCATGCTTAGGAGAGGATGAGGAGAAGAAACACTGTTCAAGCAGAGACCGCTAGATGGATTATGGCCTGCAGTAGCTATGAGTAGTATGGAATAGAAAGGGGTAATTTTAAACTGTTGGATGCCAAGTAATTTTATTTAAAAAATTACTAAAAATATTTACCCCAGAGAAACAAGGAACAGTAGGCTAGCTCTTACTAATTGTTTCTCTTATCACCAAATCAGGGATGTGACTCCCACTGTTTTAGACTATGTCTATACTATGAGCTTGGGATGTGATTCTCCTGTTTGCATACACATACTCACATTAACTCTCATTGAGCTAGCGCAGTAGCAGTGGGAGCAGCAGCGGAGGAACATCAGAACCACCCCCCCGAGTGACATAAGTTACACCGACATACATGACATAGCTTCTGCTGCTCACGGAGGTGGTTTTATTATGCTGAAGGGAGAGCTCTCTTCTGTTGGCATAGAGCGTCTTCACCAGACACACTGCAGCGGAGCAGCTCTATTGGTACTGCTGCAGCGCTGTACGTAAAGACATAGCCTTAGATAACTTCCTCTCACTAATTCATGTGGAAGCCAAGAGGTTTTTCTTTGGTTGATTTCTTCCTCAGCCTTCTCTGTTTTTCTTAGCTCTATGTGGTAGCTTGCTCGTAGAGATGGGCAGGATAAGCTGATGAGTGCTGTGTGTTTGCTGAGCAGAGTAGCAGGGAGGGTGTGTGTGAGGGGTGCTTACTTGAGAGTTTTTTATACTCCTCTCCTTCCTAGTTCCATGAAGTTACAAGAAAACACACCTCTTTCAGGCTTTTTTAAATTCAAGTTGATGCTGTCCTTCTTTCACTGGTTCAGTGTCATCATGGGTTGTCTTTAGGTGCCTCTTTATCTTATCAATATGCAGTTTGTTAATGCACATATGTGATAGAGTTTTAATTCTTTCTTGATGACTACATTTCCTTTATCTTTGTGGCAGAAGATTCTCAGAACATCTTCAAAGTTAGAGTTTTAACTCCTTCTTTTTATCCAATACATTTCTGAGATTTTTTTTCATTTTACTAGACTTCAACAGGAAATGAAATTCTGTTTTCAAAAAGACTAAACACGCTTGTTCTTTATAGAAAGCTTTTTAGTTCTCAAAACCGTCTTTTTAAAATTAAGTCATTCTTAAAGAGAGTCTTCATCTTAAATACTTATTAAAGAAGCTGTTGATTCTACATGGCAATTTTTGGAAAGATGATTCTTCTTGTCTTCCTGATTTGGATGAAGAAATTGCTTGAGCACTGCCAGTAAATAATGAATTCCCCAATAATATAAATATTCTGTCCTTAAATGGTTTCTTACATTAGTAATGAGTTTAGCAAACTCAGTAAATTCAAAGTTGGTACATAAAGCATTTTACCTTTTACAAGCAGTGATATTAGCAAATTATATTAGGAGCTTTGCATTGAGCTGACATATTTGCAAGTACGCATTTCACAAAGGTATTTGCCATTTCAGCATTTAAGAAACAAAAAGTTAGAACCATGTCCAGCTAACATGTTTTCCTGGAGTTTCAAAGACCCAAGCAGAGGTTGTTCTTTGGGGAAAAAAGTGTGTGTGTGTGTGTGGTATAGCCCACTTAAACACCTAGATTGTGTGCGTGCGTGTAGGTGGTATAGCCCACTTTAATACCTAGATTTATTGCTCTGATAAGACATTCCTACATTCCTTTTTGAGGTATCCCTGCATAAGGAACAAACTCATTTTTTTTTTCACTTGATCAGGTTTTTTCCAAAAACATGAATGTTTTACATGGCTTGTTTTCTTGAGATAAGTATTACATTTATCCCACACTGATATCTTATATAAAGGGAGGTGTGCTGGCCTTGATAACACTCTTTTGGTTTGTTTGTTTCTTGACCC
Organism: Gopherus evgoodei; assembly: GCF_007399415.2. Lineage (NCBI taxonomy): Eukaryota > Metazoa > Chordata > Testudines > Testudinidae > Gopherus > Gopherus evgoodei. The sequence goes on along the minus strand of NC_044324.1, from coordinate 67,469,495 downwards.
ACGCTCCTTAGATTTGCAATCTGTTATAGTAATTAAACTTCTATTAGATATTTTGTACAAATTAAAAATGTCAAAAACCAACACATCTTTAAACACAGCACAAAAGAAAACAGAGTAAAAGTTAAAGCAAAGTAACGTTTAAAATGTAGCTTTTTGGGGTTTGTATAACACACTTTGGGGTTTGTATAATCAACTTGGTTTTATGGCTAAGGAGGGGTTATCTTCCTTACATTTGCTCCTTCTTGGGAGGCAGAAAGTAGAAACCTCCTGCAATTTCTTTCACCAGCCTGAACATTTTGTAATATAACTAACTAAAACATACACAGGTTTTGTTATATCCTCAAGCACCCTGGCTATAACATACTTGTAGATATATCTTAATACTCAGTAAAGGCGCAAACAAGTTTGCAATGACCTAATTTTTTTTAAAAAGTGATAATTTTATAACTATCATTTCTGCATTGATATTGAGGTCTTTCCACCAGAGGAAGGCACAGTACCTTCAGTAGGGTGACCAGATGGCCTGATTTTATAGGGACAGTCCTGATTTTTGGGTCTTTTTCTATACAAGCTCCTATTACCCCCACCTCCTGTCCCGATTTTTTACACTTGTTATCTGGTCACCCTAACCTTCAGCAACACTGGGGCAGGTATACGCACCAGTGGCCCTTGCTACTTGTTTGTAAAACATGTAGCTTGTACTCCTCCCAACACAGCCTAGCAGCTCTTGTGTGGAGGGGTGAGCTGAGCCATGGTTACTCCATCACCTCATCTGGACATGACCCACAGGACACTGAGCAATGCTACTAGCACCAGCAGTAGCTCCCTTGTGGGAAGGGAGCATAAGGTAGCAGTATAAGGGCTGCTTTCTATGCAGGTGTCAGCAATAGACTATCAGTGCTCTGTCTATCTGCAGTACCCATATAACTCCCCTCAGCATGGAATCTAGTGCCTTATAGTCTTTAATGTATATATTTTAGTCTCACAATACCTTTGTGAAATAGGAAAATGCAGTTAGCCCCATTTTGCAAATGAGGAACTGAGACACAGAGAGACTAAGTGATTTGCCAAAGGTCATACAGGAAGTTCATAGTAGAGCAGGGGATTGAAGCCATGTCTCCCCTGTCCTAGCTTAGTGTCCTAACCACTAGAGACCATCCTTCCCCTCATCCAGCCAACTCCCCCTCTCTGGAACCCATTCCCTAATGTACCTGATCTGAAGCTGTCATAATTTGGCCCAGAGTATTTTGGTGTGGAACAGAAAATTAAATGGTGAAAATGCAATGAGCGATACGGCACTGACAGAAGAGAGGGGAGTTTAAAAATCTTAAAAACACAGTCCTCAATAGGATTTGAACTCTGTTTTGTACCTTTAAAGCATAAGGCAGACCCTATGTTACACAGACATTAGTTCAGAGCCATGGGAATTTAAAAGTGTTATGATTGGCCAGAAGAGGTAGCCTGCATTAATTTAATACAATAAAAATATATCTCAGGCCAGATTTTGCATTCTTTATTCAGGGGAAGCTAATGATTCTGGGAAGAAGAGACACAAAAGTGTGCGTATAGATGTGTGTTAGTTTCATAGCATTCTCTTCTCTACTTTCTGACCCAACAGAAGGCCTTCCCTGGTGGGATCTGCAGATGAAAAGAATGGCTGCTATCAAGGGTATCATTCCCCAAAACCACAGGGATTCTCAGATTAAATATACGTGTAGGAATGTATGAATTGCCATGCCGGGCCAAACAAAGTCTGTGTACTCCATATCCTATCTTTGCCTGTGGCTAGTACCAGATGCTTCAGAGGAAGGAGTAAGAAACCCATAGTGGATAATTATGGAAGAAAGGGCCCATTGGGGGAGTTTCTTTCTCATATTCCATTCACTTAGTGGCTGGCTTGTGCTATGAGGGTTTATATCCCTTCTGTAAAAGCATAAGGGTTTATATGCCTTAAAAGAGGTTGGTTTGTTTTTTGTAGATGTATCTAATTGCAGATGTTCTCACCTATGGACTACTGATTTTTAAAAACCCTACTAACTCTTTCCATCAATGCCATCTTGTGGCAATGAATTCCACAGATTAATTATGCATTATGTAAACAAATGTTTCCTTTTTTCAGTTTTAAATTCGTAATCTTTCGGTTTCATTTATTCATTAGTTTATATTCCTCTATCATGTGTCCTCTCATTTGTATCCTTTCTAAATGAAGCAGTACTGGTCTTTTCAAGCACGGCTCTCCCTGCAGTTTCCCCTTGCCGCTAGAATCATTTTGTTTATCTAGGTGTTTTATTATTCTGTTTTGAACGATAACTTCTACCCCTTTTCCTGGTACTGTAGTAAGGCTCCCTGGTCTGCAGTTTCCATGTTCATCCTTTTTAAAGACAGATATAACATTTACTACCCTACCTTCCAGTCTATCAATCTAGGTGCTTATATGCCACTCATTACTGTAGCATCTGAGTGTGCTTCCCAAGTATTTTAAAACAGAAATAACTAACATTAGCTTTCTCTATTTTTCTTCCTTCACATCTTATAGAAGAAATAGCTTGGGTAGTTTATAAGAGGTTTGTTTTGTGTGTATATTTATGTGTATGTGAGTAGGTTGTATGTCTAAGAAAAGCTACACCGAAGCAATTAGTTTTGCATTTAGCATTAACTCACACAGAATCTTATGCACAGCTTCTATTCTGCAGCTCTGTGAGTTTGTGTCTTGGCACCCCGTGGCAGCACAGCTCCTAAAAGTTAATCATGCTCCAAAGAGTACAGGGGCCTACAGGGAAGAGTAGTGACATGCTCCAAAGAGTACAGGGGCCTAAAGAGAAAAGTAGTGGCAAATCCTTTCATTGTTAACCCCTATATCTAAAAGCTTGGCCCCAGTTTCCTCAGCACCACCAGTATATAGCACAGTTTTGAAGGCCTAGCCCTGGTTCCTTTTGCACAGCCAGTAAGTCAAGGGGAGAATAATTCCAGGCATCATTGCTTGCAAAATTTTGTATATGTTGCCAACTTTTCCTACACATTTTTTCATGTATGGATGGTACAGGGGCCACTCCCTCTACATGTTTAATCCATTCCTAAATATATGCACCCTGTGACCACATAATTACCATGGATTAGTTTGGTAAAAGTAAGAAGTAGCCCAAATCTCATATGGAACCAAATTGAAAAGCATTATTATATTACAAACAATATGGACAATGTTTCTCAATTGCCAACAGGCTTCCTACCTTTACTCAGTTCATTTCAGTCGCCTCAGGATTGACTACATTCCCTGGATCACTTGTGCTCTAAAATTCCAACAAGTTCTAGAGCTTTACAGAAGGCAGTGTGTTGCAATGCATCTTGGAGCACCTCTGAACAATACAAGCCCCCAAATTCACAAGAGCTGGATACAACTGACCAGAGTTCTGCAGATATGGTGTCAGAGAAAATATTCCCCTCAGAGGAAACATGGCACAAAGCAGAAGGCCTATTTCAGTTGAATGAGAGAAATCTGGGAGGCAGAGAGCTTGCTGAGGTTTGGGAGAAGAACCTAGTGATCAGAGGAGGAGTGCTTGAGTTCAAGGAGATGTGAAGGATATCACAAATTCTAATGGAGATCAGGAAAAGAGATGGAGAATGTTAAGAGGTATGAAAGGTTGAGGGGAAACTTAGGGTTACCAGATAGCAACTGTGAAAAAACGGGACGGGGATGGAGGGTAATAGGCGCCTATATAAGAGTCCCCATAAATGAGACTGTCCCTTTAAAAACAGGACATCTGGTCACCCTAGACAAACATGAACTATGTTCAACAAAGAATATCATTGGATGAGAGTACAAAAATATGTTCATGTTGCTGTGCATTTAGGGCACAATTGTGCATTATCCTGGACTGGGACAGTACTGACCCTAGTGGGTCCTCTGGGAGGTGGAGCTCTGCTAAGACATTCTAGCAACCTTTAAGAAGGTATAGTGTGCAGCATTACTGACCCCAAAAGTTCAAAAAAATCATAAGATGCCGCTCCACAAGATGAGATTTTTAAAAAAAAATCTCAATTTTTGGGACTAAGTTTATATTGTGCTTTTTGATCTGTCTTTTACTTTCTAACACTCTGTGCTCCTCCTCATGTCTTGCTAGCTCTCCCAAACCATTAGGGTATGGTGATTTTGGCATTCACTACAGGGGCTTTTGCTGGCTGCCTATCAGTGCAGAGCTTTCAGCTTCTTCCCAAATGCTAATTAGTTCTGTGCCCCACCAGCCCATATCTGCCTGTCCCCCAGCCCAGCAATTATGTACCTCTCAAACACTCACATTAACTTTCTCACTAACCTCCACATCTGCCCATCACACAGCCATTAATTATGGAGCTTGCAAATCAACTTTGCTTCATTCCAAACAGGCTCACATCAGTTCTGCACCTCCTAGTACCACATGTGCCTGTCCTCCAGCCTTGCCTTTCCCAATGCAGCGATTCACCACACCTTCCCTCTGCTCCTCCTGCAGCTCCAGGGGTTCTACACCCCATCTCCCAGGCTTGGGGATGCAGCTGCAGTGGGGTCCACTCTCCCTTTTCCCAGGCCTTAGTGGGGGCAGTTCTTCACACCTTCCCCCTTCCAAGGCCTGACGTTGCTGGGATGGAAAGGGAGACTGACCTATTTTTCACAGGAGGGGAGGAAGGAGTGGAGCTGCCAGACTCTTTCTGCTCCCTCTTTCCCTCTGTAAGAATAATGTTGGCTGTTCCCTCTCCTCTCTTTCCCCATCACCTGAAAATGTCTGGGGGAGGGAGAAAGAGCACTTTACCAGCTTCCCGCCACAGTCCTGATTGGCTGCTCTCTCCACAAGGTGGAAAAGGGGTGGGCAGGCAGCCAATGAGAGGGGTTTTCTTCAGTCAGGGCTAAAATTTTCACCAAGGCTGGGGCTTCTCAAGTCATTCCCAGATCAGCTCCAGCTGGTACCAAAATCACATTACTTGCCACGATGAGAGCTGGCAACTCCAAGAGTGTGCTGCCCCACAAAGTCTTTTACATCAGGTAAGTGGAAGGACTGATTTTGGTGAATCCCTCTATGGGGGCATAGAGTCATAGAATATCAGGGTTGGAAGGGAGACCTCAGGAGGTCATCTTGTCCAACTCCCTGCTCAAAAACATGACCAATCCCCAGACAGATTTTAGTCCCAGATCCCTAAATGGCCCCTTCAAGGATTGAGCTCACAACCTGGTGTTTAGCAGGCTAATGCTCAAACCACTGAGCTATCCCTCCTCTGGCATAAAGGAAGGGACTCTCTTTGTCACCCTCCCCTCAAACAATTGTGCAAGGACAGGGCATATTCCAGTTCTAACAGAATAAGAAAGAACTACCACAAAGGAGCACCATTACAATTTTAAATAAGACAGATCTATGCAAATATTATTCAATCTATATGCTTATATGCCCTGGTTCTCATGGGGGACTCCAATCATCCTGACATCTGCTGGGACAGCAATACCGCAGTGCACATATAATCCAGGAAGTTTCTGGAGAGTGTTGGGGACAATTTCCTGGTGCAAGTACTGGAGGAACCAACTAGGGGCCGTGCTTCTCTTGACCTGCTGCTCACAAACTGGGAACAATTGGTAGGGGAAGTAGAAGTGGGTAGCAACCTGGACAGCAGTGGCCATGAGATTGTCTAGTTTAGGATCTTGACAAAAGGAAGAAAGGAGAGCAGCAGAATACGGACCCTGGACTTCAGAAAACCAGACTTTGACTCCCTTAGGAACTGACAGGCCGAATCCACTGGGAGGCTAATATGAGGGGGCAAGGAGTCCAGCAGAGCTGGCTGTATTTTAAAGAAGCCTTATTGAGGGCACAGGAACAAACTATCCCAATGTGCAGAAAGAATACAAAATATGGCAGGCGACCAGCTTGGCTTAACAGAGAAATCTTCAGTGAGCTTAAACTCAAAAAGGAAGCTTACAAGAAGTGGAAACTTGGACAAATGACTAGGGAGGAGTATAAAAATATTGCTCAAGCATTCAGGGGTGTAATTAGGAAGGCAAAGCACAATTGGAGCTGCAGCTAGCAAGGGATTTGAAGGGTAACAAGAAGGGTTTCTACAGGTATGCTAGTAACAAGAAGGTCAGGGAAAGTGTGGGACCCTTACTGAATGGGGAAGGCAACCTAGTGACAGATGATGTGGAAAAAGCTGAAGTACTAAATGCTTTTTTTGCCTCAGTCATCACAGACAAGGTCAGCTCCCAGACTGCTGCACTAGGCAGCACAGTATGGGGAGGAGGTGACCAGCCCTCAGTGGTGAAAGAACAGAGTAAGGACTATTTAGAAAAGCTGGATATGCATGAGTCCATGGGTCCGGATCTAATGCATATGAGGTTGCTGAAGGAGCTGGCTGATGTGATAGCAGAGCCTTTGGCCATTATCTTTGAAAACCTGTGGTGATTGGGGTGGTCACAGATGATAGGAAAAAGGCAAATATAGTGCCCATCTTTAAAAAAGGGAAGAAGGAGAATCCAGAGAACTATAGTCCCTGAAAAAATCATGGAGCAGGTCCTCAAGGAATCCATTTTGAAGCACTTGGAGGACAGGAAGGTGATCAGAAACAGTCAACATGGATTCACCAATGGCAGGTCATGCCTGACCAACCTGATTACCTTCTATAATGAGATAACTGGCTCTGTGGATATGGAGAAAGTGGTGGACATGATAGATCTTGACTTTAGCAAAGGTTTTGATGCTGTCTCCCAAAGTATTCTTGCCAGTAAGTTAAAAAAGTATGGATTCATAGAATCATAGAATATCAGGGTTGGAAATGACCTCAGGAGGTCATCTAGTCCAAACCCCTGCTCAAAGCAGCAGGACCAATTCCCAACTAAATCATCCCAGCCAGGGCTTTGTCAAGCCTGACCTTAAAAAACCTCTAAGGAAGGAGATTCCACCACCTCCCTAGATAACCTATTCCAGCGCGTCACCACTCTCCTAGTGAAAAAGTTTTTCCTAATATCCAACCTAATCCTTCCCCACCGCAACTTAAGACCATTACTCCTTGTTCTGTCATCAAGTACCACTGAGAACAGTCTTGATCCATCCTCTTTGGAGCCCCCTTTCAGGTAGTTGAAAGCAGCTATCAAATCCCCCCTCATTCTTCTTTTCTGCAGACTAAACAATCCCAGTTCCCTTAGCCTCTCCTCACAAGTCATGTGCTCCAGCCCCCTAATCATTTTTGTTGCCCTCCACTGGACTCTTTCCAATTTTTGCACATCCTTCTTGTAGTGTGGGGCCCAAAACTGGACACAGTACTCCAGATGATGTCTCACCAATGTCAAATAGAGGGGAATGATCACGTCCCTCGATCTGCTGGCAGATGGGATGAATGAACTACAAGGTGGATAGAAAACTGGTTAAATTGTCAGGCTCAACCAATAGTGATCAATGACCAGAGTCCAGAGTGACCTAGACAAATTGGAGGATTAGGCTAAAAGAAATCTGATGAGGTTCAACAATGGCAAGTGGAGATTCCTGCACTTAGGATGGAAGAATCCCATGCACTGCTACAGGCCTGGGACCGACTGGCTAAGTAGCAGTTCTGCAAAAAAGGACCTCGGGATTCCAGTGGACGAGAAGTTGGATATAAGTCAACAGTGTGCCCTTGTTGCCAAGAAGGCTAATGGCATCTATAAAAAGGGAAATAAAAACAACCCAGGAAACTACAGACCAGTTAGTTTAACTTCTGTGTCAGCGAAGATAATGGAGCAAGTAATTAAAGAAATCATCTGCAAACACTTGGAAGGTGGTAAGGTGATAGGGAATAGCCAGCATGGATTTGTAAAGAACAAATCATGTCAAACCAATCTGATAGCTTTCTTTGATAGGATAACGAGTCTTGTGGATAAGGGAGAAGTGGTGGATGTGGTATACCTAGACTTTAGTAAGGCATTTGATACGGTCTCGCATGATATCCTTATCGATAAACTAGACAAATACAATTTAGATGGGGCTACTATAAGGTGGGCGCATAACTGGCTGGATAACCATACTTAGAGAGTAGTTATTAATGGCTCCCAATCCTGCTGGAAAGGTATAACAAGTGGGGTTCCGCAGGAGTCTGTTTTGGGACCAGCTCTGTTCAATATCTTCATCAACGACTTAGATGTTGGCATAGAAAGTACGCTTATTAAGTTTGCAGACGATACCAAACTGGGAGGGATTGCAACTGCTTTGGAGGACAGGGTCAAAATTCAAAATGATCTGGACAAATTGGAGAAATGGTCTGAGGTAAACCGGATGAAGTTCAATAAAGACAAATGCAAAGTGCTCCACTTAGGAGGGTACAATCATACACATACAGAATGGGAAGAGCAGCAAAGAATCCTGTGGCACCTTATAGACTAACAGACGTTTTGGAGCATGAGCTTTCGTGGGTGAATACCCACTTCTTCAGATGCATGTGGTGGAAATTTCGAGGGGCAGGTATATATATGCTAGCAAGCAAGCTAGAGATAACGAGGTCAGTTCAATCAGGGAGGATGAGGCCCTGTTCTAGCAGTTGAGGTGTGAAAACCAAGAGAGGAGAAACTGGTTCTGTAGTTGGCAAGCCATTCACAGTCTTTGTTCAATCCTGAGCTGATGGTGTCAACGCATCTGCTCTAACCCCTCAGACAGAGACCGACACCTACAAAATCTCCACCAAGCATTCTCAAAACTACAATACCCGCACGAGGAAATAAGGAAACAGATCAGCAGAGCCAGACGTGTACCCAGAAGCCTCTTACTGCAAGACAAACCCAAGAAAGAAACCAACAGGACTCCACAGGCCATCACATACAGCCCCCAGCTAAAACCCCTCCAACGCATCATCAAGGATCTACAACCCATCCTGGACAATGATCCCACACTTTCACAGGCCTTGGGTGGCAGGCCAGTCCTTGCCCACAGACAACCTGCCAACCTGAAACATATTCTCACCAGTAACTGCACACCGCACCATAATAACTCTAGCTCAGGAACCAATCCATGCAACAAATCTTGATGCCAACTCTGCCCACATATCTACACCAGCGACACCATCACAGGACCTAACCAGATCAGCCACATCATCACTGGTTCATTCACCTGTACATCCACCAATGTAATATACGCCATCATATGCCAGCAATGCCCCTCTGCTATGTACATCGGCCAAACTAGACAGTCTCTACGGAAAAGGATAAATGGACACAAATCAGATATTAGGAATGGCAATATACAAAAACCTGTAGGAGAGCACTTCAACCTCCCTGGCCACACTATTGCAGACCTTAAGGTGGCCATCTTGCAGCAAAAAAACTTCAGGACCAGACTTCAAAGAGAAAATGCTGAGCTTCAGTTCATCTGCAAATTTGACACCATCAGCTCAGGATTGAACAAAGACTGTGAATGGCTTGTCAACTACAGAACCAGTTTCTCCTCTCTTGGTTTTCACACCTCAACTGCTAGAACAGGGCCTCATCCTCCCTGATTGAACTGACCTCGTTATCTCTAGCTTGCTTGCTAGCATATATATACCTGCCCCTCGAAATTTCCACCACATGCATCTGAAGAAGTGGGTATTCACCCACGAAAGCTCATGCTCCAAAACGTCTGTTAGTCTATAAGGTGCCACAGGATTCTTTGCTGCTTTTACAGATCCAGACTAACATGGCTACCCTTCTGATACTTGACAGAATGGAAAGAGACTGTCTAGGAAGGAGTATGGCAGAAAGAGATCTAAGAGTCATAGTGGACCACAAGCTAAATATGAGTCAACAGTGTGATACTGTTGCAAAAAAAGCAAACGTGATTCTGGGATGCATTAACAGGTGTGTTGTAAACAAGACACGAGAAGTCATTCTTCCGCTCTACTCTGCACTGGTTAGGCCTCAACTGTAGTATAGTGTCCAGTTCTGGGCACTGCATTTGAAGAAAGATGTGGAGAAATTGGAGAGGGTCCAGAGAAGAGCAACAAGAATGATTAAAGGTCTTGAGAACATGACCTATGAAGGAAGGCTGAAAGAATTGGGTTTATTTAGTTTGGAAAAGAGAAGACTGAGAGGGGACATGATAGCAGTTTTCAAGTATCTAAAAGGGTGTCATCAGGAGGAGGAAGAAAATTTGTTCACCTTAGCCTTTAAGGATAGAACAAGAAGCAATGGCTTATACTGTAGCAAGGGAGATTTAGGTTGGACATTAGGAAAAAGTTCCTAACTGTCAGAGTAGTTAAACACTGGAATAAATTGCCTAGGGAGGTTGTGGAATCTCCATCTCTGGAGATATTTAAGAGTAGGTTAGATAAATGTCTATCAGGGATGGTCTAGACAGTATTTGGTCCTGCCATGAGGGCAGGGGACTAGACTCGATGACCTCTCAAGGTCCCTTCCAGTCCTAGAGTCTATGAATCTATGAATCTATATTGGGCTACATTAGTAGGAGCACTGCCAATCAAGGGAAGTGATTATTCCCCTCTATTTGGCACTGGTGAGGCCACATCTGGAGTATTGCATCCAGTTTTGGGGCCCCCACTACAGAAAGGATGTGGGCAAATTGGAGAGAGTCTAGTGGAAGGCAACGAAAACGATCAGGGGGCTGGGGCAGATGATTTACAAGGAGAGGCTAAGGGAACTAGTCTTATTTAGTCTACAGAAGAGACGAATGAGGGGGGATTTGATAGCAGCCTTCAACTATCTGAAGGGGGGTTCCAAAGAGGATGGAGCTTGGCTGTTCTCAGTGGTGACAGATGACAGAACAAGGAGCAATGGTCTCAAGTTGCACTGGGGGAGGTTTAGGTTGGATATTAGGAAAAACTATTTCACTAGGAGGGTGGTGAAGCCCTGGAAAGGGTTACCTAGGGAGGTGGTGGAATCTCCATCCTTAGAGGTCTTTAAGGCCCAGCTTGACAAAGACATGATTGGGATGATTTAGTTGGGATTGGTCCTACTTAGAGCAGGGGCTTGGACTGGATGACCTCTTGAGGTCACCCCTAATCCTCCAACCCTAATCTTCTATGATTCTATGAAATTCCACAGAAATATGTAAAATTATGAATAATAATCTCATTATGAATCTGGTCAGGACAGTCAGATTTCAGTGAAATGAAATCCAAGATGAGTAACGAAATTGAAAACTGAGTAAATTCACATACAATTTGTCTTTTATTAGATTACATACATACACAAATCTCCCTACTGGCATTTCTGCCATGAGAAGTCTGTATTATCACTATGTTTAAAGACTAAGCCATGTCTACACACAGATTTAACTTAATGTGTGATTTTCAACCTATATAGTTATACTGGTGAAAAAGGCTGTGTAGCCACACCTATTTCAGTTTAACTAAGCTTAGTTTAGCCTAGGGCTTGGTCTACACTGAAAAGTTACAGTGGCATAGTTACATCAGTCAGGGATGTGAAAAAAAACAACACTGTTGATGCACATAATTAGTTTGACAAAACCCCCAGTATAGATGCAGCTGTGTTGATGGAGGAATGTGACATAGTTAACATAATTCAGGGAGGTGGTATTGGCGTTCCTACACCAAAAGGAAAAACTCCTGTTGGCATAGGCTCTGTCTACACTAGGGCCCTGTGTTGACATAGTTAGGTTGGTATAGTCTCTGTATCTAAGGCCTAGTCTACACTACGATTTTAGGTCGAATTTAGCAGCATTACCTCAATTTAACCTGCACCTGTCCACACACCAAAGCCCTTTTTTCCAACTTAAAGGGCTCCTAGAATAGATTTTTTTACTCCACACCCAACGAGGGGATTAGCGCTGAAATGGGCTTTGCCGGGTTGAATTTGGGGTAGTGTGGATGCAATTCAATGGTATTGGCCTCCGGGACCTATCCCAGAGTGCTCCATTGTGACCTCTCTGGACAGCGCTCTCAACTCAGATGCACTGGCCAGGTAGACAGGAAAAGTCCTCCAAACTTTTGAATTTAATTTCCTGTTTGGCCAGCGTGCCGAGCTGATCAGCACAGGTGACCATAGAGAGCTCATCAGCACAGGTGACCGTGGAGTCCCAGAATCGCAAAAGAGCTCCAGCATGGACCGAACAGGAGGTATAGGATCTGACCGCTGTATAGGGAGATGAATCCGTGCTAGCTGAACTCTGTTCCAGTAAATGAAGTGCCAAAACATTTGAAAAAATCTCCAAGGGCATGAAGGACAGAGGCTATAACAGGGACTCACAGCAGTGCCACGTGAAAATTAAGGCACTCAGGCAGGCCTACCAAAAAACCAGAGAGGCAAATGGCCGCTCTGGGTCACAGCCCCAAACGTTCCGTTTCTATGATGAGCTGCATGCCATTCTAAGGGGTGCAGCCATCACTACCCCAACCCTGTGCTTTGACTCCGTCAATGGAGTAGAACGCAACACAGAAGTGGGTTTTGGGGATGAGGAAGATGATGAGGAGGACTGTGGACCTGGAGCCATTACCCCCCGAACCCACCCAAGGCGGGCTCCCAGACCCTGAAGGAGGAGAAGGTACTTCTGGTGAATGTACCTTTGAAAATATTATATAGGGTTTAAAAGCAAGCGTGTTTAATGACTAATTTTCCCTTGCATTCGCAGCCAGTACAGCTACTGGAAAAGTCTGTTAACGTGTCTGGGGTTGGAGCGGAAATCCTCCAGGGACATCTCCATAAAGCTCTCCTGGCTGTATTCCCAAAGCCTTTGCAAAAGGTTTCTGGGGAGGGCAGCCTTATTTCGTCCTCCATGGTAGGACATTTTACCATTCCAGGTCAGTAGCACATAGTTGGGAGTCAATGCAGAACAAAGCATTGCAGCGTATGGTCCCGGTGCTTGCTGGCATTCAAACAACACCCATTCTTTATGTGTTATCCTCCAGAGAGTGATATCATTCATGGCCAGCTGGTTGAAATAGGGTGGTTTTATTAAGTGGACATTCAGAGGTGTCCGTTCCTGTGGGGCTATTTGCCTGTGGCTGAACAGAAATGTTCCCTGCTGTTAGCCATGCGGTGGGGGGAGGGGTGAAGCCATCACCCCATAGAATTGGGTGTGTGTGGGGGAGGGTTAGTTGGGTTTGTGCTGCACTTTAACCCGGAAACCGCAGCCCTTCCTTTTAAATTGCCAATCCATTTTAAATGACCAACCCAATGGCTGCTTGGTATGTGAAATGAGGGTGCTGCTGTTTGAAACCATTCCTACGTGTTATGAAGGTTAAAGAAGCCAAAAGACTGTGTCTTACCATGGCTGCCTGCAAGCCAAATTCTGTTGCTCAGCCCTGCGTGAGTGATCCCTCACACCAAACTGGCATACCCTCAATAAGAGGCAAAATGCAACCTTGCAACGAAAGCACATGTGCTATGCAATGTTAACAGCAAGGTTTACTGTGAAAGAATGTACACATTTTTCTATAAAATTCATCTTTTTACCTACCACTCTCCCTTTTTTCCCCCCTCCACCAGCTGCAAATGTTTCTCCATTGCAGAGGCTAGCGAAGATTAGAAGGTGAAAAAAAAACGCACTTTGGAAGAAATGTTCTCTGAGCTCATGCTGTCCTCCCACACTGACAGAGCACAGCAGAATACATGGAGGCAGATAATGTCAGAGTGCAGGAAAGCGCAGTATGAATGCGAGGAGAGGTGGAGGGCTGAAGAGAGTAAGTGGCGTGCTGAAGAGTGTAAGTGGTGGGCTGAAGATGATCAGTGGCGTCAGCTTGCTGACAGAAGGCAGGAGTCAATGCTCAGGATGCTGAAGGATCAAACTCATATGCTCCAATGTATGGCTGTACAGGAAAGGCAGCAGAAACACAGACTGCCGCTACAGCCCCTGTGTAACCAACCGCTCTCCTCCCCAAGTTCCAAAGCCTCCTCACCCAGAAGTCCAAGAACACAGTGTGGGGGCCTCTGGCCACCCAGCCACTCCACCCCAGAGGATTGCCCAAGCAACAGAAGGCTGGCATTCAATAAGTTTTAAAGTTTTAAAGTGCAGTGTAACCTTGTCCTTCCCTCCTCCCCCAACTTACCCTGTGCTTCCCTCCTCCACCACCCCTCCCAGACTACCTTGGCAGTTATCCCCTTATTTGTGTGATGAATTAATAAAGAGTGCATGAATGTGAAGGAATAATGACTTTATTGCCTCTGCAAGCAGAGATCAAAGGCGGAGGGGAGGTTGTTTAGCTTACAGGGAAGTAGAGTGAACCAAGGGGGGAGATTATCAAGGAGAAACAAACAGAACTTTCACACTGTAGCCTGGCCAGTCATGAAACTGATTTTCAAAGCTTCTCTGATGCACACCGCACCCTCCTGTACTCTTCTAACCACCCTGGTGTCTGGCTGCATGTAATCAGCGGCCAGGCGATTTACCTCAACCTCCTACCATGCCATAAATGTCTCCACCTTACTCTCACAGATATTGTGGAGTGCACAGTAAGCAGTAATAACAGTAGGAATATTGGTTTTGCTGAGGTCTATCTGAGTCAGTAAACTGTGCCAGCGTGCTTTTAACATCCAAATGCACATTCTACCACCATTCTGCACTTGCTCAGCCTATAGTTGAACAGCTCCTGACTACTGTTCAGGCTGCCTGTGCATGGCTTCATGAGCCATGGCATTAAGGGGTAGGCTGGGTCCCCAAGGATAACTATAGGCATTTCAACATCCCCAATGGTTATTTTCTGGTCTGAGAAGAAAGTTCCTTCCTGCGGCTTTTGAAATAGACCTGAGTTCCTGAAGATGCGAACATCATGTACCTTCTCCGGCCATCCCACGTTGATGTTGGTGAAATGTCTGGTACTTCCATTCTCTATAGTAACTGATAGTTAACATTTTACAAAAAAGGGATCCTTTATCTGCTTCCAGGAGTTTTTTTTCCACACGGCTTCATTCCAGCCAATATCCTGCATATGTATTTGTTTATCCAAATCTTCAAGATGCCCCTCAAATATGATGATGGGCTTAGCCAGCTTTTTAGAAAATGTTCCCATTTCACTTTCCCTGCACATATAGTGTTCCCTTGTACGCTCCAAGAGAGATTATAAATTGCCTAAAAAACCTTGTGCAATGTTAACTTTTGAATACATCATTTCAAATTTAATTTTAAACAATGGGTTCTTCCATTGTAGAGGTGGGGACTCCAGTATGTCTCATGGAAAAGTGAGCTGAAGTGAAGATAGATCATAGGCCACGTCTACACTAGCGAGTTTACAGTAGCACAGCTGTCTCAGTGCAGCTGCAATGCTGTGAGATCGTTTGTGCAGCCACTCTATGCAGACAGGAGAAACCTCTTCCATTGACATAATAAAGCCACCTCAATGAGTGGCGGTAGCTATGTCGGCGGGAGACTGCGGGAGTGCCACTGTGCACACATAGCGCTGTGCACACTGCCACTTACTTATGCTGGCAAAATTTATGTTGCTCATGGGTGTGTTTTGCTAACATAAGTGGTAGGGTAGACATGGCCTAAGGCACTGGAAACAGCAGCATGCTGTTAGTTGACAACCAGGGCTAACACAATGGAGGCTGAAAAATACAACAAATAAGCCCAGGAAATGTGTGTGACTCAGCATACCTGCCATAATGTCACAAACCTCTAAAATAGAAACATGGAAGTAGAGATGAGTGATTGAGGTCCAGCAATGCCAACCACCTGCAAACTCAGTAAATTATTCATGTGAGATATGCCAACCTGAATTTAACAGTCAAACAGATGTAAGCTGATTGCAGGCTGCCTTTTTCATAGTTCAGGCCAAAGCAAATTTTTACAGTTTATTTATAAACTCCTGGAAACAGGGGTTTATAATAAAACGCTATTGGCACACCTCAACTATAAGTGCTTCAAATGGTGACAATATAATAGTGGATTATTTAATACTAAAAGCTCCATAATAATGAAAAATGAGGCAATGCAAATCACCTTAATGGATTGGTTTACTTAGAAAGCATTTTTCATTGTAATGTTTCTATTATGAATGCTATGGATGCTGCGAGATTCTAAAAGCTTCAAAGGTACCATGTTGATGGGTGCAGTTTAAGAACCTGTCTAGAACAGGGAAATGGGTGAATGCAATCATGTCTCTAGAGTATAGAATAAAATAGCTGATATGCTACTAATGTGTTTTTTCTTTAAATACGAAATACAGGAGGAGTGTCAAAATGTGATCAGGAACTATGGTTAATGATTGTCTCTCACTTGACTTGAGCATGCTTAAACTATAGCGCTGGTGTCAGTCAGGTCTGTGCTATCTATGCTTGTTTGATACCACTCACATTTCAAGTATACCCGAAATTTATTTTTATTGTCCATGTTCACATTGATGTGTTGGAATATTTTATTCTTCCAAATAAAATGGCATGGTGGACTGATATGAGTTCTACTGTGTTCATCTCGTATTTTTTATCTGGATAGAACAGAGAACACATTTCATCTTATCACTGAAATAATTATTGTGCACATTACATTAAAATTTTTCCTGTTTATAATATTTTTAAAGGTGTATAGGTAAACATGGAGGACAGACTGTAAGTTAATTTGCTGTGAGTGAGAGTGACGCATAGTTGCCCCAGGATGGGCCCACAGAAGTATTTATCCCAGAGTAGGAGAAAAGACAAGACAGCAAGAATGTGATTTAACAACGCTGCAACTTAATTAACTGAACACATCAAGGAAACAAGCCAGTAACAACTTACTCAGTGCAGGCCAACCTCCCTTCTGTAAACCCATACCAGCTGGGGGAGAGTTGCTCACATTTCCTTGCCCTCACTTTAACTTGGTCTGATAACTAAAGCTAGGATCCACCACCAGACTCCCTTTGTATGGGGAAAAGGGAGTGACCCGTTGTTCTTTCAGGTATTAAGAGCTTTATGCCCTTCTCCCATGTTCTTGAGCAGGACTAATCCTAATTTTATTTCCTGTTCATCAGTGAACCAGACTGTGATATTCCCAGTCTTGAACCCAGACCTGGGCATTCCAAAAGAGGTGCTGCATCCTGGTCTCCACTCAATAGCTGAAGAAACCACATGGGCTTAGAAGCTAGTAGGACTACAGCCTCAGCTAAGGCAAGACCCACAGGAGCCCTGATTGGAGGATTGATCAGCTCACTGATTGGTCCAATCACTCTATTTAAGCCAGGAGGCAGCACAGGAACTTGTCTGGGCAACAAGGAGGTTTTCTGTTGTGGCTGCACTAGACTCTGCTTCCTGTGTCCTAACCTGTTCCTAATTCCTGCTCTGCTCCTGGATCCTACCTTATTCCCAGCTCCTGCCTTACTCCCGCACGCAGATGACAGGTGCCTTCTGTCATAAACAGATAGCTAAGGGTTAACATCTCTTTCACCTGGAAAGAAGTAATCTGAACACCTGACCAGAGGACCAATCAGAAAACAGGATTTTTTCAACTCTGGGTGGAGGGAGTTTTGTGTCTGTGTTTTTTTCTTCTGCCTGATGCTCTCTCAGCTATGAGGAGTGATTTCTATTTCCTGCTCTCTAATCTTCTGTTTCCAAGTTGTGAGTACAGAGATCATGTATTTACATGTCTATAGTTGCTGGAGTGCTTTGATTTGTATTCTTTTTGAATAAGGCTGTTTATTCAATATTCTTTTAAGCAATTGACCCTGTATTTGTCACCTTAATGCAGAGAGAATATTTGTATGTATTTTTCTTTCTTTCTTATATAAAGCTTTCTTTTAAGACCTGTTGAAGTTTTCTTTACTGGGAAACTTCAGGGAAGTTGAGTCTGTACTCACCAGGGAATTGGTGGGAGGAAGGAGTCAGAGGGAGATCTGTGTGTGTTGGATTTGTTCGCCTGACTTCGCATACCCTCTGGGTTGGGGGGGGGAAGGGAGATTGACTCGGTGATTCTGGTTTCCAGGACTGGGAATGGAGAGGGGGAGTCACTCTGTTTGGATTCGCAGAGCTTGTGTCTGTGTATCTCTCCAGGAGCACCTGGAGGGGGGAAGGGGAAAAGGATTATTTCCCTTTGTTTTGAGACTCAAGGGATTTGGGTCTTGGGGTCCCCAGGGAAGGTTTTTCAGGGGGACCAGAGTGCCCCAAAACACTCTAAATTTTTGGGTGGTGGCAGCAAGTACCAGGTCCAAGCTGGTAACTAAGCTTGGAGGTTTTCATGCTAACCCCCATATTTTGGACGCTAAGGTCCAAATCTGGGACTAGAGTTATGACACCTTCCCAGTGGGAGGCTGTCATAAACAGATAGCTAAGGTTTAATGTCTCTTTCACCTGGAAAGGAGTAACCTGAAACGCCTGACCAGAGGACCAATCAGGAAACAAGATTTTTTCAAATCTGGGTGGAGGGAAGTTTTGGGTGTGAGTTCTTTGTTCTTTGTCTTGTGTCTGACCCTCTCGGCTCTGAGAGTGATCTTTCTGTCTCCTGCCTTTCTAATCTTCTGTTTCCCAGTTGTAAGTACAAAGAGATAAGACAGTAGGTTTATATTGTTTGGTTTTTGTATTTACATGTGTGTAGTTGCTGGAATGTGTTAAATTGTATTCTTTGTGGATAAGGCTGTTTATTCATATTTCTTTTAAGCAATTGACCCTGTATTTGTCACCTTAATACAGAGAGACCATTTTTATGTATTTTTCTTTCTTTTATAAAGCTTTCTTTTTTAGACCTGTTGGAGTTTTTCTTTAGTGGGAATTCCAGGGAATTAAGTCTGCAACTCACCAGGGAATTGGTGGGAGGAAGAAGTCAGGGGGAAAATCTCTGTGTTAGATTTACTAAGCCTGACTTTGCATACCCTCTGGGTGAAGAGGGAAGTACTTGTGTTTCCAGGACTGGAAACGGGGAGGGTGGAGTCCCTCTGTTTAGATTCACGGAGCTTGCTTTTGTGTATCTCTCCAGGAACCCAGGGAGGGAACACCTGGAAGGGAGAAGGGGGGGAAATGGTTTATTCCCCTTTGTTGTAAGACTCAAGGAATTTGGGTCTTTGGGGTCCCCAGGGAAGGTTTTGTGGGGGACCAGAGTGCCCCAAAACACTCTAATTTTTTGGGTGGTAGCAGCTTTACCAGGTCCAAGCTGGTAACTAAGCTTGGAGGTTTTCATGCTAACACGCATATTTTGGACGCTAAGGTCCAAATCTGGGAAATATGTTATGACAGAGGCACAAGCTAAAGGGGAGGACACGTGACCACCCCGCATCTTCCCTGCCCAGCGACCCCTTCTGCCCTGAGCCCAGCCTGGGGAGAGCCCCATGTTATCTGCAGCGGGGGGAGCTCTCTGTCCTTCTTTCCCTGTGTCTCCCCACCACACATTTGGCTGCTCTCCCTGACAACTGGGTGGGGAGCAGGACGGAGCTGCTTCTGCCTGAGAGAGCCAAGCAGCTGACATTGTTTGGTTTTTGAGTGCAGTTATGTAAAAAAAAAAAATATATCTACACTTGTAAGTTGCACTTTTATGAGAAAAGAGATTGCGCTACAGTACTTGTATGAGATGAACTGAAAAATATTTATTTTTTTACAGTGCAAGCATTTGTAATAAAAATAATATAAAGTGAGCACTGTACACTTTGTATTCTATGTTGTAATTGAAATCAATATATTTGAAAATGTAGAAAACATCAAAAAATATTTAAATAAATGGTATTCTAATATTGTTTAATAGTGCCATTAAAATTGCAATTAACAGAGTTTTTTAAACCTCATGAATAACTGTGATTAATTTTTTTAATAGCCCTACACAAAATAGTTTATTCAACATAAAACAAATGAAGAACTATGATTATTTTCCTCTTAATATACTGATTTGAGATACATTAGTCTGCGAGAGGTTGGGTGCTTTCCTCCAGCCCCGATGTTCATAGTGGATTCAGACTTTCACAGTTCAGAGCAACTGTACCTGTATTTCTCCTTCAGTGGTCCAGCAAGAGACCCAACCTTAGGCTTCCAGCTCCGCAGCTGTTGCCTTTCTTATCACTGGGGTATTTCCAAGCTGCACAGTTCCCTGCCTTCAATATGTTAATCCCAGCAAAGAAAATCTGCCTAAACAGACCTTGCTTTGTCTTCAGAGTCTGATAACAGAGTGATTGCTACCGATATAAATTACCACACAGCTCTTTCTAGTCAAGCCTACTTCAATCTTAAGGTAAACAGCATTACACAGAAAACATATTAAAAACAATTAAAGAACCTACACGCATGCTAATAAGCTTACCAGAGTTCACCTGAGCTCCATCATGAGCTCTGGCAGAGCAGTCTTTCATTTAGTCACCTGCCCCAGGGGGTTTCTTTGTGGTTACAAGTTCATCACAGCTTCAGTTCAGAACAAGCACATGCATGACAAATTTAGTCCACCCTTTTATACAGATCAGGAGTCTTTGATCTGGAGTTTCCAGAAGCAGGTAATTAGTATACAATGGGTCTCCCTGCCCAGGGCACATCTTCCCAAGGTTGGCTTCATAGGAGAGAATTTGCATTCTCCTCACCTCAAGGTGCTTCTTGGTAATTCATATGTATTGTGCCAAAGACCTTTAAACTTCCTCATAACATCTAGAGATTGCCTAATCTTGCCTGTCTGCTAAAGAGATTCCATACAATGTCACAGTAGTACATAAACATCTGCATTTCTAATACAAGGTACCCAACGGTATTAACTCAGTTTCAATAAGGTTTAACTTAATTCAGTATTCAGGATATTGCAGGATCTTGTCAGTCTGTCACACAGACAAAATACATATTGTCGCTGTATTTTACTATTGCATTAGTTTCTTTAAATACTATTAAAATTAGACTATATGTAAAGAAGATACTATAAAATGTACACACAAAATGAAAGTTAATATGTGCTACAGTTTTTATAAAAAGGATCCCCTGAGGTTTAAGTGCTGTAAAACCAAAGGGGCCCAAATGGAAAACCCTTAAAAAGCCAGTGCCTAGAGGGTGAAAGAACACAGGCACTTCTGAAAATTTTACCTAAGTGATTTAAAAAGCCTAAATCCTAAGGCTTAGAATTTATGACTAGGGTTTAGGAGCCCTTAAGGCTTTCAATGAAACATTGGAGCCTAAAGCCTAGATTTTAAAGGTATTCAGGCAGCCAATGCCAATTGATTTCTATGGAAATTAGGTGCCTAAATGCTTTTAAAAATCTGGGCCTAAGTGCCTAAAGTCACTTCTGAAAATGGGACTTAGGCTTCTATGTCACTTGGACGCTTTTACATTTTTTTACCCTATAATGGATGCCTTTAATGGATGAGAGACATGGGGACACAGTGTCGGTAAATGAAAAACAGGAACTTTTGGATCAGAAAAGCTCAGCACTCTTTATTTTTATCAGACGTGGGCCTAAAAACAAGGCAAAGGGAAGGCTTTTCTTTTATTCTGGTCATTTCTCTTCCAGAAAAACAA